>NC_091783.1:38812372-39437372 GCF_029378745.1 Bos indicus
CCTACCTAGATCTGTTAGTAAAAATGTTTTAATTAGAAAAAAAAGTGGATAGTTTCAAGGCTGCCAGCTCACAAAACCCATACATTAGAACCAACTGGTTTGTACACACTGCTGTGACTACAGAAATTTCTATGCATATAATTTGAGAAACACATCATGGTGCTATGAAAAAGTGGATAAAAATGACCTTAGGTTGAATTTAACAAGTTATGTTCCGAAGTCAAAGATAAAACAGAAAAGAATATAAGGACTTCCCTGGTGGTATAGTAGCTAAGATGCCACGCTCCCAATGCAGGGTGCCCAGGTTTGATCCATGGTCAGGGAACTAGATCCCACACGCCACAGCTAAGACCTGATGCAGCCAAACAAATAAATACATATTTTTCAAAAATACAATTTGTAAAGCATCAACTCAACAGTGAACTTTTCTCTTCTTTATTTGAGACACTATTTGTATAACTTTGTCCAAAAATCATTTCTTTACACTGGGCTGAGCTCTCTGTGCTACGCAGCTTGAAATCAAGCAGCCTGTGCTTCTCTATGCTTGCTACTTTGCCTTTGAGTTTCCTAGAGTCTATCCCAACACAAATACCATATTAGTACTGAAGCATATACATGGAATCTAGGAAAATGAACCTGTTTGCAGGACAGGAATAGAGACACAAACATAGAAAACAGACATGTGGATATGGGAGGGGGAAAAGCGGGTGGGACAAATTGAGAGAGCAGCGTTGACGCATACACTCTTTAGTTCAGTCACTCAGTCATGTCCGACTCTTTGCGACCCCATGAACTACAGCGCACCAGGCCTCCCTGTCCATCACCAACATGGTAGTATATATACACCACCATGTGTAAAACAGATAGCTAGTGGGAAGCTGCCGTGTAGCACAGGGAGCTCAGCTCAGTGTTCTGTGACGACCTAGAGGGGTGGAAGGGAGGCTCCAGAGAGACGGAATATGTGTATATGTATGGCAGAGACTGGGGCTTCCCAGGTGGCTTAGTGGTAAAGAATCTGCCTGCCAACGCAGGAGACGTGGGTTCGATCCCTGGGTCAGGAAGACCACTGGAGAAGGAAATGGCAACACACTCCAGCATTCTTGCCTGGGAAATCTCATGGACAGGGGAGACTGGCAGGCTACAGTCCATGAGGTCGCAGAGTCGGACAGGACATAGCGACTAAACGACAACAGCAACAGGGTAGAAACGAACGCAACGCTGTAAAGCAGTTATAGTTCAAGAACAGAAAACATACTGAAAACAGGGCACAAATATTACGCAGTGATACCTCTCGTATGCTATTTGGGGGATTCTTTTTAGTTTATTCGGTTTTATTCCCAGCACCTATCCCAGTGACTGGCCCCACGTCTGGCATACAATGGCCACTCAGGGAATACTGATCAAATGAACAAATGTTGCTGTGTCTACAGCAGTATTACTTTAAAAGTATACAATATTTTCTTTTTATGGTACATCAGTCTGCTATTCTGTAGAGTCTCCACTGATCATTTTCCAGGAAGAATCTTACTTGGTTTCAGATCCAAAGTTTTATCTTAGTTCTTCCCTGATTGACTGTTTATTCTCATTTCAGCGATTTATTTGGACCCCGCAAGTAAGAGTTCAACCACAGACAATTCTTATCTGTTGGAACAGTAATGATGCCTTGTATATACTGACTTTTTCTACGCAAAAGCAGTGGCCTGCCAGAAGAGCAGTCAATTGCCAAACTGGGAAGAGCCTTGACTGATTGAAGAACAGATGCTCTTGAGTATAATTAGTAGAGACTTGCAATGACCTAGGTGGTTATTTAACTAAAAAAGGAAACATAAAAGAAACACAAATTGAACTATTTAGAGGGGATTTCCTGGTGAGTCAGTGAACAGGACTTAGCAACACAAAAAGAACAAATTGGTAAGCCAGTGTTTATAGTCAAGTATATGGAATTAGAGTCAAGACAATTTAAAACCGATGACAATTTTTTTTAACTATTTTGAGCTAACAAAATAGCCTGCTACCTTACCTAACTGAATGATAAATGATAACAGACAAGCTACAAACAACCACAAAAGCACACAAGTTTACTGTGCTTGCCAGTGATATTTCCTATAAATAACTATAACTATATTGAGTAGCAAATAATCTTTAAAAAATTCCTGACATACACATCGGATAAACAAGAGTATTGAAATCATTGTATTTCTCCCAAACTGAAAGTCATTCAGTTGTGTCTAATTCTTTGCAACTCCATGGACTGTAGACCTCCAGGCTCTTCTGTCCATAGGATTCTCCAGGCAAGAATAATGGAGTGGGCTGCCATTCCCTTCTCCAGGAGATCTTCCTGACCGAGGGATCAAACCCAGGTTTCCTGCATTGCAGGCAGAACTTTACTCTTTGAGCCACCAAGGAAGCCCATATTTCTCCCAAACACCACTGCAAATCCAGGGATGAAGGTTTGGCACAGCATCAAACACTGGAAATGAGACAGTACTTATATCTACCACAGTGTATAAGAAAAAACCCAGGACAGGGTCTTCCCTGGGGGTCCAGGGGTTAAGACTTTGCCTTCCAATGCAGTGGGTACAGGTTCAATCGTTGGTTGGGGAGCCAAGATCTCATATGCCTTGTGGCCAAAGAACCAAAAAATAAAACAGAAGCAATACTGTAACAAATTCAAAAAAGATTTTTAAAATGGTCCACATCAAAAAAATCTTTAAAAAGAGCAAAGAACTAGGACGGAAAGAGAACAAAGACATACTCCAAAAAGCTGCTGGCAAGAGCTAGAAAAGGATTAAAGGGCAGAGAGGAGCCCCAGAGGAACACGTAGCTGATGCTAATTGTACTGTAGCCACCAGCGGCCTCACTGAGCTCCTTTCTAGCTCGTATAACTTCTGCCAAAGCAGAGGGTACCAGTTGCCATCCTCCAAGGATGATTCCGTACAGATCTAGAAGCAAGCATCCTATATCTATGTATATATGTGTACTGAATTGAAAGAAAGGTGACCAAAATAAGATGGAGATATTGTCATTAAATAAGAGAGAGAAAGTATTTAATTAGCACCAAACAGTATGGGAAGGCTTTCGTCGTAGCTCAGTCAGTAAAGAATCTGCATGCAGTGCAGTGACCCAGGTTGATCCCTGGGTCGGGAAAATCCCCTGGAGGAGGAAATGGCAACCCACTCCAGTACACTTGCCTGGAAAATTCCATGGACAGCCTGGTGCGCTGTAGTCCATGGGGTCACAAAGAGTCGGGCACGACTGAGTGACTAACACTTCACTTTAAACAACATGGGAAGACCTAGCAGGATGGAGAGAGTTGCTCTTCAAATGCCACTAAGAAGCTACGGTCAGGAAAAGCATCTGCATAAACATCAACAGCTCATGTGGCATGATGTTGCCTGGTAGTTGCAGCAATGCTTTCTAGTAGGTCCAAAATACACTTGAGAATTCTGCCTACATGTGGTCAAGCTGCCTTGACTTTTTTGTCCCCTCTTGGCAATCTGTCACCTAAATAGTAATTTCATGCCATTTTTTAAGAGTCCAAAGAGCCTTCTTCTCAGGTCTGTCCATTTCCAAAGAGGACCATGCTCCACAGCTTTCCCCTCCCTCCCAGATTCAAATGTTGAATACCTAACCGGCAATGTGACAGTATTTGGAAAGGAGCCTTTAGGAAGTAGTCAGGTTTAGGTGAGATCATGAGGGCAGAGCACCCTGATGGGATTGTTCAATAGCTCAGTCATGTCTGACCCTTTGTGACACCATGGACTGTAGCACGCCAGGCTTCCCTGTCCTTCGCTATCTCCTGGAGTTTGCTCAAATTCATGTCCATTGAGTTGGTGATGCTATCTAACCATCTCATCTTCTGCCACCCCCTTCTCCTTCAATCTTTCCCAGCATCAGGGTCTTTTCCAATGAGTCAGCTCTCTGCATCAGGTAGCCAAAGAATTGGAGCTTCAGGTTCAACATCAGTCCTTCCAAAGAGTATTCAGGGTTGATTTCCTTTAGGATTGATGGGTTTGATCTCCTTGCTGTCCAAGGGACTCTTAAGAGTCTTCTCCAGGATCACAATTCTAAAGCATCAGTTCTTTGGCGCTCAGTCTTCTTTATGATCCAACTCTCACATCCATAACATGACTACTGGAAAAATCATAACTTTGACTAGATGGACTTTTTTCGGCAAAGTGATGTCTCTGCTTTTTAATATGCTGTCAAGTTTTGTCATAGCTTTCATGCCAAGGAGCAAGTGTTTTTTATTTTCATGGCTACAGTCACCATCCAGTTATTTTGGAGCCCAAGAAAATAAAGTCTCTCGTTGTTTCCATTTTTTCCCCATCCATTTGCCATGGAATGATGGGACCAGATGCCATGATCTTAGTTTTTTGAATGTTGAATTTTTAAGCCAGCTTTTCCACTCTCCTCTTTTACCTTAATCAAGAGGTTTTTTAGTTCCTCTTTGCTTTCTGCCATTAAAGTGGTATCATCTACATAATCTTTCCTAGAGCCGCTTCTTTGTCAAATGAAGACAACTGGCATAAGCTCTGAGAAGAGCACTTCCCCACTGCTCATTTTAGACCCTGTGGCATTTATCTCCACCATCATGATAGAAAAACAAGGGCTAGCAAATTGACCTTCTGCTTCTGCAGCTGCTGACCCTTGGTAGGGAATGTTAGAACAGACATAAGCTAGCCCTGGAGATTTGGACTAGGTCCAACAGCAATAAATACAGCCTGTTCTGTGGTTGTCACCCTGTCCTAGGACTGAATGACCAACAGAAACCACCATTTCACATTGGGATGCTCTGAGTCTCTGGTTCTGCTGAGCTGATGCTGGCAGAGTGTCTTTGTAGGAAGAGTCAAGTTCACCAGGATATCCGAGGTCAGGTAACCCTGCATCCGGCTAGGGTTACTATCAAAATGATACCATCTCAGGCATTCCCCTAGGCAAAGACATCGATTTTGCCACATCTAAAAGGCAACCACCTCTATCTGATTCCTGTCATCTCAGACTTCAAATGTATCTGTAAAGCCACCTTCTAGGGTACATGAAAATCACTCCAAGGTCCGTGACAAGATAGGCGCATGCTATTCTAGGATGTCTATTTGGGTTATTTCAGTCCCCGACTAAAATGTAAATGGTATATAATAGCAACATTGTACTCAAAGCAAAAGGACTTTTCTTCAAACAGTAGGTAAAGGAAAGCAATTTAAATGACAATCCTCTTAACTTTTCCTCACCTCTGCCCAGGCAACTTTGCCCTTGTCCATCTAAATTCTAGCAGAGTGGAACTAATGAAAAGGGAACTCTGAAATAAAGGCAAATTCGAATGACTGAGACAGATGAAGGATGCCTTTAAGAGTTATTTGGACTAAAAATAACTTCGGTAATTCTTACAGATTTCTGAGGAAGCCATGAAAACTACCCAGGGTGCAGTGTATTCACAATAAGAATAGGACTTTGGCTTCTGAAAAAGATAGTCCTTAAGTATTGGGAATTGGGAAAGTGTTTTAAGTAAAATATAACAAAAGGCAGGGGTAGCTCCAGGAAAATGTTTTGATACTAAATCTATAAAATTATTGTATATTCTGTTGTGGGAAACAATGATTAATTTGATCCAGAAAATAATGCTCCTTTAAGTATTAATTTTAGAATTATGTTCTCTAGGAGTCAATCTTAAATATGCAGAAAACTATGGATCATACAGACTTAAAGCAGTGTTTCACAACAAGGAGTTGTTTTGCTTCCCGGGGATATTATAACTTTTTCATTCATTAAATGAGTATTTGTTAACTACCTATGGTAAGGCGAATGCAGAGAAAAAGCTAGCTGGGCAGTCAGGCAAAGGAAAGGAAATTTATCAGAGGGAAACGAGAGGGTGACTGGCCCTTAAGGAGAACCAGTGTCCTCCCTTTCTGATAGGGTCTTTCCTATACCCCACCAATGCAATATTCTCTGAAGTGGTGGTCAATTTTTAGCCCATAGCCAGAGTCCTATGGTCACATAGCCAGAGGTTTGGAATCCAGCGGTCTCATATCCTTGAAAAGGTAGGCACCAGCGGGAAAACAGAATTTGGGCAATTTGGTCAGTCTCAAGGGTCACTGTGATTTTATTCTTTGTTTGCAAGGTCAATATGAGGAGCCATTTTAACAGTGAGCCCTCCCGTAGGCCCTACCACCTGCTATGTGTCAGCCCTGGGATGCTGCTGAGCACACAGCGACTGCTCCCCTTGTTGTGATGGAACTTCATATCCAGATAGGAAGATGGACTTTCTTCAAAGGAATTACTGTGCAAGTCATTACTGTAAATGAGGACGCTTAATTTAGGGGATTATAACACAGTCTGTAAATCAGGAGGCCCCTCCAATTAGATGACTTAAATGGTGGGTACAATTACCCAGGTTAAAAAAAAAAAAAAAGAGGTAGGAGAAGAGGTCAAAGAAGTGGTTTAAACAAAATATCATTAGTACTTTTCGCCTCTCAGATAGTTTAAAGTTCAGGAAAAAATAAGCATACATGATGAGAATAAAAATTTTTCCATACACCTCCCGATTCTTATTCCTGTTAAATTCCTGCCTCCGGAAACCATGACTATGGCATCTTTCAAAAGCTTCAGGATGCCCTTTGAATTACTCTTTCTCTTGCTTCCCTTCATTTGCAAGGACATCTAGAGATTACTATATAAATGAAAGAACTTATTTGTTCATCTTAACAAGAATAGTTGACAGTGATGCTGTCTAGATCGGGGAACATGCTGCTGTGAGCACCGGTCTGCAGTCTCTGCTTTAATGGTTGGATGAAGTAAAATTCAGGAGTAGTTGATGTCTTTTAAGTGTCAGCACAGTATGTGGAAAAGCATAAAGCATAAACTGTCATGGCAATGGCATTTTATTAGATGGTAAAGATGAGAAAACTCGCTGATTCTCAATAACTATGCCCAGAAAGAAAAATTTTGATGAGATGTTCAATAATTAAAGTATTTCATAAACTGTTGCAGTATTTTAGCACAGCAGGGGCTGGTTCTCTTCTTTGGTATAAAATGAGGATGATTTGACTAATTCAATTAGCATCTTATTTTTACCCAAGATTATTAGTTTTGGGTACCTTCTACATGGAATGCTTCCTCAGTGACAATTTTCACTCAGTCTCCTTGAAAATATTTCTAGTGTTCTGAATAAATGATAGCTCTAGAGGATTTTTGCTAGGCACATACATACACACACATACACAAATGAAACTGCAAAGTAGGAAAATATCTTCTGTTCACCCAGGTGACCATCACTCAGATGTAACTGACATATTCCGAGCTTGGAGACACAAGTAGAACTAGATGGCAGCTGCTCTAAAATGTTCTAGCTCCCAGAGAGAACTATCTGAATCTTGTCAAAATCAGAAATCATTTCCACTCACAAGGTAGTGAAATAGAGAAGGATATTTTATATCCATATTTTGTGGAAAATTTAAGACAATGGATATTACTTAGTCCTCTAAGCAGCAAATCAATGTGAAATGAAACCAGCGCATCTCATAACCTTTGTGCCAAAGGTGGGTTTAAGGAGTCCACATATTATTTGAAAATTTAAAAATATGTGTTGCTCTTCCACAAAAGGCTGGGATTAATGAACTCACTTACTCCGCTTCATTTAATAATACCGAAAGATTAAATCAGGAACAATTATTTTCATATTACTACATAACTCTTTAGGTAAATAAATGTTCGACCATGGCATCTGTCGATAGTGTCATTAGATGCACAGAAGTGTTTAATTTTGGTAAAGTCTAATTTATTTATTTTTCTTTTGTTACCCATGTTATTGGTGTCATATTCCAAGACATCGTTGCATATCCAATGTCATGAGGCTTTTATCCTATGTTTGCTTCCAAGAGTTGAGTTATTTTTTAATTGGCTTGCTTTTAAAGATTGTTTTCTTTTACAATTGATCCAAAGAATTAAAAATTCTCAGTACAGATTTTAATCTTACTCTAACACTTACTTTCTTAGTGATGCCGAGAAGGATATTCACACTCAGCTCAACAGTAATTTCAAAAGCAACAAATACATTTACTAGGGGAAGAGTTATATATAAGATGACCAAAAGAGCTAGAAGAAAACAATTTGATACACTACCCTATGTAGTTCATGATGTTTCCCATAGTTATGGGTAAATCTCTTTGCGAATAGACATTGTACATGTGTCACAAATGGAACACAGTATACAAACTGTATCAAGTCACTGCGGATTGAATGGTGGTGAGAAATGAGTTTCATTTGTTAAAGCAGAATATCTGGGAAGCCATTTATTACATTCATTCTGTGTTCCGTTGATGTGGACATAATGGAACTGAATTACAAAGATGATATTATACAAACACTTAAGTGCTAATGCATCAGACTACTTAACAAGATGCTAAATGAGAGACGGCTACATTTTGGATTTGAGAGCAGAGAAAAGTTTAAAAGCCAGTGAAGTTTTTGGTTCTTTATAGCTTTATTCCAAAAAATGTAAGCCAACTCACATTCTGGTTTCATAGAGGCAATGACAGAAAAAGGAGAGGGTTTAGGGGCTTGATGTTGTCACTGCTTGCAGGCTTCAATGAATACATTCTGCCTTTATTAAGACCATATTGGTGCTAAGGTGCCAAGACAATTCAATTGAAATGAAATTTAGTTCTTTTCAACAAAAAGTGCCAGAACAGCTGGATATCCACATGTGAAAGAATGAAGTTGAACCAATACCTAGTACTATCAACAAAACTGACTCCAAATGAATCAATACAGAAAGAAATCTTACTCTTAGAGTAAATCTTCATGATCTTCAATTAGACAAAAGTTTCTTAGAAATAATACCAACTGATGGATCGTGCTGAACTGATACAGAAACTACCCTGCAAGAGCTTCTAAGGGCCAAAGCTGGAGCAATTTGAACAATGAAATAAACAATAATATTATTGCACTGTAAACCCACAGACTAAAATAAATATCTGTGAGTCCATATTGACATTGGTGGTTTAGTCGCTCAGTTGTGTCCGACTCTTATGACCCCATAGGCTGTACCTCGCCAGGCTCCTCTACCCATGGGATTTCTCAGGCAAGAGTACTGGAGTGAGTTGCCATTTCCTTCTCCAGAGGATCTTTCAAATCCAGGAATTGAACCCAAGTCTCCTGCATTGCAGGCAGATTCTTTACTGACTGAGCTATGAGGGAATCTAAAAATACTCAAAGAAATAATACCAAAACACAGTGCCCAATAAAAAAAATCAGCAAGGAAGTTGGACTCCATCAAAATTAAAATCTTTTGTGCTTCAAAAGACACTGTCAAGAAAGTGAAAATACAAAACAGAAAATGAGGGAAAATATTTGCCAGTCATACATCTGAGAAGTGACTTGTATTCAGAACATATAAAAAACTCTTACATGATAAAAAGGCAAATAACCCAATTTAAAAATAGTGAAGGATCTGAGTAGATATTGCTCCAAAAAGATATGCAAATTTCCAATAAGTGCATGAAAAGGTATTCAACATAAGTAGCCATTAGGGAAATGCAAAAACAAATCAAAAAACACTCAAGTACAAATTTATACCTACTATGATGACTAGAATCAAAATGTCAGATACAATCAAATATTAGCAATGATGTGAAGGTAGAATTCTCATACATTGCTGGTAAAAATGTAACATAGTGTAGTCATCAAGGAAAAGTTTAGTGGTGCCTGTAAAGCGTCTGCCTGTAATGCAGGAGACCTGGGTTCAATCCCTGGGTCAGAAGATCCCCTGGAGAAGGAAATGGCACCCCACTCCAGTATTCTTGCCTGGAAAATCCCATGGATGGAGGAGCCTGGTAGACTACAGTCCATGGGATCGGAAAGAGTCGGACACGACTGAGTGACTTCACTTTCACTTTCTTTCACTTTCCAATGAGTTAAGGAGGGAGGCATGGCAACCCACTCCAGTTTTCTTACCTGGAGAATCCCATGGACAGAGGCTACAGTCCATAGGGTTGCAAAGAGATGGACATGACTGAAGCAACTGAGCATGTACATATGCACAAATGGGTTAAACAAGAGTTTAAGTAGTTCCACCCTTCGGTGTACATCCAAGAGAAACAAAAATACACATCCACACAAAAGTGTGCACACGGACGTTTACAGCAGCATTATTCACAGCAGCCCAAAAATGAAACAATTAAGTGGTACATCCATACAATGGAATATTACTCAGCCGATAAAAGGAATGAATTACTGATGCATGACAAGACACAGTCAAACCTTGAAAACATTATGCTCAGTGAAAAAAGCCAGTCACAAAAGACCACATATCATATGATTACATTTATAGTTGATTCCCAGAACTGTCAAATTTATGTATAGAGGGGGTATATTAATGATTGTCTAGAGCCAGGGGGGAGGGGATGGATAGTAACTGTTGGTTTTTTTGGTGATGAAAGTGTTCTAAAATTGGATTGTGTTCATGGGTGCACAATGGTCAGTATATTAAAAACAATGAACTGTTTTTAATATAAACTAGGAAATGATATGGTCTATGAATTACGTCTCAATGAAGCAGTTAAAAAGGGCTTCTCTGGTGGCTCAGGTGGTAAAGAATCTGTCTCCAGTGTGGGAGACCTGGGTTCGACCCCTGGGTCAGGAAGATCCCTTGGAGAAGGGAAGGGCTACACGCTCCAGTATTCTTGCCTGCAGAATTCCATGGACACAGGAACCTGGTGGGCTACAGTCCTGCTGCTGCTGCTAAGTCGCTTCAGTCGTGTTCGACTCTGTGCGACCCCAGAGACGGCAGCCTACCAGGCTCCTCTGTTCATGGGATTTTCCAGGCAAGAGTACTGGAGTGGGTTGCCAGTGCCTTCTCCGGGGCTACAGTCCAGGAGCTGTTAAAATTATATTGGTGTTACAAATTTTAATCTTGGAATCCTTCTGAAGTTGGAGATGAAGAAGTGGAAATCATGCTTTAAAGTTTAGAACTTAGGGGAAAAGTTAATTCATCCCATCTGAATGGTTTCTATTACTTCATTGAGTTTGACAATTAGCTGATGTGTTGCTTTACCTCAATGCTTACATTCATTCATTATGCCTGGTTACTGCTGTATCATAGACACTGGAGATGGAGACATGAAAAGAATGTACTTGCTCTCAAGGTCACCAAGTAATAGGGGGAATTACATGCAGTAAGTATGATAGCAATAGGGAATCAATGCAAAAGGACCACAGTGTGGAGGACCTAATTGCGCCTGTGTGTGTGTGTGTGTGTGTGTGTGTGTGTGTGTGTGTTCTTAGGAGTCGGATGTAAAGATGAAGGAGATCAAGAGGAATTGCCTTCAAGGGCAAATGGAGTTTATCAAGTGGTCAAAAGAGGACATACACACCCGAGTGTAGATGATACAGAAGAAGCAAGAGACAAAGCTGAAATTTCTTCCTTTAATACTTTTGGATTTCACAAACTGTTGATCTTAGACTGATCATTAGGAAAGAAAACATACAGTTAACTATGAAGAGTAATTTTTCTAACCATGTTCACAAAAGACTACTTTTGACCTGAAAAATGGAGGTTTTCACCTTCTGTTTTACCTATACTGACAAGGGTCGTCTACCACTGAAATATTACAGTATGTAGCCATTTTCTAGACCTGTACGTTTTATAGAGAGTACCTCTAGGTAAAAAGGAAATGAGTTGGAATTTCTTCCCTATTACTAACTAGCTATAAACTCTGTGTGACCCTTGGTTTCCTGTAAATAACATGAAAATAAAGAGTTAACTGATGTGGTTCTGTAAAGATGAAAGGAATAAAACACACAAAGTACTCTGTACATAGTAGAACTTCAATACATGGTATCTAGTCTTGTTCTGTCTTTAGTATTTTCTTATACAAAAAATATAATTATATATTATATGTAATTATAAAAACATAAATATATATTTTATTATATACGTTCTATAAAACATATATAAATATATATATTTCCACAGGACAGTTCAATCTTACAGCCTTTTCACCTTAATGAGTATGACCTAGATCATTCAAAGAATCTATTGTTCGCTGACAAATGTAATCAAGGCATAAAGAGATACAAAATTGTTCCTCTGTTACAATAAAAATGCCAGAGCCCAAATGCACAGGGCCAAAGCCTAAGGAAAAGAAAACCGAACAGGCAAGGAAAATCAGGCCACATATGAAAAAGACAAGACAAGGCAAAAGCTGCTTATAAAACAGGCAGACAATCCAGTTAAGGTGGAGAGCAGGCTGGACTCAGATCAAGTTCAGCAGCAGGTAGAGGTGTTAGGCAACAATTTAGAGCCAGGAAATTAACAGAGACTGAAACACAGTAGCTGGTATTTGCTTCCTAAACTAGAACAAACATCTCTTTGGGGTCTGATTTCCAGGGAAGAAGGTATAATATTCTTATGGAGTTTCCATACTGCTTAGCAGACTGACTGATCTGCATAGTTAGAAGGATTTCCACTATTCAAATGAGATTGAACATATCTATGTATCTACACGGAGAAGGAAATGGCAACCCACCCCAGTATTCTTGCCTGGAGAATCCCAGGGACAGAGGAGCCTGGTGAGCTGCCGTCTATGGGGTCGCACAGAGTCGGACACAACTGGAGCGACTTAGCAGCAGCAGCGTGTATCTACACATATGCACACATACATATGCACATTCATGCATATACGCATGAGACCATTTTTGCCTCATACATTGTAAATTTCTTCTGGAGTTAAATAGCGTGTGCCATTTCTTTCCACATGTGATTGCTTTTACTGAAACCACTCCTAGTGCTCCCCTCTGTAGCATCAGTGGTTGGAAAGTTCATAAAGTTGATAGTTTCTTTCATAGTTCTTTTTTTTTTTTTAACTTTTGTATTGGTTTTGCCATATATCGAAATGAATCCGCCACAGGTATACATGTGTTCCCCATCCTGAACCCTCCTCCCTCCTCCCTCCCCATACCGAAAGTTGGGTTTTGATGGTTTCTGAAATATCTGCACTGAAAAGTGGAGAATAGAAAAGTGTCAGTTCCTGCACTTGACTTTCATCACACTTCCAATGGCTTTTCAAAAAGCTCCTGCATGGAGGCAGGAAAAATGCTTGAAAAAAACACCTAGATATGCAGAGAGAAGGCACCATCATTACTATCAGTTCAAGTTCCTGCTTGTCCCAAGAACAGTCTTCACTCACAGACCCTCCTTTGTTTAGCCGCTTTCTTTCCAAAATAAATGGAATGGACATTCAATGTCCCTCTAATGAATAAAGGTTATTATGTGCTCACAGTATGATTTTTTCAGACCTACTTCTAAACTTGCTTCTGAAAAGAAAATTCACTAATCGCTTAGATTATTAGTATTGTCATTAATAAGCATTTGGTATGTCATTAAAAAAAAATAGGTCCTCTGGGTAAAGATTCCATTGAACTTAATGCCAGGGATTGTAACTTATTCATTGTTGCTGCCCAGTGAATTTAGAGTAATCACTGTAAGAGTGGTTATGAGACATTGGGGAGAAATATTACATCAAAGGTAATAAAGAGGTTTGGGGTGTACCCATTTGAAATCCACTTTTCTGCACAGAGTAATCTTTTACTATGATTCTAACTTCTGAGGGACATGTTTAATAATGCTTTTATTTTTAAAAAAAAAAGTATTTTACATAATATGCAGTACAGTGTTGCATGAATCTCTGAGGCTTATCACAGTAATGAGTTGTTTTTGTCCCACTGCTAAAACAAGTTGGAGCCAGGGCAATTTTTAAAAATGGAAGTAAAGCTTTTATTTTCCTAGTGAGACTTGCTATGTAAACTTCTAGCATTACTGGGTCTTTGCTGTTTTTTAGTTGCAGTCTAATTTTAATTATCATTTTTCAAAGCATGTAAGTTAGTGACACGTCAATAAATATTGAGTGCCTGCTATATATTGATACTTTGGAGATATGGAAGAAACATCCAACTTCAAGTAGTATACATTCTTCATGGGGAAAGATTGTAGATTTAAAACATTATTTCCAATGGCATCACTAAAAATAATTCTCTGCTATTTGCTAATAAAAAGATTTCATCAGGAAAAAATGAGAGGACAAAGTCTACTTGTCCTTAAACTTAAACCACATAGGTTTCAGGTACAAGCAATGCAGTCAAATCTTCTTCCTGTCAGATTATATTTCTTATTACTTTCAACCCTCTCCTGACTGCTGGTATGGAAAGTTCACCAGCCACAACTATTCATTTTCTTTCGTGTTGTTCAGTTGCTAAGTCATGTCCAACTCTTTGTAGTCCCATGGACTGCAGCACGCTAGGCTTCTATGTCCTTCACTATCTCACAGAATTTGCTCAGACTCATGTCCATTGGGCTGGTGGTGCCATCCAATCATCTTATCCTCTTGTTGCCCCCTTCTCCTCCTACCCTCAATCTTTCCCAGCATCACGGTATTTTCCAATGCATTGGATCTTTGCATCAGGTGCCCAAGTATTAGAGCTTCAGCTTCAGCATCAACCCATGCAATGAATTTTTAAGGTTGACTTCCTTTAGGATTGATTGGTTTGATCTCCTTGCAGTTCAAGGGGCTCTCAAGAGTTCTTCTCCAGCATCAAAATTCAAAAGCATCAATTTTTCAGTGCTCAGCCTTCTTTATGGATCTCACATTTTTTTTTAAGAGCCTAGAAACTGCATCCAAGGCAAAGCTACTATAGCACCTGTTTTTCAGCTTGTATGTGTGATGAATTTGCCAAGTATTTTAATCCTTTTTCTGTCTTATCAACAACTACTCTGTGAGGTATGACTCTCCAACTTAATAGATGAGGTAACTGAGTTTTAGAGCTGCAAAGTGATGGCAAAAGACCTCAGTGCCAATGAGTAATGTACACAAGATCACAGGGCACAGCTATGTCTGACTCTGCTTCTCACCAGCTCCATGCTCTGTGGTCTTAACTACCTCATCTTCCTTCCTTAAAACTCTGTGTATAATATAGTCTGCTAAAATTTAAAATCATCAACTATGTCATGTATTTTGTTTGCGGTCTGTATTTTTGGCAGTTTGGATGGAAAGAAATCTCTTTTTACTAAAGTGAATGGGATTGGACTTATAGAAAAAATACTATACCACTGGGAGGGTTTGAGATGGAAAGAAAAAGGAGTTAAGTAATTCCTAGTAATTTTTAAGTCTTCTGTTGATAATTATTAATTATCAAGTTTGAATTCTTAAGTGAAAGTCTGTAGAAAAATTCCTCTACAGTGAAAAACATTATACAAGCAACTGGAAAAAATACATTTTTTCTCTTCAAATAAAAACAGCTAGAATAATGTTCATAATTTTCTAACCAAAATGTATTGATCTCCCCTCAGGCAAATCTGTGTACTTCAATTTTATATTAATATGTTTGTGTGTGTATACATCACCAACTCAATGGACATGAGTTTGAATAAACTCCGGGAGTTAGTGATGGACAGGGAGGCCTGGCATGCTGCAGTCCATGGGGTTGCAAAGAGTCAGACACAACTGAGCAACTGAACTGAACTGAACCGAATTGTGTGTATACTTATCAATTTAACACAAGAAGTATAAGATTTAGACATGGAAAAGTTAAAATATTGATGAGAAAAAATTTTTTTTAATTCAGCTAAATAGAGACAACCCATGTTCTTGAATGTTCACATTGTGAAGATGAAAATTCCTTCAAATTTGGCTATAGATTCAATTCAATCCCTATCAAAATTTCTGCAGACGTCTTGAAGAAATTTACAAAATGAGCCACAAATTTACATGAAATTGCAGAAGAGTAAGAATAGCCAAAACTATTTTTAGAAAGAGCAAAGTTGGGAAACTTTCACCTTCCAAATAAAAATTTATTCTGAAGTACAATTATGAAGACAACATGTTCCACTGGCATAAAATCAGATGAGTATGGCAATGAAATAGAACTGAGAGTCTAGAAATAAATCCTTATATTTATGGTCACTGATTTCTGACAAAGGTGATAATTTATTTCATTCATGAGTAATGGGTAGCCTTTTTAACAAACAGTGGTTGAACAACTCAATATTGACATGCAAGATAATGAATTTATGACATTATCTCACACCAAACACAAAAACTAACTCAAAATGGATTATAGATTTGAATGTAAGAACTTAGAATTGAGAATTTTAGAAGATAATATAGGATAAAAATCTGAGAACTTGGGTTAGGAAAATTTTTTATATGATACAAAAAGCATGATCTATAAAACATGAAACTGATAAATTAGGCCTCATACCGATAAAAACTTCTGCCATTTAGAAGGCACCAATAAGAAAATGAAAAGACAAGTCAGACTAGGAAGAAACACTTGCAAAACATATTTATACAAGACTGTGTCCAAAACATTGGAAAAGGAAATGGCAACCCACTCCAGTGTTCTTGCCTGGAGAGTCCTGTGGACAGAGGAGCCTGGTGGGCTGCCGTCTATGGGGTCGCACAGAGTCGGACACGACTGAAGCGACTTAGCAGCAGCAGCAGTGTCCAAAATATACAAAATCATATGCTTCAATAAGATGAGAAACAACTCAAAACATAGGTAAGATATTTGAATAGGCCTTTTACCAACGAATATATATGAATGGTTAATAAACATGAAAAGATGCTCAACATCACTAATCAATAGGAAAAAGCAAATTAGAATGACTAGAAAGGCTATAAAAAGTATAGACAATAACATTGGTGGATGAGGATGTGGAGAAACAGAAACCTTGATACAGCAGTGGTGGAAATGTAAAATGATTCAACTACTTTGGAAACAGTTTAGAAATTTCTTCAAAAGTTAAATATAAATTTACCATGCAATGGTGTCCCAAGTTGCCCTGCTCACCACCAATGTTGTGATCTGACTTTCAATCCCATCACCCCACAAAGCCCAGAGAAATAATCTCTCTCACACAATCCTGAAAATAACATTCCAATGTTTAAATTGTCCTTATACCTCTCAAGTTTCTGCGTGGTTTTACAGTTTTGACTCTTCTTTTGACCAATTTACTTCTTACACAATTGGCTTTGGTGCCTCAGTTTCTGAAAACTGCAGCTGCTACCAGGCTCAATTCACCCAATGAATTCATGAACGTTTTTACAGTCGAAAAGCAAAGGAAGAGTTTGATCAGCACTGAGAAACTCAGTTTGTATGTAGGGGGGAAAAAAGATAATGTTTTTGCCAATGCTGTTGCTATGCAACCACTGTAATATGACAACTAGCACTAAAATGAAATGTAACTTCATAAGTGGAGGATGGTTTTTAAAAGAATGTGGTTAGAGACTGTTAATCAAAGGCAACGCTGCTGGAACCTCCTAAAAAGAATGAGCTGGAGAGGAAGGCAAAGGCTTTATGAGAGTTTATAGAGTTTTGTTGTTTTTTTTTTAAAAAGGAAGTTCAAGAGCAGACCCACGGGGTTGTTCCTTAAATTCTATATTTATCTCAGGCAGTGCATCTAGAATGCACAACTAATGATGATTAAAGCAGTAAAGGGCCACCTACACCTGTTATGATGCAAAAGAGACGCATCACCATTTAGATTTCTTAAAGACTTAAACTGTAGCTGAAATAGGAGGTACATCTTTGTAACACTGAGCGCATGAGCACAAAGATGGAAATATGAAATCTACAGTTTCTCCATACAGTAGTGTAAAACCCAGTCATCTGAATAAGTGCTATTTTTTAAAAGAATGTATTATTTTAAGAAAAGTTATAAAATCAAATAAAGGCATCGAGGATTACAGAAAAGAAGATATTTCTTGGGAACAGTGTCTCTATATGAAACAAAGCATTTTCTGTCACACTTGTTATCTTTTCTCTTTGGCGGGCAGTGCCAAAGTGTAGCCACTAAAGTCTCATCTAGATGAAGACCTTCCACTTGTCCTTTCTTTAGGATAATGAAAGTAATTATAGGGTCTGGAGTGTCCCTGGTGGCCAGTGGCTAAGATTCAGTGCTCCCAATGCAGGGGGCTGGGGTTTGATCCCTGGTCAGGGAACTACATCCCACATGCCTCAACTAAAGACCCTGCATGCTGCAATGAAATTAAAGATCCTACATGCCACAAATAAGACCGGGTGCAACCAAATAAAAAAAATTTTTTTTAAGAAAGTAATTATTAGAGTCTGTATTAGGGTTTTCAAGAGAAGCAGAAACAACAGGATGTATTGCCTATAGAGAGAAACTGGTAGAAAAATTGATGCTTAAAAGATGATCAAAGGAAACAACCTTCAGAGGAGCATGGAAGTCCTTAGCACCATAGGCTGAGCACAAGGGGAAAGTATTTTCTGTAACTTCCTCAGAATATAGGATGATTCTAAACCCAGAATAGCCACTTATTATAAGTTTGATGATTGACTGGCTGACCTCTTCATTAATCTGTACCAAAGCTAACCCTGAACCCAATTTTGGAATACGCTTTAAAAACCAGGACTTTATCCTGCAATGCCCCATCTTAAATACACAGAATTCAAAGTCATCTTGAAATTTTCCATCAGCTGCTGAAGCTGCAAGCTGAACTATTACTACCGTTGTTGTTTGGTCACTAAGTGATCTCCAACTCTTTGTGACCCCATGGACTGTAGCCCACCAGGCCTTTTGTCCATGGGACTTGCCAGGCAAGAATACTGATCTGGGTTGCCATTTCCTTCTCCAGTGGATCTTCCCAATTCAGGGATTGAAACTGCATTGTTGCCTGCATTGGCAGGGAGGTTCTTTACCACTGACCCACCAGGGAAGCCCATTTATCCTTTATAAATCTCATTGCAAAATTTTCAGTGATTCATTTAAATGAAATTTGATTGATCATAACAGATAAAAATTCACTAAAAATCACAGCCATTGTGTTTATCAGTTCTTGAACAGAAATCCTGAGTGCCAATGACACCAAAATATACTATTAAGAAAAAGAAACAAAATTCAGGCTTTAAAAGAGTAAGCCTAACTAAATACAACTAGTATTTAAATTTTCTACCTAATATAGTCTGTAAGTTTGTCAATTTTATGATTTTGTTTCTAGCTGTAAGTTACAGTAATAGAACTCTAGCCATAACACAGGGCACTAAGAATGCAAACTGGCCAAATATGCCAGAATATGCAAAAATTCTAATTATATAGAGATAAATGATGGCTATTTTTTAATATATGGTTATGTGTCATTAAAATTTTAAAAATTAGAACATTTCCTCACATCACAAAAAATAAACTCAAAATGAATTAAAGACCTAAATGTAAGACCTGAAGTCATAAAACTCCTAGAGGAAAACATAAGCAGAACACTCTGACATAAATCACAACAATGTTTTATTGGATCTGTCTCCTAAGGCAAAAGAAATGAAAGCAAAAATAAACAAATAGGGCCTAATTAAACTTATAAGCTTTTCCACACCAAAAGAAACTATTGATAAAACAGACATCCTACTGAAAGAGAGAAAATATTTGCAAATGGTATGACTGGTGGGATTATTATCTAAATTATACAAAAAGCTCATACAAATAAACAAAAAAATCCAATTAAAAATGGGCAAAAGATTTGCATAGGCATTAAAAAAAATACAGTGGCCAACAGGTACATGAAAAAACATTCAGCTTTACTAATCATTCGGTTTAGTTCAGTTCAGTCACTCAGTCATGTCTGACTCTTTGTGACCCCATGCACTGCTGTACACCAGGCTTCCCTGTCCCTCACCAACTCCCAGAGCTTACTCAAACTCATGACCATTGAGTCAGTGATGCCATCCAACCATCTCATCCTCTGTCATCCCCTTCTCCTCCTGTCTTCAATAATTCCCAGCATCAGGGTCTTTTCAAATGAGTCAGTTCTTTGCTTCAGGTGGCCAAAGTATTGGAGTTTCAGCTTCAGCATCAGTCCTTCCAATGAACATTTAGGGCTGATTTCCTTTAGGATGGACTGGTTGGATCTCCTTGCTGTCCAAGGGATTCTCAAGAGTCTTCTCCAACACCACAGTGCAAAAGCATCAATTCTTGGGCAGTCAGCTTTCTTTATTATCCAACTCTCACATCCACACATGATTACTGGAAAAACCAAAGCCTTGACTAGACAGGCCTTTGTTGGCAAAGTAGTGTCTCTACTTTTTAATATGCTGTCTGGGTTGGTCCTAACTTCTCTTCCAAGGAGCAAGTGTCTTTTAATTTCATGGCTGCAGTCACCATCTGCAGTGATTTTGGAGCCCCCCCCCCCCCAAAATAAAGTCAGCCACCGTTTCCATTGTTTCCCCATCTATTTGCCATGAAGTGATGGGACCGGATGCCATGATCTTAGTTTTCTGAATGTTGAGTTTTAAGCCAACTTTTTTACTCTCCTCTTTCACTTTCATCAAGAGGCTCTTTAGCTCTTCTCCACTTTCTGCCATAAGGGTGGTATCATCTGCATATCTGAGATTATTGATATTTCTCCTGGCAATCTTGTGCTTCATCCAGCCCAGTGTTTCTCATGATGTACTCTGCATATAAGTTAAATAAGCAGGGTGACAATATACAGCCTTGACGTACTCCTTTCCTGATTCGGAACCAATCTGTTCTTCCATGTCCAGTTCTAACTGTTGCTTCTTGGCTTGCATACAGATTTCCCAGGAGGAAGGTCAGGTGGTCTGGTATTCCCACCTCTTTAAGAATTGAGAAATGCAAATCAAAACCACAGTTAGCTAACACCTCACCCCTGTAAGAATGGTTCCCATTAGAATCTACAAATGTTTGTAAGAACATGGAGATGAGAATAGTTGGTGGTGGAAATGTGAACTGGTGCAGGCAACATGGAAATCAGTGTGGAGTTTTCTAAACTTGAGCTACCATATGGCCCATCATTCCATTCCTGGGTATATACTCAAAGAAAATGAAAACACTAATTTGAAAAGATACATGCAGCCCAAAGTTCAATGCAATGTAATTTACTATTTTAAAACTTTAAAAACTAACTAGTAAGTTGTCATGTATAATGAAGTAGTCACTATGCATCTCCTATATCAAGAGCCAAAATTTAGAAGATAAAACAAAAGGAATATTTTTCATTCACAAAAGCAAAACAAACACATGAAATATCTAGAACTAGCACATTTGCAATTCCTAAGGAAAAAAGCTACAGAACTTATTTGGAAACTAATACAATTATGTAAAGTTTAAAAATAAAATAAAATTAAAAAAAAAAAGAACTAAAAAGAAAATAACTCAAAAAAAAAAAAAAAGATGCAAATAGAGATCAGATATATTAAGATACACTTTTTTTTTTAACCCAGAAGTGTTAAATAGTATTGAAAAGTCAACATTTCCCATATTAATATAATGATTTAATTCTAGTGTGCTTTTTTTCTGTGAACTTGACAAAAATGACTCAAAAGTTTATTGGGAAGAATAAATATAATAATAGTCTTTAAAAGTCTCAAACAAAAATGTTAGGATAGTAAGCTACACATGGAACATAAAACATATAAAACTACTGTAAATAAAATAGTGTGGAATCTGTGCAAAACATTGCACAAGAGTGAGACAGGATAAATATCCTGAAGCATAGCCTAGTAGTGGATGTTACAGACAATAATAGGATGTAAAAAAAAAATGGACCATCATAAAACGTTGGGATTACACTATTTAAAAAGAGTTTTGGGGAAAATTGGCCCTCGGGGAGAATAATCATCAAATCCAGACCTCCCTTTAGGCTCTAACATGAAGAGTTAAATGGGAAAAAAAAAAAAGGAAATATATATATTTAACTGAAAAAAATTATATATATAATATTTAACTGATCATTGGATGAGCAAAGAAACTCTTTGCCTAAATATATGAGAAATGAAAGAATACACATAGAAAAGATAATGCAGGTTCCAGGTGAAAATTTTCAAGCTATGCTTGCCAGATGAAGGCTGTTTTCACTCACCTCTTACTGGCTTCAAGGCTGACCCATGTCTGACATCAGAAAGTCAAGGCCACTTTCCTCATTTCCAACCCTTCATGTTCCTTCTGAAATTTTGAGTCTTTTGGAGTTTTTTGTTGGCCAGGCCATGCAACTCCCAGGATCTTAGTTCTGAGACCATGGAGCAAACCCATGCCCCCACAGCTGAGTCCTAACCACTGGACCACCAAGGTTCAAGGAAGACCTGACTCTGAGTCTTGTTCTCTGAGTTCTGGTTTGCCCCAAGGTTGCAACTCTTTTCTTCACTCCCGTAGTTCCACTTGCCCAAGAAAGAAGCTTGACACCCTGGAGTTCGTGGTGGAACTCAGATTTATTCAATAATTCTTGATTATCACCTGGGCTTCCGTGCTCAGTCGTGTCTGACTCTTTGCAACACCATGGACTGTAGCCCACCAGGCTCCTCTGTCCATGGGATTTCCCAGGCAAGAATACTGGAGTGGGTTGCATTTTCTTCACCAGGGGATCGTTCCAACTCAGGGATTGAACCAGGTTCTCCTGGGTCTCCTGCACTGGCAGGCGGATTCTATACCACTGAGTCACCTAGGAAGCCCTTGATGATCAATTACTCAACACTAACTAGATTCAGTTAGAACTAGACATGGAACAACAGACTGGTTCCAAATCGGGAAAGGAGTACATCAAGGCTGTACATTGTCACCCTGCTTATATAATGTATATGCACAGTACATCATGAGAAACTCTGGGCTGGAAGAAGCACAAGATTGCCAGGAAAAATATCAATAACCTCAGATATGCAGATGACACCACCCTTATGGCAGAAAGTGGAGAAGAGCTAAAGAGCCTCTTGATGAAAGTGAAAGGGGAGAGTGAAAAAGTTGGCTTAAAACTCAACATTCAGAAAACTAAGATCATGGCATCCGGTCCCATCACTTCATGGCAAATAGATGGGGAAACAATGGAAACGGTGGCTGACTTTATTTTGGGGGGCTCCAAAATCACTGCAGATGGTGACTGCAGCCATGAAATTAAAGACGCTTGCTCCTTGGAAGAGAAGTTATGACCAACGTAGATAGCATATTAAAAAGCAGAGACACTACTTTGCCAACAAAGGCCTGTCTAGTCAAACCTTTGGTTTTTCCAGTAGTCATGTATGGATGTGAGAGTTGGACTATAAAGAAAGCTGAGTGCCGAAGAATTGATGTTTTTGAACCGTGGTGTTGGAGAAGACTCTTGAGAATCACTTGGACAGCAAGGAGATCCAACCAGTCCATCCTAAAGGAAATCAGCCCTAAATGTTCATTGGAAGGACTGATGCTGAAGCTGAAACTCCAATACTTTGGCCACCTGAAGCAAAGAACTGACTCATTTGAAAAGACCCTGATGCTGTGAATGATTGAGGGCAGGAGGAGAAGGGAACGGCAGAGGATGAGATGGTTGGATGGCATCATCGACACAATGGTCATGAGTTTGAGTAAGCTCTGGGAGTATGTGATGGACAGGGAAGCCTAGCGTACTGCAGTGCATAGGGTCACAAAGAGTCAGACACAACTGAGCGACTGAACTGAACAGAACTAGATTCAGGTATTACTGATTCAATGAGCCAAACTGCCCTACATCTTACTGGATGATCCCTATAACAGTCCCTGGGAAACCACAAATGAAATAATTCCTGTTTTTCTCTGGAAATTTGGTTTTGAACTAAAATTCTGAAGTCCACCATTTCAAACACTTGTTTTCTAGTGCCTGCAGACTTCCAACTACAGCTTTTTCAATTCAGTCACCAATAGCTCTTCCTCAAAGCTGGCCGCTCCTGCAGGAATTCAGTGGCCTCTTCTAAGAACACTTACATCCTTCTCTCTCTGAGACCATCCAACCTCTTCCTCTTGCAGGTTGAAAAACTTTTTATCACCTGACCCACACTGGTCACCAAAGCCCCAGGAAGCTTCATTACAGCTGGAGGGCCAGGTGTAGTCCTCAGAGCCCCAGGTGGCTCAGATGGTAAAGAACTCACCTGCAAAGAACCTGCAGCAGATGCAGGTTCAATCCCTGGGCTGGGAAGATCCCAGGAGGAGGAAATGTCAACCCACTCCAGTATTCTTGCCTGGAGAACCCCATGGACAGAGGAGCCTTGTGGTCCAAAGGGTTGCAAATAGTCAGACATGACTGAGTATGCCTGCATGGGGGACACCATCAAGTTTGAAGCAGGTTTACCACTTATTTGTTGGTCACTTAAACTGCGATGCAAGTACATACTGCCTCCAATGTCTGAACATACAAATGGCAGTTCTACAAATATAAACCAGGAAATTAGCTCACGATCTTTTACCCACAAGATAGGTCTATGTCTCCTTTTTAGTGCAGAAGCAGAAGTATCAATCACTCTGTTTCTCCACTTGAGCATCCTGAATCAATTCCTTGCTGCTTTTGCCATGTGCTGTGTTGTTATTCTGGTACCTACCTGGGCCAGGGGGACCCGTGCCTTTCTTACACCAATTGCAAAACACATAGCCTAGCCCAAAGAAATGGCAAATAGCTCTTAGTTCAAAAATTGCCCTCTCCCCATACAGAACCACGTGCCGTGTTCCTAGACCCTCAGAACATCTCCATGTAGATGTTTCTGGGTCAGTGGAGTATGTATCTGCTGCCTTTCCTTCATCCAGTCTCTCCTTCCCCCTCTATGTTTCTGTACCTGTTTATACTGCACTTTATATGTGAAAGAAGAAACTGTCACATTCACGTGTGTATCTGCCAAATAGCCCCGGGTACATAGTACACACTAAGGAAATATTAATTGAACAAAGAATGAATGATGATATCAACTCCATTTGCAAATAGCCTCTCTGTTATCAACTGCAAATGTCTGGCCTGGAGATTCTCTAGTTGGCATGTATACCAGGGAGAGAGAGAGAGCATCGGTTTGTGAAGGAAATGGCATTGAAAGGACAGAGATGACACAGAGAGAAACTATTTTGAGATACAATTAGAATGTCTCTTAGAGGAGAAAGGTTGAAAGTAGGAAGGGATTGGTCTGATTCAATTAATTCTCAGGATGGTGAGGTCATCTATTTTTACCTCCACTCTCTTAAGAAGAAAAACTATTCTATTGCTCAGAAGATATGGATCTTTTGGCCTCCACCAGCCTCTGCCCTGATTTGCTCTGTTAACATCTTCACATGACTTTATTTGATTCTGTATAAATGGGGATATGGCACCATACACAGAGCCATTTAGGAAGGCTTTCTTTCTAAGGTTACAGTCATTTAAAAACGTGTTTTCAGACTTCCCTGGTGGTTCAGTGGATAGGGATCTGCCTGCCAATGTGGGGACACAGGTTCAATCCCTGGTCCAGGAAGATTCCACATGCCACACAGCAGTTAAGCCCGTGCACTACAACTATTGAGCCTATACTCTAGAGCCCGTGCTCTGCAATAAGAGAAGCCACTGCAATGAGAAGCCCACACACTGCAATGAAGAGTAGCCCCTGCTCTCTGCAACTAGAAAAGGCCCATGCAGCAATGAAGATCCAGTACAACCAAAATAAAAGTAATCAAAAAATTTTTTTTCTTTAAAAGCATAATACCATATTGAACCTTGTTCTGAGTCCATAGTTGTTATATTTTAATTTGTATTTTCATTATATATTTTCCCACCCTCTGCCTTTTTTTTTCCTTTGAGCATGTCTGCAGAATTAAACCAGTGTATTTGAAAGTAAATTCTTTCCCTTTATTTATTAAGCTAAAATCTTACTTGTTCTTGGGTACTTTTTCTCTGAAACTGATTCCTAAAATTTAAATGTTTTAAACCAATCACAGTATAAAATTATCATGGTTCCTTGATAGACAAAGAAACCCTTCAAAAAATCCTTTCTTAGAGTTATGAAAATAATATTAACTTAGAATTTTCAGAATGGCTTTCATGAAAATTAGTCTTATGATAGCTAGAATATTTTTGTCTTATCCACTACAGTATAATTTAACTGTTTGCTTTTATAAATTAATTTGGCCTAATGTTCACTCTTATGATTTATTCATTTTTGAAATATTAGTGCCAGTTTACATTTACTGAAAAAAAATCTCAAGGGTGAAGATAACATAGGTCTTATTCTCAAATGATTTATCTATTTCTTCTCAAACTCCTTAAAAATACTTCAAAATAAAAACAAAAGTATTTACTGTAACAGAAGTAGATTTTCATTTTGCTTCAGGTAATATTAAAATATCAGTATAAAACTATGAAAAATTGTTAATAACTTGGGATTGAAGAAAGTAAGATCAAATATATACACAAGTATCCACAAGTCCTTTTCAATGAAATCTAGTGATCGTTAATGTTTTCCAATAATATTGTCTGTGTTATTTTTTTAACACCATTCATTTTTCTCTAGTCATTTTTCTTTCTAGAATAAGGTGGATAATCTGAAGGGACACATGTATACCTGTGGCTGATTCATGTCAATGTATGCCAAAAACCACCAAAATATTGTAAAGTAATTAGCCTCCAATTAAAACAAATAAATAAATTAAATATATATACATATATATATCGGTTGCTGCTGCTGCTGCTAAGTCACTTCAATCGTGTCCGACTCTGCGTGATCCCATAGACGGCAGCCCACCAGGCTCCCCCGTCCCTGGGATTCTCCAGGCAAGAACACTGGAGTGGGTTGCCATTTCCTTCTCCAAATATATTGGTTGGTTATACTGTATACTGTAATGACTTGCAACTATTTCCTGATGAATTTTTAATCTAAAAAAATACATATTTTAAAATTTGAAGGCAAAAAACAACCTTTCAAAAACAATTGCAGAGGATGCAAAACAGTTGTTTAGGGGACCAATGGTTCATTATATACACATGGCAATTTGAAGACTGACTATCGCAACACAAAGCTTCAAATAACAACAAAAAATGGCATCTCATTGCTACTGACTATGGTCTTTAAAACTGAATTAACAATGACTCTTTGAAAGTTCCATTCAAGTTTGAGAATAGTTATTGGACTTGACAACTTTGTGGATATATTGCATTTAAGGTCTGCAGGCAATTTCAGGGGATATTTTGATGTTTTTGAAAAAATCTGAACTGTTTCATATTCCTGATGTAAGTAGCCTAAAAATAGGCTAAAGGGAGGGAGATGGTATAATTCAATATTTTTCCCTGAGCATACTTTGAGAAGCCTCTATGGTACTTCTTTTGTGAATTCTGTAATTTCTGGAAGCAACATTATATATTCCTAAAATAATAATTTACCAAGTGAACATTAAGCTCTCTGCCCAAAGTAAAAAAGGACCACTAGAAGATGTCAGTGTTGACTTCAAGTATAGACCAATACTAAAGACTCTGTCTAGTTGCTTGCAAATTGAGATAGTGGCTGTAGGCAATACTATCAAAACAGAAAGTGCTAGTTGCTCAGTAATGTCCGACTCTTTGTGGTCCCGTAGACTGTGGCCCACCAGGCTCCTCTCTCCATGGGATTTTTCAGGCAAGAATACTGGAGTGGGTTGCCATTCCCTACTCCAGGGGATCTTTCTGACCCAGGGATTGAACCCAGGTCTCCAGCATTTGCAGGCACATTCTTTACCACCTGAGCCACCAGAGATGCCCTTAGGCAACACTGTGTCCTCCTATAAATTCCATCATGACAAATTATCAGTTCTAGTAAATTTAGCACATGGATTTGATGTTTGGACAGATTACTAGAAGTTTAAATAGAACCAGAGCCCTAGATGTGTTGGCTTTTTGCCACATACTAATCATCTTCAGTTAGGATGAAAGAAAGATGGCAATTCACCAAGCAGTCAAAAACCTACTATAGACATGGCTCGAGAAATCACTTTTGGTTAAGATCCAGACATGAAAAGCATGCTAGTGTAGAGAAAATGGACACTCTACTTTAAAAAGTAACTGCCATTTTAAAAATCACAAATATGTAAGAATGCAAATTACAGCATTACTGGGTACAGCAAAGACATCTTGCAAGTGCAGATTAAAAAAAAAGGAAGATAATGAATAGGAAATTAAAATACTATTACTCTGTATTTAATGCTTATTATTTGCCAAGAATTATGCTAAGTCCTCTATTACTTACCATTTTAAAAATTCTTAAAAGGAGTGAACTTTTAAGTTCAGTACCATCATGAACTCATTATCTAGATGAGGCATCTGTGGCTTAGGGGGTTTTATAATTTTCTTTGTTGTTGTTTTAATATAAATTTATTTATTTTATATAATTTTCTTAAGTTTATGCAGCTAGCACTAGTTGTAAAGAATCTGCCTGCCAGTGCAAGAGACACGGGTTTGATCCCTGGGTTGAGAAGGTGCCCTGGAGTAGGAAATGGAACCCTACTCCAGTATTCTTGCCTGGGAAATTCCATGGGCAGAGGCACCTGACGGGTTACAGTCCATGGGGTCACAAAGAGTTGGACATGACTGAGCAACTGAGCACCATGTAGCAGGGGAAATGGGTCTCAAGTTTCATTCTGCCTCTTGCCAAATTCTAGATTTTTATTTCTTCTATAGACTGCATCTGACCAATTAAATGAAGATAAATCTCCTGAATTCTATAAGAAAACGACAGCAGGCAAAATCTTCAGGAAAGACAAATATGATGTCTCTTATCCAACAGTTGACAAGATGAGAGAAGGAGGGACAAGAAAAAAAATGAAGCCCTCAAAGCTAAATCTGATCCAGAAATCACTGGGGAGAATATTGTTCTTATACAAGAAAAGCGTGTGGGTAAAAGTAACTTTACAAGAGTCAGTTTTGCTTGAAATTTATAGAGGAAAAGAAAGCAATATTGTGGGTAAAGAGTTCAGAGAATTTATAAGAGAAGAGAATCTCTAGTCCCAGAAGAAACTGCTCCATAACCACAGGAACCATACAGGGCAAATGTAATAAGAAAAGTCATTGGAGGAAAGAGAGGACATTGGGGAACATGCCATGAAAATACACAAATGTGTTGCAAGAGACACAATATAAAACAGGAAGCTATACTGTAAACTGCAACGTAAAGCATATTTTTGAGTGAAGACAGACTAAATTTATTTTTAAATAATATAAAAAAACAATGTTGATAAATAACAGTGATTGAACTTCCACACTAGTCAACAAAGGAAAAGTCCCCTACAAAAGGGTATATTTTTATGTTTACCATTCCAAAAATTGAGCATCTGAAAGATAAAATTCTCAGAATGTGTACAGTACATTGTAACTTGGAGGGAATAAATATTAGTAATCTCAACTTAAAGAAATTAAACCCCTGGAGAAGGGAATGGCAACCCACTTCAGTATTCTTGCCTGGAGAATCCCATGGACAGAGGACCCTGGTGGGCTACAGTTCATAGGGTCACAAAAAATCAGACACAATTGAGTGGCTAATACACAAACATTTAAATAGAAATTCCAAAGTATTCTTATTTAAACTGCAGCCTAAAAATTATTTTAAGAAGAGAATAAGAAAATGATCCAATATATCAGTCAATATTTATTTATAAGAACTAATAAAAGTGTGAAAAAAATGTGATCAAACTATTCAAAAGTGGACCTGCTTTCTCAGAAGAAAGAAAATATGGCATCAATATAGTAAAGATGAAGAAATTCTTAAACGATTAAAAACCACATGAAAGTTAATGAAAGCATTATAAATTAAAAAATAAAAGATGGTACTCCAAAAGAAGAGTTGTTAACTTTAAAATGTATTTTGGGAACTATTTTAAAGAAAAAATAAAGAAAAAAATGGTACAGGTCAAAGATGAAATATCAAAGACAAGACCAAGAAAACACATTCTGACTATTTGTGATCCCATGGACAGGCTTCTCTGTCTGTGGGATTCTCCAGGCAAGAATACTGGAGCGGGTTACCATTTCCCCCTCCAGGGGATCTTCCCAACCCAAGGATCGAACCTGCATCTCAGTCTCAAGCAACGGCACATGGATTCTTTACCACTAGCGCCATCTGGTAAGCCCAGAAAACACATAATCTAACAAAAGCATCAGTACTGAAATGTGAGCAGGGACTTCTGTGGTGGTCCAGTGGCTAAGACTCTATGCTCCCAGTGCAGGGGGCCCGGGTTTGATACCTGCTCAAGGAAATAGATCCCACATGCTGCAACTAAGATCCATCAAGGATGAAATAAATAAATTTTTTTTTTAAAGAAAGAAGTATCTTTTTTAAAATGAAAGAAATGCTTGCTCCTTTTGTACAGGAATTTTTAGCAAAAAGACACAGTCCTTTGGTGCTTTTCTGAAAGTTTTACAGGAGAATAAACAAATGACAAATGACTGGTAACACGGGAGAGGTTTTAAGTAAAGACAGTTTTGGGTTTTTTTTCAAAGACAGTTTAAAAAGGAGACGGGGAAGGAAAAATCTTATAATTAGACATGCCAGGTCTTTCTTTAAACCATCTGCTTTACCAGAAAAGTTGCTGAAAAATTCATTGTCTTCATTCATCATACCAAACTGTGATTTATTTTCTCATGTATATGCATTACATGTAGACTTAATTTCTAGAGGACAGGAACCATCTCTTATTCATCTTTGAATGCCAGATGTTAAGAACATAGCAAGTACTCCATGGACTTTCATTGAGCTGTGTAGGATATGTGAATATACCATATATTGGTGCAGTGAGATACACTCATACTAATCCATGAATGAGAAAAAAAAATTAAAAGTAATCTATAGGCTGGGTTGAGGTTGTCCCTGTACTGTGATCAGTAGAAGACTCAAAAGCAAAAACATATCAAAATAGAAAGTAGTCAACTGTAAAGCTGAAAAGGGATTTGGCACACAAAATGCGTGCAGATGACATCACTTCTGATAGCACTTTCTTGCTCTACCAAGATGACAATTCTGATCCCGGTGATACTGCTAATCAGGTGGGCAGAGAAGAAAGTGGTGAGTACTTACGATGTACAAACTGTTCCTCGTCTGTTTATTTCGATAACATTGAGGGCTCTGGTAGACTTCTGGTGGGCCGTCAACAGAGAGACCAGTTGAAAGGCTCATGTGAGATACTAAGTAGAATGAGAATTCTGCACCCCAAAGCTCACATGTTGAAGTCTTAGCTCCTAATGCCTTGGGATGTGACAGGATTTGAAGACAGGGTGTTTAAAGAGGGAATTAAGGTTTAATGAGGGCTTCCCAGGAGGCACTAGTGGTAAAGAATCTGCCTCCCAGTGCAGGAGACAAAAGAGATGCGGGTTGGATCCCTGGGGTGGGAGATCCCTGGAGGAGGGCATGGCCTACTCCAGTATTCCTGCCAAGAGAATTCCATGGATAAAGGAGCCTTGAGGGCTATGGTCCATAGGATCTCCAAGAGTCCTGAGTCGACTGAAATGACAGCATGCATGCACAAGGACACTGTGTGGGCCCTAATTCAATATGGTTGGTCATCTTATAATGTTGTCATTGCTGCTGTTGTTCAGTTGCCCAGTCATGTCCCACTCTGCAACCCCAGGGACTGCAGCACATCACACCTCCCTGTCCCTCACCATCTTATAATAAGAGGTCATCAATTCACAGGAGCACATAGGGTTCAGGATGGGGAACACGTGTATACCTGTGGCGGATTCATGTTGATATATGGCAAAACCAATACAATATTGTAAAGTTAAAAAAAAATAGATAATAGGGAGGGAAGGAAGGAAGAAAGGAAGGAAGAGAAGAAGAAAAAGACATAGAGAGATAATACAGAAAAAAGGAAAAGATGAAACCAGGCAGGGACCAAGTCACAGAGTATTTTGTCAACCCAAGAATTTGATTAATTCTATAGAACACACTTTTAATAAGATAAAAGAGAAAAGAAGAGGAAAATTAACCAGAGATAAAGCATTTGCCTTTAATCATAAGGAAGGCTGCTTTGCCTACTGTGACTTGCACAAAGTGGATGAGAATAGATTCATATATGAATACATTTTTCTGTGCAAAGTGAGAGCAGGGAGGTGGAGTCATTCATGGCTGATGTTCCCAACTTCCTTGAGTAAGTGGGAAGCCAGATAACCCTGGGTGAGAGGAGGGATGGAGAACTGAAATGAATGGTAAAGATGTGGAACAGCTGGTGGCAGATGGAAAAAAGAATTAAAGATAGTTACATATTCAAACCCCTTTTCTTTGATAGTATTAAGATATACAGTGAGTTATAAATTTTCTAAGTCAATATCAATAATGAACAGATAAGGAAAAGCTCTTGTTTATAGTAGAAGGCTAAGAGCTTGTGGAGGGCCTGCTGGGTTGGAAAATGATCACTTTGCAACTATCATGGGAAAGACTGGGGTCAGCTCAGGACCATCCATAGAAGTTAAAGCTAGGAGGAAATTGTGCTGGTGAGCAGGTTATTTGTGTGATCGAAAAATGTCTCTCCGTAGACCACTTACTAATTGTAAGGGAGAAAAGCAAACTGTTATTATTCAGTGGAGAAATCAGGCCAGTTCTTCACCAATTTATAGCACACATGAGGCGGAGACGAACATTGCTCACCTTCAGAAGTGATACCTTGAGAAGGACACAGCATCACTTCTGCATTTTTCTGGCCAAGAATGTATAATCTCATCCTAGTTATGAGGAAATATCATAAAAATAAACTGCTGGATGTTCTATTAATAAAAAGGTAGATTTGGGAGTGTATTCTTCCAAATGTCAATGTTACAAAAGGAAAAAAAAAGGCTGTGGAGGTGTCTCTGAATAAAGCACGCTAAGAAATCATGATAGCAAAAACCAGTACCTGACTCCACACTGGGTTCTGTTTCAGAGGGAACCATTAGGCTCTAACAGACTTTATTAAGTGAATAACAAGACTGGAATCTGGACAGAAGATTAGATAAAAATATCCTATCAATGTGAATTTATGAAGTTGAGAATTGGACTGGGTTATGTAAGTGAATATTGCCAATCAATGAAGCATTTAGGAGTAAAAGATCTTAATGTACATAATTTACTTTCAAATTTCTCAGGAAAATAACCATGCATGTATATACATACATATATATGTGTGTATGTGTATATATATATATGGTAGATATATGGATATCAGTACAGAGAGAGAGAGAAGGGAAAAAAACAACAACCCTCCCCCCAAAAATAAAACAAAAAGAGAGGAGAACACATGAGAAATGATGAAGGAAATGGGTAAACGGATAGCAGGTAAACCCTGTACAGTATATGTGGGTGTTTTCTGTGTTACTTTGGTTAACCTTTTCAAATTTGGAATTATTTCTCCCTCCCAAATGTTTAATTTAGAAGCTTGAGGGTAACCACCGTTAAGAACAGAAGAATAATTATAAATTCCACTAAGGGTCTCTAGATGTAGTAAGGCTTGAGCTGGGTCCCCAAGAAGACAAGGCAGAAAAGGCCTGACTAATTATGACACTAGCTTGTGTTACTTGATGTGCGTGACACAGAATGCAGCCTCCCCCTCCCCCTGAACTCTACTTCCATTCGATACCCTTAATATCACAAGAACACAGGACAAAGGATGCCAGCAAAGCTCATTAAGCAAAGGTATAACATGAAAGTGATGACAGGGCTACCCTAGTGGCTCCGTGGCAAAGAATCCACCTCCCAATGCAGGAGACGTGGGTTTGATCCCTGATCTGAGAAAATCCCACATGCCTCAGAGCAACTCAGCCCATGAGCCACAACTATTGAGCCTGTGCTCGAAAGCCTGGGAGCCACAACTACTGAGCCCACGGGCTACAACTACTGAAACCCAAGCACCCAGAGCCTGTCCTCTGTAACAAGAGAAGCCACCGCAGTGAGAAGCCCACACACCACAGCCAGAGAGCAGCCCCTACTCGCTGCAACTAGAGAAAAGCACGCACAGCGCTTCAGTCGTGTCCGACTGTGTGCGACCCCAGAGATGGCAGCCCAGCAGGCTCCCCCGTCCCTGGGATTCTCCAGGCAAGAACACTGGAGTGGGTTGCCATTTCCTTCTCCAATGCATGCAAGTGAAAAGTGAAAGTGAAGTCGCTTAGTCGTGTCGGACTCTTAGCGACCCCATGGACCACAGCCCACCAGGCTCCTCCACCCATGCAGGCTCCTCCATTCTCCAGGCAAAAGTACTGGAGCGGGGTGCCATTGCCTTCTCCAAATGAAGACCCAGCACAGCCAAAATAAATAAATTTTAAAAAATATTTTAAAAAAGAGAAATGAATGATAAACCTCCATTAAAAAATTAATAAGGTGGCTTCTCCTTTTCTCTATCTCAAGAGACTCTGTTGTGATGAATAATAAACTCAAACTTACAATTTGTGTAAAAGAGAAAGATTCTCATCTAATTAATGCCTTGAAGTAAGTGATTGTAAGTGATGCGAACCGTGTTAAGAGAATTCTTTTTTGGTCACTGAAATATAATCCAGTTTTTCAAGACAGTTTAGCTTATACAATTTTCATTCACCATATATTCACATTAATAGGTGTTTTCCTCAGTGGCTCAAGTTTTAGAGATTTTTCCTCAGTTTTATTCCATAAAATACAGGGAAAGTGTCAATAACACAGAGAAGCATATCAAAACAAAATGTACACTTTGGGATAACTCCAGGATATTTCATGCTTCTTTTATGCTACTGCTGTGTTTTGAGTCCTCTATGAAAACAGATTTTGTTAACATGGTCCTATTTTCTTGTGTTTAGCAAAATATCCAATCTACAACCCTATTTAAAAGGAAAAGTCTAACAAAGAGATTGATCCAACAGTCAACAACCCACTTTCGAGAACCAAATGACAACAATTGTGAAAGTTAACATCCCTCCCCAAAAAAGATGGATAAAAAGTTGGATATTCATGGTGTTCATTTAGTGATCAATTACAAATGTTGAAATACCTGACTTGTTTTTTCAAGATCTTCTTGCTCCCTTCAGCTGAGTGCTTACCTTAACATTATACACATTGACTATTTGATGAATTTTGTTTGCAGTGTTTTGGCGGGAATCTGTTTGGGGAAAGCCTATCTCATCAGTCATGCATACAGATAGATTTTTGCCATTTTCAGGCATCTGTTCTCTCTAGTTCCTGCTCCTCACCAGCATTTTGCTGCCTGGCCACACTGGCATTTTCCACCCTACTTCTGACTTCTCCAAATATCCTCAAGCATGAGGATCTGTGAAACCATCAAAGCCCTCATAGTGAAGCCTTTCTAATATTTTTTATTCATTAAATTTAGGGCTTTAGACTATAATATACATAGCTGTATACTCTGATGCAAATAGACCATTGAGAATTTCCATTGCAAAACTTCAACCCCTAGAAACCACAGAGAGATGTATATACGAACAGCAACTTATGTTGTAAATAGCTTCCTACCTCCTAGATATGAAATCCATTACAGCCAAGTTCTCTTGATTGAAGAAGAAATATATTTCCAAAATGGAACTTGGAAAAAACATACTGTCACTCCAAATCATTTCACTTCTGTTGTAATGACCCCAGGAGACATTAGTGAAGGGATGTGATCATGTGACCAGTTTAGGAATAAGCAGTCCTCCACTGCAACCGTGTTTTCGCTGTCCGCGGTTTGTTATTCGTGGTCAACCACAGTCTGTAAATATTAAATGAAAAATGTCAGAATTAAACAATTCATCAGGCTTAAAATGCATGCCTCTCTGACTGGCTTGATGAAATCTTTTCTTGCCCTGCTCCATCTGGCCAGGAGCATGAATCATTCATTTGTCCAGAGCATCTTTCCCATTAGTCATTTGGTAGCCACTCTGTAGGTATCAGACAGACTGTCTCAGTATGGTGGTGCTTGGTTCAAATGACCCTTATTTTACTTAACAATGGCCCCAAAGTTCAAGGGTAGTGATGCTGACAATTCAGATACTGTAACTGTGCCTAATTTATAACTTTATCATAGGTATGTATGTAGAGGAAAAACCATAGTGTATATAGGACCCAGTTATATCTGCAGTTTCTGGCATCCACCGAAGGTCTTGGAATGCATTCCTCATGCATAAGCTGTGAGGGATGGGGACAGCTGTATACCAGCTACAACTTTGAATTCTGTCTCTAGGTATGATGTACGTGTTGAATAACAGCCTGAAGAGATGGGAAGGCGACAGAGACAGGGGATCCCGTTTTGCATTTTGGCTTCTGCTGGTTTTCAGGTAGGTTACTTACAGTGGAAAGAGAAAATATACCTATCTCTCTATAAACTGTCAGGTTTATTTAGCCAAGCTTACAGAATTTTAAAGAGAAGGCTACTTAGTACAGGAGCTAATTTAATATGTCTCAGTATGGCTTGGGCTTCCCTGATGGTTCAGCAGGTAAAGAATCCTCCTGCCAATGCAGGAGACACAGGAGACATGGGTTTTATCCCTGGGTCTGGAAGATCATCTGGAGGAGGAAAATGGCAACCACTTCAGTATTCTTGCCTGGAAAAGGGTCACAAAGAGTCAGACATGACCAAACGACTACGAAGGAATGCAAGTATGGCTCTGTGCTAGTGGGACAAATTCAGGGAACATTCTCAGTACAAGCGAGGACCTGCCAGAACCAGGAAACCACCAAACTCTGTCACACAACAGAACATTTATGCCTGGGCTTTGTATTTCCATCCTGAAAGACAAAACACTCCTAATATATGCTTTCTCTTTTGAGGGGGTTTCATGTATGTATGGCTGTAATGGTTCTTGATGCAATTTGTGTGTGTTAGTCGCTCAGTTGTGTCCAAGTCTTTGTGACCCCATGGACTGTAGCCTACCAGGCTTCTCTGTCCATGAAATTCTCCAGGCACGAATACTGGAGTGGGTTGCGATTTCCTTCTCCAGGGAATCTTCCCAACCCAGGGATTGAATCCAGGTCTTCTACATTGCAGGCGAATGCTTTACCATCTGAGCTACTAGGGAAGCCTTGAAGCATTTTGACCATCAACAAATTCACATCTGGGAGGAGAAACAAGAATCAGGTCTCACTATCTAGGCTCATTCCAAGAGACCCAGGAATGCATTTCCTCATAATGCCCTCCCTGATTCTTGAGGGGATTTGAGCCTGAGTTCAGGCTGAGAACTATGATCACCAAACCATTTCCCCTCTAGCCAAGTTTTTGCTGGAGCTTATACAAAAAGACTACAGTCTAGGCACTGTAAGGCAATTACTTAATTGCTCATTATTACTGCTTAAAGTGTTTATGCATTTAAACTACTAAGAAGACATAGCTCTCTCTAACCTCTCTCTCTCTAAAATGTCAGTTCTTTCTAACAAATACCAAGCCGTGCTTATTATGAAATAATGAAAAACAGATTTTCTAAAAACCTCAATAACTCTCCTCTTGAGGTTCTTTATTTGGTTTAAATAGCTGGTTAGCATCAGTTAATTTGAAAAACTATGGAAAATTTTCAGAGGAAAAATCCACCCCCTCTTAAAGCAGCATTCAAGAATAACTTTTAAACATAAAACAAATTATTTCAGTGCTCCTCCTGTCAAAAAGTCAAAACCACTATTATGATGTTTCTTAGATTTTATTTTTCCTATATGCCAAGCACAGCTGAAAAACAAATGATGACCCTTTAAGAGAATTCTCCATGAAAATGGCTCTTAAAATTATTTGTGAACCTGAGCATTCTAAGAAGTAAAAAAAAAAAAAAAAAAAAGTCTCATAAAGGAGCTACAGGCATAGGAAAGGCTACTATTGGGGGAAATATCTTAAAGCAATAAAAGCAGGCACATTAATTTAAATTTAAAATATGTGATATTTTGGGCAAGAAGAAAAGCTTGGTAGAAAGAAAATGTTATAGATATTCAGAATTATATAAATTATCATGAATATACTAAGTAAATTTTCACTGTGATGACTTCAATGACATATAAAACTTTTAAAACAAATGTGTTATACTTATTGATATTAATGATATAATTAAACATATTGGATAGCAAGAAGATCAAACTAGTCAGTCTTAAAGGAAATCAACCCTGAATCCTCACTGGAAGCACTGATGCTAAAGTTGAAGCTCTATTACTTTGGTCATCTGATGTGAAGAGTTGAATCATTGGAAAAGACCCTGATGTTGGGGACAGATTGAAGGCAGAAGGAGAAAAGGGCAACAGAGGATGAGATGGTTGGATGGCATCACCAATTCAACGGACATGAGTTTGGGAAACTCGGGGGGGATGATGAAGGACAGGAAAGCCTGGTGTGCTGCAGTCCACAGGGTCCCGAAGAGTCAGACATGAATTAGCGACTGAAAAACAACAACAAAATCGAACATATACAGACTTATATGTAGTTTTATGGTAGTAATAAATCATGTTAAAATTGGAAAGAAGGGGAAAAAAAAGGTTTCTCAACTTGGTAAAGAATATCTACAAAAAACCTACAGTTAACATCACATTTAATGGAAAGAAAATAGAATCTTTCCTGCTAATACCAGAAGCAAGGCAAGGATGTTCCCTCACCATTTTTTCAGCATTCTATTGTAAGTCCTAGCTAATGCAAAAAAAGACAAGAAAAGGAAATAAAAGTATACATATTGAGAAGTAAGACATAAAATTGTCTTTATTCACCGATGACATGATTACTTATGCAGAAAATCTGGAAGAATCAACCAAAAACTCGTGGAACTAATAAGTGATTATAGCAGTATTGCAGAACATAAGGTTAACATACACAAGTCAGTTGCTTTCCTATATACAGCAATAAACAACTGGAATTTGAAATAAAAAACAATAACTTGTTTGATAAAGTGTAGTGAACTTAATTCCATTTATGTCCTTTTGCCTTCATCAATTTATAATTGTCTTAAATATTTTCCCTACAAACATTGAGAACCACACAAGGCAGTGTTATAATTTTTGCTTCAACAATCAAACATAATTTAGAAAATAAGAGGAGAAGAAAATAAACTTTAGCCTTACTTTTGCTCTTTCTATTGTTCCTTCTTTTTGGTAAAGCTCATTTCTTTTCTATTTAGAGAATTTCTTTTAGTCATTTTTTTTTTAGGATAGATCTCCCCGTGACAAATGCTCTTTGTTTTCCTTCATCTGAGAATGTCTAAATTTCCCCTTATACTGAAGAATATTTTTGCTGCATAGAATTCTAGGTCAATTGTTTTTTAATTACTTTCAAGATTCTAAAGTTAATAAAAATTACTACTCCTCTCCGCTAAAGGTTCATTAGGTATTCATGTGTCAGAATGTACTTTTCTTTTTTCCCCCTGAAATTTTCTTGATGTTTCCTCCATTCACTTCCTTCCTACATTCATTTCCTTCCAGCATTTCCCACTGAACTGTAGTTTCCTTGAGGAGAATAGGTCTCTTACGTAATTCATCTGGATTTCTCAAAGAGTTTAATTCGGCATCTCTCACACACCATTTGTTCAATAAAGTGTTGTTAAATTCTAGCCATGGGAATGCTGTATCAGTGTTTCAGTTATCTTTTTCCATCAGTGCACTAAACAGCTTCTTAGTAAACTAATTGAACCGATGGATCTTCTTTAGCTTCCCAAGTCACAAACAGGGAATCATTTAAGAGATAGACTTGCTGAAAACATCTCCAGGGTTTATGTTGCTATAGAAACAGGGAAAATTCCTTATCACTTGCCATAATTGATAACCAACTTTAGGGATTATACAAACACAGCTATCAACTAACTCATACTCACAACCACCTACAGAGAATTCCACTGGATGGGAAAACATCAATTACCTGGAGTCTAGAAGGTAGAAAAGTTTCCAGTAAACAAATTGGGTATTAGTTCTAATTAAAAAAAATTTTTTTGACGAAATAGGGTGGCTAAAATAGAATCCAGAGAATTGCAAAATAATGTCTTTTAATGAAAATTTTGTAACAGTAAAATGGGCTGCCCTAAATTATAGTAAAGCATTATTGTTTGAAGCCAATGGAATCAAAATACATGGTGAATTTTCACACCTTATCGTGTGGCTGACACTGTACAGATACTACATTCATTGTCTTGAGGGCTATAATGTTCACTGGAGACAGAGGATCCCTGCATTCAACAGCTTACAATTCTAGGCAACTAATGTCTTTTCAGCACCCTGCAGACATTAGGCAACTCTGAATTGTGAAAGAGAACATGCCCTCATCCCACAAGAAACTCTTTCCAATGCTGTCTCCCTTAGCAGTCACCCTGCTTCCATTATACTCATACGGCTTTTTTCCCCCATATTCTGTCTTTCCTTCTTCTCTTCCATTTTCCTTCTACAAAGGCTGTGTTGGAATAGAAGTAGATATGCTTAAGTGGCCACTCCATATTTATACCATCTTCTTCTGGCTGGCTGGGTCTTTATTATGGCTCATGGCTTCTCTAGCTGTGTTGTGTGGACTCTAGAGTGTTGGCTCAGTAATTGCAGCCTGAGGGCTTATGTTAACACTTGCCCCATGGCATGGGGATCTTAGTTCTCCAGCCAGGGATTGAACCCACATCCCCTGCACTGGAAGGTGGATTCTTAACAACTAGATCTTCCTCAGTGATCAATGCAAAGAAATAGAGGAAAACAACAGAATGGGAAAGACTAGAGATCTCTATATGAAAAGTAGAAATACCAAAGGAACATTTCATGCAAAGATGGGCTTGATAAAAGACAGAAATGGTATGGTCCTAACAGAAGCAGAGGATATTAAGAAGAGATGGCAAGAATACACAGAAGAACTGTACAAAAATATCTTCACTACTCAGATAATCATGGTGGTGTGATCACTCACCTAGAGCCAGACATCCTGGAATGTGAAGTCAAGTGGGCCTTAGAAAGCATCACTACGAACAAAGCTAGTGGAGGTGATGGAATGCCAGTTGAGCTATTTCAAATCCTGGAAGATAATGCTGTGAAAGTGCTGCACTCAACATGCCAGCAAATTTGGAAAACTCAGCAGTGGCCACAGGACTGGAAAAGGTCAGTTTTCATTCCAATCCCAAATAAAGGCAATGCCAAAGAATGCTCAAACTACCACACAATTGCACTCATCTCACACGCTAGTAAAGTAATGCTCAAAATTCTCCAAGCCAGGCTTCAGCAATATGTGAACCGTGAAATTCCAGATGTTTAAGCTTGTTTTAGAAAAGACAGAGGAACCAGAGATCAAATTGCCAACATCCACTGGATCACGGGAAAAGCAAGAGAGTTCCAGAAAAACATCTATTTCTGCTTTATTGACTATGCCAAAGCCTTTGACTGTGTGGATCACAATAACCTGTGGAAAATTCTGAAAGAGATGGGAATACCAGACAACCTGACCTGCCTCTTGAGAAATCTATATGCAGGTCAGGAAGCAACAGTTAGAACTGGACATGGAACAACAGACTGGTTCCAAATAGGAAAAGGAGTATGTCAAGGCTGTATATTGTTACCCTGCTTATTTAACTTATATGCAGAGTACATCATGAGAAACGCTGGCCTGGAAGAAGCACAAGCTGGCATCAAGATTGCCAGGAGAAATATCAATAACCTCAGCTATGCAGATGACACCACCCTCATGGCAGAAGGTGAAGAGGAACTAAAAAGCCTCTTGATGAAAGTGAAAGAGGAGAGTGAAAAAGTGGGCTTAAAGCTCAACATTCAGAAAACGAAGATCATGGCATCTGGTCCCATCACTTCATGGGAAATAGATGGGTAAACAGTGGAAACAGTGTCAGACTTTAAATTTTTGGGCTCTAAAATCACTGAAGATGGTGATTGCAGCCATGAAATTAAAAGATGCTTACTCCTTGGAAGGAAAGTTATGACCAACCTAGATAGCATATTCAAAAGCAGAGACATTACTTTGCCAACAAAGGTCCGTCTAGTCAAGGCTATGGTTTTTCCAATGGTCATGTATGGATGTGAGAGTTGGACTGTGAAGAAAGCTGAGCACTGAAGAATTGATGCTTTTGAACTGTGGTGTTGAGAAGACTCTTGAGAGTCCCTTGGACTGCAAGGAGATCCAACCAGTTCATTCAAAAGGAGATCAGTCCTGGGTGTTCTTTGTAAGGACTGATGCTAAAGTGGAAACTGCAGTACTTTGGCCACCTCATGTGAAGAGTTGACTCATTGGAAAAGACCCTGATGCTGGGAGGGATTAGGGGTAGGAGGAGAAGGGGACGACAGAGGATGAGATGGCTGGATGGCATCACCGACTTGATGGACATGAGTTTGGTTGATCTCCGGGAGTTGGTAATGGACAGGGAGGCCTGGCGTGCTGTGATTCATGGGGTCACAAAGAGTCAGACACGACTGAGCGACTGAACTGAACTGAGACTACCAGGGAAGTGAAATGAAAGTCACTCAGTCGTGTCTGACTCTCTGCGACCCCAGTGAATTCTACAGGCCAGAACACTGGAGCGGGTAGACTTTCTCTTCTCCAGGGATCTTCCCAACCCAGAAGTCAAACCCAGGTCTCCTGCATTGCAGGTGGATTCTTTACCAGCTGAGCCACAAGGGAAGCAGACCACCCGGAAGGTCCTATGTTTTCTTCTTACTGATACCTTACTTTACCATCTTCAACAGGTAGAGGGTGTTTGCACATTTGCTGCAGTGAATTACAAGCAGCTTGGGTACAGGGGTTAAGTCTTCACCAGTGACCCAATAGCAATGACTTGTAACTACTGAGTGTATAAATGAACATGTGAATGAACTCCATGGAAAAGAAAATTATCTCAGAATGACATTTATTCACAGGCTAACATTTCTCATTTCAAGTGAAGGAGAACCAAAAGCAAATCCACTAGGATTTTGACTGTCGGGTTTAACTCTCTTTCTGTTACTTTTGGTAGAGTTGTCCTTTCTCCTGTGTTGTTCACTGACTCCCTCCTGGGTAAAGTGGAGTCCACAAGACAGCACAGCAATTTCAAGACAAGCAAATCAAAACAGGAGCACTTAGGCTTCGGAGTAAAATGCTGTTGATGGATTTGTTTTCATATTGCTCATCCATGGGCACTTATTTCTCCCAGGAAAAGCCTACTATGAGGAGAACAAAGCTCTTGACCTGGAAGAATGTCTTGATTACTTTCCAGAGGGTTCATTCTGGGACCATGTTGGGCTCTGTGGTAAGAGCACCAGTGAGGAGCTGGATGCATCTCTCACCAGGGAGCAGGATTAGTACTGTATCTCCTGGTGGCCGGGGAGATTCTTCTCCAGATCTAGTTCCAACTCACTTCCCAATGGGCAGGTCAAGGAAAGTGAGCCTTTAGCTTGGTGGTGCTGTGCTAGGCAACAGCACATTGTCTAAGGCCCCAGAATTACCTGCTCTCTTGTTCTTGTGTCTGTGTTTACTCTCCATGGGGAGCATTTTATTTTAGGAATAGAAATGACAAACAGGTAGTTTATGTCATTCTCAGAAAAGTATGTATTTCAGAAGCCCAAGTCATTCAGGAGCCAACATTTTGGGGGAAACCCCAAGACGCAATGGTTCCCCAAGGAACTGACCTTGAGCTGAAGCAGTACTAACCACAGAAGGAGGGGGCTGAGGTAGCTTGTATGCAAGATGGGAAGTAGAAGGATGCGTGGGCTGTGCCCAATGCATGAGTGAAGAATCAAAGTGTAAAAGAACTTTATTGGGAAAGTTATCTGTTTGCCAAGCTTCTGGATAACACTCGCTTTTCACTCAACTCTGGCCCTAATGTGAGATACTAAGTGAAATAACAAGCATTTACAGGGAAAATTCCAAAAGCCACGTTGGGCTGTAGGTAAGACTCACAGGAGCTAGAGGTGCCTCTGAAACACATTTCTAAAACTTCCTGTAGGAATGCTGTAGATGCTAGTCTCCAAAAGAAGAATCTGGAATCTGGGAAAGGAAACCCCACCTTTCTGCTCCCAGGATATAAAACTTTTAATGTCACTATTCACTTCTTCATGGAACATTTCACCTGGCTGCCTGTTAGGTTCAAACGTTGCCTTGGTCCTAAAGGTGCTATTTAACCAGCATTCTGACAAAGATGCTACCAGTGTTTCTATTTTCTTCTTGATAATATTTGTATTTGGCTGTTAGTTATACTTATCAGTAACAATTGAGATCATTCCCAGCTTGTGTAGAAGGTACAGTTCTCACGTGCATTTGACTGAACAGCGGGGTCAGCTGTACCATAAGCTGAAGTGTAAAATGTGGAGGAGGTGTGTGTTTTATGTAACCAGCCTCCAGTGCTGTCTCCATCTTAGGGAAGTATGAAGGACTGTGTGCCCCTGCCTGTTGTCATCTGACTTAAGCCAATGGGATAAACATTTCCAAGCCAGGGCATGTAAAGAATGATCCTTGAGGGCTTCCCTGGTGGCTCAGTGGTAAAGAATCTGCCTGCCAGTGCAAGACACATGGGTGGATCCCTGATCCAGGAAGATCCCACATGCTCCAGGGCAACTAAACCTGGGCGCCACAACTATTGAACCAGCGCTCAAGAGCCCAGGAGCTGCACCTTGTGAGCCCACGTGCTGCAACTACTGAAGCCCAAGTGCCCTAGAGTCCGTGCTCCTCAACAAGAGAAGGCACCACAGTGAGAAGCCCAAGCACTGCAGCCAGAGAGTAGCCTCTGCTCGCCACCGACTGGAGAAAAGCCTGTGCAGCAATGAAGACCCAGCACAGCCAAAAATAAATAAATAATTTTTTAAAGAAAATAATCCTCTTTGATTTCTCTCTCTCATCCGTATCCAACCCTCCTACAAGTTCTGTCAATCTTCAATGCATGAACCAAACACCACCTCTCCTCTCCACTGTTCTGGTCATAATAGCATCATTACCCTGGACAACTAGCTTTCACTTTCACTCCTATAGCCCAGTCTCCACAGAGGAGGCTAAGTGATCATTTTAGCAAATATGACTATGTCATTGCCTTCCTCAGGACATCCCATAGCTTTGATCACATCATAATAAAACCCAGAATCTTCACCACACCTGTGAGGCTCCACATGATCTGGTCCTTTTACTTCTGTCTGAGCTCATTTCCCAACATTCTGCAACCCACTCACTCTACAAATCACATCGGCATGTCCTTCAAAATCCAAGCTCCCTGCTCTTTTAATGCTGTGGCTTGGCAATTTGTTAGCCTTGTTTCCATCTTGTGCTAGGATTAATGTTTTAACCCAAAGATATGGTCTTTACTCCCATGGTCTAGTCCTTTGGGGTTTTGATGGTTGGATGGCATCATCAACTCAATGGACATGAGTCTGAGCAAGCTCTGGGAGATGGTGAAGGACAGGGAAGCCTGGCGTGCCGCAGTCCACGGGGTCACAAAGAGTTAGACACGACTGAGCAACTGAACAACAACCCAGGGTACTGTCTACGTTTCTCTATCTTCCTAAGATTCAGAAGCCTCTACACCCCTGTGATGGCAGTTGCTGAAATACCTTTTCAGTTCTTTTAACTCTCCAGCTATTTCCTCCCCTTGGATCCTTGTAATCTTAACCGTATCCAGACCAAGAGTCAGCAAAGATTTAAGGGTGTTTACATGCAAATTCGGAAGCTTCCTGCATGGTTCTCCTTCCTAGAATCACTTCTCTCCTCTCTCAATCAGCTTCTAGTAACTCTGACAGTCTCAGTCTCCATCTTCTGACTCCTCAGGCCAATAGGACCCTGGTTTTCTGCTTGAACTCTATCTTCATTGCTCCCCAAGAACTGGGAAATGCCCCATGGGGCAAGGATGCATAAAATAAGAATCAGTGTAATGACCTTGTAATGGTGGATTCCCCTCCAATTTCTTCTTCTTCTGACCATTCTTCATTGCCTCAGATAGTTGCTTTTTATATTTTATTTGGCTTTTACAGTTGTTATTTTCTAGTTCAAACTGATAAAATCAACTCTGACATAAAGGAAGCTGCTCACCTAATAAGGGTTGAAGTGCACTGTTCTGATTTTCCCCATCTGTCCATAGCTATCCCATTTTTTACAGGACAGTTCCCAAAATGGCTTTTATTATATACTCTCTGCATCTTTAAGGAGGGACCTCTCAATAAATTTTCATTATCTGGCATGCTTCTGGGAGAGTTGTTTTCCATCAAAGTCCTAATCATGGGCTGAAGATTTCATAATATCCAGATCTCATTACTCGCCCGTTGCTCTCTCTGCTTCAGCCAAGCAGGCTCCTTGTAATTCATCAAACATGATGGCGTTTTTCTCACACAAGGCTTTTGAACTTCAGAGTCCACTTTCCCGAGACAAGCTTCCAATGGTAATTCATGTGTCTCACTTCCTCTAGGCCTTCCCCCAATGTCACCTTCCCAGGGTGGCTTCTTTCACCCCATCTTTAAATCACCACCCCGTCATCATTCCCTATTTCTTTCATGTCCATGACATGTATCGCCATCAGACATACTATATGCTATACTGACTCACCTTATTTATCTTATCTGTATTCCCATGAGCAGGTAAATTCACTAAAGACAGGGATTTGGGCTCTTTTGCTCACTGCTCTTCCCTAGTCTGGTTTCCCCCTGGAGCAGAGTATTTGTGAATAGACTGCTGCTGCTGCTGCTGCTGCTGCTGCTGCTGCTGCTAAGTCGCTTTAGTTGTGTCCGACTCTGTGCAACCCCATAGACGGCAGCCCACCAGGCTCCACTGTCCCTAGGATTCTCCAGGCAAGAACACTGGAATGGGTTGCCATCTCCTTCTTCAGTGCATGAAAGTGAGAAGTGAAAGTGAAGTCGCTCAGTCGTGTCCGACTCTTAGCGATCCCATGGACTGCAGCCCACCAGGCTCCTCCATCCATGGGAGTTTCCAGGCAAGAGTGCTGGAGTGGGGTGCCATTGCCTTCTCCGGTGAATAAACTAGTGGAGTCTAAGTCAGATGAGTGAGCCTATATTCCTCTGTTAGATTTCTTTGCACTTTGGTCACTGATCTGCTAACACTTTTATCACCCATTTTTCTAGTACTTTTATAAGCAATTATGATCAAACCATCTCCTTTTTATACAGATCAAGTTTGTCCTCCAAGAGTTCAAGGCTCCCATAAAATAAGTAGCTCTTTAGTTTCATTTCCTGGTGTTTCCCCTGTCAGTATCCTCTTAGGAAAATATTTTGTTTCTGTAGTGAGTCAAAGTAAGCTTTCATGAAGTAGCAGGACCAGATCAACATGAAATGCAAACTGATATCAACTCTGCGGACAACAGAAAAAAAGCAGGTTTAAATGCATTGACCTAAAAATGCAGCAGTGAAAAGTCCTGATAGAAGAGCCAGGTCATTTGCATTCATATCCCAACTCTTCTACCTCTGAGCTCTATGACCCTGGGGAGTTAATTACGTCTTTTTGGGTCTTCAGTTTCCTCATCTGCAAAATGGAAGTAGTACCTGTAATTATACCTACTTCACAAGGTTGTCTTCTGGCTTTCATTCATATAAAATACTGAGAACAGTGTCAGACACATGGAGAGCACTAAATACCCAGCAGCAGATACTGAAGCGCCTCGTAGGTGAGCCTGGAGATGGGGGCAGAGGAAGGTGGGTAGGTGACTGATTCAGCTTTCCCAGGTAGCAGAAAGAGTCCCTTCTAGAAGCTACCCAGCTCTGCCTGCTGCCTCGGGAGAGAGTTTTGTAAGGAAAACCCTTTCAGCAGAATTAAACTGAAGCAGAGAGAAGCAAAGAAAGCCTTAAAGATCAGATGTACAGGAGAAATTGGTGAAATCTTTCAGAGGATCACAAGACCTACAGTAAATTGTCCCACACTGAGGAAAAAAGTGGAGGAAACAGTCTAGACATGGAAAAAAAGTCAAGGTTCTCAATCCGAGAAGCTCTGCACATCTTCAAGTGCTAATGATGTTCCCAAATGATACACAAATAGTGATAATCTCAGTTACATCCAGATAGTGAATGATTTCTGAGGAAACAAACAGAAGACATGGCAATCTGAAAAGAAGGTTATTGCGAAGGTGAAAGTGTGATGACGAGTCAGTCAAGGGCCAATGGGTGTCCGTGAATTCTCTGAAGGCAAGAGTGAGTGAGATGGAAGTTGTGCATGGAAATTGGTGAGGTCAATTCAAGGTCAAAAAAACAAAGCCACCCCAGAAAGCTTAAGGCATGATTAGAAAACCCTAATTATTTGAGAACCAGAATAAATAAAAAGAGGAGATTAATTTAATGGATTACTACAGCCCTAGGCTCCTGGTAAATATTGGATTGGACCAAAATTTCGTTCAGATTTTTCCATAACATCTTACGGAAAAGTCCAAATGAACTTTTTGGCCAGCTCAACATATACTTTTAATTTTCCCTCTCAATCCACAGTTCCCCTGACCCTTTCCTTCCCAGTTTGCCACTTCCCTCTTCTCTTCAATCTGCAAGGTCTTCATGCTGCTTCATTTCTCTGCAGAGCACCCTGCTGACACCCAGGACAGTTCCATGGGGTTTCTTTTCCCTGGTCCCCCTCCCAGGATCCCAGTTGGAAAACTGGAGGGCGGTAGCAGATAAGTGAGTATCTAAGAGGCCACATGCTTTTAACCTTATAGCTTAAACACGTGTGCTAGTGCTTGGGAATGACCTTGAATGATGACAATCTATACAACATGAAAATCAGCATAAAAAAATAAAATGAGGTCTTCCTGAGTGAGACTGACAGGCCCTCAAGTAAGGCCACAAGGGCACCTCTGTGATAAGACCAGCCAAACAGAGGCAAGCCCGAGCATTTTGGTATTTAACTATGCTTCTTCAGGGAGTATGTGTTAGTAATCCATCTCCTTGGAATTTCTGACTCGCTCTGTTTGTTTCTTTGTTTGTTTTCAGCATATTTTATAAAGCAAACTTTAATAGCTCTATTTCATATCCTAATAGTAGTTCTACAAAATACGTACTCTCTGTTTTTTTTTTTTAATTTGTGCTTTATATTGGAGAAGAGTTGATTAACAACTCAACCAACATTAATTAACAATGTGTTAGTTTCAGGTGTACATCAAAATGATTCAGTTATATGTATACAGGGATCTATTCTTTTTCAAATTCTTTTCCCATTTAGGTAGCTCCAGAATATTGAGTAGAGTTCCTTGTGCTCTACAGTAGGTGCTTGTTGGTTATCTATCTCAAATATAGTATAATTATTATCCAAGTGGCAGTTGTTTTCACAGATGTGGGAATGCCATACTTTATTGGGAGAAATCTAGAAGGTTTCTAACGGGATGTCTCTGTATTTTTTGTATAACTGACTATTTCTTGAATTAGGAAGGTTCATTTAATGTATATGGAGTTCAGGTTTAATTGCAACATATAAGGCTTCATTACCCTACGTGCACTGCATAACATATAGAGATGGAGAAGCTTCCCAGGTGGCTCAGTGGTAAAGAAACCACCTGCCAATGCAGGAGACGAGGGTTCGATCCCCAAGTCAGGAAGATCCCCTGGAGAATAACCACTCCAGTATTCTTGCCTAGAGAATCCCAAGGACAGAGGAGCCTGGCAGCCACAGTCCATGGGGTCGCAGAGTCAGGCACAACTGAGCGACTAAACAACAACACAGAGATGGAGCTTGGGCAGGACAACCCAGAGTCACACAGCCCTTAGGTTATGGAGGCAGACATCACAGGTGTCTGGACTCCTGTCCAGGGTGCTGTCAGCTGTGCAGACACAAACCTCTTGGTCTTCCGAGGACTCCCTATGTGCCTGCATCACCCTTTCTTGCCATGTCCAGTTGACAGATTTGATTCATACCAGGGTGCCCTCTCCTAACAAATGCTGACTAACTGCCAGGGGCGGGACTGGATTTGCTTTATGCCCCCTCAGAAACAGGATCAAGGACACTATTTCCTTATCATTTCCTCACAGTCAAGCCTTGCCTCCCTCCCCACACCAGCACAAATTCTCCCTGACATGTGCTTTTTCCTTCACACTCAGGTCACATCATTTTCACTCCATAAGCAGAGGGCTTGTAGTAATAAAACTTCAAGTCGCACAAAAACATGCTTGGAAACTGTCACTGTTCTGTAACATCTGGTGCACACATCTGCCTGAAATTTCTCTTCTAGAAATTAGAGCCCATCATGGCTTCTCTCTCTAATTCTGAATTCCTGAAGGATCTACAAATGACAGAACCAAAGTAATTCCCACGACAAATGGCCAGTGTGACAGAGCTTGAAACATTCTTGGCTTATGTGTATGCTTCATTTCATGCCTCTTCGCAGAATCATTGCTATCATGATTCTTGCAAGTTTTTGACAATCAATTAGCCAGGAGACATTTTTGGAGTGTCCTCCTGTTCAACCTAAGTTTCAAGAATAGGGTCAGAAATACTAGGTTTTATCTGGAGAAGACGACATGTGCCCTCCTTGCCCCTTGTGACATTCAGACACTCACCCCATGACCAGAGAATTCACCCCTCGACTCTGCTTGGCCACAGCATTTGAGCAGATAAAAGTCAAGGTCTGATTTCCTTAGTTTTAGTATACATTATGCCCTGGCTCTCAGGGGGCTCTTCTGATAATAGAGAGAATCTTCTCATGGCCAAAATGATTCTGCCACCTAAAATAACGTGACACCACCACAACCACCATGGTTCTTTAAAATTTGCTCTGTTGGAATGTAGAGTCTGAAAACCTATCAGTGAAGCTTTCCTGCTCCATTGGTCTTTCTTACACTTTAAATAGAACTTCTGCCCATGCACATTTTTGTAGTATCATACTTAGGTCATGTGGAAAATATTGATACATCAAGTTCAGCACATTTTCCTAACAATGACACATTTTATTAGAAAATATTTAAAAATCACATTTATTAATATCACCATCAATCTTATCAACAAAGTCTTTTAAGTGTTGGGAAGTGATCCAGCTTATAGGGTCGGATATATATTCTACAAAATTCTAATGTTAGCACTGGCAACAAAGATGGTCAGTTTATTTTCTCAGAATGACAGGCTTGCTTTGTTCATTCTTCAGGAAATATCTGCCAAATATTCAAATCTGAATAATCATAGTTTGTCAGTCACTCTTTCAGGTAATGATGGTGTTTCATGGAAGAAAAAAATTTTTTAGTTCAGCTTGCAAATCAAATAACTGCACAAGTGCTTTTCTTCAAGACCAGCATCCTCAAATTATGACCAGGAGAGCCTAAATCTAGATTTAAGCTTATTGGAGTAAATAAAGACTAATTGGAACACAACCAGGAAAAAACATTGCTCTGTTGGAAAGACTGAAGAGAGCATAGCCTATGCAGGAGTGATAAGAGGATGATTAGCGACTCGATGGACATGAGTTTGAGTGAACTCTGGGAGATGGTGATGGACAGGAAGGTCTGGCGTGCTGTGATTCATAGGGTCGCAAAGAGTCAGACACAACTGAGCGACTGAACTGAACTGAACTGAAAGGCAGTGAGAATGAGAGGCGCTGGGAGGTTGGGGCAAGTGACATTAAAGCTGAATGTCTTTGGACTAGCTTATTCAGCTCTAACCTTACTTGTCATTAGCTTCCACTTGAACATACCCTTTGGGTCACATAATGACTGTTTCCAGCCTGGTCCAAATGCTGGTTCCTAGGAAGTGGTTCTCTCTTCCTCTCTGCCCTTCTGCTTATGAACAAGCTTTGTTTTATTTTTTAAATACTGATTTTATTGAAGTATAGTTGATTCACAACATAGTGTTAATTTCTGCTGTACAGAAAAGTGACTCAGTTATAAATATATGTATATATATTTCATATTCTTTTCCATTATGGTTTATCATAGCGTATTGAATATAGTTCCCCATGCTATTCTGTAAGGCCTTATTGTTTACCCATTCTATATATAATAGCTTTGTATCTGTTCCTCCCAAACTTCCAATCCTTCTCTCTCCCATTCCTCTTCACCCCTGGCAAGGCAAGTCTGTTCTCTATGTCTGTGAGTCTTGGACAAGCTTTCTTAATGAGACTTCCAGCCTCATAGAGCATCTTTAAGAATCTGCATGCCAATCATCTTCTCTGGATCCCGCCAGATGCCCCTAAAATAGACCCCTGACCAAACCATGTCCCTCTCCCCTCACAGGCTGAGGACTACGATGGCTGTGACAGTAAGAGGCTAATTAGCACATCAGCAGCGGCAATGTAGCCTTCCCTGTGCACTCACAGTGTGTTTTGTGCTCCAGAAATTTCTCCACAGCAATGTTACAGGCTGTTCTTTTTTACCCTGAGAGGTGAAAACAAAATAGGAACTAAAATTGGAGTGTGCAAAGCCATCTGGATCAGATGTGGCACAAATGAGATAGCCTAGAAACTTTTCCATTCCCTGTTATAAAAAGAGCTGCCCAGGGCCAAGATAACAAACTCTGTCCAAGTGGATGGAGGTGACAAAGGCGACAGGCCATTTTAATTTCCCTGTCAAAAAGTCCTCCCCTGAAAAACCTAAAAGCACTGGGCACGTTCCTTCTCCTCGTTCTGCATCACGTCATCGGGGAAGTCACAGCGAAAATTCTCTGGTTTCTCTCTAAGAGTTGCTCTGGAAGAATCCTTCAAATGCACTTCTATGTGTTTTTCTTCTTAACAACCTGAACATTCAATAGCACAATATTTCACTTCCAGGCTCCTGAAACCACTTCCAGGCTCTTGACATTATGGGAAAAACACAGAATTTAAAAAGACATGATCTGGGTTCAAGTCCCAGACTGGCTACTTCTAGCTGTTTGTTCTGGGTAAACTGCTTTCACCACCCGTGTTTCTTCATTTGCAAAATGAAGCATCATGCTTCACTGTTGTTGTTGGAGCATCATGCTCCAACACCTGCCTTCCTGACCCTAAGAACCATAAAATAAAGCACGTGGAAGTACTGATACTTTCACCTATGCCATATGTAAGTTGATCCCTATTATTTTAATTAGAAAGGTGTAATATTTCTGACTTTAAAATTACATATGCTTATTCTAAAAATTTCCAGAAAATACAGGAATACAGAGAAGAGAGTGGAAAATGTTTCTGTTTTCCAAAGAGATAACCTTATGGTAACTATTAACATTTTTAAAATTTTACCTCCAGACTGTCTTTGTGCACACAATCCCATTTTACAAAATAACTGGGGCTTCCCTGGTGTCTCAAACAGTAATGAATCTGCTTGCAATGTAGGAAACTAGGGTTTGATCCCTGGGTCAGGAAGATCCCCTGGAGAAAGAATGGCAACCCACTCCAGTATTCTTGCCTGGAGAGTCCCATGGATAGAGGAGCCTGGTGGGCTACAGTCCACGGGGTCACAAAGAATCTGACAGCACTGAGTGACTAAAACTTTAACTTTTCATAAGACCATACTAATTACCTGTAAAATGAAAATTTTATTTAATGTCATGTGAATCAATGTGAATTGTTATTATTTTTACTATAACAACACAAGTAGCCTAGATGAAAAAGTTGAAGGAAGCACAAATAGAATCAGCATATGGTATTGCTCAGCTGTGTCAAAGTGAATTATTCATAAGCATTTGTCAGAAATAACCAAGGTTACCGAGCTATTCTGGAACAACAGGGTACAAATTCTGAGGCTGAGATGGCTATATGTTCTATGAAACCTGTTTCCTTTTCCTCGTGGGCACAGAGCAAAGATGTATTTGTATCACATGGGGTCGGTCATGTGACTGAGTTCTAACCAATAGGACAGGAGTAGAAAGACACACATCAATTGCAGATGGAAGTTGTGAGGGAGAGGGTGTGTCTTCACTCTAGAAGCTTTTCTTCTCTGCCAGCTGCATGGAAAGAGCCTAAAAACTTGGTCCTGGACTGACCATGATGTAGACCGCCTGCCAAGCATGTACTGGACTTGACATCAGTAAGAAATAAACTTCTACTCAGCTACTGAATCTCAGCCATTTACTTCACAGCTGCTAGCTTTACCTACTGCAATCAGTGAAACCGTTAACTTTATTTGAAGTTACGAGAATAGATGGAAACTTGCAGTAGATCTAGAACTTTCCTTCAATGGAGGCAGAGCTGAAACTCACTGAGTTTTCATTTCAGAAGTACAGAGAAAGAATTACCCTTTCTCACTTATTTGGAACAAGTAAATCTTCACCCACTCCCTCATTAAAAATTCTTCAATGGCTGTTCCCAGATCTTTCTTCCTATATACAAAATTAAGACTTCAAATGCAAATATCCCTGAGAGAGACAACACATTCATTTGACTAAATGGTCTAAACTGTATTCAAGATGGTGTCAGGGATTATGCAAAGAGGTTGTTGACAAAGAGATTCTGTACTCTCAAAGAACAGATTATACTATCACAAAGGCAACAAAACCAACAGGAATTTCATTTCATGGGTACAGTACACGTATCACTGCTGGAATACAAAGTGAGAACGTTGCCTTTCCCTCGCTCCTTCAGAGCACCCAGCACACAGGCTTTCAACAAAATCTGCTGAAAGACTATTGAATTAAATGATGGGAGTACTAATTGTCAAATTGTACATCACTATGAACTAGAATTCCTAGGGAAAGTTTACGAAGAAAATGGGAATTGGATCACGTTCCCTACAGTTTCCAGGAGGGCGAACATAATAAATAATAATGTCTCTTTAGTTCACTGGGGCAAGCAGGGCTTCTTGCAGCCAAAGTGGTAGCTATCAAGTTTTCACTGATTACCTGCACTCAGCTCAGTTGTGCATGGCAGCCCCCTGGCTGGGTGGCCCTGCCCGAAGGCTTTGCAGCTGCAGCCATAGGAGAAAAGTGGATGTCCACGGAGGGCCAGGGCTCTGTTCAAATGTGACTATGGACAATACCAGCAAATATGTTTGCAATAGAGTAAGATTTGGAAGAACTTTAACATCTCTATTGAGATATAAAAGAAAAACGAAGATCATGGCATCTGGTCCCATCATTTCATGGCATATAGATGGGGAAACAATGGACACAGTGAAAGACTTAATTTTCTTGGGCTCCAAAATCACTGTGGTCAGTGACTGCAGCCATGAAATTAAAAGATGCTTTCTCCTTGGGAGAAAAGCTATGACAAACCTAGACAGCATATTAAAAAGCAGAGACATTACTTTGTCGATAAAGATCCATATAGTCAAAGCTATGTTTTTTCCAGTAGTCATGTATGGATGTGAGAGTTGGTCCATAAAGAAGGCTAAGCACCAAAGAATTGATGCTCTCAAAATATGGTGCTGGGCAAGACTCTTGAGAGTCCCTTGGACAGCAAGGAGATCAAATCAGTCAGTCCTAAAGGAAATCAACCCTGAATATTCATTGGAAGGACTGATGCTGAAGCTCCAATAATTTGACCACCTGAAGTGAAGAGCCAACTCATTGGAAAAGACCCTGTCTCTGGGAAAAATAGAAGGCAGGAGGAGGGGCGGGGGGGCTGACAGAGGATGAGATGGATGGATGGCATCACCGACTCAATGAAGAAGAGTTTGAGCAAGCTCCAGGAGATGGTAAAGTACAGGGAAGCCTGGCGTGCTGCAGTCCATGGGGTTGCAAAGAGTCAGACACGACTGAACAACTGAAGAAGTCTCAGTTCAATTTTGAAACCAGGGAATAATCTTTATATTCATTGGGAAGATGAAAGGGAATGATAAATTGAAATGTTTTCTCCTTACATGGTGCCTGGCTTATAATAAATGCTCAAGAAGTGTTCATTATTAGTCAGGAAGCAATCACAGTCCTTGATGGTGGCAATAGGAAGCAGAGTTGACCTCCATGGCTGGTCCCCACCCCTTTGGACCCCACCATGTGAATACCAAGGCTCACGCTCCCCTGGGACTGCTTCCAGCCAATGATTGGGCAGTGTTGGGGCAGGGGGCCATGGCCATGCCTGTAGACTGGGGACTTCTCTTAGTCCACTTTGCCACCAGGATGCTGCTCCAGGTACTAGCACTGCTCTGAGGTTTGATTTTCTTTCTGTCCCATCCTCTACCACCCCTGCTTCCATCTCCTTTCACCACATATGCCAGGCCAAGTGTCCTGCTGTCTTTCATAAGTCTTCCTGTGATCCTCCCTTGGCACTCCTTTAATCACTGCCCTGCATGTCTGATCCCTTCCTGGTGTCTGCTGTCCAAAGGATTCCAACTATCAGAAGCTTGGTTCAAGGAGACAGGGGCTGAAGAAGCCAGAGCCAGGCTGCCTCACTGACCACCCAGGTGCCAAGGAGGACACCACTATGAGCAGTGTCTGCCACACTTAGACTCAGATATAAGCAGTAACCCAGTTGCTGCAGAGTTCTTTGTTGGTGACCTAGAAAGACATCCTGGCATAGGGGAAGCCCCTCCAAGGGCAGCAATCCAGGTGCTGGAAAAATACGAGGGAGTAATTGCCACAAGGACAGTAGAGTTGGCTGGATATTGCTAAATTGCATTGAGACACCACAGAAGCATAATGAGAAACCGAGGGCCATGAACAAACAATTAGAGGTAGCACAGGGAACTATACTCAATACTTTGTAATAACCTATAAGGGAGAAGAGGCTTCCCAGGTGGCTCAGTGGTAAGAATCTGCCTGCCAATGCAGGAGACACTGGAGACTCGGGTTTGATCTCTGGGTCGGGAAGATCCCCTGGAAGAGGGCATGGAAACCCACTCTAGTATTCTTGCTTGGAGAATCCCATGGACAGAGGAGCCTGGTGGGCTATGGTCCATAGGGTGTCATAGAGTTGGACACAACTGAAGCAACTTAGCATGCACACACAAAAGGGAAAAGAATCTGAAGAATAATATGTATATGTATAACTGAATCACTGTGCTATACACCTAAACTTACATAACATTGTAAATCAACTATACTTCAATAAAATAAATAAATAAAAATCCAGTGGTAATTAAAAACCTGATGCTGGGATGACTGAAGGCAGAAGGAGAAGAGGACAACAGAGGATGAGATGATTGGATGGTATCACCCACTCAATGGACATGAATTTGGGCAAAGTCCAAGAGATAGTGAAGGACAGGGGAGTCTGGGGCGTTGCAGTCCATGGGGTCGCGAAGAGTTGGACACGACTTGGCAACTGAACAACAACAGCAAAAAGGTAACATTAAGAACCAGAAGCCTTTTTGGTTGCTTTCAAAATGGCCCCTCTTGCCTGTCATCAGAGATGTGACTCAGATGAGGAACAGACTCACTCACTAGAAGCACAGAGCTCCAGAGGAGCTGAACAGTCAGCCAAGAGAGTCTAGAGGCCTGGAAGAGGAAATTAGACCTTGAAGCATGAGATAGGACAGCTGGATGGATGTCCCAGCAGAGTTTGGCTCTGTAGACCCTGACCCCTAGAACTCCAGGATGTGACCACCTTCCCCACAAAGCCAGCACTTCCTCCATGCTGGGAGGTGTTGCTGAGCCCTCTCCCCAAAAAGGTACCTACCTCCTTCAAGAGATGCTCCCACCTCCTCTCCTACGTACCAGGTTGATGAAAGTTTTAGTTGCTCAATCTTCCTAACCCAGGGATCGAACCCAGGTATCCCGTGTTGCAGGCAGATTCTCTACCATCTGAGCCACCAGGAAAGCAGGCTGATAACTAGAGTTAAATTGTGGCATCACTCAGCTGGGAATACATGGAGCCTGATAAAGCAGGAAAGAGATTCTCTCTTGCAAGGACTGCAGCCATGAATTGCATGTAGCCGCAATTTAGTGGGAATGGGTATTGAGGGTGATGATGCTCAGGAGGAAACTCATGGAAGCTAAACATGTAAAATAAATAGGACTTCAAGGTCACCTGTGGATAGACAGCATCCCTCAGCATCCAGAATGGACACAGCTCTTGGAGCAACTGAGAAACGATGTGCTAGAACTGGGGAATTTGAGTATTGTATTCACAATTGGCCTTGGGCATACATTCATGAGTACAAAATAATTTCTGATTTTTCCTAAGAGTTTGGTCTTAGCAGAGAAAAAGCAAACCCAGAAGTGGCTCCCTCAGGGTCATGCTGAGCCTTAAGTCAATCAAAACACAAAGTGAAGTTTAAGACGCTGAGGTTAAACCTGTCCTGTCTCACATCACTGTCCAAATTGGGGTATTTTCCTGAGAGCCACAGGTGAGCATTCTTAAGAACAAAATCATTTGCTTAGACATGTTCTGATTTTTGGTTTTGATCCCATGAAGGATAAAAAATAGGTGCCTTGTGGCTAAGAGACCCACATCAGCAGCATCACTCTTCCTTCAGGGCTGTCAGAAATGAGAATCCCCAGCCCTACCTCACACCTATGGAATCAGAACCTACATTTTAACAAGAGCCTCAAGACACATGGACACATTTAAGCTTGAGAGGCCTGGCATAGCTCAGTACCCAGGCTGAGCATCTGGAAAATTGGCTTAGGTTTCTGATTCCACCACTTACTGGCTGACAAATCGCTCAGTATCCTTGTAATTTGACGTCCTCATCTGTTGGGTGGAGGTACTGTCTGTTCTTTCTCTTATTTCAGGTCTTTGTTTTCCCCCACCTTGTATTTCTCCAGTTATAATTTTTCATGTTTCTGATATATAAGTGTTCTTTCCTCATTTGCATTTTTACTGAATGCTTTTGCTTAAGGAAGAAGGAATAGACACACCCATATATCACTATGCAAGCATCCCATCCCAGCTCCATTTAGATCAATGAAATTGACATAAGGTTGTTTAATGAATATAAAAATTATGTTATTACTTAAAAGCTTTCCCCTGCACTCCAAACAGTTTGGAGATTTGGGGCCAATATCTGAATGAATAGCCAATTTGTACAGAACTGGTCAATACAAAGTATGTCTTTCTAGCAGATTCTAACTATACTATGCTTTGCTTTTGTTTGAGAAGCTAATGTCAAAGAAAATACATGACTGATGACATACAAACTATTGTCCTGGACTTTCCTGGTGGTACAGGTGGATAGGAATCTGCCCGCCAGTGTAGAGGACACGTGTTCGATCCCTGGTCCAGGAAGATTCCATGTGCTGCAGAGCAACTAAGCCTGTGCGCCACAACTACTGAGTCTGTGCTCCAGAGCCCATTGAGCCACAGCTACTGAAGCCCAAGCGCTCTGGGGTCCGTGTCCCGCAACAACAGAAGCCGCAGCAGTGAGAAGCCCACGCACTGCAACTAGAGAAAGCCAGTGCGGCAGCAAAGACCAGCGCCGCCAAAAATGAACAAATAAATAAATTTTAAAAAATGATTGGCCTTACATTAACCAAAATGTCATGCCTCAGTTTCCATATAATGAACCCTTGCTCTAAATCATTTTGATGCCCCCTTCCAGCTCTAAAAGCCTATGATTCTAATTTGAGGATTGCTCAGACAGAAACTTTTGTGATTAAAGATTGAAAACCAGGGAAACAAGATTTCTTGTGTTCTCTGCAAGACTTCAATTATGAGCATCCATCTGGAGCAGAGACTTGACCCAAAAGGCCTCCCAGATTCGGTTCATTTCATCTCAACAAAACTCAGGCTCCCAGAAGTTCAAGGACTATCTGGTCAAATGGTTTTAAGCAAGCTCTTTAAATTTTTAATCCCAAGCCTCCTTTCAACTCAATTATTTATCTCACTGCAAATTTCTAACATCCATATCAATTTCCTGAAGATAAATATGCATGAGGTTTGGACCCCAAAATTATACTCTGGGATTGTGAGGTTGATTTTTAAATAAAGCTGGACAGCAATTCAGCTTCTAAAGAAAAATCTATGGGAGTGTGTAATGGAATCACTTAGCACTCTGTAAGGAGGAGAAAACCCTTTCTACAACTATTCCTTTTCCTGTAAGTGCCATGTGATTTTCTGACTATAAATCTTGATGGAGTTGGAAATTTAAATTCTGATGCACTGCTTCATCCTTAGTTAATCACACAAAATTACAAATTTTCAGAAGAATGAGTTCTTTAGAGAATGCATTACCAGCTCTTGAACAGAAATAAAAGCCCTTCATCTCAGAAAATAGAAACATATGTCAATGTCTATCTGATCAAAACAACAGACATTTAACCCTCAACGTGTCCAGCCATTTCTGAGAGAGATTGAAGATTGATGACTATGATAACAATAGATCATGTTTACATGTTAGCTACTGACTTCTCATTAGTTTCCTCTCTCTTAGCTATGGATTTACAAAACCCCAGTAGATTTACCTGCTCTGTGGATGAGAAAGGATGACCCACTTTGGATAAAATCACAGCAACAGTTGGTGCAACAGGATGCACCAAAGCTGTCTTAAGAGCCTTCCTTGTGGTGGTACATTTGATCTTCACAACTGTCTTTTACAGATGAGGACATTCAGGTATGGAAAGATCATACAGACGGTAACCAACAGAGTGACCATTTGAACTCAGACTGCCTGACCTCAGAGTCCATGTCCTTAATTTTGACCTTGACTTTAAACTTGATCTGCTGCTGCTGCTGCTAAGTTGCTTCAGTTGTGTCCGACTCTGTGCGACCCCACAGACAGCAGCTCACCAGGCTCCCCCATCCCTGGGATTCTCCAGGCAATAACACTGGAGTGGGTTGCCATTTCCTTCTCCAATGCATGAAAGTGAAAAGTGAAAGTGAAGTCGCTCAGTCGTGTCCGACTCTTTGCAACCCCATGGACTCCAACCTACCAGGCTCCAAATCGAACATACACTTAATTAGATGAGGCTAGGTTATATCATAATATTGGCTTCCCAGATGATACAATAGTAAAGAATCTGCCTGCCAATGCAAGAGACATAAGAGATGTAGGTTCAATCTCTGAGTCAGGAAGACCCCCTGGAGTAGGAAAAGGCAACCCACTCCAGCTCTAGTATTCTTGTCTAGGAAATCCCAAGGACAGAGGGACCTGGCTGCTACAGTCCACAGGGTTGCAGAGTTGGACACGACTGTGCCCATATGCATGCATGCATATCATAATATGTCATATTCTACCCCTGTATTAAGAATTTATGATGATATCGTACTATATTATGCAATATTACATTTTCTATGATGGTGTTAGTAGGGTTTAAAAACAGTCATTCTAATTCAGGTTTATTAGGCTGAGGAACCCCTACTGTCTTCTCTAATTTACAACTTTAGTTGATCTATTGGGCTAATACCTTAAAATTAATTAATACATAAAATAAAAAACTAATCCAAACACCAGCAAACCCATTTGCTGCTCTTACTTCATAATAAATGCCAGGGACCTGGGGCCCCACTGCCAGTGTCTTTCTCCCTCAGGGCTGAAGACTCAACTGCCTGGAGGTGCAGAACCAACTCTGAACAGTGGGCTCAGCCTGGAGGTATGGGAGGGGCTCGCCTGCACAGCACATGCCCGTCTGCAGGGGGGCGCCACTCAGCACCACCCCGTGGCTGTGGTGGCCCAGAGGGAATGGTAGTCCAGTATCATCAGACCCTGTAATTTACCCAGAGAGGACAGAAATAATAAGTTATAAAATTTGACACTAAATTAAAAAACCCATCATAAAACACTGGAAAGATGGAAGAATTCACGCGGGTAATATTCAAGGTCTAAATGCCAGCTGGTCTTCAGTTTGTACCACAGTTTTTTCTGGTCTCTGCTTTCCTTGCAATGACCTCATCTACCTCCTTGACCTCAAAGCCCATCTAACGCTTATGCTCCTTGCTTACGTGCTAAGTTGCTTCAGTCATATCTGACTCTGTGACCCCATGGACTGTAGCCTGCCAGGCTCCTCTGTCCATGGGATTTCCCAGGAAAGAATACTGGAGTGGGTTGCCATTTCCTTCTCTAGGGTATCTTTCCCACCCAGGGATTGAACGCACGTCTCTTGTATCTCCTGCACTGGCAGGCAGATTCTTTACCACCAGCACCACCTGAGAAGCTCCTTAATGCTTATGATTCCCTTGCTTATATCTGAACTTACACCTGAGCCCCAGATCCCAGTCTTTAATTACCTCTTAGGCAGATCATTGCCTGTAGGAACCTCATACACGATGGATGAGTTAATAAGAATTTCCTCCCTTTGGAGTGGTAGCTACCTTGGTTAATGCAATCACTTCTAAGGAATCACCCAATGATTGTCAACTCTTCATTTTTTAACCACACAGATGTTGTTGATAAGCAAGTCCAATCTACCTCAAGATATTTTTGAAATCCCTCCAATAATTCCTATGTGCTGTTTAAGTTGGGAGTTTTTCATTTTTTAAGCTGCAAAATATTTTCTTTTAACAACATTTTACCCAACTCAAAGAAGGCTCCAAAGCTCCCAGGTTTCAAGGAACCTTCGAGTGTCATCTCCTTAGAGGTTTACTTGTCAAAAGGAACCCAGCTGCATAGAAAGTTTAACTAATTTGAAGATAAAGAATTCTAGCGTACATGCTTAGCAACTTAAGGACAAATGAATTATTCACTTTTTAAAAAGAAACTTACAATTTCACTCTGCAGAGAGTTTTCTGCTCTATTCACAATATTTTGGAATATACAACACATGCTAGAAATAAGCCTGAATTCTTTAATTCCTTCCCTTGTTGGCCACACCCACACTGAATGGCATCACTTTTCATGGAATGGTCACAAACCCCTAATTTGACTTTCATCCTCCCAGAGATCAATATCTGAACTGTCAACCAGCCTGGGCCACCATTTTGTATTTCTCTTTTCTCAAAACTTCAGCACCTTCTCCAACATCCCCACTCTTTGCTGATCACTTTGCCTTTTACTTTTTTACAGTTATTAAGCACACTGAAGCAGTCAGAGGAAATCTCCCCAACTCTCTCACCACCATAGCTCCTCACCCTCCCAGTCTGACCCATACACTCTACACTAAATTCTATATCTCGTTTACCCCGGGACATCTTCCAGCAAATCTGTCTCCTACATCACTCATGTTCCTGTTTCTACTACATCATTGTCATCAGCAAACACACGTATTTTTTCTTTGGAATTAAAAAATAAAACCTAAATAACTCCTATAGATCCTATTTCCTCTCCTATTTCTATCCCTCCCTCTTTGTTCAATTTTATTTTCATATAAATTGCATGAATCTTTGCTTCTCTGGTGCCTCCATGGTACTTGGCACAATATACTCCCCCCAAAGAAGTATTTTGGAAATACTCACTGTGTAGTTGTATAAAATGATCATTGTAAAGCTGATATAGTATTTAAGAAAAATGTATGTAATGTGCTGAATTAAAAAATCAGCAAATAAATGTTACATATGCACTATTTATATAAAATGTGAACATATTTTGACAAAGAACAGAAGCTGTTACACAAAAATGATGAGACAGTTTTGTCATATTAGGAGTAATGATGATTGATTGCCAGTCTATGAGAAGTTCTTCAATGTTTATTCACATATATAAAGTCAAGCAAAAGGAAACAAAGCCTCCATCACAGCCAGGCTTTGGAAGCAAACGCATTGGTCACTTAGTAGAACCATGTGCGGGGGCGGGAGTCAAGCTACACAAATCCAGGCCAAATAGACGCAACTCACAACAAGCCTATTTCTTGATTCAAGTGGTAGTAACACGTATGTACACAAAACTCAAAACAATGTATACTGAAATCTGGCATTTCACTATTTATAAAATTTTCCTCAATTTTTAAAAAGTATTCTTTATACATATATTCTTTCTTTGTATGCTGACTGACATTAAAATTCTAAGTCTCTGAGTACAATCCTCTCTATTAATTTTTTATCCTCCAAATGAAAATAAAATTCAACCACAAAAGGGTTTTGAATCCTTTCTCTTCTTCCTTCCACCTCCCATGGGGCTGCTGTGCAAGAGTAAATGCAGCTTCCCCTAAGACACATCAACATGAATTCTATTTAACAGAGTGAAACTGCCCAAAGTGATACAAGAACAAAACCTGGACTGTACTCCTCACATTCTGATTCTTAAATCCATCTCGATCTTTTTGACACGAGCTATCCCGCTACATGAAAACTATTATCATGATGATAAAATAGAAGGGACAGAGTGAGATCAAATACTGAAGTTGTCACCCAGAGGAAAGGATGACTAGTGACTAGCAAATAAATGACAGATGGCTGAGAAGCTAATACGACTGGAGCACTGTCTACAAAACATCAACCATGGAACTAGAGTTCATGAAGCCTCCATTAGAAAAATATTTTGGAGAATATTTTAACAAATGGATACTGAAATTGTGGCAGTACAAGCTACAGATTACAAAGAAAGATATAGCTTGTTTATTATATATATAAAGTTTAGCCATTTAAAAATTTAAATTTTTCTGCAGCTATGTTCTTTCTCTATTGTTGTTGACACATGCTCCCAGATGTAGAGCCTTAACACAACAGAAACTTAACATCTTACAGTTCTGTTAGGCTCACTGGACTGAGTCAAGATGTCACGGGCTGGTTCATTTCTGGCATTTCTACAGGAGAACTGATATCTGTGTTTTTTTCTAGATTCTAGTGGCCATATGGATTCTCTGATGGGTGACATCCCTCTTTCAGTTACAAAGCCAGAGCCAAAAACTAAAGTTCAACTCCTTCTTACTTAGCCATCTCTTTCATTTTTGCACTAGAAAAGTCCTTCACTTTTAAGAGGTTGTGATTTGGTTGAGCTCACCCGAGGTATCCAGAATAATCTCCTCTTTTCAAGATTCCTCACCTTAGTCACATCGGCAAACAGTATCTACAACATGTACATACAACAGTATTTACATCCTATGTAAAATAACATATTTACAGGTTCTGAGAAGTGGGGCATGGTCATCGTTGGGGGACATTATTTTTGCCTACAGCAATGGTTATCAAAGTATGCTTCATAGACAGGCATGATGCTCAACTGAGGTACTGAAAAATGGATAAAAAGGAGTTCTGCTTCTGAACACGATGGAGAGACTGAATTTGCCCTTTTGGTAACAGCAACAACAAAAGACAAAATATATTGCTTTCAGGCGTTGAATATCAGACATCACAGGGCTGTGATCTCAGAGCAAGGAGACAGGATGAACTTTAGATTGCTTCAGCTTGCTGCCTTGGGAGATTCTAGGTTGTAGCTCCAGGAGAAGTCCAGAGATCTTCCATAGTGGAAGAAAAAGAGATGGAAATGGAGAAGCCAGGGCTACAGTACATCCCAGAGAAAATTATCAGAAAGCAGAGAGCTACATAGAGAGAACTCAGAGACCTACAGCGTCTCCAGAAGTCACCAACTGAGCACTGATCAGCACAGCATGTGTGGAAACCCCCTGAGATCAAGGAAGGATCCACCCAAAAGGATCAGAGAGAACAAACTCCAGAACTTCCACAAGGCTGAAGATATTTTAAAACAATGTCAATTATAGTCATATCAAAAATATAAAATACTTAGAGACAAATCTAATACTCTAACACACTGAAAACTGTGAAACACTACTAGGAGAAGTGAAGGAAGACCCAAATAAATGGAGAGATGCATCATAGTCATATATCTCTTTATGTATGAAGATAGTATTTTTAAGATGTCACTTCTCCTTCAAATGATCTATAGATATGTTAAAATATTAAAGGAAAACATAATCCCAGCAGGCATTTTTTAGTAGAAATTGACAATATAGTTCTGAAATTGATATGTAAGAATAAAGTTAGATGATTTATACTATATTGTTATAGTAACTTACTCTAAAGCTATTGTAATCAAGACAATGGAATGAAACAATTTAGAAACAGACTGACACAGACATAGTCAACTGGAATTTTGACAAAGATGCAAATTAAATTGAATAGAAAAAGATTATCATCTTTCAACAAATGGTGCTGGAACAACTGGATTGTCATATAAAGATACAAATGAACCTTGTGTGTGTCAGTCGCTCAGTCATGTCCGACTCTTTGTGACCCCATGAACTATATAGCATGACAGGCTTCCCTGTCCTTCACTAAAAAATACTGAAGTGGGTAGCCATTGCCTTCTCCACGGGATCTTCCTGTTCCAGGGATCAAACCCCAGTCTTGTGCATTGCAGGCAGTCTCTTTACTGTCTGAGCTACCAGAGAAACCCCTTGACTCTCATCTAACACCACATACAAATAATAAATCAAAATACATCATAGATGGGAAGGTAAGGGATAAAACTATTAGAAGAAAACATAGAAAAACATCTTAGTGACCTTGCTACTGCTAAGTCGCCTCAGTTGTGTCCGACTCTGTGCGACCCCACAGATGGCAGCCCACCAGGCTTCTCCGTCCCTGGGATTCTCCAGTCAAGAACACTGGAGTGGGTTGCCATTTCCTTCTCCAATGCATGGAAGTGAAAAGTGAAAGCGAAGTCACTCAGTCGTGCCCGACTCCCAGCAACCCCATGGACTGCAGCCCACCAGGCTCCTCCATCCATGGGATTTTCCAGGCAAGAGTACTGGAGTGGGATGCCATTGCCTTCTCCGTTAGTGACCTTAGGTTTGGCAAAATTTCTTAGATAAGATACAAGAAACATAAACTCTAAAGGAAAAAAAATCTGTAAATTATATCTCATTGAGTGTAAAAAAATTGTTTTTTAAAAGCACTATTAAGAAAATGAAAAGGCAAACCACAGATGGAGGAAGATATTTACAAAACATCCAACAAAGAACTGTGTCTAGAATATATAAAAAACATATGTCAATAATAAGAAACAACTCAAGAATAGTCAAAAGATGAGAACAGACATTTGATCAAAAAAGAGATACAGATAGCCAATAAGCACATAAATATAAATTCAACCTCAGTAGTCATTAGGGAAATGCAAATGAAAACCATAATATGATACCATGACACATCCGGTCAAAAGCCTAAAGCCAAACACCAAGTGTTTTGTGAGACAGTGAAGTAACAATATTTTAGCCCCTGATGCAAAGAGCTGACTCACTTGAAAAGACCCTGATATTGGGAAAGAATGAAGGCAGGAGGAGAAGGGGATGACAGAGGACGAGATGGTTAGATGGTATCATTGACTCAATAGACATGAGTTTGGGTAAACTCTGGGAGTTGGTGATGGACAGGGAGGTCTGGCGTGCTGCGGTTCATGGGGTCGCAAAGAGTTGGACACGACTGAGCGACTGAACTGAACTGAAGTAACAGGATCATACACTGTCACTCGTGGTGTATATTGTTACAACTATTTTTCAAGACTTTGGCAGTTTCCTAAAAAGTTAAACATACTCCTACCAAATGACCCAGATATTCCACTCTTAGATACTTAGCCATAGGAATAAAAACATATATCCACACAAGGATCTGAAAATGACTACTCAGTTTCATTTATAATAGCCCCAAACTGGAAACAATCCAAATGTCTTTCAGGAAATGAATAAAAAAATCACTGCATATCCATACAATGGAATATTTTTAACCCTTTATTCCCTTTTATGATACTCAGTCTATTCCCTTTCATTCTGCTTTGTTTTTGTCTATATTGCTTTTTTACAGGCTTGTATATGAGTTCCATAATCAGAAGAACAATAAATGGGTGTACAATTATACACAGAAAAATTGAGAAATGATTTTACATATTCTAAATACATCCATACTCATTGTAGAAAAAAATAATGTAATAAGAACCATGCATTATCAGCACAATATCACATCTAAAAGAAACTGTTCTTATTTGCATTTTACATGATTCATTCTTATTCAATTTTTCTTTCTGCTATTGTAAAAGAATCACTAATGGTCTCCTAAGTATTTCCTTTATCCATGTACCACCCTTTCTTCATCTAGACACTGGCAAAAGCAATAGTAAGGAGGTGTTCTAATGCCTCATACAATTCTACTGAAATTATCACTCCATTCCCCATATACACTCTCCAACTCACTAAAATCAATCCAGCCCAGGAAACGGACTACAAACAGAATAATATCTTTCTTGAGAAAGCCTCAGGACATCCCAGCACATGCCCTGTACCCCTTGGGAGACAAGATGACCAGTCCTCACTTCTGGACACTTTCCCAGCCAACATGAAACTCTTTCCAGTTACTTCTGGAACTCGTAATCTAACATCACCAAATCCTTCCACCTCTTCCTCCTCTTCTCTGGATCTTCTCCAAATCTTCTGCTTTAACTCAGCCTACATTCACATCTGAAGACTTGACTTTTCTGTATCACTTTCAAACTAGGGCTATTTTTTTCCTGCCCTATCCCACATGGTACTGGGTTCCCAGGGTTTGGGTTCATAGTCACATCTAGACAATTTCCCCCTCTTTGTTCTGTGAAAGAAAATACCATCTCCTTGGAGGCTTGGGCGAATAAGTCCTAGCCCTCCACCCCTCCATACTGACCAAGGAGGCCCCATATACTGTAATAAAGAAGAGGTGAAGTGAAGTGAAAGTCGCTCAGTCATGTCCGATTCTTTGCGACCCCATGGACTATACAGTCCATGGAATTCTCCAGGCCAGAATCCTGGAATGGGGAGCCTTTCCCTTCTCCAGGGGATCTTCCCAACCCAGGGATCAAACCCAGGTCTCCCGCATTGCAGGAGGATTGTTTATCAGCTGAGCCACAAGGGAAGCTCAAGAATACTGGAGTGGGTACCCTATCCCTTCTCTAGCAGATATTCCTGACCCAGGAATCGAACTAGGGTCTCTTGCATTGCAAGTGGATTCTTCACCAACTGAGCTATAAAGAAGGCTGAGTGCCAAAAAAAATAATGCTTTCAAACTGTGGTTCTGGAGTAGACTCTTAAGAGTCCCTTGGATAGCAAGGAGATCAAACCTGTCAATCCTAAAGGAAATCAACTCTGAATATTCATTGGAAGGACTGATGTTGAAGTTGAAGCTCCAATACTTTGGCCACCTGATGTGAACCTGCCAACTCATTGGAAAAGACCCTGATAATCTGGGAAAGATTGAGGGTAGGAGAAGGGGGCGACAGAGGATGAGACAGTTAGACTGCATCATCAATTCAGTGGACATGAATTTAAGCAAACTCCGGGATATAGCGAAGGACAGGGAAGCCTGGTGTGCTGCAGTCCATGGGGTCACAAAGAGTCAGACACGACTGAGCAACTAAACAAGGACAACACGGTGCCTGGTCATTGTATCTGTTCTTCAAGTGTCAATGTACATTGAAAGTGAAAGTGAAAGTCACTCAGTTGTGTCCAATTCTTGGAGCCCATGGACTATACGGTTCATGGAATTCTCCAGGCCAGAATACTGGAGTGGGTAGCATTTCCCTTCTCCAGGGGATCTTCCCAACTCAGGGATCGAACCCAGGTCTCCTGCATTTCAGACACAGGAAAAGCCACTGTTACATTGCTACTCTCCAAAACACCTATTTAACACCTCTTCCCAAATCTACTGGGCTTCCCTGGTGGCTCAGACAGTAAGGCGTCTACCTGCAATGCGGGAGACCTGGGTTTGATCCCTGGGTCAGGAAGATCCCCTGGAGAAGGGAATGGCAACCCACTCCAGTACTCTTGCCTGGAAAATTCCATGGACAGAGGAGCCTGGTAGGCTACAGTCCATGGGGTCGCAAAGAGTTGGACAAGACTGAGCAAAAATCTACAGCACCACTTCCCTCTCCAGACGCTAAGCTGACAACCTCATTTCTTATTTTTCTCAGAAGGAAAGAGAAACAATCACAGGAAATAGATACCCTTTTTCCGTAATAAAATTTACCAAGCATATGGGTGCCTTTCCTTCTGTTATAACAGGTTAACTGTCCAGAACCCAATCTAAGGTCAACCCCTAGGCTATGCCCATCTCTTTTCACCTACTCAAGGACATCACTATTGCAATAAACCTCTCTTTCTAAAAATATCAATGCCTTCCTACAGCAATCCCATTGATGAACGTACCACAATGTCTTCTTTTGTAAAAAACAAATGGACAAAAACTCATATTTGACTTATCATTACCTTCCACCCAGTGCCCCCTTATAACAAAACTCAGAGAGCCATTTAAATTTGTTTTCTCCAATTTTTCAGCCTGTCTTTCTTCCCCAAACCACTGCAAGCAGGTTTTGTAATCAACATTCTCAATGAACCAGACCTTTATATCACCAAGTTCAAGACTTAATCCATATTTTACTGAACTTCTGAACAACATTTGACTGGTTGGTCACACTCTCCTCCTTGAAATATTTTCTTTGCCTGACTTCCTGGACTCCACTCTGACCTCTCACCTCCACAGCTGCAACTTCCCTGACTCTTTTTCTGGTTTCTATCATCACCCTGGCTTCCTTACACTGAAGTTCCCCGGGGTCAGCTTTGAACCTCTTCTTTCTCTCTCTCTCTCTCTGATTCACTGTATTCAATGCCTCAGGATGCATATACCATTTTTATGGCTCCTACGTATTTGATCTTTAATTCTGAACTCGTGCCTAAGCTCCAGATTCACATATGAATCTGAAAATGCACATCCAATGATTGATCTTCTGTTTTAGATATAAATCACAAATAAACACCACTAAAATTATTTAATGTGTAATTTTTCTGTCATGTGTAACCCTAGCATTCTCATGTCTATTCTTAATTGGGGGATTTATACAGTTTCTAAATTTTCTACAATAAATAATATTGGACTCCAATTCTCACTATGAACCAGGTGGCCAAGGACTTACTCATCTTCTTACTTTTATTACTTCATCTCTTCTTAAGCCTCAGAAGCTTTATCTGTATGAGGGGGAGAACCCGACCTCTCTCATGCGGGAGGACCACAGACTACGGAGAACAGTGTAGAGAACTTACCATCCATCCAACATCCCTATTAACTCTGTGCCTGAATCCTTCAGCACATTCCAGATTCTTCCCTTGCTATGAATTCCTAGAGTCTAATTACACTGTCAGTGTATAGAAACACTTTCCTTGCTCTAATAGACATTGACAAGGGACTTTTCAGAAAGATTGTACCTATTCATCCTTCTGCCAGTTTATGTGAGTACCTGCTATAAGAACTATTACCCCTGTGTATAAATTTAATTAGCAGCTTAATATAAACACACACTTCTTTTATCAGATGTAATCCTAGTTATGGGCTTCCCTGGTGACTCAGATGGTAAAGAATCCGCCTGCCATGCAGGGGACCCAGGTTCAATCCCTGGGTCAGGAAGATCCCCTGGAGAAGGGAATGGCAACTCACTCCAGCATTCTTGCCTGGAGAATTCCATGGACAGAGGAGCCTGGCAGGCAGAGTCCATGGGGTCTCAAAGAGTTGAACATGACTGAGCAACTAAGCTTCTTAGATATAATCCTAGTTATGGTGCCAACTTGTCATATGACTTAATCTAACTTTGCCTCAGTTTCTCCATCTGTGAAATGGGGACAAGTTTGTGGTTGGAAAGGGAGATATATAATTGGTCTAATCAAGAAGCACAGTGCTTTTGCAAAGATAGGGTACTCAGGGCATGTGATCTTACCACATGGTATATTCAGAATATCCCAATCAAAATCAAGTGTGCATTGAAAGACAATTCTGAGCATAATTCCGCTGATGAAGGCTGCCAGGAAGGCAGCCTTGTTTCTCTGGGAGCAGCTGGCTTGTCTGAATTGCTTGTGCTGTACAGTAGCCTTGCAATTACGATGTATGGGCCAATGCGCTTTCTTCTTACAAAATCATCTCCACGTTCATCTGCCTTGTCATTAAGTTTTATGGCGGAAGTTGAACGCCTAATGAAACTGCAGATTAGAACTGCTTTATGGCCTCTAAGAAAATCTCATTACCATGGAGTAGCTGTGAAAAGATGTGAATGACAGATGTAAGTGTACAGTGTTATTATAAATGGGAGAGAGAAATTAGCTCCAAGAGCAACAAAACTGGTATCATTTTTCACCATTTCCTCCTCCACTTGATCTTCCACCCTTCCATCCTTTGTTCATTCATTCATTCATCCATAGACAGATTGTTGCTATTTAGTCACTCAATGGACATGAGTTTGGATAACCTCCAGGAGCTGGTGATGGACAGGAAGGCCTGACATGCTGTGGTTCATGAGGTCACAAAGAGTCAGACACGACTGAGCGACTAAACTGAACTGAAATTGTGACCGACTCTTTGCGACCCCATGGATTGTAGTCCTCCAGGCTCCTCTGTCCATGCAATTTCCCAGCCAGGAACACTGGCGCAGGTTGCTATTTCCTTCTCCAGGGGATCTTCCTGAGCCAGGAATCCAGCCCACATCTCCAACATTGGGAGGTGGATTCTTTACCACTGAGCTACTCAGGAAGCCTTCACTTTATTGTAGCTATACTATAAAAGACAATATCTTGTGCTAAGATTGCGGACTTTCCATCTCCCATATCCCCACCCCCATTGTGTCTTTTTAAATGGAGTCAACATCATTCATCAAATAACAAATATTTATTGTTCTATAAAGGCACCATGCTGCAAGATTGGGGTCTAAAAATAGTACATGGTTCCATTTCTCATTGTGTTTAGATAGAGTGGAAAAGACACACAGTAAAGTAAGTTCTTACAATGCAACATAAATGCTGGAGGATAACACGCCTGAGGTCCAGGGGAGTTGAGAAGGGAAGGGAAGGGGTCACCAATCATGGAAAAGGTCAAGTCAGTTTGGAGATAAGAATAGAAGCACAGAAACAGCAGATAGAGAAAAATGATCCCCCTGTGCTCAAGTAGTGTCCAACTCTTTGCGACACCATGGACTGTAGCCCGCCAGGCTTCTCTGTTCATGGAATTTGCCAGGCAAGAGTACTGGAGTGGGTTGCCATTTCCTACTCCAGAGTATCTTCCCAACCCAGGGATGGAACCTGCATCTCCTGCATTGGCAGGCAGATTCTTTACCACTAGCATTACCTGGGAAACCTGGTCCCCCACCCCGAGAAAATAGGAACTCCTCCACCAACCTAAAAGCACAGAATCCATTGGAGTCAACAGTGAGTCCAGAGCAGCTCCAGCTCTGTTGGAGGAGGTAACAGAAGATGAGGCTGGGAGAGAACAGGGTTTAACCCTCAGGGTCCTGCATGCTGTTAAAGAGTTCAGACTTTATCTGAGGTCTCCTCTGCCTTCTAAGGAATAGTACCCATCCAGAGGAAGAGGAATCTGCGACATGATCTTTTTCTGTTTGTTTTTTTTTTTTTTTTTATTGAAATGATGGTTTTCGATGGGGAAGGGGATGCACAGCTTGGGATGGAACCTGGATATTCTGAATTCCAGGAGGTCAACAACTGGCTTAACACAGTTTCTGTGCTGGCCCCCACTTCTAAGGGAAGCATCTTCTGTTTCAAGGCCGAAGGGACTTGACTCAGTGAGACTACATGAAGAGAAAAATCATCCCGGACAAGGACACTCACAGGACATGTTGCTACAGACTTCACCCCCTGGATCAGTCTCTAGAGCAATGGGGTGGAGCTGTCTGCCAGGCAGGAAGTTTGGAGCATACTTGCAGAGGCCACGTGAGGACGGACACAGCTGTGAACACTTGTATTGCCAGCAAAGCAGTGACAGAGCCAATGCTCTTCCTGACGCTGAGAATGATCCCTGATTGCTTGAGGAACAGAGACGTTGATATTTTAGGCCCTTGGCCTTTGAGGAATTATCCTGTGCTTTGCTAGGTTATTCTTGGGGAAAGCTAAGCTTGCATCCTAGGAGCTGAATATGCCCCTCACTTAGAAGGACGGGAAGGGGGTGGGGGTGGGGTGCATAGATCGGGTCCAGGGACTTGTTCTGGACAGTAGCTCCTTGGATTTTTAGGTCTTTCTTTCTCCTCCCTCCCTCCCCCACCTTTATCTTTTGTAGCATCAAAACTAGGGGGAAGGAAGAGGTGAGAAAGAAGAAAAGTGCATTCCTTATTAGGATAAGCTTCAATAAAGTGAGTCAGATTTTTTTTTAATTATTTTGAAGTGGAGGAAAGTTCTTTACAATGTTGTGTTGGTTTCTGCCATACAACAATGTAAATTAGCCATAATTATACATACGCCCTCCCTCTTGAGGGGCTTCCTGGGTAGTTCTGATGGGCAAGAATATGCCTGCAACGCAAGAGACTTGGGGTTGATCCCTAGGTTGGGAAGATGCCCTGGAGAAGGGAATGACAATGCATTCCAGTATTCTTGCCTGGAGAAGCCCATGGACAGAGGAGTCTGGTGGGCTACAGTCCACAGAGTTGCAAAGAGTTGGACACAACTGATCAATTAAGCACACCTTCCTCCTGTCCCCCCTTCCTACTCCTCCAGGTCGTCGCAGAGCACCAGGCTGGGCTCCCTGTGCTCTACAGCGACTTCTCTCCAGCTATCTGTTTTACACATGGTAGAAGGCACTTCTATCAGAGAAGGCACTGGCGACCCACTCCAGTACTCTTGCCTGGAAAATCCCATGGATGGAGGAGCCTGGTGAGCTGCAGTCCATGGGGTCGCTAAGAGTCGGACACGACTGAGCGACTTCACTTTTACTTTTCACTTTCATGCACTGGAGAAGGAAATGGCAACCCACTCCAGTGTTCTTGTCTGGAGAATCCCAGGGATGGGGGAGCCTGGTGGGCTGCCGTCTATGGGGTTGCACAGAGTTGGACACGACTGACGTGACTTAGCAGCAGCAGCAGCAGTAGCAGTGTATCTACGTCAATGCTATTTTCTCCATTAGTTCCATTTCCTCTGTCCCCACTGTATCCACAAGTCCATCTCCATATCTGAGCCTCCATTCCCTCCCTGCAAATGGGTTCATCGGTATTACTTTTCTATCCATATATATGTGTTAGTATATGATATTTGTTTTTCTCTTTCTGACTTAGTTCACTGTCTATAACAAGGCTCTAGGTTCATCCACTTCATTAGAACTAAGGGAGTTGGATTTTTTGGAACCTAACTTCATTCTGGATTGTGCTCTGTGCTTTGAACAGTAAAGAGTAGAACCCCCTGTTTCCATGTGCTGTTTGCGTCTCCTTGGGGTTTGAGAGACAATGGGATCAACACTCACACAGCTGTCCAGGTCTGCAAAGCTGGTCTGAGACAGAAGCCCCAGTTATTTCCAGGCCCCTAAGAAAATTAGAGAGCTGGGCGCCTGATGTCTATTCATAGAGTCCTTCCAAACATTAAGTTCTACATCCACTTTCATTAGAATATTTTCCCATGTTATGTTCTAGCCCTTCTCCCCTTGAGTGCTCAGAGATTTCTGGCATCACTTCAGCATGCTCGTTTATTAGTTTTCTCCTAACATCAGTGATATTAGTCAGGCAAACAGTCATGGATGCATCCAGAATAGTTAAATGAGAGCTGCTGTGCTGTTTCTTCACCCACCTGTGTTCTCCTCTGGGCCCCTCCACGTCTGCCCCATTTCAGTTTGAAGATCTTTGCCCTTCACAGTGTTTCCATAAGGAGAGAAACAAAATAAGAGAGACTTCTGTTTCCCTTCACTGGCTCCAAACCTCTGGCCTATCCCCGGCAGTAGGCTGTAAGCCACCTAGAAGTGGACAAGGAAAGTGACCTTCTTGTCTGGGGTCCGACACTGTACCTGGGGCATCCTGTGTGCTTGGTAAATGTTCTCTAAACAGAACCAGGTCTCTCTCTCCCCACGTGGCAAACACATCCCAGGTGACCCCCCAGTACATCACATCCTTGTAGAATCCTGTCTCCTGAGAGTCAGTAGGAACCGTGCCCACTTCTAACCAATAGAATATGCGAGAAATGATGGGGTGCTGCTCATGTGATGTGTTCCCTCCTGTGGCAAAATATAAGGGACTTTTCAGATGTAATTAAGGTCCCTTATCAGTTGACTTTGAGTTCATCAAAAGAAAGATTAGCCAGGGAGGGTGTGACCTAATCCATGGAGTCCTTTATGAGAAGGTTTATAAGACGGTCTTCCTTAAGCTCAGACTCTCTCTCTCTCTCTCTCCTTCCTCTCTCTCTCTCTCCCCTTACCCTCTCTCTCTTTTTCTCTCACTGGCCCTGAACAAGCAAGTAATCACGGGGTCCACAGCTGCAAGCAGACTCTGCCAACAACCGTATGAGTTTCAAACAGAACCCCAGCCTCACATGAGATCACAACCCAGACAATATGTTGATTGCAGCTTTGTGAGACCCTGAGTGCAAGACCCAGCTAGGCTGTGCCAAGACCCTAACCCATGGAAACTGAGATAATAAATAAGGGTTCGAAGTACATTTCTATGTAATCGTAGAAAACAAATACAATGAACACAAATAAAATTGCCCTTTGTGGTTGTCACTGGACTTCTTTGCAAACTTTAACTGTTTTGCTACAGATTCTTCCTGACATAATTTTGGAAAGTTCTGTCTTGGGTTATTTTGCTTCCCTTTTCCTATTATACATATAATTTTAAAAACTGTGTTCCTTGGGGAACTCCCTGGCTTCACCAGGCCAGGTAGATTCTTTAGGACCTGGGGCTTTCTTCCTTGTTGAAGTAAAAAACAGTGACACAAGCAGAATTTCATTTCTGAAAGATGACTCTCTTCAGCTCTCTTCTCCCTCAGGAATTTTGTGGCATAAATTCAAGGAGCCTTTGAAACTTTGAAAAACCTATCACATAGGGTTGTTGTGAAGGCAAACCAAAATATAGAGCATCAGAATGACTGCTATCACTTTGCTGAGTTTCACATTTTATAAAGCTCCTTTGAAAATAGAATTAGAGCCTCTAAATGATCCCATGAGGTGGGAAGATTAAGTATCCTGGGGCTATTTCTGAAGAAGTCTTTGATTTATAGATGAAAAAATAGAACCCTTATGGCTTAAGGATGATTTCCAAGGCAGCATAGCTTAGCGACTAAAGAATCAGTTCAGTTCAGTTCAGTTCAGTCGCTCAGTCATGTCCGACTCTTTGCGACCCCATGAATCGCAGCACACCAGGCCTCCCTGTCCATCACCAACTCCCGGAGTTTACCCAAACTCATATGCATCGAGTTGGTGATGCCATCCAGCCATCTCATCTTCTGTCGTCCCCTTCTCCTCCTGCCCCCAATCCCTCCCAGTGTCAGAGTCTTTTCCAATGAGTCAACTCTTCGCGTGAGATGGCTAAAGTATTGGAGTTTCAGCCTCAGCATCAGTCCTTCCAATGAACACCCAGGACTGGTCTCCTTTAGGATGGACTCGTTGGATCTCCTTGCAGTCCAAGGGACTTGCAAGGGTCTTCTCCAGCACCACAGTTCAAAAGCATTAATTCTTCAGCGCTCAGCTATCTTCACAGTCCAACTTTCACATCCATACATGACCACTGGAAAAACCATAGCCTTGACTAGATGGACCTTTGTTGGCAAAGTAATGTCTCTGCTTTTGAATATGCTATCTAGGTTGGTCATAACTTTCCTTCCAAGGAGTAAGCGTCTTTTAATTTCATGAATAGCAGCTAGTAACTGAGGTTGATGAACCCAAGAGAGCCAACCCCAAATATCATCTTCTTTACACTCCCTTCCAGACTCTAGCAACTGATTCTTATACATGTGTTCAGTTGCTCAGTCATGTCCAATTTTTTTGCAACCCCATGGATGGTAGCCCACCAGGCTTCTCCTCTGCTCATGGAATTTTCCAGGCAAGAATACTGGAGTGGGTTGCCATTTCCTTCTCCAGGGGATCTTCTCAACCCAGGAATCTAACCTGAGTCTCCTGGGGCTCATGCATTGCAGGTGGCTTCTTTACCACTAAGCCACCTGGGAAGCCCTCTTATACTACACACTCAAAGTGGACCCTTCTGATCACCAGCCTGGTGTGCTTGGTGTTGCAGAATCTGAAACATCACTTCAGACCCCAGGGATCCCTGGGAGGTGAAATCAGCAATGTGCATTCTACCAAATTGCCTCTTCTCACCTCCTAAAGATGGAGCCTCACTGCTCTAAGATAATGGCTATGTTTCCTCAGGTTTTCATCTTTTTTAAAAATTTATTTATTTATTATTATTATTGCTTGTGCTGGTCTTTTTCTCTAGTTGCAGAGCGCAGAGGCTACTCTGCACTGTAGTGCATGGGCTTCTCATTGCAGTGACTTCTCTTGTTTGGAGCACAGGCTACAATAGTTGTGGTACACGGGCTCAGTGGCCCTGTCGCATGTAGGACCTTCCCAGATCAGGGATCTAACCCATGTCCCCTTCCTTGGCAGGCAGATTCTTAACCACTGGACCACAGGGCAGTCCTCAAGTTTCCATCTTCTCTTTGTCCTTCTCAAGTCAGTTCCTTCTTGGGATCAAAAGTATGCCCCAAATCATCATGTCTTAGTGGTCTCCTTCACCTGTTGGGAGATGCGACCGTCAGCAAGCCGGGCCAGTGACAAAGTCATCTATGACTGTGAAAGCCTTAGCAGATGTCTGGTGATGGAGGTTGCCTAACTCTACTATTACCTGAAAACAATGCAGAAATTCATATCAGAACAGGAACTCCCTTTCTTCTTCTTGGTTTGGAACATGGTGATGAAATAAAGAATTTTCTTCCATGAAGGACTTAGAGAAAGGTGAGCTGGTGGGAGGTGGATGCCAAAGCATGCAAGCATCTCTTAAACTTTGCCCTGTAAGGATGACTGGACCACACTGGGATAAGGGAAGACGTTCATCAGTTTGGTTTAATGATGAGTCAACGAATCTAGAGTCAAAGGCATGGCTTTACGGGTCAGCTGATATTTATCATATATTTATTTTATGTTCCTTCCTGCCTGCAGCCTTATTTTTTCCATCTTTAACATATGGAAAACTGGAATTTGCCCAATCTACCTAATGGGAGTGCTGTGAGGAAAAACTAAAGTAAAATGAAATAAGTGGACCCTATGTAAAAAAAAAAAAAAAAAGGGTGGAATACCATCCACATGTGACAGGGACATGTCTATTTTTCCAGGGCTGTACAGGGGAAACTGACAGAGCTGAGACATAAACAAGGTGCATTTTTTTCGGTTTCTGGGTTGACTGATTGAAAATATGTAACTCTGGAAGTGTGAAAATATTACTCAGGGAGATTCTTTGTGTGTGGCTAGCCCTGGAGATGGAGAAGGCAATGGCAACCCACTCCAGTACTCTTGCCTGGAAAATCCCATGGATGGAGGAGCCTGGTGGGCTGCAATCCATGGGATCGCTAAGAGTCAGACATGACTGAGTGACTTTGCTTTCACTTTTCACTTTCATGCATTGGAGAAGGAAATGGCAACCCACTCCAGTGTTCTTGCCTGGAGAATCCCAGGGAAGGCAGAGCCTGGTGGGCTGCCATCTATGGGGTCTCACAAAGTCGGACACGACTGAAGTGACTTAGCAGCAGCAGCAGCAGCAGCAGCCCTGGAGAATGAAATCCTAAGAGAATATTTTATAGTCCAGAGACAAGTGCATGGAAAAAATGGTCACAGGAGCCCAGAGCTGCTCTGCCCTTGAGTAAGAGTGTGGCTTTGGGAGGACAGAGGGAGTGCAGTGTTCATGGCCTTGGGAAGAAAGCTCAGGGAAGGGTGGAGCAAGGGAATGCTAGGGAATGGGATGACACTGGGAGCTTGTGCATCCCTTCACCCAACCACTCACCCAGCCACTCACTTATTCACTCAGCAAACACTGATTGAACAGTTACCATGTGCCAGGGATTGAGTGAGCTGCTGGGAATAGAAAGATGAAAATATGGTTTCTAGCCTCAAGGAAGTTTCTACTGTAAGGAGACAGATTCATTTCACATGTGTAGTATAGAGCATGGGAGGTGCTGGAGTAGAAATACACAGACAGCTATCAGGGCATGGAGGAGGGTCCTTTAACTCAGTTTGGGAAACCAAGAATGTTTCTCAGAGGAAGTGATACTTAGGAGGAATCGTGAAGGACAGGTAAGAATTACCTAGGGAAGGAAGCAAGTAAAAGTGAACTAGGAAGGAGGCACAAAGAATAAAAGTGTAACACAGAATGAGAGATAAAAGGATCATTTGTGGATAATGCAAGTAAAGACAGGCATATGACCAGACAGAAGGATGTGTAAGAGAAGGTGATGATCAAACAAGCTGGAGAGACGGGTCCACGACACATCGTGAATGACCCTATATGACACGCAGAAGAGGTTAGATTTTATCCTAAAGGCACTGGGAGTCACTGAAAAAAATCTAAGTGGGATACTGTCATAATCAAATTTCTTACAAAATTAATACTTTTTAAAACTATTTTTTCATAGTTTATTTTCAAGTCATACTTGGTTTGAGTTTAAATAGCTCAAAAATCAATATTATGTTCCAAGATGCTTTCATTTATTAAACAACCCAATTAAAAAAAATCCAACTCACACTTTAAATTTATAATGTAGGTAAAATTAAAAACTATTATAAATATTTAATAATGCTTTATATTTTGTTTTATATTATAGTACATTACTAAAGACACATAAAAGTAGAATTATCTAATTAAAACATTTTCCCTCAGTGTATTTCTAACTATAAAAACCATAAGAACAATCAATAAAAGTTATAGAACATAATTTTTAAAAATAAAACTGACATATCCTGCTATCAACCTTATGGAAAGATGACTGGTACAAGCTCTGGAATGTTAGGAACTTTGAAAAAATAGATTTGGAATCATAAGTTGGTATATTTGAGCATGAAAATACAAATGGGCTAAGTTCTCACTATAATAGCTTCAGATTTCTGTATCAACTGCTTATATTCCCAAGTATTCAATCTGGGTGGGAAAGTGAGAAAGAAAATCTGTTCTAAAAAGAAACATAATTAAATTATTTCATACTTAAAGATTCTGTCCCCTAATCAACATTTATACTACTCACAGTGGGGAGGGCTGTGACCTAGGAAAAAATGGAAAAATGGGTTCATAGTGAAGTCAGAGGTGGAAACTCAGAGTCACACAGGACAACCTTACATCAGCCCAATCAAAACGAATACAGTAACTGCAGTTACACTTAGGCTTGGGGGACCAACTGCTTACTGAGCCTTCCCACCTTTAAAAGCACCTAGGATATAGTAGGGTCTTAATAAATTCTTAAACAGTAGATGAATGACTATCTGTTTGAGCTTATCGTAGTGCTTCTAGCTGGATTGTTTCTTTACAATATTCCTAAATGAGCCTCAGTGACAATGATAGATGAAACAATAGGCTGGATTGTGGGATGTGCGCAGCAGAGCATCCTGTTTCTAACTGGCATTATTCAATGTCTGGCTGCCACAATCCCACAAATTCATAGGTGAATATTTGGGAAACAACTTGTGCAAAATGTTTTGAAATAGAAAACAACCAAAGAAGTGAGAAAACAGCCAAAGAAATACTCTCCAAAGAGATAGAGAAAACATTTGCTACAAAACAAGAATGCAATAGAAAGCATTATTAGAGTTGTATTTCTAGAAGACAGATTAACATTAAAAGAATTAATCTTGAAAAGCCAAAGAGACCATTCCAGGAATTCCAGCAAGTACAGACAGTGAGAAACATCTTACTGAAGCCAAGTCATTTTGTAATTACAATAGCTCTGTGTGTCCCTCTAGAGCCGTGACTTTGGACACCTGTCCGTCTTCCCCATCAGCCACGAGACATGTCTATCATGCTGTATCCCACATGGCCAGCACTGATCTTTTGCTTTCCCTCCACCAATACCTACAGATCTTCCTATGGTCTTTCTTTCATTTGGTCACCATCAACCAGTCACCCAATCCAGAAACTCTGTAGTTAAACTCTTTTCTCCTCTTGATACTCAAAACTAGTCACCAGTCCATAAGATTCTGATTTCTAAGCAGTTTTCAAATTTATTGCTTCTTCTGTTTTCTTGTAGTCCCTGCCTCAGATGAGGTCCTTAGCAACTCTCATCTAGGGAACTGACTGCCAGAGATCCCAATTATGGGGTCTCTCTGCCTCCACAGTCTCTCCCTTCCTCATTATCTGCCACACTGCCACCAAAAATGACCTTTAAAAATGAAAGTATGTATGTATCACTGTCCAATCTTAAAATCATTCAGCAGTTCTCCATCACATGAGCCTGGGATAGAAGGAGGGTGACCATCTCACCCACCCTGTTTGTTCAGTGATGACCATTGTTCCAACATCCGTTATTTATTTAGTTAGTTTTGGCTGTGCTGGGTCTTCACTGCTGCATGGGCTTTCTCTAGTTGCTGCGAGTAGGGGCTACGCTGTCATTACAGTGCTCAGGTTCTCACTGCAGTGGCTTCTCTTGTTTCAGAGCATGGGCTCTACAGTAGGTGAGCTTCAGTAGTTGCCACTCATGGGCTCAGTAGTTGTAGCTTTTTACAGCACAGGCTCAATAGTTGTGGCACACAGGCTTAGCTGCCTCCTGGCATGTGGGATCTTCCTTGATCAGGGATCAAACCGATGTTCCCTGCACTTGCAGGTGGATTCTTATCCACTGGACCACCAGGGAAGTGCCCCAGCATCATTATTAAATAACTCTTTCAAAATCAAAAGTTCCCGTATTTGAACAATACATGATTAAGCAACTTAAGGATGTTCTTCATGATCTAGGCTCCACCCACTTTTTGGCTATCTGACTAGTGGATTGCTTTTCATCCTAAATCACTTGTTTCACTATGACTACCTATTCTCTGACAGCTGCTCACTCAAAGTCAGAGCTTCTTCTAACCTTCCCCATGGTCCTGTTATTGTACATGGATATCTCGCATACCTTATGATAGGAGGTGGACAGAAACCAACCCAGTTATTTCTGCAACACTAGAACCTAGGAAAGGATCAGACATGCCAGTGCATCTATAGAGACAGATGGAACATTGCTTTGGCAGCAGTTGAAAACACCATATTTCCCAACATCAAATCAGTCACCAAGATCTATGTACAAAATAAATGATTAAAATATGCTTTACAAACAGCGCCTATGTTTTTAAATATTTTAACACTTACAACTAACCTGACACCTAACCTTAGAAGACTAACCTAACCTCAGAAGAAATGGAGTAGCCATCATGGTCAACAAAAGAGTCCGAAATGCAGTACTTGGATGCAATCTCAAAAACGACAGAATGATCTCTGTTCGTTTCCAAGGCAAACCATTCAATATCACAGTAATCCAAGTCTATGCCCCAACCAGTAACGCTGATGAAGCTGAAGGTGAATGGTTCTATGGAGACCTACAAGACCTTGTAGAACTAACACCCAAAAGAGATGTCCTTTTCATTAAAGGGGACTGGAATGCAAAAGTAGGAAGTCAAGAAACACCTGGAGTAACAGGCAAATTTGGCCTTGGAATATGGAATGAAGCAGGGCAAAGACTAATAGAGTTTTGCCAAGAGAATGCACTGGTCATAGCACACCCTCTTCCAACAACACAAGAGAAGACTGTACACATGGACATCACCAGATGGTCAACACCAAAATCAGATTGATTCTATTTTTTGGCAGCCAAAGATGGAGAAGCTCTATACAGTCAGCAAAAACAAGACCAGGAGCTGACTGTGGCTCAGATCATGAACTCCTTATTGCCAAATTCAGACTTAAACTGAAGAAAGTAGGGAAAACCACTAGACCACTCAGGTATGACCTAAATCAAATCCCTTATGATTATATAGTGGAAGTGAGAAATAGATTTAAGGGACTAGATCTGATAGAGTGCCTGATGAACTATGGATGGAGGTTCATGACATTGTACAGGAGACAGGGATCAAGACCATCCCCAAGAAAAAGAAATGCAAAAAAGAAAAATGGCTGTCTGAGGAGGCCTTACAAATAGCTGTGAAAAGAAGAGAAACAAAAAGGAAAGATATAAGCATCTGAATGCAGAGTTCTAAAGAATAGCAAGGAGAGATAAGAAAGCCCTCCTCAGCGATCAATGCAAAGAAATAGAGGAAAACAACAGGATGGGAAAGACTAGAGATCTCATCAAGAAAAGTAGAAATACTAAAGGAACATTTCATGCCAAGATGGGCTCGATAAAGGACAGAAATGGTATGGACCTAACAGAAGCAGAAGATATTAAGAAGAGGTGGCAAGAATACACAGAAGAACTGTACAAAAAAGAGCTTCATGACCCAGATAATCATTATGGTGTGATCACTCACCGAAAGCCAGATATCCTGGAATGTGAAGCCAAGTGGGCCTTAGGAAGCATCACTATGAACAAAGCTAGTGGAGGTGATGGAATTCCAGTTGAGCTATTTCAAATCCTAAAAGATGATGCTGTGAAAGTGCTGCACTCAATATGCCAGCAAATTTGGAAAACTCAGCAGTGGCCACAGGACTGGAAAAGGTCAGTTTTCATTCCAATCCCAAATAAAGGCAATGCCAAAGAATGCTCAAACTACCGCACAATTACACTCATCTCACATGCTAGTAAAGTAAGGCTCAAAATCCTCCAAGCAATTTTGCTTCAGCAATATGTGAACCGTGAACTTCCAGATGTTCAAGCTGGTTTTTGAAAAGACAGAGGAACCAGAGATCAAATTGCCAACATCCGCTAAATCATTGAAAAAGCAAGAGTTCCAGAAAAACATCTATCTCTGCTTTACTGACTATGCCAAAGCTTTGATTATGTGGATCACAATACACTTTGGAAAATTCTGACAGAGATGGGAATTCCAGACCACCTGACCTGCCTCTTGAGAAACCTGTATGCAGGTCAGGAAGCAACAGTTAGAACTGGACATGGAACAACAGACTGGTTCCAAATAGGAAAAGGAGTATGTCAAGGCTGTATATTGTCACCCTGCTTATTTAACTTATATGCAGAGTACATCATGAGAAATACTGGGCTGGAAGAAGCACAAGCTGGAATCAAGATTGCTGGGAGAAATATCAATAACCTCAGATATGCAGATGATACCACCCTTACGGCAGAAAGTGAAGAGGAACTCAAAAGCCTCTTGATGAAAGTGAAAGTGGAGAGTGAAAAAGTTGGCTTAAAGCTCAACATTCAGAAAACGAAGATCATGGCATCTGGTCCCATCACTTCATGGGAAATAGATGGGGAAACAGTGGAAACAGTGTCAGACTTTATTTTTGGGGCCTCCAAAATCACTGCAGATGGTGACTGCAGCCATGAAATTAAAAGACACTTACTCCTTGGAAGGAAATTATGACCAACCTAGATAGCATATTCAAAAGCAGAGACATTACTTTGCCAACAAAGGTCCGTCTAGTCAAGGCTATGGTTTTTCCAGTGGTCATGTATGGATGTGAGAGTTGGACTGTGAAGAAAGCTGAGCACTGAAGAATTGATGCTTTTGAACTGTGGTGTTGGAGAAGACTCTTGAGAATCCTTTGGACTTCAAGGAGATCCAACCATTCCATCCTAAAGGAGATCAGTCCTGGGTGTTCATTGGAAGGATTGATGCTAAAGCTGAAACTCCAGTACTTTGGCCACCTCATGCAAAGAGTTGACTCATTGGAAAAGACTCTGATGCTGGGAGGGATTGGGGGCAGGAGGAGATGGGGACGACAGAGGATGAGATGGCTGGATGGCATCACCAACTCGATGCACATGAGTTGGGTCAACTCCGGGAGTTGGTGATGGACAGGGAGGCCTGGTGTGCTGCCATTCATGGGGTTGCAAGGAGTCGGACACGACTGAGCGACTGAACTGAACTGAACCTGACATCATACGAGCTATTTTATTTATTCCTTGTTACTAGTAATAGTAAAAATAATGCCAAGAATTATTCCTTAAGATAAGTTCAGCAAATATAAGGATGTACCGGTGATCAGTTAAAAAACAATTCTTTTTGTGGACTATACATCTCTATTCAGGTCAGAGACTGTATTTTTCCTACAGTCTATAAGGTGCCTTACATGCTGTCAACACCCTTACAGAGTGTAAAATAGCAGTGATAATTCGGCTTTTATATCTGTGCTCGTTATCCAGAACAAAGGGTGTATATGGCACTAAGGCACAATGACTTCTCTCATTGACTATTTACAGTTCTGCCAACTTGAAAAGCATATTATGTAGCATTGATCAAAGGAAGAGTTTTCCATTCTTCTCACAAGCAAAGGATACACTTTTTAGGTAAAAATTAGAATCTACAAGTATTTGACCTTAAAAACAGAAAAAATAATCCCATTGAAATCAAGGACACCTCAATACGGGAGCCAACACACAGCACAGATTTGCTGAATCCTTTATTTTCTATGAATATTAAGTCTTGGAAGAAGCCAGAGCAATTCCAATAGTTTGTAGGCTCTATTTGGGTGGTCTCTAACTTAGGTTTTGTTTTCTTTTTTCCCTTCAAATCCTTGCAGTCATTGAAGAGGAGTTTCCTCCCCTCATGGGGTCTCCCTAGATTATAACACCAACACTACTGTTTGGACCAGCAGAACACACATCTTCAGTCTCCAAGGAGCAACAATTAAGGTGGATATTACCTCATTCTGATCAGTGTTCATATTGCAAAAGCAGCGTCTTCATGCTCTCCCTGTAGAACTAAGATTGACGCTCAGGACCTGGGGGATTTTAAAAGTCTACATAATTGAGGACCTTGTAAGGCCAATAATTATCATTCATAGCAACTAAGGCTTTTCGTGAGAAGAGGATAGGTAAGCATAGCAATGATATAGTCTGTTATGAAAATAATCCTGGACTTGAAATTCAAAACCCTTAAGCTGTAGGTCTAGGTATGATGATAATAGTAATAATAACAATAACAGCAATAATAATAATAAGAGCTATTGTGCTCAGTCACTTCAGTCGTGTCTAACTCTGCAACATAATGGATTGTAGCCTGCCAGGCTCCTCTCTCCATAGGATTCTCTAGGCAAGAATACTGGAGGTGGGTAGCCATTCCCTTCTCTATATCTTCCCGATCCAGGGATGTAACCTACATCTCCTGCGCCTTCTGCATTTAATGCAGATTCTTTACCCACTGAGCCATTATCGAACACCAAATTTATAGCAGATGGTATTAAGAGGCCACGTGGGGGGCAGCTAGTCAGTGGGGATGAGAGAGAAGGGGCCAGTGAAGACTTCTTAGAAGAGTTCCAGTAGAAATTGACATCTGGTGAGTGAGTAAGAGTTAGTGAGATGAACTCAAGAGGGGAAAAGGAAAGATGTTCCTGGAAGAAAGATGCAAATGTCAAAGTATGTGCCAGTCCGTCTGACACATTTACAGGGTTTTCCATCATTCAGTTTTTCTGAATTACAGAATTTTAGGATAAGGGAATAAAAACTTTTTAACCCAGAAAATGAAGCAGAGGCAAGATTATGAAGGGCCTTGAATAGATCAGTAAAGTAATACCGAATAATTTAAAACTTTTAAACAGGGAGAGAACTTCAAAGAGGATAATGAAATCTCGAACACTGAGGGAGAGAGTGCTTTAAACAGGAGGGGCTGCTTATGAAGACACATGTTTCAAAGAAGTTTAACAAAGTAAAGACTTGGAAGTGTCTTAGATGATCTTGACAAAAATTGCTTCCATACACACTGTAGCTCAGCCATCAGATGACAGTGGGTTGAAGAGTTAAAGTAAAGCAAGAAACAGGATCCTTCTGATAAGCTTGATGGTGAAGGGAAAGGAAGAACGTGGCCTGCCAGTCACGTCCACCTAGAACACTGATCTAGGGAGGGTTGCTTTGTTATGAGGGAAAAATCAAATGCAACTGAGTGTCACAACAAAGATGCCATAAAAAGGGAAATCATAACAGAATGAAGAGAGTGGATTATTAATGGACTAAGAATTAAGGAAGTGAAAGTGGATGGGATTCAGAACAAAAAAAGGAGGATTAAGCTTGAAGGGGTTGTGGGGAGTCATCTCACAGTGGTGGAAGGATATATGGAAATGTTGATAAGTTTAAGCCTAGGGAAAGTCGCTCAGTCATGTCCAACTCTTTGTGACCCCATGGACTGTAGGCCATGGAATTCTTGGGCAGAATACTGGAATGGGTAGCCTTTCCCTTCTCCAGGGGATCTTCTCAACCCAGGGATAGAACCCAGGTCTCCTGTATTGCAGGTATATTCTTTACCAGCTGAGCCACAAGAGAAGCTTAAGCTTAAGTAGGGGGCTATAAAAAATCCACATTATACTGTTCCCTTCCCCTTTTCTCTCCTTCCTCAGTATTTGTGCTAAGCTGCTTCAGTCACGTCTGACTCTTTGCTACCCCATGGACTATAGCCCACCAGGCTCCTCTGTCCATGGGGATTCTCCAGGCAAGAACACTGGTGGGTTGCCATGCCCTCTTCCAGGGGATCTTCCCAACCCAGGAATCAAATCCAGGTCTCCCACAATGCAGGTAAATTATTTCCCACCTGAGCCACTAGGGAAGCCCTCAATACAGTAAGAGTCAAAACCATTTGCTGAGAGTTGAGATTCAGTCATAGCAGAGTGGGCTTGAAAAAAATTAGATTAAAAGCAGCATGAACAGATAAAGGAGACAATGGATTAGAAAAACAGTTTGCCAGGCAGATCAAAGGTTCCAGTTTTGGTTGAAGAGCATGAAAGCATAAACTGAGAGAGGGACCAAAATATGAGTTTTCAAGTCTTCTCTAGGGCATCTCCCCAGTGAGGTGGAGGCAGTAAAAGATCAGATTTTTGGACTGACCTCAAACCAGACATTGATGAGCAGGTGCACTGGAAGGGTATTGAATAGAGAGAGATGAAGTAGTACCTTGTTTCATTGAATCCTCCTCACATTTTTCTTATAAAATATTAATAATAGAAAAAAAAGGTCTCTTTACCCTCATTTTTACAGAGGATGGAACTGTCATTCATGGAGGGTTATGCACACCCAGTGTCACCCAGCTACACAGACTGAGTGGAGGGTCAGCTGGGCCTTCTGGATCAAGTCTTTGCTCTTCCACTGCACCTCATTGCCTCTCTGTGTGCTTCACGTTACTAACCTCAACAGAAAAAAAAAGAGGGACATGCTTGTTCTGTTCCCATCCTAGGGCAATTCTGCCCCCTCTGTTCTGTAACATAAAGCCAGGTTGTACATACAAGGCATTTTATCCCCTCTAGGAAAAGCATTCTGCTAATTTAGAGGACAGATAAATGGCCTCCCCAATTGCTGAGCAATGTTCATATGGTCATAAGCTCGTTTACGATATAGGATGATGAAAACCCCATCTATGTTTTTCTTTTTGGTTCCAACTAATTTTCAATTGCCTTAGCAGCAGCTGCTCTCTGCTAGGAAGAAGAAAAATGATCTGCAGAGAAAGCCCTGTAAGGCTTTACGGCAAAAGGCGTAAACCTAAGTCACACACTCATCCAAGCCTAGCCTTCACTCCCTCATCCCATCAGTGGTGATTTATGACCTTGGACTCTCAAAAACATGGGATCATATTTTATGATCAGGTATGTGATCGTAGCTGAGGAATGTGAAATGTTTTAACAAGGCTGTTTCAATTCCCACTTTATAAATAGGGAACTCAACAAAGCCAGACAGCTCCTTGCCTTTGGGTTCTGAGGCTCTGGATAAAATTCTCAGCTGCCACCAGGGAGCTCAACTAGCTGAAAAGACAGTGTGTGCTGTGTGCTCAGTCATGTCTGACTCCTTGCTACTCCATGGACTGTAGCCCACCAGGCTACTCCATCCATGGGATTTCCCAGGAAAGAATACTGGAGTGAGGTGGCATTTCCTCCTCCAGGGAATCTTCCTGACCCAGGGATCAAACCTGGATCTCCCACACTGCAGGCACAGATTCTTTACCATTTGTGCCATCAGGGAAGCCCAGAACTGACGCATTTTGATGGCTGGACTGTTTGAGAGAGGGGACCTGTGTGAGTCCAATAAATGCATTGATTTTGTTAAGAGAATGTATGGTTATCTTTTTCAGAGCCCCCAAATATGGCCTGATCCCTAGAGGTTCAGGAGAAATGATGTAGCAAGCTGGTGCCTACCTGAGCACTAAAGTTGTGTTGAAGTGCAAGTTGCTCAGTCATGTCCTACTCTTTGCGACTGCATGGACTATATAGTTCATGGAATTCTCCAGGCCAGAATACTGGAGTGGGTAGCCTATCCCTTCTCCAAGGGATCTTCCTCACCCAGGAATTGACTGGGGTCTTCTGCATTGCAGGCAGATTCTTTATCAACTGAGCTATCAGGGAAGCCCTAATACCTCCTTTTCCAAGTGCTTCTTCTTCACCTTCCTTCCTACCTTTGCAGAGGAATAGCCAGTCAGAGGCCCTGAAGATGTTCTGTACATCCCACCCAGGGGCATGGACACCCAGAAGAAAGGCAGCCTTGATGGAGCCTGATAAGCCAACCCAGGTCAGGACAGGCTTAAGAAATGGAAAGGGCTCAGTTCCATTCAGTCCCTTATCAGATCTACTAGGAAGCAGTACTATGCAGGAACTCAGTTACATCTGGTCTGGCCCTGTTATAAATGTTTAATACAGAATTCACCAATAAAGCTGCTATGAAACTGCTTCAGTTCAGTTCAGTTCAGTCGCTCAGTTGTGTCCGACTCTTTGAGACCCCATGAATTGCAGCACACCAGGCCTCCCTATCCATCACCAACTCCCGGAGTTCACTCAAACTCAAATCCATTGAGTCGGTGGTGCCATCTAGCCATCTCATCCTCTGTCATCCCCTTCTCCTCCTGCCCCCAATCCCTCCCAGCATCAGAGTCTTTTCCAATGAGTCAACTCTTTGCATGAGGTGGCCAAATTATTGGAGTTTCAGCTTCAGCATCATTCCTTCCAAAGAACACCCAGGATGGATCTCCTTTAGAATGGACTGGTTGGATCTCCTTGCAGTCCAAGGGACTCTCAAGAGTCTTCTCCAACACCACAGTTCCAAAGCATCAATTCTTTGGCTCTCAGCTTTCTTCACAGTCCAACTCTCACATCCATACATTACCACTGGAAAAACCATAGCCTTGACTAGACGGACCTTTGTTGGCAAAGTAATGTCTCTGCTTTTCAATATGCTATCTAGGTTGGTCATAACTTTCCTTCAAACTGCTTAATTTACCATTAAATGATGAATGTATACATTGAAGAAAAAAAAAAACACAAGAGAGTCAAATGTATTTTAAAAGGCAATATGCAGGTCTCCCCTGGTGGCTCAGGGGTAAAGAATCTGCCTACCAATGCAGGAGACACAGGTTCAACCCCTGATATAGAAAGATCCCACATGCTGCAAAGCAACTAAATCCATGAGCCACAACTACTGAGCCTGTGCTCTGGAGTCCATGAGACGCACTACTGAGCCAACGTGTCACAACTATGGAAGCCCGAGTTCCCTGGAGCCCATGCTCCTCAACCAGAAAAGCCACTGCAGTAAGAGGCCCAGCACCAGAACTACAGAACAGCCCCCACAGCAGCGAAGACTCAGCACAGCCAAAAATAATTGTTTTTGAAAAAACTTTTAAACGGGTAATATGCAATTTATCCATTACTTTTATTGGAAGAATCTTTCAAGCTATTAGATTACAAGTTTTGTGTTTTCTCTTATACAGATCATGAGGAACCTGCTACAGTCTTTACAATATAAGTCGAACAGAATTAGCATCTGTTCTGGCTGGAACTTTGTACCTTGGTAACATGCTAGGGTAGTTATTGCCTGCTGCATAGAAGCCCATTATTCTACATTAAGTGTATACAACAGATACCTATAATGAGACAATCATGGGACATGAATGTTTGAACTCCTCTATCTCGTGTCATCATACTTTAAAGTTCCTCAAACTTACTAATGTCTGGAGAGCAATCTGCATCATCTAAGTCAATCCTCTTGGATTTCTACTCTTTCTCCACCGGACTGTTGGAAACAATTATTTTCCTAACCATGTATTTCTAGGTGGCACATAGGATTCTGTCTTATCTAAAAGATTAGTTAGAAAGGAAGCAGTTCTTTCACAAGTAAAGAAAATGTTCAGTTCATTTCAGTTGCTCAGTCGTGTCCGACTCTTTGCGACCCCATGAATCACAGCACGCCAGGCCTCCCTGTTCATCACCAACTCCTGAAGTTCACTCAGACTCACGTCCATCGAGTCAGTGATGCCATCCAGCCATCTCATCCTCTGTCGTCCCCTTCTCCTCCTGCCCCCAATCCTTCCCAGCATCAGAGTCTTTTCCAATGAGTCAACTCTTTGCATGAGGTGGCCAAAGTACTGGAGTTTCAGCTTTAGCATCATTCCTTCCAAAGAAATCCCAGGGCTGATCTCTTTCAGAATGGACTGGTTGGATCTCCTTGCAGTCCAAGGGACTCTCAAGAGTCTTCTCCAACACCACAGTTTAAAAGCATCAATTCTTCGGCGCTCAGCTTTCTTTCACAGTTACTTTCTATTAACTTAGACAGTGACGAAGCTGATGTTCTACACCATCTGATGTGATGTGAGAAGTCCAGAACCAGCTCTGGATGATTGTTTCTGAAAATGTTCATGCTGAAGGCCATCAGATCTTAGTCCTGCAGTGCCTAGGGGGGCAGCTTTCAGCTACACATATCCACTGAGCTCTCAGGTGTGACCCATCCAAAGTGAGATGTACAAGTATAAAATACACGGAATTCAGAAAAATGGTACAGAGGAATCTATTTTCAGGGCAGAAACAGAGATGCAGACATGAGAAGAGACGTGCAGACATGGGGATGAGGGCAAAGGGGAGTGAGTAGGGAGGGTAGCACTGACATATGTATACTACCACGTGTAAAATAGATAGCTAGTAAGAAGCTGCTGCATAGCACAGGGAGCCCAGCTTGGTGCTCCGTGGTGACCTAGAGGGGTCGGCGGGGGTGGGGGGGGGGTGTCGGTGTGAGGAGGGAGGTCCAAGAGGGAGAGGATATATGTATACATACACCTGATTCACTTCATTGTACAGCAGAAACTATCACAATATTGCAAACAATTATACCCCACTTAAAAAAAATACACACTGGAGTTCAAGTACAGAATACAAATAAAAAGTAAAATAGTTCATCAATAATTATTATACTGATTGCATGTTTAAGTGATTCTACTTGGGGTCTATTCAGTTAACTAAAATATATTATTAAAATGAACTTCGCCTTTTTCTTTTCACCTATTTAATGCAGCAACTAGGAAATTTAGAATCACAAATGTGGTTCTCCTTTGGGGCTCTCATTACATTTCTATTGCAGAATGCTGCCTTCCACTCAACTTCCAGGATATAGGAAATACTAAAGAAAGAAGTTAAAAAACACTAAGTGGAAACAATTAGCCAAAATCAGAATGAGGAGCAAGGCTTTCCTGGGTGGTGCTAGTGGTAAAGAACCTGCCTGCCAGTGAAGAGGAGGAGGAGCATGCTACAGCAACCGAAGGGATACACTACAACAGAGTTCCATAAAGTGTGGATCACAGACTGCTGTGGTTCCTAATGTTTGTTATCAGACCGCAAGACAGAGCGTGCATAAGAATCTAAATCAACCATGTGACCTCCCACACCTGCTGTGGGTTCAGATGACATCGTTTTCATAGCAATCCTGGATTATCACAGAAAACTTCTCCCTTCACATTGAGGAGAGGAGAGGACATGTAAAACATTTGGGGACAGATGGGGAAGTATGACAAGAAGCAGCTTAAACGTGCCTTCTCATTTCAGGCCATTCTTTTGAATGAACTTCCTGAGGCAGAGTTTGAGAGAGAAGCCAGTGAACTCTGCCTGGGCTGGACTGTAGACTGAGAGACAAAGAGCCACCTAACAAGATATTGTACCTTATTACCAGCTTGTGGAGTGCAACAGCAGAAGCAGATTAAAACATACTTGTTTTTAATGGAAGCATTCTGCCCAAGAGATCCCAAGCCTGGCCACCAATCTATGCGTTTTCTAAATCTCTTGAAAAGAAAACTTTTCCTTCCCCTTCTTCTAGGTTATTTGGTGGATCTAATAATTAAATCGACATAAGACAGACACAGAGAACAAACATATGGACAGCAAGGGGAGAAAGGGTTTTGGGGTTGACACATATACATTATTGATACTATATATAAAATAGATAACTAATGAGAACCTATGATTTTTCCAGAAGTCATGTAGGGATGTGATAGTTGGACCATAAAGAAGGCTGAGCACCAAAGAATTAATGCTTTTGAACTGTGGTGCTGGAGAAGATTCTTGAAAGTCCCTTGGATTGCAAGGAGATCAAACCAGTCAATCATAAAAGAAATCAACTCTGAATATGCATTGGAAGGACTGATGCCGAAGCTCCAGTGAAACTGGCCACCTGATGAGATATGACTCATTGGAAAATACCCTGATGCTGGGAAAGACTGAAGGAGGTGATGGATTAGATGGTTGGATGGCATCAATGATTCAGTGGACATGAGTTTGGGCAAACTCTTGGAGACAGTGAAGGACAGGCATGCCTGGTGTGCTGCAGTCCATGGGGTTGCAAAAGAGTCAGACACAACTTAGCAACTGAACAACAACTGTATGGCTCAGGGAACTCTACTCAGTGTTCTGCGGCGACAGAGAGGGAATATGTGTATACTTGTGACTGAGTCACTTCGATGTACAGCAAAAACAATACAACTTTGTAAAGCAACTACACGCCAATAAAAATTAATTAAAAAAAGATGAATAGGAGAAAAACAAATTTAATTTCATACATACTTAATTCCCAGAAACACACAAAAGTCTCCTGGAGGCCAGGTAATTGAAGTTTATACACCATAAGCTTCAACTGAGCAAAGGAGAAGGGGCTACAGGTCTGGGGTCTCAAATGGAAGGAAGATAAAACCCAGGAAGATAAGAGCCAGTGTTTGGGAGATACATGTTTGCCAGGGAGTGCAGAGAAATTTCTCTGATAGAAAAAGTTACTTTGGTATAAGCTCTCTGCTGGTACAGGCCCTTCATCTAAATTATTTTAAAGGCAGGTAAGAAGGAAGTGAAAACCTCTTCTTGAGTCTATAGGACTTTGACTTTGCTCAGAAAAATCCACAAGCCAAGGTGGCAACTTCTGGTGTCACATGTTTTGCTCCCTGTCGCCCTAAAGCAATGTCTAGACTCTGAACCCATGTCAACACAAAGTGAGTCACTTCAAAACACTGCTCCCAAAAGGGTTGTCTTCTAGCTGATTCATCTCAGATGACCATAGAGGGTAATAGATAAGACAGATTCTCCCAACTTCAACACCGAGAAGAGCCAGGCATTTGACTCCCTAGTCAAAAGATGCAGTCTCCATCCTTCTTCAAGGCCGGAAGTCCTTTCTAATTTTGTCCAGTGTGTTGTTAGTGTATTGTGTCCACACTCTCCCTTGCCGGTGTGATAGGATTTGCTTTAATCTTCATTGTGAAAAATTTTAAACACATACAAAAGTAGAAGAAATCATATAATGAATAGTTAATTACTCAACAATAACCAACAGTTTGACAATCTTTTCCTATCTCTAATCTCCCATTTTCTTTGCTGCAGCATTTTAAAGCCAATACTGGTGATCATACTACATCATGCAAAAATTAAGTGGGAGTTTCTAACTTTTTCTACTGTGACTGTGTGTTGCTCAGTCGTGTCCAGCTCTTTGTGACCCCATGGGCTGTAGCCTGCCAGGCTTCTCTGTCCATGGGATTCTCCAGGTGAGATTATTGGAGTGGGTTGCCATGGTCTCCTCCAGGGGATCTTCCTGCTCTTATTTCTCTGTCTACCATTATATTGAATTGCCTACAGTGATAAGCTTTTTATTGTACACATGCAACCACATTAGAAGCTACATGCCTTCAGCATAAGACACAGAGGTCCTAAAACCTGCAGCTGAGCACAATAACTGCAGGGCCTCTCTTTGGTAAAGAGGCACGTATGTTTCCAGTTACACATGGTTAGGGATTTTTGAAAGTGTATAATCATCTGTGAAAACGATATGAAGACCACATTGCTCTCCCTGGGTTTCAAACCCCCATATTTCTTTGGTAAGAAGCATCTTTCCAAGTCAAATATAAAATTCAAGTGATTCCAAAACTAATCATGCCTTGTGCTTGCTTAGGGCTCAAAATGCACTTTCACGGGAGAAGTCTTTTTTTTTTTTTTTTTTTAAGATGCAAAGGGTTCTGAATAATTCAAAGACTTTGAAACCTAAATCTAAATCTAGTAGTCAAGTCATCGTAGGCTCTGAACCAGATAAGATGTAGGATCTTTTTCTATGTCAAACTCAGGGGAGGAAAAAAAGCTTGATTTGCATTATCCTCAAGAAATTTAAATGAAAATGGAGGTGTTAGAGGAGGTGTGTATGAAAGACTTTGGCACTAGGTGGAGGAAGGAGGGCAGAGATCGCTGAAGGTAACAACTAAGGTGCACAGCTTCCTCTTTGCATTCTCACTCCAGTGGGCAGCCTTTTTCTGCGGATGAGCTAAAGAGGCTACGTGCTGTCAGCCACAATATTGATGATGCTAAGATCTCACGCAATTTAAAAATTCCATTTACTGGCCACAGGGAAGCACTGAATGTTCCAAAGGTTTCTTCCAGTTTGAGCCTTCTAGGTTTTCTTGCTTCTTAGTCACATAGTACAACATTTGTCAGGGGTGCAGACGTCTAAATTAAGTCACCCTCCTCTCTGTGAAGAGGTAGTTCACACCTGGTAAGAACTACTTACTCATTGTAAAAGAGCCTCAAGGAGAAATGGTCGTGACATTGAAGAGAAGATGTCCTAGGATATTTTAGGGAGATAAAAATGGGTTTTCCTTTAAGAACTTCTTTGAGATCATTATTTTCTGGCTAAATATTTGTTTTGGTTGCTTTTCATTCTTTCTTTTTTTTACTTTTTGGAAGCACCATGTGGCACACAGGATCTTAGTTCCCTGACCAGGGATTGAACCCCTGCAGTAGAAGCACTGAGTCCTAATCACTGGACTGCCAGTGAAGTCCCTTGGGTTTCTTTTATTGCATTATTTTTTTCTCTTAATTAAAAAAAAAATTATTGAGATAGAATTGATGTACAATGCTGTGTTAATTTAAATGTACAGCAAAGTAATTCAGTTATATGTATATATATATTCTTTTTCAGATTTCTTTCCATTATAGGTTATTATAAGATACTGAATAATTAGTTCCCTTTGCAATATAATAAGACCTTTTATCTATTTTATCTATAAAATAGATAAAACAAGGTCTTTATCTATTTTATATAGTGTGTATCTGTTAGTACCATAGTTCTAATTTATCTCTACCCCTTTTTTCCCTTTGGTAACCATAAATTTGTTTTCAATGTCTGAGTCTGTTTTGCAAATAAGCTCATTTATATAACTTTTTAAGATTCTACATTTAAGTGATATCATATGATATCTGGCTTTCTCTGATTTTCTTCAGACATTTAGAATGCTTCCATGTCTTGGCTATTGTAAATAGTACTGCTATCAACATTGGGGTGCATGTATCTTTTTGAGTTAGAGTTTCTGTCTTTTCTGGATATATGCCCAGAAGTGGGATCATTGGATCATATGACAACTCTATTTTTAGTTTTTTGAGGAGCCTTCATACTGTTCTCCATAGTGGCTTCAGCAATTTATAGTCCCATCAACAATGTAGAGGGGTTCTTTTTTCTCCACATCCTCTCCAGCACTTATTATTAATATTTGTAGACTTTTTAATTATGGCCATTCTGACCAGGGTGAGGTTTTGTTTTATTAATTTTTTTATTATTTTTTTAATTTAATTTTATTTTTTTAATTTTATTTTTAAACTTTACATATTTGTATTAGTTTTGCCAAATATCAAAATGAATCCGCCACAGGTATACATGTGCTCCCCATCCTGAACCCTCCTCCCTCCTCCCTCCCCATACCATCCCTCTGGGTCGTCCCAGTGCACCAGCCCCAAGCATCCAGTATCGTGCATCGAACCTGGACTGGCATCTCGTTTCATACATGATATTTTACATGTTTCAATGCCTTTCTCCCAAATCTTCCCACCCTCTCCCTCTCCCACAGAGTCCATAAGACTGTTCTATACATCAGTGTCTCTTTTGCTGTCTCATACACAGGGTTATTGTTACCATCTTTCTAAATTCCATATACATGCGTTAGTTTTATTAATTTTTTTAAATGAACAAACTTTTAGCTGAAATGTTTTACATACTTTGTTATCTATGTGAAGCAAATGAGCTTATCATTGCATTCATCATTTTAATCATGACCCTGAAAATGTACCTCAACAGCATAAGGAGAAAAAGTAAAATGATATTCAGAGTTCTGTACATAACTGTAAGAGACTGAATACACAAATGGACAGTGACTGCCCCACATGTGACAATAGAACTCAGACCCACAACCTGTAGCAACAGGCCCAGACAATCAGTACTTTATCAAAGACTGACAGCTTCCCTATTTTATGTCCCTGCTTCCAACTCAGAACCAACCAGAAAGAGGCAACTACACACTTCAAACCAAACTCAGAAGAGGCCCATTTCTAGTTAGCACACCCTCAGCTCACATGGGCTTCCCATGGCGCTAGTGGTAAAGAATTTGCCTGCCAATGAAAGAGACATGGCAGCTGTGGGTTTTGATTCCTGGGTCAGGAAGATCCCCTGGAGAAGGAAATGGAAACCCACTTTTGTATTCTTGCCTGGAGAATTCCATGGACAGAGGAGCCTGGCAAACTGAAGTCTATGGAATTGTAAAGAGTCAAACACAACTGAGCAAATGAGCACACACAGCTTTCCCAACCAAAAACCTCCAATTGCTACTGAGTCCAAGTTCACACTGCTGCTGGACAATAGGCCACTAATTTGAGAGATGAGCTATTTGGACAAAGAATAGCAACTTTATTCAGAAAGACAGTAGATTGACAAGATGGTAGAGCAGTGTCTCAAAGAACCATCTTACCTGATTTAGAAGTCAGGCTTCTTTTATTCTAAAGGAGGAGGAGGTGTGGGTGGTTGTCACAAACTTCTTGGTGCCAGGATCCTTTATTGACAAGATGGTAGAGCAGTGTCTCAAAGAACCATCTTACCTGATTTAGAAGTCAGGCTTCTTTTATTCTAAAGGAGGAGGAGGTGTGGGTGGTTGTCACAAACTTCTTGGTGCCAGGATCCTTTGTTTTTGCAGCTGTCCATGTAGGTCTGGTCATAATGTCCTATAAATCTCCAATAAGACAAATGTTATTCACTGTTCTGCAACTTTTTATCTTTATATGAATGGGAAAGTGTTATACATTTAAAGGTCAGAGTCTTGAGAATGGGAAAATATCTTGAGAAATATATTCTTTTACCAAAGGTGCAGAACTAGCATGACTAAATTCAGGCAACAGAGCACAGAGGTTAGAGCCAACAGAATACATCCAGCATGGAGTGAGGTTTGTTGCTCTCTGTTACATGATGAGGGCACACCTCGGCCTTCCTTTTGATTGCGGGTCTTCAATGATCAGCTTGGGAAGATTTGATTTGAACAAAACTGTTCATTTAAGATGTGCCACAGGAAAGAAATGCCATAAGATTTCACAAGCCAATGGTACATGAAAGCCAAATGGTATTTTGAGAGGTATGCATGTAACAGGGAAGAGTCTGCTATGACTCTTCCACGCTAGGTCTGTTTCTTTTACTTTAACCCTTTTTTGGCCACTTTTATTATTATAATCATACATAATGGCTTGTCTCAGAGAATCCTGCCCCCTCACTCCCAACCCTTAAACTAAAGTACCTTTGTTTAGCTCACAGGGAAATAATCTGATCCTGCCCACCTGTGAATGACTATAAGAAAGATGAAATTAATACATTCCCTGACCTGAGGGTTGCCATTCTAGGAGATATTTGCAAATATTAAATGGTCTTTTTACTTTGTTTCCTCACCTCCCCCCATCTCTGATCCATAAATGAACCTGGCATCCAGATCGACAAGATGGTTATTTTGAGATGTTAGTCTGCCATCTTCTCAGTCAGCTGTCTTTCTGAATAGTTGTATTCCTTGCCTCAACACCTCATCTCTCAGATTCACTGGCCTCTCATGTGGCGAGTAAGTGAGCTTGATATCATGCAGAGGACTTCAAAGGTAATTCTGACTCAAATCCTATTTCAATAAAAGATTGTTTAGCCAAAGTCAATGAGCCAGCTGACAAGCTCAAAGGATAAGCTAAACTCATTTTCCTAGTGAATATCCCTCCTGCTTTCTTGTCTTCCAGTTGCCTTCCAAGACCTAGGTGTGTCTCCTCCCATATATCCTGATTTCTCTCCTTCTGCACCTCCTCTTTATTATTCTCCTTGTCCAGGCCCCCTATTCTTTCTCTCAAACTCTCCTAATATCCTCAAATGTCAGTTGCCTCTAAGGAGCCATATCTCTCAACAGCAGAGAAATGAAAGTTAGCTGCATTTTGGAGCTTGTCCTTTCTTATCAGTGAATCCCTTATTCCACATGGAAAGAAGCCCAAGACAGATTCCTGGAGAATGGAAGACCACATGGCAAGGTTCTGGTCCTCCTTTCCCTCCCTGCCATCTCTGAATCCCTGGACACATGACTTAGGTCATACATAGACATGTGACTAGACCATACAGTACCTGAAAAATCTCCTACCCAACCCCAGTATCAGCAGAAATAATAAATCTGTGCCAAAAGGGAAAAAAAGCCATTTCTATTTGATTTTGGAATATATTTTTAAATGTATTTTCCCGTTTATTTATATAATATTTCAGAAATAGATGCCACTTAAAGACAAATGAATCCAAACAATGAACTTCTAAGTGAGTAAGAATTTTTTTTTTAATCCATTTAATTGCCAGTTCAATATTCATGCTTGGTCCTCCATCCAAACCCCCACAAATCCAGCTTTCAGACTAACACAAAGTTGTTGTTGTTCAGTTGCTAAGTCGTGTTCAACTCGTTGGGACCCCCTGAACTGCAGCACACCAGGCTTCCCTGTCCTTCACTCTCTCCCAGAGTTTGCTCAAACCCATGTCCATTAAGTTGGTGATGCCAACCAACCATCTCATCCTCTGTTGTCCCCTTCTCCTCTTCCCCTCCATCTTTCCCAGCACCAGGGTCTTTTCCAGTGAGCTGGCTCTTCACATCAGGTGACCAAAGTTTTAGCAAGTACCAGCAGAGATTTACCTCTGAGACTGATACAGTCTTTCATGGGGAGTAATAATTAAAATCTTTTGATTTAAAAGGCCCCCCACTAGACAAAAGACTATATTATGGTGTAAGCACAGATATAAAACATTAAATGTTGGCTACATTAGGTATTAGGCTCTGCTGAGCTGTAACTAATAAAAATTTGAAGGCAACATTTGTTTCATGTTATTAACAGAAGTCTGTAAATTGCATGGGAAGATGGGGAGCCTGAATTTGATTCCTGGATTTGGAAATAGCTTGGTAATTATGTATTTTGTCTCCTGGTGATTTAGCTTCCCAATCTATAAAACTTTTGTATTCACACCTTACTGTTTTCAAAATAGGTCAGAAACTCTTGGAGTGCTTCGGGAAAAGTGAGCCCAGTTCTCGGCTTTAAGTTTACAGCAGTGAAAATACACTTTCCCAGCAATTCTCCTTTCCTGAGATTTATCAAGAAACTGTCGCTGCCTTATAAACACTCCTGGTGGTTCTGTGGACCTGAGAAAGCCACAAGTCTATTTTCACTGAAATAACAATGCTCTTAGTGGTTTTCTCTTCTTTTATTCTTTCTAAAATAGGCTAAGCAGCCCTTGGAACGTAGATATAGAAGTGATGAAACTGAAATGATTTCTCATTTCAGCCCAGATTAGTGCAAATACCTGTCCTTTTGACGAAGAGCCCAGAGCAAAACTCATTATTTCTTCAGCTGTTACTTCTCTTTTGCAACAAATAGAGGAGTTTTTGTTTTTGTTTTGAGCTAACAATGTTCTTGATCAAGGTTCTTTTGAGGACAGTAAAAAGAATTAGACATGAATTGTGACAACAAAACCCTTATGACCTAAGAAGTGATCAAATAAAAGTAACAAAGTTTGCTAAAACCCAAGGCAGAATGTGGAAAGTGTATTCAGTTCAGTTCAGCTCAGTCGCTCAGTCATGTCCGACTCTTTGCGACCCCATGAATCGCAGCACGCCAGGCCTCCCTGTCCATCACCAACTCCTGGAGTTCACTCAGACTCATATCCATCAAGTTAGTGATGCCATCCAGCCATCTCATTCTCTGTTGTCCCCTTCTCCTGCCCCCAATCCCTCCCAGCATCAGAGTCTTTTCCAATGAGTCAACTCTTCACATGAGGTGGCCAAAGTACTGGAGTTTCAGCTTTAGCATCTTTCCTTCCAAAGAAATCCCAGGGCTTTTAGTTACTGCTGCTAAGTCGCTTCAGTTGTGTCCGACTCTGTGCAACCCCATAGACGGCAGCCCAACAGGCTCCCCCGTCCCTGGGATTCTCCAGGCAAGAACACTGGAGTGGGTTGCCATTTCCTTCTCCAATGCATGAAAGTGAAAAGTGAAAGTGAAGTCGCTCAGTTGTGTCCGACTCTTAGCTACCAGGGAAGAACAAATCTGACTCCATATTAGATATATTTCTTTTACTTTAACTTTTGTACTCTATTGCTTTTGCTAAGTGTTAAGAATGTTGCCTATAGCCTGAAATATACAAAGTATCCCATTCTTCAAGTTTCTGATCTTTAATGGTACAACACTTTTCCATTTATACAGAGATAAGAAGTGCAGAACAGAGAATAATATTTGCCTTGTTTGAGGTTTAAAGGAACATAATGGCCTGTGGACATACTGGACAACTGCAAGAACAAAGGATTCCTACACCAAGAAGTCTGTAATAAACAGCCACACCTCTTCCCTTTTGAGTAGAAAAGAAGCCTGGATTCTAACTCTGGTAAGATGGTTCTCTGGGACACTAGTCCCATCTTCTCAGCCTGCTGGCTTTCTGAGTGAGTGAATGAATGAAGTGAAAGTCACACAGTCATGTCCAACTCTTAGTGACCCCACGGACTATACAGTCCCTGGAATTCTCCAGGCCAGAATACTGGAGTGGTTAGCCTTTCCCTTCTCCAGGGGATCTTCCCAACCCAAGGATCGAACCCAAGTCTTCCACGTTGTGGGCAGATTCTTTACCACCTGAGCCACAAGGGAAGCCCAAGAATACTGGAGTGGGTAGCCTATCCTTTCTCTAGCAGATCTTACTGACCTAGGAATCGAACCAGAGTCTCCTGCATTGCAGGTGGATTCTTTACCAGCTGAACTACCAGGGAAGCCTGGCTTTCTGAATAACCACTATAATAGGAAAGAACAAATCTGACTCCATGTTAGATCTTTTCCTATTTCCTTTAACCTTTGTGCTTTTTTGTCTGTGCTTAGTCATGCTGACTCTGCCCATTCCTGTGACCCCAAGCCCGACCTCACCTAGCCTGGGGTCTGCACCTTTTGTAAAAGAATATTGCCTATGGCCTGAAATATCCAGGATAGCCCATTCTCAAGGCTCTCACCTTTAAAGGTATAATACTTTTCCATTCATTAGAAGATAACAAGGTGAAGAACAGAGAATAGCATTTGTTCTGTGGAGGTTTACAGGAACATTGTGACCTGACCTACATGGACAGCTGCTAGAGCAAAGAATACATCACCAAAAAGTTTGCAACAACTAACCAGCTCTTCCCTCATCTTACCTTGAAAAATGCTTTGCTGAAAGCCTTCAGGGAGTTGGGAGTTTTTCTTGGGCATAAGCCACCTGTCTCTTTGCATGGGTCTGCAATAACCTTTCTCTGCTCCAAACTCTGATGTTTTGGTAATGATCGCCTTCACTGTGTGTCCAGCACATGGACTTACATCCAGAAATGTTGGCATCGCTTGCCCCAAACCTCAGCTCTTGATGTACTGACCTGTTGTGCAGTGACCACTGTGGGCTTAGACTCAGTAACAAGAGGGAAATGATAAGCAAACACTTGTAAATATTTAGAGAGGGAGAGAGACCATAAAGTGTACATCAGGGAAGACCTATGCAGTGTTTGAAATGGGCCTGGGTGGGTGGGTAGGATTGCCAGAGGCTCACAGGACACATTCCCTCTCTGAGATTGTTGCCCTCACTATTGATCGTAGAGGGAGATCAGTGAGCAGTCCTGAAGACAGATCTTAAGTTCCTTGCCCAGGAATTGAACCTGGGTAACCTGAATGAAAACCAAGAGTCTTAGTCACTAGACCACCAGGGGCTAGAAGAAAGAAGCAAAGTGGTGCTAGTTCACCCCCCTTTTTGAAAGCCAGAGGGATCCAGGATGCAAAAATGGGTACAAAGTTTATTACTCTAGATACAGCACAATGTATGGGAGAGTACTCAGAAAAAGTTTATTTATGACAGAAGTAAGACAGAACTACACACCCCACACCCAGAGAGAAAGGGTATGGGCATCCTGAGTGAGGAGAACAGTTAGTCATAAGCTAGGCATAGACACACACCCGGAGAGGAGAGAGGCTGTCCTAAATGAGGAGGAGCACAGTAGAGAAGTGATCTATGGGATAAATCACCTGTATAGGACAGTTCTGCTTGCCAATTATCTTCTTTCTTTCTTCACACCTGACTGGTCCATGGACTCTCCCCAAGATGCATGCGTAAATTTTTCTAAGATGGATCCCACCCCAGAGGACTATGGGTGCATGCCCATACTTACTCTGGGGTGGGGCCCCTTTTTGACCCCCAAGGAGCCTTCCTGAGCACATGCAGATAGAGAAGTCTTCCTTGACCTCAAGAGTAGATGCCTTATTTCTTTGCTCTAGTAGAGCTCTGCTTTTACCACTAGCTTTGTCCTTGGAGTGTCTGGGTGAGAACAAAGCTTGAATTTTATTCCACTTGACAAATACCAAGTGTCCAGCCCAGAGGCCCACTATCTCCTACCTCACTAGGACACAGCAAAATCCCTGAAGAGGATGGATCCCAGGGAGATATTCAGACCTGGGAAGTGAGCTTGGGACTGTCCAAGTGGGAAACACCAGGTCCCTGGTACCCATAATGTGGTGTAGAAGGGAGGGAGTGAAGACTATAGGTGGAAGCCAGCCTTGACCCTGTGGACCCCTTGCCCCATGAGGACGGTTGTACCTGATGATGAGCCAGAGCAGGTGCACTAAAGCTAGAGTTCAAAGCAGGTGCCTCTTGTGCCAGGTCTGAGGATGACGCTAAAATGTGCAGTCTTCTTGGCTCTCCTTAAGACTTAAAGAAACTTTATTCCCAGACACAAACCCCTTCCTTCCTAATTACTTCCTGTCAAAGGAATGAGCGCTCTCGGTTGCGTGGGTTTTCCTTTTTAACATGCAGAAAATACAAAATAAACTTGGCAATAGGCAGAACTTGCCCTTCTGTTCTTGTGATATTTCTAGCATCACTTGGGCGGAAGCTATGTGGCAGATCAGCACGTTAGTCAGATGCCTTATCCCAAGGGCAGTTCACTGTGTCTACCTTCCCAGATACTCCGAGCCCCTGACACAGTCCTAGATGCAGGAAAAGATGAAAATCCAAGAAAATCCTCAGACCCCAAGAGGACGATGTAAGCCAAGGCATTCCCATCCTGGACTGAAAATCCCAGAACTGATGTGTGGCCTTAAGCAATAGTCTCTTAATTTATTTCCTTAGTCCATCAGGGCATTTAGTGAGCACCGCATCTAAGCCTAGCACATGGCCAAGTATCACGTGTCAGACACCACATAAAATCACCCCATGAGCATTCCTATAACTATATGCTAGCATTCCTTATAGGGCTTCCCTGGTAGCTCAGGTGGTGAAGAATTTGCCTGCCATGCAAGAGACCTAGGTTCGACCACTAGATCAGGAAGATCTCCTAGAGCAGGGCATGGCAAACCCACTCCAGTTTTCTTGCCTGGAGAATTCCATGGACAGGGGCCATAGTCCATGGAGTCACAAAGAGTTGGACACGACTGAGCAACTAACACACACACACACACACACACACACACACAGAGCATTACTTATCCTGTTTTAAGATCACTTTCTACTAATTACCATGATTATCACTATAAAATTATTATATAAGGATACTATGTTATAATTTCTTTTATGGTTTAGAGATTCACAAATGCCCATTTTAGACTCTTTTGCCATCATTTCACTTTAAATGATACAGAGATGTCAAACAAATAAACTTCTTCCTACAGCTAATGTACCAAGGTCACATCGCTTATTATTCTCCTGGCAAAAAAGCAATAGTTAAACATAACCCATTATACTATAGATTGAATGCATTTCTTGATGACTCTTTTTGTTGTTTGGTTTTTGGCACAGTTTTAAACAACAGTTCAGAAAGCAAAAAGAGGCAGTAGCCATATTAAATGCTTTCTAATCTATTTTGCAAAATACTTAGAAAAAAGAAGGGTGTTTTGAATGGAGACTAAACAAGATGAGTAAAATAGCAAGACCCAGTCTTTGGGCTTTGACACCAGCAACACTGATGGCTGACATAGATCTTGATTTCAAGTCTCTCTGTTAAGTTTAAACCTAAGAAGGTGATGGCCATGACACTGGATTCTAACATCAGCCCACTACTGAGAACAATGTTAGTTTATAGTGGTCTATTCTCCTGTAATGAGGAGCATCCAGGGAAAAGTCAAGCATACTTTCTAATGTACCTGGCAGTACTGTTTCTCACTTTAAATTCATTAGATTGAGGTGCTTCTTTCTATTCCAGACTCTGTATGTTTCGATACAGTGAGTCTGGCCAGCTGTATCAGAAACAAGCCTGAATGTTCCCATTTTCAGATTCTGAACCATGATGACCAAGACACTCACATGTGAACTTGAACTCTAATGCCCCTAGCAAGAGAAGACCCAATAAAGTCTTAACAGGAGACATGTATTGATATGCAATGTGGTGGTGGTTTAGTCGCTAAGCCCTGTCCGACTCTTGCAACCCCATGGACTGTAGCCTGCCAGGCTCCTCTGTCCATGGGATTTCCCAGGCAAGCATACTAGAGTGGGTTGCCATTTCCTCCTTCAAGGGATCTTCTCAACCCCAGGATGGAACCCACGTCTCTTGCATCTCCTGCATTGCAGGCGGATTCTTTACCACTGAGGCACCAGGGAAGCCTTGATACTCAGTGTAGGTGAGTTCTAGGCCACTTCCTGACTGCTCAGCCAAATAATGTGCACAGACTGTGCCTCCTCTGCCCATGCTGACCCCACACGGGTGCATCCCTTTGGTAGGGCCTCCCTGGATATTCTGATGTCTGACTCTATATTGCCCCTGCTTCAAACTTCAGCCTTGCTATGGGGTGATCAGTTTATTGAACTTTGATTTTCATTTTGTTCTTTAGTGGTTTTCTTTTTAAGTGCATTTCTTTTGAGCGTAGGCTCCAGAATTTAAATTCTAATCCCACATCTAAAATAAGCATATCACATTTCTCGGTGCTAGGGATGGATGGTTTTTGAATGACTCTGGTCCCCCCCCCCCAAAAAAAAAAAACAGGAGGAGGTTGTAAAAACTCTCTCCAAGTATCAACAACATGAATTCCAATGATGTCAGAAAAGTTGGCCACAGGAGGCTTCTCCCGTGCAAAATGTCAGGAAGACATATTACAGTATCACAAAGCAAAAAGGCAGAGATGTAGCTTGTACAGTAGTAGAAAATGAATGAACATTGGCACCATTTATTCACCACTTATTAGATAAAGTCCCAAAATCCCGCCTTGAGTTTATAGGGATCAGGCTCACCAGAATTTTGGAAGTAACAGATTGTTCTTACTATGATAGTGGTAGGCTGCCAATGTAAGACTGTGCAGAGAATCCAATCTTCTTTTTCCCCCTGAAAGTTGAAGTTGAACCAGCAGTGGTAAAAATATGAAACTAAAATCAGCACTAGTGCCTGTGAGTGTTTAAACACTCAGTGAGATCACTTTGGATTTTACTCTAAAACTCGAGAGTTCCTGTCACTCATGAAAGCACACACAGATAACCACTTGAGGTCATATTTGGATCTGAAGACATGGGAACATCCCACCCAGGTCCCCCTCTAAGATACAAGCCTTATTCCTCCAGCTTCTGGCCATCTTGATAAACAAGCATCTGACACCTGCTCTAGGACTGACATTGGGACATACGCAGCACTCAAGATGATATCCCTCCAGGACTGGCCCATGGGAGCTACCTCCATCAAGGTCATGGCCCTTCCCATGGGCAGCTGCCTCCCAAGGACTGGCCTATTCCAAGATGTAAAGATCCCCTCCTTCCCTCACCTCATCAACAGCTCTGCAGAGGATCAGCTGATGCCTTTGGTGCAACCACATCTCAGCCTAGCCTTTTCCTCTGCCTAGTCCTGCTTCCCGGACTCCCCTATCCATGGTGATGGCAAGGACACTCCCCGATAAACCTGTGCGTCCTTGAGAGCAGGCAGTTCTGCAGGTAAGGGCTCCAGGCCCAGGAGGGAACATCTGTGCTCTAGCATCTCTGCCCAGGAAGTGATCCTATTTTACTCTGCTCAGGCTGCCTAACAAAATACTGAGACTCGGCAATTGAGCAAGGTTCAAGAGGCTAGAAGTCCTCAACCAAGAGGCCAGAATGGTCAGGTTCTGGTGAGAAGCTTGCCAGGGGGTCATCTTCTTACTGTGTCCTTCCTGGCTGGGAAAGACCCCTTGGAGAAGGAAATGGCAACCCACTCTAGTATTCTTTGCTGGAGAATCCCATTGACAGAGGAGCCTGGCAGGCTGCAGTCCATGGGGGGATCGCAAAGAGTTAGACACAACTTAGCGACTAAACCACCATGCAAACACAGTAAGCCGTCTGATGGTTCTTCTAAAAGGACATGACTCCATCATGACGGCCACACCTTCATGATGTCATCTCAGCCTAACTGCCTCCCAAAGGTCTCATCTCCAAATACCACCCCACTGGGGGTTAGAACTTCAACACAGGAATTTGTGGGGGACACAAATACTCAGTTCCATAGAAGATCCTGACTTCCCGCACCTTCAGACAGACTTCATGTCCTCTTAACAAGCTGTACATTGGGAAGAATTACAGGCAGTGGTTAAAGCCACAGTTGTAGAGTTCTAAGACATCCTGTGTGTGTGTGTGCGTGTGTGTGTGTGTGTGTGTGTGTGTGTGCGTGTGTGTGTGTGTGTGCACATATGTACACACTGTGCATGTGTATAAGGCTGAGTCCACCATGTCTGAATGTTATAATCTTGGGCAAGTTACTTAACTCTCTGAGCCCAATTTCCTTATCAGTAAAATGAGGACAGCAATAACAGCATCACTACAAAAGATCATTGTGAATGTGTGGAGTGTTAGGTACAGGGTCCCAGTGTCATACAAAAAAGGAAGAGGGATAAATTGGTTTGAGATTGAGATATACACCCTACTATATGCAAAATAGATAACCAACAAGGACCTATTATATAGCACAGGGAACTATACTCAGTATCTTGTAATAATCTGTAATGGAAGAGAATGAAAAAAAGTGTGTATATATATATATATATATATATATATATATAACTGATTCACTTTGCTGAACACCTGAAACTAACACAGCATTGTAAATCAACTATATTTCAATAAAAATTTAAAAATCAATAGATATAATTATGACTGTTACAGTGTCCTCTGTTTGGATGTTCAAATTTTAAGGCATGGGCTTCCCTGGTGGCTCAGGGGTGAAGAATCCTCCCGCCAATGCAGAAGACATGGGTTCCATCCCTGATCCGGGAAGATCCCACATACCACAGGGCAACTAAACCCGTGTACCACAACTACTGAACCTGTGCTCTAGAGGCCAGGAGCTGCAACTGCTGAAAACCACTCACCCTAGAGCCTGTGCTTTGCAGCAAGAGAAGCCGCCGCAGTGAGAAGCCCACACACTGCAACTAGAGAGTCACCTCCGCTCGCCGCAACTAGAGAAAAGCCTGTGCAGTGACAAAGACCCTGCACAGCCAAAAACATAAATAATTATTATTTTTTGTAATTTAGGGCATGCATTGAAGTTTTCCTGCCATGTCCTTCCTGCCCCATTGGGCTGCTTCTGGGGTGCAAACCAAGTGTTTCACAGTCTGCATCCCCTCTCCCTGGGGCCACGTCTGACATGGAGTGAGCATTGAGACACTGTGGAACTGATTCATGAAAGCTGGGGAAACTTAGCGGGTGAAAGTGATGAATGGATTCTGGGATTTTGCTGAAAGCCTAACTAAATAAGCAGTTAACCGTGATAGGCCATTGCTTAGGAATGACTGAAATACATTTTTTTGCTCATTGATTTCCATAAGCTAACATTTCTTTTATTCGTAACCCATTTACATTAGAGGTCTGTCGGTGTTGTTGATATTCAAACCGTTTAGAATCTGGGCGTCCTGGAGAAAAATGTTGTTCCAACATGAGTAACATACACCGTGTTACCAACAACAGAAATCATGAAAGCTAATTTTAATAATGTGTTTTAGGTGAGAAGATCACAAAGTTCCATGAGAGCTTATTATAGCAGCCATAGCGCAAATGGGAACACCAGGATTTTGAAATACGGTTTGTCGTGAGTCCCCTTCCTACACCCACTTCCGGCCTCCACTGTCTGTTCTACCTTCTGGTCTGAAACTTTCCAAGTTTTCCTCTCACTGTCAGACGTTTCTGTGACTTGTATGTCATCACTGTCAATATCTCTTCACGCCATCTACCCTAGTCTCTGTACTTAGGCCTGGGCCATGGGTGCTCTAGGTGCCATCGGCTATGAGGGGACCTCGGGGAGCTTTATGTCACACTTTGAATAAATAGGCAGTAAAATCGACTGAAGCATTTTTAACCTCACATTTGAGTATTTGTCATTTGTAATGGCAAAGTCATGCAAAATTCCCTCACCTGCTGTTGGCATTTTGCTATGCTTCCCTCTAGACAATATCAGATAAAGGTCTTCTGTTTGTAGCAGCAGCCACAATCCTCACTGATATAAACAAAACCCCGGACCTAGGAGATGGGTGCTGGCATCACTCAGAGAATCAAAGGAAACGCCAGGCTTCAGGGAACGCCAGACTTCAGGGAAGCGGGAATCCACACAGAAGACCCGGCAGTCAGAGAATTTGGAATCTCCAGGGGCCACTGTGGATGTGACTCAATTCCAGTGACTGCTGGGCTGCAGGCTGGCTTTCAGTTTCTGGGAGAGAGAGTTTGATCAGCCCGGTACAGCCAGATGCTCTTCCCTGGGCGAATCAGCTCAGGCTGGGAAGGCAGAGTGATAAAAAGTCCTGGAGGACAAGGGCAGGGGCAGGGTCACAGACCCACCACTGGGGTAGTGGATCGAGAGTACCAGTGGGGCATTCTGTTTGCAGTGCCTCCCCTCCACAAGAGTACCAGTGGGGCATTCTGTTTGCAGCGCCTCCCCACCACCCTGATTAGAGCTGCAAGGTAAAGTGGCGGGTGGGAAGCCCAGGGCATGTTCCCCAGTGGAAAAGGGAATCATGGGGAATAAAAGAAGAAATACTCAGAATCCTCATTTTGTTACACGTGTATGTAATTCTAAAGATGTCCATATATATATACATATAACAAAAGTATTACACACAGTTGGAGAACCTGCCTTTTTTCACTGGGTGTTATAATGTGAACCTATTTTCATTTATAAGAAGCATGCATGCTCAGTCATACCCAACTCTTCTGCAAACCTGTGGACTGTAACCCACCAGACTCCTCTGTCCATGGAATTTCCTAGGCAAGAATACTGGAGTGGGTTTCCATTTCCTTCTCCAGGGGTCTTCCTAACCCAGGGATCAAGCCTGTGTTTCTTAGGTCTACCTGAATTGGCAGGTGGGTTCTTTACCACTGAGCCACTAGGGAAGCCATTTTGATTTACAGCCAAATGATTCAAAGTGTGGACTCTGGAACCAGGCTTCCTGGATTAAAATCCAGTCTCTGCCATTCAATATCTTGGGAAAGACACTTCATTGCTCTGTGCCTCAGTTTCCCCACCTATAAAAGAGAGACCATATCTCTCTCGTGGAAAAGCTATGCTGGCAAAATGAATTCATATACGTAAAGTGCTTGGAGTAATGTCTGGTATCCAGTAAGGGCTCTAAAAGGTGAGCAGCTCTTAGTGAACAGTCATGTAGATACATACATCCTGAGACATTTTTTTTCTGATAATTTTGTTAAAGCAAATGTTTGAAAGTGAAGTTTTTAGGTCAAAGACTGAATATATCTTTAAGATTTTAATAGGAAACATATGTGAGATCATGGCTCTTCTTTGCTAAAAAAAAAAAAAAAAAAAATGGTTCAGTGTCTTCTGACATCACTCAGAAAAAGTAGAACTTTCTCATCCTTGTCAATGATTCCCCACACAGCCTGGCCGCTGACACCTCTGTGATGTCACCTCCTCTTGTTCTTCCTCACTGCCTGAACTTCCTTGAGGAAGGTCCTCCCTTTCCTCCCCAGAACTCCTGCCCTCTTCTCTCCTTGGAATATTCCTCCCCCAGAATGCCGCCTGGCCTGCTAGTCACCTCCGCTCAAAAGCAGCTGCTCCAGAATGGCCGTGCTAGCCCACCCCACCTAAAACGGCAACCTCCACACAGCACGGCCATCTCCACACTTTGCAAACATTAGTTTCACGGGAGTATACTTGCTTTGCAATGCTGTGTTAGTTTCTGCTATACAGCAAAGTGAATCAGCTGTATGCGGATTTCCTGCGTATTCCCTGGTGGCTCGGAAGGTAAAGCATCTGCCTGCAATGCGGGAGACTTGGGTTCAATCCCTGGGTTGGGAAGATCCCCTGGAGAAGGAAATGGCAACCCATTCCGGTACTTTTGCCTGGAAAATCCCATGGACGGAGAAGCCTGGTAGGCTATAGTCCATGGGGTCGCAAAGAGTCAGACATGACTGAGCGACTTCACTTTTACTTTCTTTCTTTTAGGTCATGGCAGAGGACTGAGTAAAGATCCCTGTATTAAACAGTAGGTTCTCATTAGTTATCTATTTTATACATACTATCAATAATGTACACATGCCAATCCCAAATCTCCTAATTCATCCCACTCCCCACTTTCCCCCTTGGTAACCACACCTTTGTTCTCTTAGTCTGGGTCTATTTCTGCTTTGAAAATTTGCTGTTGTTCAGTTGCTCAGTTGTGTCCCACTCTTTGCGACCCCATAGACTGCAGCATGCAAAGCTTGCTTGTTTCACGGAGTTTGCCCAAACTCATGTCCATTGAGTCAACGATGCTTTGCAAATAAGATCATCTAAACCATTTTTCTAGATTCAATATACATACGTTAACATACAATATTTTTCTCTTTCTGACTTCACTTCGTATGACAGTCTCTAGGTCCATCCTCACTTGTCTTTATTATGAGTTCTTGTCACTAATATCCCTGACATACAATATATTCATATCATGTTTATTTCCTGTCCCCTTTTATAAAATAAGATGGGGATTGAACATAGTTTGCCGGATTCCCCTTCAAGAAGGCTCCACCATGTAACCCCAGAAATGGGTGTGTGTTAATCTCTGCACTGTGGCGATTACCAATATTTTAAGGCTTTGCCAGTCTCATAGGCAAAGCATCTCTAACTGTTTTTGCTATAGCACTTCTGACAGAAGTCCTCTAGCTCCTGCTGATGCTTCCAGCCACAGAGAGCTCTTTCCACCCATTAAGGGACAAGTCCCACAGTTGGAAAGTCAAGCTCCGCTTATGGTGAGCCAAAATCAGCCTGACAGACGTCCCTGAGAAATCCCACTCGAAACCAACTTGTCCTTTTGCCACTCTCACAGTCAGGATTCCTGCAGGGAAGTGGCTCTTTCATATACAGTGTTGGGTCCATGGCAAATAGAAGGGGAAAAAATGGAAGCAGTGACAGACTTTATTTTTTTGGGCTCCAAAATCACTGTGGATGGTGACTGCACCCATGAAATTAAAGAATGTTTGCTCCTTGGAAGAGAAGATATGATAAATCTAAACAGTGTATTAAAAAGCAGAGACATTATTTTGCCAACAAATGTTCGTATAGTCAAAGCTATAGTTTTTCCAGTAGTCATGTATGGATGTGAGGATTGGGCCGTGAAAAAGGCTGAGCACTGTAGAATTGATGCTTTTGAATTGTGCTGTTGGAGAAGACTCTTGAGAGTTCCTTGGACTTCAAAGAGGAGAAACCAGTCTATCCTAAAGGAAATCAACACTGAATACTCGTCCGAAAGACTGATGTTGAAGTTCTAATACTTTGGCCACCTGATGTAAAGAGCCAACTCATTGGAAAAGACCCTGATGCTGGGAAAGGTTGAAGGCAGGAGGAAAAGGGGGTGACAGAGGATGAAATGATTGGATGGCATCATCAAGTCCATGGACATGAGTTTGAGAAAAGTCCGGGAGATGGTAAAGGACAGGGAAGCCTGGTGTGGTGCAGTCCATGGGGTCAGAGAGTCAGACATGACTTAGCGACTGAACAATAACTGGTTCCATGATGTTAAAGAGGGCTGGGATAACAAGCAGCAAGTGAGGTTTCATAAACCTTGGAGCCCAGAAAACAGGCTCCATGCTTACCATAGACGAGACTGTTAGAAGTTGTACCAGCACCTCTCAGGGGAAGGAGTGAGGCTGTTTCTGATGGTGTCAAAACCAAATGGCTACCAGAGTCAACTGGTACTGTTGGAGTGATGCCAAAAGGCACCAGAAAAACCAGGAGGAAACCCATTCTCCATTCCTGCCACCTTCCAATTTCCCCTCTGTTGCCAAGATTTGAGTCAACCAGCTAGGAAGTCTGGGAAACAGAGTTCACAGAGGCCTGACCTCAGCATCACAGAGAAGAGAAAATGATAACAGTGAAAAGAGATAACAGTGAAAAACAAGCACACCCATTCTACAGTAAATGTCGGAAAGGGAGTAGAGAAGAGGGAACCCTCGGATACCAGGGATAGGAATGTAAATTGCTTCAGCCTCCGTGGAAAACAGCGTGGAGGTTTCTCAAACTAAAAACAGAACTACCCCAGGACCCAGCAATTCCACTCCTGGGTATATATCTGACACAAATAAAAAACAGTAATTTGATGGAGAAGGCGATGGCACCCCACTCCAGTACTCTTGCCTGGAAAATCCCATGGACAGAGGGGCCTGGTGAGCTGCAGTCCATGGGGTCACTAGGAGTCGGACACGACTGAGCGACTTCACTTTATTTTTTCACTTTCATGCATTGGAGAAGGAAATGGCAACCCACTCCAGTGTTCTTGCCTGGAGAATCCCAGGGACAGGGGAGCCTGGTGGGCTGCTGTCTATGGGGTCGCACAGAGTCAGACATGACTGAAGCGACTTAGCAGCAGTAGCAGCAGCAGGTCAGCAGCAGATATCTCCGCTGTCAGGCACTCTGTGCTCCATCAGAAGAGTACAACTTTATTAACTCAGACTCTACTCTTACATCTAAGATTGTTTTTGCAAGAGCTGGACTGAAGCAGCGTATTCATAACTTGACAAGATTTCTTTTTCCTTTTTGCAGGGGAAAAAGGGCCACCTGAGAAAATAAATTATTTTCAGGGACTTTGGGATCCTAATGATATATATTACATGTAACAGATGAACAGATTAATCCTTTATATATTCATTAAAATAGTCTGGAATTCCTCCGCTTGCCATCACTCCTGGCCACACTTCCCTTGCCTGTTTTTGTTACATGTATTTGAAAGTAACATCTGCATTCCTTTGAAGATGTTCTACAGGTCATATTTGTCAGTTACACGGACTAGTCTTCCTTTTTCTCAAGTTCAGTGAAATCTCACTGAACAGTAATAATAGCAATAGCTAACATCTGCACAGCACCTTACAGTTTGCAAAGAATGTTCCCATATTCTCAGTTTTTTTGCTTAGTGAACCTGTTACCAGATGTCCTGACCTTGATGATAAAAGTGTTAGGAGCTTTAGAGTCACTGAAGATGCTGTAGTCTTGAATAGTGCCCTGACAAGGGGCAGAGTTTAGATGCGCTACCTTAAAAGCTGCGTGTAATTATCAAAATGGGGGGGGCTTGAGTTCCTTAGTCACTGGAATCAGATTTACTTTTGTAAGTGATGCTTTTCTAACTGTTATCTGGATGGGTTTTGTATTCGTTATATTCTAACCTGTAATTTGTATAAATTTACCATCTGTTGTCATTAAAAAAAAGTGTTCATAATGCCAAAAAAAACCCAGTAATTTGAAAAGATACGTGCACCCCAAGTCCATAGTAGCATTATTTACAATTGCCAGCCATGAAAACGAGCTATGTGTCCATCAATGGATGAATGGATAAAGAGGCTGTGGTGTATATGCACACAATGGAGTACTGCTGCTGCTGCTGCTAAGTCGCTTCAGTCGTGTCCGACTCTGTGCGACCCCATAGACCGCAGCCCACCCGGCTCCCCCGTCCCTGGGACTCTCCAGGCAAGAACACTGGAGTGGGTTGCCATTTCCTTCTCCGATGCATGAAAGTGAAAAGTGAAAGGGAAGTCGCTCAGTCGTGTCCGACTCTTATCGACCCCATGGAATACTATTTGGCCATAAAAAATAATGGAATTTTGCCATCTGTAGCAACATGGATGGACTTGGAGGGCATTATGCTAAGTGAAATGAGTCAGAGAAAGACAAATACTCTATTATGCCACTTATATGTGAAATCTAAAAAATACAACAAACTAGTAAATTAAAAAAAAAAAAAAAGAAGCAGACTCACAGATCTAGAGAACAAACCAGTGGTCACCAGTGAGGGGCAGGGGCAATGTAGAGGTGAGGGAGTAGGAGGTACGAACCATTAGGTGTAAGATGGGCTCAAGGATGCACTGTACAACACGGAGAGCACAGCCAATTTTTTGCAATAACTGTAAATGGAAAGTAGCTTTTAAAAATTACATTAAAAAAAATCAAAAATAAGCACACCCACTATTCTTCCTGCCTTACTTAAAACTGTTCCAGAATTACTGGGAATAATTTAGCTAGCCCTGCTATTTTCATTATCATTACAGAGTGATGACAGATTATGAACTGTAAGATACAAAAGCAAGCAAAATGAAAGTGCATTTTGCCCTCAGTTCTCCAGTCATAAAGCTCAAAGATCAATTTTATACACACACGACATCCTACATAGGAGGTGTATGAGGTGCAGAAAACTCAGGTGCTGCGAGCAGGTATTTCACTATGGACTCTCCTTGTAATATCACCTGCTTCCTCTGCAACTCAGCCAGTTGAGGAGATAGCTGATTGGCTCACATGCATTGAAATAGTTTGGCAGACTTTTAAACCGTAAAGAACAAGCCTCTCTCTCATCTGTTAGGTCTACTCTTTACCCTTCTGTATAGTTTCTCTCTTAAAAGAAAAAAACAGAATGGATACCAAGTACAGAGGGAACAGACCACATTATTGCAACAGCCTGCTGATGTGACTGTCTTTAAGAAAGTTTTAAAAAGGAAGGACACCAAAAGCTCAACTTCTAGAGGCCTGATCTTAGAGATGATCCAATATTTAAGCTATATGTATGTATATGTGTCAGTCACTCAGTCATGTCTGACTCTTTGTGACTCCATGGACTGTAGCCCACCAGGATCCTCTGTCCATGGAATTCTCCAGGCAAGAATGCTGGAGTGGGTAGCCGGTTCCCTTCTCCAGGGGATCTTCCCAACTGAGGGATTGAACCCAGGTCTCCCGCATTGCAGGCAGATTCTTTACCATCTGAGCTACCAGGGAAGTCATCCTCAGTAATACTGACTTTGAGACCTTAGTTTTTCCATCCATCACTAGGGCAGTATTTTTCTAGAAAAGTCCTTTGAGAATGTGGGAGAAAGTCAAGTAAGTCCAAAGAGTTCATCACTGATGTGTGTTTAAAATATTCCAGCTGACAAGTGGTGGCAATATAGCCTGTTTCAGTCACCCTGGTGCCTGTCAATTCTATCTCCATTTTTGGTACATATCAAAAGAGTCTAATGCCAAGCAATGGAGAGCATTCTTCCTGCATCACCACCATCTGTTTCCTTGGCACCCACTCCAGCCAGCTGTGTTGCCAGCTTTCAAGCTGTTTATTGGTGTATCACACAGAGAAGTTACGGACGCACGGATGGGATCTCCTGAAAATTGGGCATTTTTGTTTCTCTCTGAAATGTTTTCTCAATGTCTTATCATTCTTACAGAATGTCCAACAAGCACTTTACTGAATGACTCCAGCTGACCCCTGGCAACAAGGTAGACTTAGAATTGTGAACAAGCTCCATTCAGTTCAGTTCAGTCGATCAGTCATGTCCGACTCTTTGCGACCCCATGGACCGCAGCACGCCAGGCCTCCCTGTCTATCACCTGTCGGGAGCCGGCATATTGCATACTGAGTGCATATTGCATATTGCATATTGAGTTCAGCACTTTCCACAGCATCATCTTTCAGGATCTGGAATAGCTCAACTGGAATTCTATCACTGCCGGGAGCCAGCGTGAGGAGCTCCACCCATGACAAAGGTCACGAGGAAGGAGGCTCCGCATACGCAAAGGCGGGATCGAGCTTCAGGAATCCCCCTGGAAATTCTCGAGCATCTACCCCCAAAACCAGTCTGCCTACTTTCTGCTTTGTGCTTTCACCTACACCTCTGACTTTACGGGGGCTGTCCCCCACTACCTCTCTCTGAAAAAAGAGTTAGCTTACAGCTCCAGTTAATAATTCCTGGGTGTGACAGTGTTTCAACCTACAAACTCCTTTGGAAATCCTCTAGCCTGCCTGAATAGGTTTTTCCGGCCACATGTGATTGTTCAGAGCCTCCCAACTGTGAGAGGCAGGAGATGTTCTAAACTGTCTAAACACAGATTCCTTTGAGTAGTTAAAAGATTGATTAGAAATTGTATTGGTGAAGGGTTTTTCACTTATTGGGCCAATGTTTGCTGCTAAGGCTCCATACTCCTTACCTACTGTGTCCTTGGCAGTGTATTGATTGATATAATGGGTGTATAGAAACGTAAGTAGTAGCCTCAATGTTTGTAACCTTGGACCCTTGAGTTAATTCTTTTCTTGATTGAACCCACCTCACCTTTGCCCTATAGGAATGCAGCTTTGTCCAATGCTTTTTTGGAGGCTGGTGCCTGTCTTTGGAATAATCACCTCTAGAGAAAGATAAGTTTCTTAAAATGTTAACAGGCCTCCTGGCCAGAAGATGATGTAATTCACCTGAACTTTGGCATATGATAAGTTTGAAAGCCTGGCTTCGATTAGGACCAGGAGCTGCTGTCCTTGCATGACTCCACCCCTTCCCCCATTATCCTCTATGCACAACTTAAGGTATAAAAACTACTCTGGAAAATAAAGTGCGGGCCTTGTTCACCGAAACTTGGTCTCCTCATGTCGCTCTCTCTCTCAAATTCTGGCTGAGTCTCCATCTGGAGTGCGGAACCCACCATGCTTGCTAATTATGCCTGGGCTTCTAAGATCCAACGGGGGAGGCCTCAGTGTCTCCTCTCCTTAGGGAGAACGGAAGGACGCCCGCGGCCTACGTAAGTGGTGCAGACTTCTTGTCTTGAAGTTTTATTGGTCTCCCGCATAAACCAAGCTACTCAGCCTCTTTTCTCCACTGAATTTCCTCACTGAGCTATCCTCATTCTATTACTCTTTATATCCTTTATTAACCTATAATTAATCAATTGTTTCCTTATCCTCGCCTATGCCATCTCTCCTTCGAATACCCTGGATCAGCCGGGGCTGGACCCCGGCAATCACCAACTCCTGGAGCTCGCTCAAGCTCATGTCCACTGAATCGTTGATGCCATCCAACCATTTCATCCTCTGTCATCCCCTTCTCCTCCTGCCTTCAGTCTTTCCCAGCATCAGGGTCTTTTCCAAGGAGTCAGTTCTTCACATGAGGTGGTCAAATTATTGGAGTTTCAGCATCAGCATCAGTCCTGCCAATGAATATTCGGGACTGATTTTCTTTAGGATGTACTAGTTGGATCTCCTTGCAGTCCAAGGGACTCTCAAGAGTCTTCTCCAACATCACAGTTCAAAAGCATTAATTCTTCAAAGCCCAGCTTTCTTTAGAGTCCAGCTCTCACATCCATACATGCTGCTGCTAAGTCACTTCAGTTGTGTCTGACTCTGTGCAACCCCATAGACGGCAGCCCACCAGGTTCCCCTGTCCCTGGGATTCTCCAGGCAAGAACACTGGAGTGGGTTGCCATTTCATTCTCCAATGCATGAAACTGAAAAGTGAAAGGGAAGTCACTCAGTCGTGTCCGACTCTAGCGACCCCATGGACTGCAGCCCACCAGGCTCCTTGGGATTTTCCAGGCAAGAGTACTGGAGTGGGGTGCCATTGCCTTCTCCAACATCCATACATAACTACCCGAAAAACCATAGCTTTGACTAGATGGACCTTTGTCAGCAAAGTAATGTTTCTGCTTTTTAATATGCTGTCTAGATTGGTCATAGCTTTTCTTCCAAGGAGCAAGCGCCTTTTAATTTCATGGCTGCAGTCACCATCTGCAGTGATTTTGAAGCCCCCCCAAATAAAGTCTCTCACTGAACAAGTTACACTGTAAAAAAAAAATTATACCAGTGTTAACTCTCAGGCAAGCTATAGAGGGAACTAGAAAAAAAAAAAAAACAGAAAAAGCAAAAAGAAATGGTTGAGTGGGAAGAAGCCTCACCCTGTGAGCAGAATGAGAAATTCTGCATGCAAGTGTGCAGTGCTAGAGGGAATTTTCTGGTGGTCCAGTGGCTAAGACTCCATGCTCCCAATGCAAAGGGTACAAATTTGGTCCCTGATCAGGAAACTAAGATCCCACATGCCAGATGACATGGCCAAAATTTTTTAAAAATTAAAAATAAGACTGTGCAGTGGTGGAGACAAAGAGACAACTAAAATGTCCATTACAATAATCTGTGTGATAGAACGGTTCTGGGATTCTGGGCCCTGTTAATTAAGGCAGGGGAGAAGGATGGATAAATGTAGAATAAATAGTCTGTCTTTGAATAATAGTAATAAGGCTAAGATTTCTGTCATCTAAAATATCTTTTAAAAAAACTAGAAAATGAATGTCAAATAATACATATATATTAATATATCAAAGTGAAGTGAAAGTGTTAGTCGCTCAGTCATGTGTGACTCTTCATGGCCCCAGGGATTGTAGCCCACCAGGCTCCTCTGTCCATGGAATTCTCCAGGCAAGAATACTGGAGTGGGGAGCCATTCCCTTCTCCAGGGGATCTTCCAGACCCAGGGATCAAAATTAAGTCTCCTGCATTGCCAGCAGATTCTTTCCTGGTCTGAGCCACCCGGGAAGCCCATATTAATATATATGTATACATATATACATATATGTGATTTTATTTTTTTAAGAGAAGAGAAACCCAAGCCATTCGGGAAAAATTTCTTTCACAAAAGGCCCTTCAAGTTCACTGTAACAGGTAGAATATCAGACCAGAGGCAACACAGCACAGGCTGTCTAGGTTGATCATAGCTTTTCTTCCAAGGAGCAAGCATCTTTCAATTTCATGGCTGCAGTCACCGTTTGCAGTGATTTTGGAGCCCAAGAAAATAAAGTTTGTCACTGTTTCCATTGTTTCTCCATCTATTTGCCATGGAGTGATGGGACTGGATGCCACGATCTTAGATTTTTGAATGTTGAGTTTTAAGCCAGGTTTTTCACTCTCGTCTTTCACTTTCATCAAGAGTCTCTTTACTTCCTCCTCACTTTCTGAAAAGATAGAGATCAGGTAGACAAGTTTCCAGTCCTTGAGTAATTTATAAACAATAGAGATGATCAGATATAAATATATACCTATGAAATATATATGGGGGGCTTCCCTTGTAACTCAGTTGTTAAAGAATCTGCCCACAATGCAAGAGATCCAGGTTCAATTCCTGGGTTGGGAAGATCCTCTGGAGAAGGAAATGGCAACCCACTCCAGTATTCTTGCCTGGAGAATCCCATGGACAGAGGAACCTGGCAGGCTACAGTCCATGGGGTCGCAAGAGTCAGGCACGACTTAGTGACTAAACCAACATACATTATATATAAACAATACATGTGCTTACTATTAAATACATATAGAAGATGAATGCTACACAAAAAGGTTATGAACCAAGCCAGATGATTTGGAGAATCATTACATCTATGGTTCAGAGAAGGTGGTAATTATTTCCAGTCTGACAGATGAGAAACTGCTTCTTGGAAAAGGTATCATTTAAACTGCATCTTTTTTTTTTTTTTTTTTTGGCCATGCTGCGGGGGATCTTAGTTCCCCAACTAGGAATTGCACCTGTGCCCTTGGCAATGAAAGCACAGAGTCCTAACCACTGGACCCTGCCAGGGAATTCCCTAATACCAGAGAAACTTTAATTTTATAATCTGATAAAAAAAAGTATAAGAAGATTTTGCATACAACTGAAACTGCATGCTTGCTCAGTTGATCAGTCATGGCTGACTCTTTTGAAGCCCTGTAGAATGTAGCCTGCCAGGCTCCTCTGTCCATGGAATTTTCCAAGCAAGAATACTGGAGCAGGTTGTCATTTCCTACTTCAGGGGATCTTCCCCACCCAGGGACTGAACCCATGTCTCCCGCATTGGCAGGAGAATTCTTTACCATGGTGCCATCTGGGAAACCCACAATTGAAACTAAGTTGACATTAATCCAAACAAAATTCCTGTGAATTAAGACAACTGGGGAAACTCTAAGATAGTAGCACAAAAAATAACCTAATCTGCATCTTAATGAATTAGCTGAGCTTGATTACCACACTCAGACAAACAAATATTTCATCCCCAAAGAACTATGAGTGAAGCAGGAAAGAAGGAAGCTTGGAATCACATTTGAGACAAGGGAAACGTTCAGATGGTCTAGAACCTGGAGTGCTTAGAGGTCGAGTAGTGGTCTGTGATACTAAGATTCCACTGGATGTCACTTCACAAAGGATTTTGGATGGTATCCTAAAGAGTTTAAACCTTTAAGCTTTTCAATAAGAGGGTGATGTGATCAGCTCTGTAGGATAAACTGAAAGAGATTAGAGGCAGGAAGGTCAGCTTTAGGGCAATGATGGTAGTCTCTGACTAAAGCACGTTCTTGCTGAAAAGGACTTAAGAGATCCTTATTAGTTCATCTGTTTATTTTACAAATTAAAAATCTGAGGACTAGACAGATACAGTGATACTCTAGGCTCACTGAATGAATAATCGTATATCCAAACTAAAACCCAATTTATGACTCTAATACCAAAAAGGGAGAGATCCAAAGGAACTTGTAAGTTTTGAGCCCTCCATCCACCTTCCTGGGCTTCCCAGGTGGACCTAATGGTAAAGAACTTGCCTGACAATGCATGAGACATTAGAGACATAGGTTCAATCCCTGGGTCAGGAAGATCCCCTGGAGGAGGGCATGGCAATCCACTCCAGTATTCTTGCCTGGAGAGTCCCATGGACAGAGGAGCCTGGTGGTTCACAATCCACGGGACTGCAAAGAGTTGGACACGACTGAAGTGACTGAGTATGCACCTACCTTCCTGGACTTACTGCCTACCTGGGGACCCTTCCCTCCACCACCAGACCTGCACTTCTCTCCTCCAGCCTCCCCTGTTCACCAGCTCAACCACCTGTCGTTTCCCAGTCTGCAACTCAAAGGTCCCTACGACCCCTCCCTCTTTCATACTCTTGTATATGCTGTGTGACAAATTACCACACACTGAGTGCCTTAGAACAATGCCGGCTTTTTTGGCTCACAGTTCTGTTGGTCAGAAGTCCAGCACAAGGGGACATGTGTATATGTACGGCTGCTTCATGTTGGTGTATGGCAGAAACCAACACAACATTGTAAAGCAGCTACCCTCCAATTAGAAATAAAGTTTAAAAATGGTAATTGTATCAGTAACTATCACCTTAAAAATACAAAGGACTGAATACATTAAACTTTGTAAATGTTGTAGCATTTCTCTATCCAACATACCTTACTACATATATATAATAAACTGAAAATAAATGCTGCCACATGTATAACTGTCGGGAAAAAAAAAGAAAGCTAAAGTCTTTACAAGAATGTATTAAAATGGAAAATGAGTCAGTAAATCATGCTAGAAATAATTTAAAAAATAAAGAAGTCCAGCACAACATGGCTGGGTTCCCTGCTCAGGGATCATGAGGCCAAAATCAAGGTGTCAGCCTGGCTGAATGCTAGTCTGAAGGTTCTCAGGAAGACTCCACTTCCAAGCGTACCCTTATCATTGGGAGAATTCAGATCCTTGTGGTTACAGGACTAAGGTCACCACTGCCTGGGTGCCTGTCATTCAGGAGCCATTCTCAGCTCCTGGAGGTGAACTACATCCTCGACACATGGCCCCTCCACCTTCAGGCCAACAAGGATCCATCAAATCCTTCTTGGGCTTTCCATCTGTGATTTCTTCTACCTCTGACCTCTGAACCCAGATTTAAGGGACCTCTGAGATTATGTCAGACCTTCTTGAATGATCTCCTTAAGACCCACTGTGTTGTGGAGTGGAATCTAATACCATGAGTAAAATAAACTGTATTCATAGTCCTGGGGACTAAGCGGGGTGTGTATACCATGGGATCAGGGAATCTTGGGGACCATATCAGAATTCTACCTCCATACTCTCTTCACTTTTACAAGAGTTTCATTTCTTTCAGCCAGGTTCGAGACTACAATTTAATTCCATCCAGAACAATAGTGAGAGTACTACAGCTTCTTCTGATAACCTTGTTTTTCAAGGACAACTTCCCATTAAGCTAACATGATTTCCTGGTGGACTTTCAGGCAACATTGTAGAGAGATTTGCCATTTCCATCTCCAGAGGATCTTCCTGATTTTTTGGAGAGATCTGAAGTTAGGTGTGTTGATGAGTAGAGTTTATGTTCAAGCTATGAGTATCCATTGACCCCACTGTTTACACCACTCTACACTTCTGGGAATGTGGGTTCTTACACTTGAGCTAAGAGAATACAGAGGATCAGTCACCCTGAGTCAGAATTACCAAGTCAGGTTATTTTTCCTCTTTTTTTCCATCTTTAAGGGCTTAACCTGCTGCCCTGGCTTCAGCATCCTCATTTATAACCAGGCAGTTATTGGGGGAAAAAATTAAGTCAATTACAATCTAATTTTCATACAAAAAGAAAAAGAAAACAACCAACCAGTGCATTGCAACACTCAGCACACTCAATATGGCAAGAGGACCACCAAGTTGCCAGCTACTCTCTATTGAGCCTTCCTTCTTCCAGCAATCAGCCGATAACTAGTACTGGCACACTGTGCCTAATTAGACATTGCTGTGACATATGGGCATGAAATGTATGTGTTCCTTAGTCACCTCACTTTACTGTTAAATTGTCTGCAGAGACTTTTCCAAAAAATGAATAATTAAGCTTATTTCTTTGTCTCTTCTTTCCCAATTCCCTTAGATTCTATTCAGGTGATATAATTATCCTGTATCCATGGTAATGCTCATTATCTACACCTATAGGTGAAATCTTTGGGGGCTGCTGGTAAAATAATTTTTCCCCCCTTAATCTGGCTTCAATCTGTGTGCCCATGAATGATGAAGCCGTTTAAAGTCACTGGTGCTAATATGGATTCACGCTTTAGTTAGCACTGCGAGCTAATGCTCACATTCAATTCCCTACTGCATTTCTTTTTACTTAAGTTTGACAGAGAAATACATAACTCCCTTATCTCCATCACAGCTTTTGTTCTAATGAACTGCCCAATTATAATACCTGAACTACATAACACTTCTGAAATAGTTGTGATACTTGCAGAAAAGGTATAAGCAAGAGTTCAGAATTTAAATAATGTGTTCCACAAATGGCTCCAAAACAGATGAACTTCCAAGTATTGAAGCATTTAATAAAAGTCACCACTCTGACACCTTAAGGTACTGATCTTACTGACAAGCACCTCATGTCCTACCTTTAACAACTTTGCTGGTTGTGTTTGTTAGTTGCTCAGTCATGTCCGATTCTTTGCAACCCCATGGACTATAGCTCAACAGGCTCCTCTGTTCAAGGGATTCTCCAGGCAAGAATACTGGAGGGGGTTGCCATTCCCTTCTCCATGGCTGGTTGTAACACACTGTTAATGAGTAAACACCAAAAGGATGTGGAATCAGAAGACAAGGCTTTGAATTTCAGTCCTTCCACTTTCTACCTTAAGGCCACCAGTAAGTTATTGAACTTGTTCCCAGTCTTAAGTTTCCTTATCTGAAAACTTGGAAGAATAATAATAATAACTTCGTAAGATTCTTCGTGAAGATTAGAGAAAACATGCTTAGCACCTAGTAAGTGCCCAATAGATGGTGCTGTGATTATTACTGCTAGAGTGATCCTGGTGTGGAGCTCTCTGGGAAGGCGGACTTTTAGCCCATGCCCAAGAACTTCTGAATCAGAACCTTCAGTCTCACGAGATCCTTGGGTGATCCGGGTGCATGTTAAAACCTGGGCAGCACTGGTGCTGAAAACAGAAAACTTGTGGAATGTGGATGTTTCATTTTGGCCATGGAAATGTTTCACGGGTTCTTTTCTAATACATCATTTGAAATGACATTCTTTCCAATTTTTTGTCTGTGTTGACAAAATGACAGAATTCCTCCTCTTTTCACTCTTAGGTTAACAGAAAACTAAAATAACACATCTACAGAGACCTTAAAGACTCTATAGACTATACCTCAACTCAAGGCCAAGGAGATGAATGGGTCAGTGGCAGATCTTGCATTACATTCTCCTGATTGGTTTAAGATAAATATCCTCTAGAGCACACATTTAATTCAGTAAAAGGAGGTGAAAGGTTTTATTTTGTTGGATGAACATAAGCCCAGCTACTTTAATAAGTTATTTAATAGGAATAGGGAAGAAAGAATTAGAGTACAAACATGATGTAGACAAATTAATAGAGTGTTTAAGAGGTTAGACTTTGGAGTCAGGGTCAAAACCTGCTTGAGGCATCAGGCAGGTACTGAACTCCCTTCATCTTGAACTCTCTGAGCCTTGGTTTGTTCATCTGTAACATAAAGTTACTAAAACATGTTTTATAAAGTTGTGGATACTAAATGAGATCACATGCAAAGATACAGCGTAGAGCAAGATACATGATAATTGTTCAGTAAATGATAACAGTATTATTATTGACTTTTTAATCAAGCACATATATTTTTATTGACTATAATTGCTTTACAATGTTGTGTTTGTTTCTGCTGTACGACAAAGTGAGTCAGCCGTATGTATACACATATCCCCTCCTTTTGAGCCTCCCTCCCACTCCTCCATCCCAGCCCTCTAGGTCACCACAGAGCGCCAAGCTGAGCTCCCTATGCTATACAGCAGCTTCCCACTAGCTGTCTATTTTATGCGTGGTAGTGTATATTTCAGAGAAGACAATGGCACCCCACTCCAGTACTCTTGCCTGGAGAATCCCAGGGATGGGGGAGCCTGGTGGGCTGCCGTCTGTGGGGTCCCGCAGAGTTGGACACGACTGAAGCGACTCAGCAGCAGCAGTGTATATTTACATTACTATCTGGCACGGCTAATGAGCTCACAGATAAGCAAGGAGGAAAGATGAACGTGAGTAATTCACTCAGTGCCCTAAAATAATTGATGTAATTTCTGTTTCCTTTTAATGGGAATAACTGTTCTGTGAACAACAAGTCACTAGGTACGTAAGAACAGAAAAGGCAAAAAGAGGACACCAGAGGATCCCAGAGTGAGCAGTTGCAGGAAGTAGGGTGAGAATTGTGGCAAAGAGTGAAGAGGGTGGAATTATTAAAATTTAGGAGCTTGGAGGAGGAGGCCTGTGAAACCCGAAGTTGGATCTCAGAGATGACAGCATTTCTTGGCTGGTGTCTCTGATGTGGACATCATACATCTGGTTCTGGAAATATGGAGATAACTACAAACTGGATTCCATGCTGCCACTGGACAGAATTTTCTGCAGTCTCCAGCTCATAGCTCGGGAAAACAGGAAGCACAGCACAGAGCAGGCTCTCCTTTCCCCTCTAGTTTTCCTGTCTCCCTCTGTTGTTCCCTATTTAGACAGCCTAACAGGGAGCAGCTGGCAAAGAAAGGATGTGGCTTGTAGAGCAGCAGCCCAGCTGGCAGCCCAAAGCCAGGAACTGAAGGATGGATTTAGGGCTGAGAGACAAGAGCTTTCTAAGCAGCACTACAGGTTGCCATAATGCAAAACCACGTGATAAGGACCATAAGAAAGATTGTATTTTGGGAAAGAAGGGAGTCCAGAGAAATTAAAGTGACTTCCAGGTGGGTACATGGTTGTCGTGAGCTATGCCTTGAAAAGGAGATAAGAGTTTGCCCCATGGAGCTTCTGCTTCCTCCGTTTCCCTCTCCCCACCTCTGTTGTAATAAACACGGAAAAACAAGGAACTGGGAGCTTGAGCATTGTTGCTACAGCCTTCCACGAACCTGGCATGTATATGATTACCGGAGGCAGAGGGAAGAAGGAACAATGATGAACCCAATCTTCACAAAGATTGTTTTCCACTTTTGTCTGTGGTTTGCCTCTGACTACTTAGGGGTTTTGGAAGTTTCTTGTGATTGCATTTCTGACAGAATAATGGGGATCCATGTATAAGAACAGTAACCATGAAACGCATAGAATCAAAGACATTGAGTGGGGTGTGCATTTTCCACGCTTGGCTACAGCCTTCCTCCCCCAGAAGGAGGGTTCTAATTAAATAAGCTCCTGAGTTGGGTCACTCATCAGCAAACCACATACCAAATGCTTAACAAAGATAAAACCTCTGCTTTCTCATAGATGGAACTCAGACAGCATTATGACATTAGCTTTATCATCATCATCAGAAAAAAAAAGAGATCCCTCAGAGAAAGTATCCTGGGAAAAACCCATCAGGATATAAAAGGGACCAAGGAAACAACTGGAATGTGGTCTCAAAGATGGAGGGAGGGCAGAAATCACATGTGCGTTTGCATAGTCCCCATTCTAGCCTCAATGCCACCGATTTTTTGTATTATGCATCATATGTATATCAAAAACAAGAACTGAGGGACAAGTATTTATTTTTTTAAGACAAGTATTTATTTTTTTCACGTATTTATTTTTTAAGAAAGAGGTGTGTAGATACCTAGTTCTTTGAATTTATAGGTGATATGCATCATCTTTCTTTTTTATGCTATAACTCTATGATGTGAAAGTTGCTCAGTGGTGTCCAACTCTCAGTGACCCCATGGACTGCAGCCTGCCAGGCTCCTCTGCCCATGGAATTCTCCAAGCCAGAATACTATACAGGGTAGCAGGTCCCTTCTCCAGGGGATTTTCCCAACCCAGGAATCAAACCCAGGTTTCCTGCATTGCAGGTAGATGCTTTACCATCTGAGCCACCAGGGAAGTTCAAGAATACTGGAGTGGGTAGCCAATCCCTTCTCCAGGGGATCTTCCCAGCCCAGGAATTGAACCAGAGTCTCCTGCATTGCAGGTGCATTCTTTACCAGCTGAACTACCAGGGAACTCATATAAAATTCTTTTATCATTGGAGTATAACTGCTTTACAATGGTGGGTTAGTTTCTGCTGCAAAAACAAAGTGAATAAGCTACATGTGTACATATATCCCATCCCTCTTGAGCCTACCTCCCATCCTCACCCCCGTCTCACCCCTATAAGTCATCTCAGAGCACCAAGCTGAGCTTCCAGGGCTATACAACAGCTTCTCACTAACTATCCATTTTACACATGGCAGTGTGTATATGTCAATGTACTCTCCCAGTTTGTCCCGCCCTCCCCTTCCCCTACCTGTGTCTACAGTCTGTTCTCTCTGTTTGTGTTTCAACTGTGTGTATATGTGTTAGTTGCTCAATCATGTCCAACTCTTTCCAACCCCATGGACTGTAGTCCACCAGGCAACTCAGTCCACAGAATTCTCCAGGCAAGAATACTGGAGAGGGTTGCCATTTCCTTCCCTAGGGGATCTTCCTGACCCAGGGATTGAACCCAGGTCTCCTGCATTGCAGGCAGATTCTTTATCATCTGAGCCACAAGGGAAGCCCTGGTATCTCTATTCCTGCCTTGCAAATATGTCCACCTGCACCCTTTTAATAGATTCCATAAATACGTGTTAATATACAATATTTATTTCTCTCCTTCTGACTTTAGAAAAGTACAACCTTCCAAGACTAAACCAGGAAGAAATGAAAAATATACTCCTTTTTTAAGGAACCAAATAGATTTTTTCAAAATATATACCAGACAGATAGACTGCAGGCAGTTACCTCATTTCAGTTTGCCAAGGACAGTCTGCTCAAGGTGATTGTCAATGTACCGACTAAGGTATACATGACTATGAGGCAACACCACCCCTTCTCTGTGCCATTATCCTTTATGTGAAAGATCACTGGTAAAGATGAGTTTCGTATGCAGTTTGTTGCTGTTTAGTCACTAAATCGTGTCCAACACTTTACAACCCCATGGATAGTAGCTCACCAGGCTTGTCTGTCCATGAGATTCTCCAGGCAAGAATACCGGAGTCGCTTGCTATTTCCTTCTCCAGGGGATCTTCCTGACCCAGGGATTGAACCCATGTCTCTTAGGTGACCTGTATTGGCAGGAGGGTTCTTTACCACTGAGACACTGGAGAGCCCTTTGTATGCAGACATATAGCCAAAAAATCAAACAACAAAAATAGATAAGGGACACTTCACCTTATATGTATAATTATTCAAAAACTGCATTTGAATGGAAGGTGACACTCCATATAAATCTTTTGTGCAGACTGAGACCTACACTAATGAGGTCCATTTTGCTGCCTATCAAAAAGCATTCTTCTTTGCCAACAGCTACCCACTGTGGACGAGGCACTGCGGTCTCCATAGTGACAGAGATGGTCAGCATTTCAAAGGTGCCAACATCTTCAACTGAACAAAGCCAATTGAATACGAATGTATTGGCTATAATCTCCAAGTGGAAGAGCCCTGTTCAGAATTCCTAAAACAAAGAACAACGTCTTTGTCCTGAAGCAAATCCTACTCAAAGTGATACTGACTCCCATGAAACCAGGTTAGTCCATGAAAAATTATTAAAGAGCTACTTTCTGCTTAAGATTCTTTGCTTTAATGAATCTCAGTCCCAAAGGTTTTCTTCTTTTGTTTTGAGCAAAACGTGAGCTCATCCTTTGCGGAAATATAAAAGTTGGCAGTGTTGTGATAAGTTAAATCCCTTAATGTGTTTTGTGTAGGGAGAAGAAACCTGCAAAGCCTGGTGTTTACAGCATTTTCGCGGATGGTCCCAATGGATCAGTCACACAATTTTTAATCTGAGAATGAACTTTAAAAATCTTCACCTAACTTTACAGTTTCCAATGTTCTAGATATGAAATGCTTAAGGACTAACTACCCCATTGTTAGCAGTTTTTCTCCCTTTTCCTGCTCATATCTCTTGACAAGATGTAATAAAATCACTTAGATAAACTCTAACACTGATGGGTTTGCAATGAGAGTCTGCTTTGATGTTTAGTTATGTTCCCATGACTATGCCATAGGTGATGAAAATCACATGAATTTAAGGGACATAAGAAAAAAAATTGCATTATGCAAGAGTTTTGGACATGGGACTTTTCATAAAATTTTGGACTTTTCTGCACAGTTTGAGTTACATAGTAATTCCACTGACTGCAGATTTTAAAGAGGACCCCTGATGGTTGTGTAGCTGTGGTTTCACGCTGCTGTCTTGCTGCAGAGCTGGGTAGCTACGCGCAGACTCTGTTCCTCCCACCTGCTCATTTAAAAATAAACTTCTCAAGAACTTGAATGCAAAAACATTAGCTTAACATTTCATTAATAATTTCAATGCAAAAAAGCAAAAGTAAGATGAAATCACCCACACAGAATATGTAATATTCTTGAGTTCCTGTTATATTTGTAAAAAATGATTCTTAATTTAGAAGGGAAAGATCTAGGTTATCAAAGGAGTATTCATCAAAAAAAAGTTAACTTTTGTTTTAAAACTTTTTGAATGTACTTGTTTTTAAAGACAATAAGACTGGAACAGATTTTCTACCAATTTGTATTCCTATGCTTGATGGGATCTAAATGCATATATTGCAATTTTGCAATTATGATAAAACTATTGTTCTTTTTACTTTATTATTACTTTAGTGAAGGACAGGGAAGCCTGGCATGTTGCAGTCCATGGGGTCACAAAGAGTCAGACACAACTTAGCAACTGAACAATTACTTTTAAAAACTATTATTTTATAGTAGAACATATGTATTATTTTATTAATGACAATATTTGTCACATGAGACACAATGGAGTATTACTCAGCCATTAAAAAGAATACATTTGAATCAGTTCTAATGAGGTGGATGAAACTGGAGCCTATTATACAGAGTGAAGTAAGCCAGAAGGAAAAACATAAATACAGTATACTAACGCATATATATGGAATTTAGAAAGATGGTAACAATAACCCAGTGTACAAGACAGCAAAAGAGACACTGATGTATAGAACAGTCTTATGGACTCTGTGGGAGAGGGAGAGGGTGGGAAGATTTGGGAGAATGGCATTGAAACATGTAAAATATCATGTAAGAAATGAGTTGCCAGTCCAGGTTCGATGCACGATACTGGATGCTTGGGGCTAGTGCACTGGGACGACCCAGAGGGATGGTATGGGGAGGGAGGAGGGAGGAGGGTTCAGGATGGGGAACACATGTATACCTGTGGCGGATTCATTTTGACATTTGGCAAAACTAATACAATTATGTAAAGTTTAAAAATAAAATAAAATTAAAAAAATATATATTCCACAAAAAAATAATAAAAAAAAGTGAATAGAATGTGAATATAAATATAAAAAGTGAAGAAATGAATTCAGAGTAATTTTTCAAAAGAAGACACAAATATTAAACAATGACAATAATCTTTTACATGAAAATGCTCTCTTGATTGTTCCTCAGACTTCTTAACTTTTATTAGGCTCAATTTCAGCACTCATGGCATAAATGAAGAATGAGGAAAACACTGTAGTAAAAGGTATCCAAAGGCACTATTCTGAATATCAAAATGAACATTTTACACCATGTGGGTATTGCTTGCAAGAATTTTCTGTGCTTCTTGTTCACATGGTTATCCATCAGCATTAAAAGAAAAGACATTAAAAACATGATTTAGAGTTTTTTCAAACTAACCTAGCCTTGTCATAAGAATAAAGGAACTCAGGACAGGCTGAAAACATTGCCAGGTGGAGTCTACAGTCATAGAGAGTCAGGTAGGATACTCAGCAGATTTCCATTTTAGAGAGGAAAGAAGTAGGTAGCTTCTTGTATCCCATATAAACTGGAGCTAACCAAACCCCCACTCCAGTATTCTTGCCTGGAGAATCCCCATGGACAGAGGAGCCTGGCAGGCTACAGGCCATGGGGTCGCAAACAGTTGGACACGACCGAGCGACTAAGAGCAGTGTAACCAAACCCCCAGGTAGACACACATGATCTGGCAATCAGTTCTAGCTTGGGGCCCTTTGGAAAGAATCTTAGGTGCAGAAAGCCAGGGTTGGGGCATCCACAGTGCACAAGCCTGGCCACTGCCTAGCTTGGGAGTAACCATGTCATAGGTTCGTGGAGGCAACAAGATATACAGTCTTATAGATGAATTAGATACATGATGCCCTTCTTGTTTATTTCTTTAAACCGTAGTTCTCTGAAAGTGAAATTCCTGACAGCTTCCTACTACGCCTGCTGCTTATTATTAATAAACCAACCGAAGCACAGAGTGATGATAAACTAAGCCCTAGAAATCCACAGAAAGGAAATAAACTAAAGTGTGGCAAAATATTTGGCCTCACAGGAAACCTCAATTTTAACACAATTATATCTTTTAGAATTTTCACCTGTCATGTTGTCAAATATTCTTAAAAAATAATAAGCAATGCTAGAAAGGATCAGGCACACATGTTTTCTCATACACTTCTGGTCTCAGCAAGAGCACAGACACCTTGGGATAAAGTATGACTGTGTGTTTCTAGGGATTTGATGATGATCATCATTACTGTGCCAGCAAGTCTACCATGAAGATTGGATACTTAGGGGGAAAACTAATAAAACAGTGAAGAACTATGTGCATATATGATCCTCACAGAATCATTCATCAAGGCAAAAAAATGGAAATTCACATGTACTCCATCTCTAACAAATGTTGAGGGGCTCTGCTGCTGCTTAGAATATAGAACGTGGAGGAGAATTCTGTTTTTGTTGTTCAGTTGCTACATTGTGTCCAACTCTTTTGGGACCCCATGGACTGTAGCCTGTCTCCTCTGTCCATAGAATTTCCCAGGCAAGAATACTGATTGTCGTTCAGTGGCTAATTGTGTCCAACTCTTTGTGATATCAGGGACTGCAGTACACCAGGCTTCTCTGTCCAGTATCTCCCAGAGTCTGCTCACACTCATGTCCACTGAGTCGGTGATGCCATCCAACCATCTCATCCTCTGTTGTCCCCTTCTCCTCCTGCCCTCAATCTTTCCCAGCATCAGGGTCTTTTCCAATGAGTCAGCTCTTCACATCAGGTAGCCAAAGTATCAGAGCTTCAGCTTCAGCATCAGTCCTTCCAATGAATATTCAGGATTGATTTCCTTTAGGATAGACTGGTTTGATCTCCTTGCTGTCCAAGGGACTCTCAAGAGTCATCTTCAGCACCACAGTTTGAAAGCACCGGTGCTTTCTGTGCTCAGCTTTCTTTTTCTCTGCTATTTTAGATACCTCATACCTATTCCTCTGGATCTCTATTCTTTAGAGGCACAGAACCAACAGGAAATATATAAAGAAATGAGATACAGATAGAAAGATAGAGAGAGAGATGGATGGATAGGTGGAGGGATAGATTGATAGACTGATAGAAAGAAATAGATTTATTACAGAAATTGATTCACACAGTTATGAAGTTTGAGAAGTACCACTATTTGCAATATGTAAAACCAGGAAAGCCAGTAGTATAAATCAGTCCAATATCAAAGGCCTCAGTACAGGAGTGCTGATGCCCAAAAGCATGAAAAGATGGATGTCCCAGCTCAGGAAGAAAGTGAATTCACACTTCCTTTGCCTTTTTGTTCTATTCAGGCCCTCAAAGGACTAGATGATGCCCATCCACTTTGGTGAAGGTGGATCTCTTTACTCAGTTTAATAAATCAAATGCTAACCTCAGTCATGAAATTAAAAGACCCTTGCTCCTTGAAAGAAAAGCTATGACAAACCTAGACAGTGCATTAAAAAGCAGAGACATTACTTTGCTGACAAAGGCCTGTCTAGTCAAAGCTGTGGTTTTTTCAATATAGATGTGAGTGTTGGACCATAAAGAGAGCTGAGCGCTGAAGAATTGGTGTTTTTGAACTGTGGTGTTGGAGAAGACTCTTGAGAGTCCTTTGGACTGCAAGGAGATCCAACCACTCCATCCTAAAGGAAATCAGTCCTGAATATTCATTGGAAGGACTGATGCTGAAGCTGAGGCTCCAATACTTTGACCACCTGGTGTGAAGAGCCGACTCATTGGAAAAGACCCTGATGCTAGGAAAGATTGAAGGCAAGAGGAGATAGGGATGGCAGGAAGAGACGGTGCCGACAGGATGAGATGGCTGGATGGCATCACTGACTCAACAGGTATGACTCTGAGTAAGTTCTGGGAGATGGTACAGGACAGGGAAGCCTGGCGTGCTGCAGTTCATGGGGTTCAAAGAGTCAGACACAACTGACCAACTGAACAACAATCTCTTCCCAAAACAGCCCTCACTGACACTCAAATTGTAATCCCTTATGATTATACAGTGGAAGTGAGAAATAGATTTAAGGGACTAGATCTGATAGAGTGCCTGATGAACTATGGACAGAGGTACGTGACATTCTACAGGAGACAGGGATCAAGACCATCCCCATGGAAAAGAAATGCAAAAAAGCAAAATGGCTGTCTGAGGAGGCCTTACAAATAGCTGTGAAAAGAAGAGAAGAAAAAAGCAAAGGAGAAAAGGAAAGATATAAGCATCTGAATGCAGAGTTCCAAAGAATAGCAAGAAGAGGTAAGAAAGCCTTCCTCAGAGATCAATGCAAAGAAATAGAGGAAAACAACAGAATGGGAAAGACTAGAGATCTCTTCAAGAAAATTAGAGATACCAAGGGAACATTTCATGCAAAAATGGGCTCGATAAAGGACAGAAATGGTATGGACCTAACAAAAGCAGGAGATATTAAGAAGAGGTGGCAGGAATACACAGAAGAACTTTACAAAAAAGATCTTTATGACCCAGATAATCACGATGGTGTGATCACTCACCTAGAGCCAGACATCCTGGAATGTGAAGTCAAGTGGGCCTTGGAAAGCATCACTATGAACAAAACTAGTGGAGGTGATGGAATTCCAGTTGAGCTATTTCAAATCCTGAAAGATGATGCTGTCAAAGTGCTGTACTCAATATGCCAGCAAATTTGAAAAACCCAGCAGTGGCCACAGGCCTGGAAAAGATCAGTTTTCATTCCAATCCCAAAGAAAGGCAATGCCAAAGAATGCTCCAACTACCGCACAACTGCACTCATCTCACACACTAGTAAAGTAATCCTCAAAATTCTCCAAGCCAGGCTTCAGCAATACATGAACCAGATGTTCAATCTGGTTTTAGAAAGGCAGAGGAACCAGAGATCAAATTGCCAACATCCGGATCATGGAAAAAGCAAGAGAGTTCCAGAAAAACATCTATTTCTGTTTTTTTTTTTTTTTTTGACTATGCCAAAGCCTTTGACTGTGTGGATTGCAATAAACTGAAAATTCTGAAAGAGTTGGGAATCCCAGACCACCTGACCTGCCTCTTGAGAAACCTATATGCAGGTCAGGAAGCAAGAGTTAGAACTGGACATGGAACAACAGACTGGTTCCAAATAGGAAAAAGAGTACGTCAAGGCTATATATTGTCACCCTGCTTATTTAACTTATATGCAGAGTACATCATGAGAAATGCTGGGCTAGAAGAAGCACAAGCTGGAATCAAGATTGCCGGGAGAAATATCAATAACCTAGGATATGCAGATGACACCACCCTTATGGCAGAAAGTGAAGAGGAACTCAAAAGCCTCTTGATGAAAGTGAAAGTGGAGAGTGAAAAAGTTGGCTTAAAGCTCAACATTCAGAAAACAAACATCATGGCATCTGGTCCCATCACTTCATGGGAAATAGATGGGGAAACAGTGGAAATAGTGTCAGACTTTATTTTTTTGGGCTCCAATATCACTGCAGATGGTGACTGCAGCCATGAAATTAAAAGACACTTACTCCTTGGAAGGAAAGTTATGACCACCCTAGATAGCATATTCAAAAGCAGAGACATTACTTTGCCAACGAAGGTCCATCTAGTGAAGGCTATGGTTTTTCCAGTGGTCATGTATGGATGTGAGAGTTGGACTGTGAAGAAAGCTGAGCACTGAAGAATTGATGCTTTTGAACTGTGGTGTTGGAGAAGACTCTTGAGAGTCCCTTGGACTGCAAGGAGATCCAACCAGTCCATTCTGACGGAGATCAGCCCTGGGATTTCTTTGGAAGGAATGATGCTAAAGCTGAAACTCCAATAATTTGGCCACCTGATGCGAAGAGTTGACTCCTTAGAAAAGACTCTGATGCTGGGAGGGATTGGGGGCAGGAGGAGAAGGGGATGACAGAGGATGAGATGGCTGGATGGCATCACTGACTCGATGGACGTGAGTCTGAGTGAACTCTGGGAGTCAGTGATGGATAGGGAGGCCTGGTGTGCTGCGATTCATGGGGTCGCAAAGAGTCAGACATGACTGAGCGACTGAACTGAACTGAACTGAACTATGTGGGCATCCCTTAGCCCAGTCAAGTTGACATAAATTAGTCATAACATCATGTCAGTAGAATGGTGCAGGATTTGTCTTTCTGTGACTGGCTTATATAACTTCTCATGATGTCCTCCAGGTTCATTCATGCTATAACATACTGCAGAATGTATATACACACAGATTCTTTAGCCATTCATCCATTAATGGGCATTTTGATTATTCCTACATCTCGGTTATTATAAATAATGTACAGGAAATATGGGACTGCTGATGTATTTTCAAGATCCTGCTTTCAATTCTTTTGGGTAAACACTCAGAAACACAATTGTTGGATCATGTGGTAGTTGTATTCTTTTTTTTTTTTTTTTGAGGAACCATCATGCTTTTCATAGCAACTGCACCATTTTGCATTCTAACAACAGAATGCAAGGGTTTCAGTTTCTCCACAATCTATCCAACACTTATCTTTTGTTTTTTTAATGGGCATCCCAACAAATATAAGTTGATATTTCATATTTCTTTGCATTTCCATCATAATTAGTTATGTTGAGAATCTTTCTATATATCTATTGGCCATTTGTATTTTCTCTTTGAAAAAATGTGTGCTCAACACGTTTGCACATTTTTTTAATCAGGTTATTTATTTTTTCTATTGAGCTGTAGGAGGTCCTCAGATATCTTAGGTATTAACTCCTTACCAGCTATGTAGTTTGCAAGCATTTTCCCCCATTTTGTAGGCTGCCTTATTGTTTGTTGCTATGCAGAAGCTTTTTAATTTGATGTAGTCCCACTTGTTTATTTTTGCCTTTGTTGCCGGAGCTTTTGGTGTCATATCCAAGAAATCATTGCCAACACCAATGTCATGAAACTATTTCCTTCACTTCTCCATCTGCTTCTTAGTTTCCAAAATAATGCCTCTCTTTTTCCTGTTGCTATCCCTTTACTGTAAAGGGGAGAGTGGCAATACATGTGTGCATTCAATCTGCCTTGCTCTGATGAAAGCTGTTTTTTTTTTTTTTTTTTTTTTTCATTTCACACGTATCTGGATTTGCAGAGAAGTCTAACTAGTCTACATGAGTTGCATGAGGTTAGTGATAAGAATGTGTATGTGTGTGCTCAGTGGTGTCTGACTCTTTGCAACCCCATGGACTGTAGCCTGCCAGGTTCCTCTGTCCATGGAATTTTCCAGGTAAGAATACTGGAGTGGGTTACCATTTCCTTCTCCAGGGGATCTTCCCAACCCAGGGATCGAACCAGTGTCTCTTGTGTCTCCTGCATTGGCACAAGAGGATTCTTAACCACTGGCACCACCTGGGAGGCACTCAGAGATTAGAATAAAGAGCTGTCATCATTGCACACTACTAGTATATGCCAGGTACACAATTTTATTTAGGTTCCAAGCATTCTGGACTCTTGTTGATCATGATGGCTACTCCATTTCTTCTAAGGAATTCTTGCCCACAGTAGTAGATATAATGGTCATCTGAGTTAAACTCACCCATTCCAGTCCATTTTAGTTCGCTGATTCCTATAGAATGTCAACGTTCACTCTTCCATCTCCTGTTCGACCACTTCCAATTTGCCTTGATTCATGGACCTGACATTCCAGGTTCCTATGCAATATTGCTCTTTACAGCATTAGACCTTGCTTCTATCACCAGTCACATCCACAACTGGGTATTGTTTTTGCTTTGGCTCCATCCCTTCATTCTTTCTGGAGTTATTTCCCCACTGATCTCCAGTAGCATATTGAGTACCTACTGACTCAAGGAGTTCCCCTTTCAGTATCCTATCATTTTGCCATTTCATACTGTTCATGGGGTTCTCAAGGCAAGAATACTTAAGTGGTTTGCCATTCTCTTCTCCAGTGGACCACATTCTGTCAGAACTCTCCACCAAGAAACACCTGGAGTAACAGGCAAATTTGGCCTTGGAGTACGGAATGCAGCAGGGCAAAGGCTAATAGAGTTTTGCCAAGAGAATACACTGGTCATAACAAACACTCTCTTCCAATAACACAAAAGAAGACTCTACACATGGACATCACCAGATGCTCAACACCTAAATCAGATTGATTCTATTCTTTGCAGCCAAAGATGGAGAAGTTCTATACAGTCAGCAAAAACAAGACCAGGAGCTGACTGTGGCTCAGATCATGACTCCTTATTGCCAAATTCAGACTTAAACTGAAGAAAGTAGGGAAAACCACTAGACCATTCAGGTATGACCTAAATCAAATCCCTTATGATTATATAGTGGAAGTGAGAAATAGATTTAAGGGACTAGATCTGATAGAGTGCCTGATGAACTATGGACAGAGGTTCGTGACATTGTACAGGAGACAGGGATCAAGACCATCCCCGTGGAAAAGAAATGCAAAAAAGAAAAATAGCTGTCTGAGGAGGCCTTACAAATAGCTGTGAAAAGAAGAGAAGCAAAAAGCAAAGGAGAAAAGGAAAGATATAAGCATCTGAATGCAGAGTTCCAAAGAATAGCAAGAAGAGATAAGAAAGCGTTCCTCAGTGATCAATGCAAAGAAATAGAGGAAAACAACAGAATGGGAAAGACTAGAGATCTCTTCAAGAAAATTAGAGATACCAAGGGAACATTTCATGCAAAAATGGGCTCGATAAAGGACAGAAATGGTATGGACCTAACAGAAGCAGAAGATATTAAGAAGACGTGGCAAGAATACACAGAAGAGCTTCATGACCAAGATAATCACAATGGTGTGATTATCTCACCTAGAGCCAGATATCCTGGAATGTGAAGTCAAGTGGGCCTTAGAAAGCATCACTATGAACAAAGCTAGTGGAGGTGATGGAATTCCAGTTGAGCTATTTCAAATCCTGAAAGATGACGCTGTGAAAGTGCTGCACTCAATATGCCAGCAAATTTGGCAAACTCAGCAGTGGCCACAGGACTGGAAAAGGCCAGTTTTCATTCCAATCCCAAAGAAAGACAATGCCAAAGAATGCTCCAACTACCACACAGTTGCACTCATCTCACACGCTAGTAAAGTAATGCTCAAAATTCTCTAAGCCAGGCTTCAGCAATACATGAACCGTGAACTTCCAGATGTTCAAGCTGGTTTTTGAAAAGGCAGAGGAACCAGAGATCAAATTGTCAACATCCGCTGGATCATGAAAAAAGCAAGAGAGTTCCAGAAAAACATCTATTTCTGCTTTACTGACTATGCCAAAGCCTTTGACTGTGTGGATCACAATAAACTGTGGAAAATTCTGAAAGAGATGGGAATACCAGACCACCTGATCTGCCTCTTGAGAAACCTATATGCAGGTCAGGAAGCAAGAGTTAGAACCGGACATGGAACAACAGACTGGTTCCAAATAGGAAAAGGAGTACGTCAAGGCTGTATACTGTCACCCTGCTTATTTAACTTATATGCAGAGTACATCATGAGAAACGCTGGACTGGAAGAAGCACAAGCTGGAATCAAGATTGTTGGTAGAAATATCAATAACCTCAGATATACAGATGACACCACCCTTATGGCAGAAAGTGAAGAACTAAAAAGCCTCTTGATGAAAGTGAAAGAGGAGAGTGAAAAAGTTCGCTTAAAGATCAACATTCAGAAAACGAAGATCTTGGTATCTGGTCCCATCACTTCATGGGAAATAGATGGGGAAACAGTGGAAACATGTCAGACTTTATTTTTGGGGGCTCCAAAATCACTGCAGATGGTGACTGCAGCCATGAAATTAAAAGACACTTACTCCTTGGAAGGAAAGTTATGACCAACCTAGATAGCATATTCAAAAGCAGAGACATTACTTTGCCAACAAAGGTCCATCTAGTCAAGGCTATGATTTTTCCAGTGGTCCTGTACGGATGTGAGAGTTGGACTGTGAAGAAAGCTGAGTGCTGAAGAATTGATGCTTTTGAACTGTGGTGTTGGAGAAGACTCTTGAGAGTCCCTTGGACTGCAAGGAGATCCAACCAGTCCATCCTGAAGGAGATCAGCCCTGGGATTTCTTTGGAAGGAATGATGCTAAAGCTGAAACTCCAGTACTTTGGCCACCTCATGCGAAGAGTTGACTCATTGGAAAAGACTCTGATGCTGGGAGGGATTGGGGGCAAGAGGAGAAGGGGACGACAGAGGATGAGATGGCTGGATGGCATCACCGACTTGATGGACGTGAGTTTGAGTGAACTCCGGGAGATGGTGATGGACAGGGAGGCCTGGCTTGCTGCGATTCATGGGGTTGCAAAGAGTCGGACACGACTGAGTGACTGAACTGAAACAATCCTGAGAGAGTGGGACAGTTACTATCCTCATTTTACTGATAAGGAAACTGGGATTAGAGGTCAAACATTCATCCAGTATTATAAATCTTTTAACTGCATAAATTTCCACAAGGAGCAGAGAGAGGACTGAGATCCAAGTACTTTGATTTCAGAGCCTAAGCTTTAACTGCAACAATGTAATGCTTTTATCTTAACTTAAAGGGATATGCATACATCACCGATAAGGCTAGCAGCAATTGGTTTCTCTGGCAACCTAGACTGCATATTTCTCACCAGAGGGGATCTAGAACAAAAAATGGAAGGCTGTAAATTATTTCTTAGGGAACAATAGTTTCCCCTTTAATTTTCTGACATTTCCACTAATGCAAAGGAAGCAGTAAATATCCCTTCTCACCAAGAGTTCTTGTACTTTCCAGAAAGGACTAGAAAAATGATTCATTTTAAGGGAAAATGACTTTTAACCTTTTCAAGATATTACACAGTTAACTAGAACTACAAAATATTAAACTAAATGAGAGTGGTAGATAGGTAACAATATCCCACTCCTCTCAGCATCCAGATCTTTCTAACATGACCTTGTGGCTCCTCCAGCTGAGAAGTGGAGTCTGTCTTGCTGCACGTTAAGCCTCGACTGGTCCTAAAGACTCTTTCCTGCTGCTAGAATGTTCCAGAAGCTATAGAGTGTTGGTTTCAGCCCCTTACATGCCCCTCTCCTCTTGCTCGGTCCCTTGACGTGGCCTGGAGGGTCTGCTGGAGGGTTAGGGCCCTTGGGAGCAGACCCAGTCACCCAGTTTTCCCATCCAAGGCCCACGCCTGGGAGTAAACTTAGCCAAGAACCTACCGGACACACAGGGGACTGCTGAGGCCTAAGAGAGCCTAGTTGATCCCAGCCAACACTTGTGAACCACAGAACTGTGAGATGATAAGTGGTTGTTGTTTTGATCCATCAAGTTGTTAAGTGGCTCATAATACATCATCACTGTGCTTACAGTTAATTGATGCAAAGGCCAGAGTGGCTTCTCTACAGTTTCGAGTACTGCTGTCTGCACAGCCTGGAATTGGGGAACCTTAGTCTCTAGATCAGAAATAAAGCTTGGGACTAATCCATTGTTCTTCCTAGAGCAGCTGTGAGCCACCCCAATCAGCCAAAACCGGGGTGGCTGAACATTCCATCTGGGAAGAAAGGCGTTCCCATCACTTGCACAAAGAGGACTCTCTCTCCCTCCCTCATATCTGGAATCTAATGTTGAGGGCCTTTACTATTAACAAGCAATGTAAGATATTCACATTAACCATATATTTTTAGATTTGTTATTACTTACATGTGGAATCTAAAAGATGAAACAAATGAATGAAGATAACAAAAGAAAAACAGATTTACAGAGAACAAACGAGTGGTTACCAATGGTGTGGAGGGATGTGATAGGGGTAGGAGATTAAGAGGTACAAATCACCATGTATAAAATAAATAAGTTACAAGGATATATTGTATGACACAGGATATAGCCAATATTTTATAATAATTTTAAATGAAATATAACCTATAAAAATATTGAATCACTATGTTGCACACTTGAAACCAATAAAATACTGTAAATCAACTATATTTCAATACAAAATAAGACTTCAATTTAAAATAAATGTAGTGTTTGTCCAGAGCACATCTAGGACATTTCAAAAACTACTTTCATGTACACATTTACTTCCTCCTTGTTAATTTAGACACAAGGAGGGAAAGCTAGGAACCAGCTGTGGCAGAGATTACTAACTTTCCTCCAATATTCATCATCCCCTCTTTTATCAGAGTCTTAATTTTGCCAGACAGATGACCACCCAGGATAAAAAGCACATCTCTCCATCTCTGTTGCAGCCAGGTCTGGCCATGCAAGGATGTTCAGGGCACTGGGATGTGTGCCCTCCATGTTTCTCTCCTCCTCCCACTCACTGGATTGAGGGTACACGACTGAGCCATCAGTCACGCCCACAGTGACGACAAGGGCAACAGCTCAAACGGGTAAAGCAACAAGGTAGAAAGAACCCCAGTCCACGGACAGCCTCAAAGAGCAGAAATCTGGGGACCAGGACGTGTCCTAGCAAGGACACAAAAGGGTATAAAAACAGATAAGACATAGGAAAACATTCTAATATACATGCATATGGAGTCTAAGAAGTGATACAGACAATAAACAGAATAGAAGCAATGCTTGAAGAGGTAATTGCCTGGAATCTTTCAAAACTGAGTATAGAAACCAAGCTATCACATAACATTAAGAATCCCAACAGAACCCAAGCCAGATAAGATATAAAGAAAGCCACCTCTAGAGGACAACTATTGAGAAAATTATTAAAATGCCAATGAAGCACACCCCCAAAATCCCCAGAGAAACAGTAAGATACACTATTTTCATGGACAAGAAGATTCACTATTACAATAACACAGGCTTTCTAAAATAACCTGTAAATTTAAAGCAAGTGAAAACAAAACCCCAATGGTATATTTCATGCAAATTAACAAGCTATCTCTAAGAAGTACATGAAAACATAAAGGGTCATGAAATTTAAGAAAGTATGAAAGCACTCCTGAGAAAGAATGAAGGGAGATGCTTGCCCTACAACAGATTGAGGCTTTTTTTATAACAGTGTGGTGTAAGCACAGAAATAGACAAAGGACCACACTGTACAGAGAAGAGTCTAAAATTATCCAGGCATAAATTAAGACCTATTCCATCTTCGTGCTATCATGGTGGATCATGGGAAAAGGAGGAAAATTTTAAATGCTAATGGGCAATAGTGGAAAAAAGAAAAGGAAATTTGTATACTCAATTGTACATGGAAACAAATTTTGGGTGGATTGCATTCTGTGAAAAGCGGGGTTTAAAGTACATAGGGAAAAACCTAAGAGAATTTTATATACATTGGGTTTAGTAAAGGATTTCTTAATCAAAATATAAAAAGCACAAACTGTGAAGAAACAATCTAATTCAGCTGAATAATCATTTTAAAACTTTCAGGTATTAAAATTCAGGATTTAAAAGGCTCAAGAACAAGATGAAAAAAAATGGGAGAAGTATTTGCCTCCCATTAACCAGGAAAAGGGTAGTTATTCATAATGCCTAGTTTTAAGACAATGATAGAAAATGGACAAAAGGAATAAATAGGCATTTTATAGATCCATGCTACTGCTGCTGCTGCTAAGTCACATCAGTCGTGTCCGACTCTGTGCGACCCCATAGAGGGCAGCCCACCAGGCTCTCCCGTCCCTGGGATCCTCCAGGCAAGAACATTGGAGTGGGTTGCCATTTCCTTCTCCAATGCATGAAAGTGAAAAGTGAAAGCAAAGTCGCTCAGTCGTGTCCGACTCTTTGTGACCCCATGGACTATAGCCTACCAGGCTCCTCCATTCATGGGATTTCCCAGGCAAGAGTACTAGAGTGGAGTGCCATTGCCTTCTCCATTTATAGATCCATAAATAAATGCCCCCAAAATAACAAAGTGCTTATTCTTACGTATAATTACAAAAAAGTCAGTATGAAATACCATTTTAAATGCACATGAGTAAAACTGGAGAAAGTTTCAGAGTATCATTGTTACATGAATATATAACAAAGGGGACACATACACGATTGTTGATAGTAGACCCACTTGGAAGATAATTTAGTAATGATCAGTAAAGATGATGATGTATATTCCACAGTTTACAGCAATTCAATGTTTGGATCTATACATTCTAGAATAGGTCTTGTACAAGTGTACCAGAAAAAAAGTGCATACAAGATTTATGGAAGCTTTGTGTAAAACAGAAGGAAATCAGGAGAATAAAATAAATGTCCCTTATCAGAAGAATCACACACACACACACAAAAGTATGGTGTCATCATACAATGAAATACTATATATCAGTGAATAGGAATGAAAGGGGCTACATGTATCAACATTGATGAATATCACCAGCAGAATATAAAGAAGGAAAAATCAATGCAAAATGATGCATACAGTATATATATATATATATATATATATTTTAATCTCTACATTGTTTATAATGAGTTAAATATAGAGAAAATTATAAATACAATCAAAGGAATGATAAAAATTCAAGACAGTGATTACCTCTGAAGGGAGGCAGGGATATTCAAATAGCGAAGGGACACACAGCAGCCTTCAAAGGCATAAGTAATGTTCTACTACTTCTATGTGTGCATTTGCACTGAGAAATGTGAATTATATTTGTCTTCACATTTTCTATATTTATCATACACGTTCTAGTGTATGGGCTTCCCCGGTGGCTCAATGGTAAAGAATCTGCCTGCAATGCAGGAGACACAGGTTTAATCCCTGGGTCGGAAACATCCCCTGGAGAAGGGAACCAGCTACCCACTCCGGTGTTTTTACCTGGAGAATCCCATGGACAGAGGAGCCTGGCGGGCTACAATCCATGGGGTTGCCAAGAGTTGGACATGACTGAGTGACTAACACTTTCTAGTGTATACACAAAGATTTCATAATACATTTAGAAAAAAAAAAAAACAATGTTAACACATCATTGTATAAAACAGGAAAAACTCAAAAATGCTTAAGTGGATATATGCAATTATTACTGTATGCAAGTAATTCTTCCAGGGCCAAACTAGTACATAAGTCAAAGATGGATAATTGATGTAAATACTACATGTCATCTATAAAACATCACTTCCTTCCTGCCTCATTTCTAATAGAACCCTGATTTTTTTTCCTGTCTGTGTTTAATGTCCAGATGCAGAAGGTATTTTGAATAAACTCCAGTAATAGTTATTTGAACAGGAGGATACAAGCAACACAAACTCGTCCAATTAATTTTATCCAATCAAACCGAAGGGAAGGAATTATATTCTGTTGTTGGGGAGAAGTTCCCTTCCCTCTCCTAATACACACAGACAAGGAATCACATAGCCATAAATAGTCATCTAGTGACCAAAGAGGAACCACACGTAGGTTGAAGAAAGCTTGTTGTCGTTTAGTCGCTCAGTTGTGTCCAACTCTTTTGGACTGTAGCCCACCAGGCTCCTCTGTTCATGGTATTTCCAAGGCAAGAATACTGGAGTGGGTTTCCATTTCTTACTTCAGGGGATCTTCCCAACCCAAGGATCAAACCCATGTCTCCTGCATTGAGAGTCAGGCTCTTTACCACTGAACCACCAGGGAAGTGCCAATAACAGTTTAAAAGCCTCAGTGAAGAGGAAGGACCTATACCCTTGAAGACTACATTGGAGTAGCGCTAACTCTAGATTTCCACGTAGATGAGATAACATTATAGTTTAAAAGCAACTTGAGTCAACGTCTTTGTATTTACAACTGTAATCAGTCTGACTGATAAAAGAACTTCATGGAGAAGGTGAGGATTAAGTAAGGAATTGAAAATAAGTAAGTTGGATAGGCAGGGAGTAATTGCTTGGGCATTTGTTGGGCAGAAAATATTTTTTTCGTTGAACTAACTTTTGTTGCATCAATTCTGGATGCCAGCTTCCCTTAGTTCCACTCTAGTTACCCGGCTCCAGTGTGGGACCCCATCTAGTCACTCAAATGTTAATATGGTTCATATGAACATCCTTCTGCCCCCTCTGAGGGTAGAACTCACTTTGTAGGAGCAGAAAGAAGCAACAGTCAAGATGCTGTCTTCCTTTTCCCTTCCCACTTATCCTTATCAGTTTTCTCAGATGCCCATCCTTGAAAATTTTTCCAAAACCTCAGATATCTGAATATGCAAATAGAAAAGATGTCGGCTTTCATTTCATATTTTAAGAAGTAGCCCTAGGATTCATTCTTTGAGAGGCAGTCTTGTATAGCAGTCACAGAGGCAAAGTTTTGGAATCCAAGCTTAGTAGACATATGATATGAATCATGCTTAATCTCTTCAAGTCTCCATTTATCCATCTGTACGATGGGTATGTTGTAACAAGATTTAAGATTTCAGTGACTTAGCATATATAAAGTACCTACAAATAAAAAGCTCCAATACTTTGGCCACCTGATGTGAAGAGCCGACTCATTGGAAAAGACCCTGATGCTGGGAAAGATTGAAGGCAAAAGGAGAAGGGGACAGCAGAGGATGAGATGGTTAGATAGCATCACCAACTCAAGACATGAATTTGAGCAAACCCCAGGAGACAGTAAAGGATAGGGAAGCCTGGCATGTTACAGTCCATGGTGTTGCAAAGAGTCGGACATGACCTAGCAGCTGAAAAACAACTATATATATAGTTGCTTCTATTGCTTCTGTTTAGCTAGAGAATTTTAATACATTTACTGATTCACAACAAGAAAAAAGTCTTGAAAGTTAAATGTCAACTTGACTGAATAACTTTGAACCAGATTCTAATTCTTTTGTGATTATACAGAAAATTGTATGGATAATATAACAATTCTCATAAATTGACACCACAGGATACTGATTATTATATATACTCATCATTTTGAAAAATCACTACCAAAGAAAAGCCATCCACTACATTTCCAACACTACATTTGTATCTCTCTTATATATCTTTCATTGCTCGTGATTTCAGCGGTGATAATGTACCATGGGTTTTCTGTGGCTAATAATCTTCCATTAGCATATAATTATACTAGCAGTAGGACAGTGTTAGCACCTTTCAGATGAGTAATGGTCCTCAAATGATTATAATTTTGCCTACTGCTTTTAATAAAATCACAGCGAATCTATAAAACCATAACATTGAACCTCTATCAAGAAAAAATAAATTCTAATTTTATGGAGTATACATATAAATGAGATTCAAATTTCAGGGTGTTTGTTGGATGAATATTCTAAATAATCATCCCCAAACTACACAAAAAGGAACCATTTACAAAGTCATCATAAGAATTTAAAACTGCTCATGGGTTGATGGTGAGATACATAGTTTCTTCCCCAAAATGTGCTGAATACTGTCAGAGGCAATGATGAAATAATTAACCTTTTACATTTGTAAATGCTAGGGCAATAATTTAAAAGGTGTTGAAAATTATAAACCATTTCTGAATAATGAAACTTCCAAAGATATCAACTTCCATATGTGACCTCAACAACATTTACATCATTCTAACAGGTTTCATCTATTTTAAAATACCAAGACAGTCTGACTTCAATTAACTTTATATCCTAGTCATGCTAATGGTCTATATGGTAGTTAGTGGCGGGTATAATAATTCTTTTATTGCTGCTGCTGCTGCTGCAGCTAAGTCGCTTCAGTCGTGTCCGACTCTGTGCGACCCCATAGACAGCAGCCCACCAGGCTTCCCCGTCCCTGGGATTCTCCAGGCAAGAACACTGGAGTGGGTTGTCATTTCCTTCTCCAACGCATGAAAGTAAAAAGTGAAAGTAAAGTCGCTCAGTCGTGTCCGACTCTTAGCGACCCCATGGACTGCAGCCTACCAGGCTCCTCTGTCCATGGATTTTCCAGGCAAGAGTACTGGAGTGGGGTGCCATTGCCTTCTCCGCTTTTACTGCTAGTTTTAAATTAAAAGTTTGGGCTCTTTGAATAATTCAAAGGAGAATAGCTATTGCTAGCTGCCATACCAGTGACAAAATTCCAATATAATGTCTGCGGGTGTTTTTGAGTTTCTAAGCCTAGTTAGTGATCATCTCTCTCTGTATTCCCCTCCTCTCCTCCACTGCTCATGTCTTTTTAATCAGCCGTTTTAATTAATTACTGATTTTTTAACAGCTCTATTGAGGTATCTTTGACAAAGCTCTCATATCTTGGCTGAATGATTCAAATACATCCTGTCCAAATTACTTGTCTCCAGATTTCCCTTGCCAACCAACATTCTACTCTCTAGCAGAGTTCTTTGTTTTTCCCCAGTCTCAGAATGGGAACATTTGCTTCTGAATCAACTTTCCTCAGTCTCCTTTGCCTATGGGATGAATCCCTAACTCAGTGTGACATACCAGGCTCTTCATAATCTTTCTCCTGCTAACTTTGTAAACATTCTGCTGTTGCACCCAAGAAGCTTCACGATCCACAACTATGAAATGTATCCTTCCCGCAACATGGTGCGCTTCCTCATCCCTCTGCGCCTTCTCATTTGCCAGTCCCTCCCTCCTCCCACCGAACCATCCCTTATCTTCTCAGCTGACAAAACCAAGCTTCCCTTGATACATTTCTCCTCAGCATTTTGTGCCAAGCATGCTCTTACCTATGGCACTTACCAAGTCATACTATAACTAAAGTGTACACACCTCTCTGCCATGAGACTATGCCCTCCAGATGAACAGGAACCAGACATTCTTCGCTGTGTCTCACCCATCCACAAGGACTACAGGAGTGCCCCCACTTAGTAGGTGCTTAACACCTACTGTGCGTAAAGAAATAAAACATAACTTTCTCTGGACTGAGTCACAGGTTGCCTCGGGCAAAGGACTTTTAAAAAGAGAATACACAGCAGCATGGATGTACCTAGAGATTGTCATACTGAGTGAGGTAAGTCAGAGAGACACACACACACACACATATATGTATCACTCATGTGTGGGATTTTTTATAAAATGGTACAAATGAATCTATTTATAAAATAGAAATAGAGTCACAGATGCAGAAATCTTATGGTTACCAAGGAAGAAATGGGGGGGTGGGGGAGAGTTAATTGGAAGATTTGGATTGACATATATATGCTATTATATATAAAATGGGCTTCCCTGATAGCTGAGTTATCAGGGAACGTAAAGAATCCACTTGCAATGCAGGAGACCCTGGTTTGATTCCTAGGTTGGGAAGATTTTCTGGGGAAGGGAATGGCTACCTACTCCAGTATTCTTGTGCTTCCCTGGATAGACTACCTACTCCAATATTCTTGCACTTCCCTGGTGGCTTAGATAGTAAAGAATCTTCCTGCAGTACAAAAGACCTGGGTTTGATCCCTGGGTTGGAAAGATCCCCTAGAGAAGGGAAAGGCTACCCACTCCAGTATTCTGGCCTGGAGAATTCCACGGACAGAGGAGCCTGGCAGGCTATAGTCCATGGGGTCACAAAGAGTCAGACACGACTTCATTTCATATACAAAATATATAACTAATAAGGACCTATTGTATAGCACAGGGAACTCTATTCAATACTCTATAATGACCTATATGGAAATAGAATCTAAGAAAAGAATGGATATATGTATAACTGACTCACTTTGTTGTATATCTGAAGCTTACATAACATTGTAAAGAAACAACACTCCAATAAAAATCAATAAAAAAATTTAAAACGATGATAGAATGTAGATTCTAAAATTCGTCAAATGTTTTCACATTTCAAAGCTAAATCCACTTTAAGACCCGAGTCATTCTTTCAGTTCATCTCACCAAGCCATCCTCTCACCACATCAGAGATGAGCTGGCCTCTCCTTGTGGTTCAGATCAGATCAGTCACTCAGTCGCGTCTGACTCTTTGCGACCCCGTGAATCACAGCACGCCAGGCCTCCCTGTCCATCACCAACTCCCGGAGTTTACTCAGACTCATGTCCATCAAGTCAGTGATGCCATCCAGCCATCTCATCCTCTGTTGTCCCCTTCTCCTCCTGCCCCCAATCCCTCCCAGCATCAGAGTCTTTTCCAATGAGTCAACTCTTCGCATGAGGTGGCCAAAGTACTGGAGTTTCAGCTTTAGCATCATTCCTTCCAAAGAAATCCCAGGGCTGTTCTCCTTCACAATGGACTGGTTGGATCTCCTTGCAGTCCAAGGGACTCTCAAGAGTCTTCTCCAACACCACAGTTCAAAACCATCAATTCTTCGGTGCTCAGCCTTCTTCACAGTCCAACTCTCACATCCATACATGACCACAGGAAAAACCACAGCCTTGACTAGACGAACCTTTGTTGGCAAAGTAATGTCTCTGCTTTTGAATATGCTATCTAGGTTGGTCATAACTTTCCTTCCAAGGAGTAAGTGTCTTTTAATTTCATGGCTGCAGTCACCATCTGCAGTGATTTTGGAGCCCAGAAAAATAAAGTCTGACACTGTTTCCACTGTTTCCCCATCTATTTCCCATGAAGTGGTGGGACCGGATACCATGATCTTCGTTTTCTGAATGTTGAGCTTTAAGCCAACTTTTTCACTCTCCACTTTCACTTTCATCAAGAGGCTTTTGAGTTCCTCTTCACTTTCTGCCATAAGGGTGGTGTCATCTGCATATCTGAGGTTATTGATATTTCTCCCGGCAATCTTGATTCCAGTTTGTGTTTCTTCCAGTCCAGTGTTTCTCATGATGTACTCTGCATATAAGTTAAATAAGCAGGGTGACAATATACAGCCTTGACGTACTCCTTTTCCTATTTGGAACCAGTCTCTTGTTCCATGTTCAGTTCTAACTGTTGCTTCCTGACCTGCATACAAATTTCTCAAGACGCAGAACAGGTGGTCTGGTATTCCCATCTCTTTCAGAATTTTCCACAGGTTATTGTGATCCACACAGTCAAAGGCTTTGGCATAGTCAATAAAGCAGAGATAGATGTTTTTCTGGAACTCTCTTGCTTTTTCTACGATCCAGCGGATGTTGGCAATTTGATCTCTGGTTCCTCTGCCTTTTCTAAAACCAGCTTGAACATCAGGAAGTTCACGGTTCACATATTGCTGAAGCCTGGCTTGGAGAATTTTGAGAATTACTTTCCTAGCGTGTGAGATGAGTGCAATTGTGCGGTAGTTGGGGCATTCTTTGGCATTGCCTTTCTTTGGGATTGGAATGAAAACTGACCTTTTCCAGTCCTGTGGCCACTGCTGAGTTTGCCAAATTTGCTGGCATATTGAGTGCAGCACTTTCACAGCATCATCTTTTAGGATTTGGAATAGTTCCACTGGAATTCCATCACCTCCACTAGCTTTGTTCGTAGTGATGCTTTCCAAGGCCCACTTGACTTAACATTCCAGGATGTCTGGCTCTAGGTCAGTGATCACACCATCATGATCATCTGGGTCGTGAAGATCTTTTTTGTACAGTTCCTCTGTATATTCTTGCCATCTCTTCTTAATATCTTCTGCTTCTGTTAGGTCCATACCATTTCTGTCCTTGTGGTTGGCCTGACCTAATTCATGGCCACTCCACTAATCTCATTGTGATCCACTGTGTGCCTTTTACAAGATGGTCCCTCCTTTGTCTTTAGCATCAGAAGCTTCCCATCTTAGAGGGCTACCTCCAGACCTGTCGTTTGAAAGGCACATCTCTCTTAACTCATGATTTATAACAGTGGCTGAACATGTGATGTAACTTATCATTTTCCAATTACTGCATGTAAACTTGCTTTTTTCCTAAACAAACTCAGATGATTCTTCAGGAATGGTTTATACTCAGTACTCATTTTAGCAGCCTTGGTCCTCTAATTCCCATCACACCTAAATTATGCCAGACATGGAGGCATCAATAGACTGGGTATTAAGTTCATGTAGTACTTAAAAGGAAAAAAAAAGAAAAAAAAAAAAGGGCTTCCCTCGTGGCTCAGTGGTAAAGAATCTGCCTGCCAATGCAGCAGACATGGGCTTGATCCTTGATCTGGGAAGATCCCACGTGCCATGGAGCGACAGAGCCCATGCACCACAACTGCAGAATCTGCACTCTGCACTCTAGAGCCCTCGAATTGCACCTGCTGCGCCTGCATGCTGCAGTGACTGAAGCCTGACGCCCTAGAGCCCATGGTCTTCAACAAGAGAAGCCACCACCGTGAGAAGCCCTTGCACCACAGCTAGAGAATAGCCCTTGCTCACCACAACTAGAGAAAAGCCCATGCAGCAACAAAGACTGAGAACAGCCAAAAATAAAAAATTATATTTAAAAAACTGTTGCTAAGTTATGTAACCAAAAATTTTAACAAAACAGCATTTTCAGAAACATTGTACCATGGCACAGTGATTTTTTTTTTCTTTTGCCCTGTATCATTGTCATAGTTCTACTTGAACAGATCCATAAAGTTAAAATAGAGGAAAATATTTAGTTTCCATAAATATCTGAATTCTGATTCTATGCTTCCTGAACTAGCTCATATTCTACTTGATGAAGCCAGCTTGTAGGAAGCAAATACAATTTACAGAATGGAATTTTCTGTTGCATTACCTGATAAGCTATGATCGCAATAGAAATGTCTCATAGAGACCTAAAATACAATTTGAAACAAATATAAAGGCTTCTACAAGGATTGAGAATCTTGGACATTTTTCTATGAATGTAAAATACTCTTGCCTGATACCATACACAATACATTTTTATGAAATCATCATTTATTTCTCTTCCATTGTAATTAGATACCATCCCTAAGAAGCCAACTCAAAAAAATAAGTTCACATTGTCTTATATAATTATTATGTGTTTTTATTTTAATGAAGGCATTCCTTAACTCTTTAGAGAGAAACCACATAACAATGTGCCAACTTGCTTTCACTAATATAAATATTTTCTATTAATAAGAGAGCTTTCTTGTTGTCTAATGTAATAATTGTGGATCCTTAACTTGATGGACACGATAAACTTGAGATCTAAGACAAAAAAAAGAAAAATCTAGCTGATTGTCTCAGCTATGCCTCATACTTATCTGTATGACCTTGAGCAGGTCATATGATCAAGAAGTAAAGAGACCTCCAGTACACTATTTACAGAATTACTGTAAGAACACAATGTTAGAATATAAGGAGGCAAGATGTACACATTTTTATAAAATGTGAAACTAATGAATGCAAATGAATGTAAATTATTATTACTGAGGAATCTCAACATCCTAACTTAATTTATGTAATATTTAGCAGTATTAAAGAAACGACTTTTGATGAATGTTTCTTGCAGATGAGTGTTTCCAATTTGATTAATGTGCTGAGGATTGGTGTACATTTGAAAAGCTTGTGAGGTCAAAAGTGATGAGTCAATTAGAGATAATTTGGTCTCCTCCTACCAGACTCGTCCACTGCTTACAAAATCAAGTCTAAATACTACTTCCCAGGGGAGCAGTTCTTCATTTAATCATCATCAGTGAATATTTATAGAGCCTACCTATGGCAGCGGTACCACAGCTGGCAACCTTAGATTGGTTCATTAATCAACAACACATTTGGTGCACGCAGGCAGTTGTTTCTGATGTCTTTATTGGAAAGAAATCTGGTTTGTGAATGTGGGTTAAGTTCATGTTTTTGCAATCACCAAATGCTTGTTTTCACAGGCATCATTCAAGGTTCCCAAGAGCAGAGGTGTCCCTGTTGACTGCAGACACAACGGGAGATGACAGACTGGCGAAGGGGGTTAATTGTACACAAAATTTTGCACAGATGTGTGTCTGGATTCACTTCCAGGCTAAGGGCTGCTGCCTGCCATCAAGGTCTCTAGGGAAAATGCAACTCCTGTGATAACAGATTTCTATGATGATACATCCTTACTCTAGAGAAGGGTGCTTGCGGAGACCCCACTGTGTGTAATGTGGAGACTGCTCCCCAGAGTAGATGTTCTGAACATCAAGTCAACGTGAGCTCTTTTTAAGACTTCTACCCCTTTTCTTGGAAGAAATTCCATTTTTAGCACTTTTAATTTCTTCATGTATCATTTTCCTTATTAAAGTTTTCTGACATTTTTGAAAGTCTAAACTGTGTTATGTTTCCCAATCTGTAAAATAGTTAGCTCGGTGATTCACATCTACCATGTAACCATTTCCACAGATTTATTCTTGTTTATTAAAAAATAATTTAGAATTCCATTTCCTATTAGATCATCAACTATCTACTCAGGGTCTTCATCTAATCTTTTAATCAAATCTTCAGGATGTTTTTCTAAAAATCTCAAGGTGACAATACATTTAATAGTATGGCAAAAAATAATCTACAATTTTTACCAATCATACCACTATCCTAGATAGTTACTATCACAGCTTTAAAAAATGACACTCAACTCTCTTTTGTTGTGCTGTCTTTATCTCAAAGTCATGGCAAATCAATCCATAACTCTTTAAAACAGATGGTCATTACTCCAGAAAGTGTTATGGTAAAATATTTTTTTCAACTTATTTATCCAGATTGAGTCATTTATCTTCTCTCTTTCTGTTGGGATAAAACTCATGATTATTGGCTAATTGTCTTGGACTATGAGACCAAAGCTGCTTTTTAAAAATGCCACATTAATGATAATTTGTAGATTATAGACTCTGCCTATTTCAGTATGGTGACTTTCTTAGCAGTCATTAGTAAGATCTGTCATTTACGTATGTGAAAATCTGAGTACATAGCCCATTTGGTTTTTGAGATGTTAGAGAATATTTTAATGAATACTAAGAAGAAAGCAGTTATGAGAAGCTAGAAGATTAAGAGCTGGGACATTTGATCTAGTCTACATTGTTTAACTTTAGCAATTATTTCAACTCATGATCACGTGACTGGTGATTTGAAATATTCTGAAGAATTCTGAATGCAGAATTTCTTTAGTTGAGACAGGGGTTGAGTTCAGAACCTATAACTGTCATGGGCTACATGGGATTTTGATATCATGATCCACAAAATTCTATTCTAGGTTTTGAAGATCATAATGAAGATTCAACAACAGCATTTCCCAATAGAGCTAATATTATACATGATAAAGTGATTAACATATTTCGGGAGCAATTTAATGTTTAACAAGAAGACTCCTAATTTAGAATTTAGGTAAGTTATGTGGGATATGCAGGTGAAGGGCAGAGATTTTAAATCAGTGCATATTTTCAGTATCTTCTTTGATGATCCAGATAAAGAATTCTTATAGATTTATTTGCTTATTAGCATGAAACAATTTGGTGGTCACTTACATTTGGTTCATCTTTGTATAATAGTAAAGCTGGAATCCTTCACATTTCCATTATTTATTATGAATGACTAGTATAATGTGAACATCTATTTAACCATGTATATTAGATGCAAGAGAGGTTATGCATGGAAGTAAAGCAACATATTGACTTCCCTGGTGGCTCAGATGGTAAAGCGTCTGCCTACAATGCAGGAGACCCGGGTTCAATCCCTGGGTCAGGAAGATATCCTGGAGAAGGAAATGGCAACCCACTCCAGTATTCTTGCCTGGAAAATCCCATGGAAGGAAGAGCCTGGTAGGCTACAGTCCATGGGGTCGCAAAGAGTTGGACACAACTGAGCGACTTCACTTTCACTTTCAAAGCAACATTTTGGGGGCTACAATATTGAGAAATATCTTAGATAATTCTGGATCCTTTTCCAAATCACAAAGTAGGTGACACATTTATTTGCACAATGTTAAAGAAAGCTGAGCACAGAAGAATTGATGCTTTTGAACCGTGGTGTTGGAGAAGACTCTTGAAAGTCCCTTGGACTGCAAGGAAATCCAACCAGTCCATTCTAAAGGAGATCAGTCCTGGGTGTTCATTGGAAGGACTGATGTTGAAGCTGAAACTCCAATACTTTGGCCACCTGATACGAAGAGCTGACTCATTTGAAAAGACCCTGATGCTGGGAAAGATTGAGGGCAGGAGGAGAAGGGGACGACAGAGGATGAGATGGTTGGATGGCATCACCGACTCGATGGACATGGGTTTGGGTGGACTCCGGGAGTTGGTGATGGACAGGGAGGCCTGGTGTGCTGCAGTTCATGGGGTCACAAAGAGTCGGACATGACTGAGAGACTGAACTGAACTGAACTAAAAAAAAAAAAAAAAAAATCCAGTGTGTGTGTGTGTGTGTGTGTGTGTACTTGAGTCCTCTAAAGAAAATGCTTTTTAATTGGAGGCATTTGCCAATCTATGTTATAGCTTCTTGCCCCTTCTCAAGGAATGTTTATTGCTATGGTGATAGGGGAGACAGGATAAGATGGTGAGAAATATTTCAATGAATTGATGGTGTTTAACCTCTTTGTTGTTGCAGTTGTTTAGTCTCTAAGTCATGTCCGACCCTTTGCAACCCCATGGACTATAATGTGCCAGGCTCCTCTGTCCATAGAATTCTCCAGGCAATAATACTGGAGTGGGTTGCCATGCCCTTCTTCAGGGAATCTTCCCTACCCAGGGGCTGAACCTGCATCTCCTGCATTGGCAGGTGGATTCTTTATAGTTGAGCCACCAGGGAAGCCCATTTAATCTCTCATCCAGATTTTTATCCAGGCTCTACTGGCTCTTCAAAACTGACTACTCTCTCAGTGGCATTGGTTATTTCCTCACACTGCCATGATTCAAATTTGGTTGCCTGAAAAAATGATACCTTAAGGAAAAGAAAGTCATTGAGACAAGTGATTTGGAATAGGGAAGATTAGTGTCATTTGAAGTATGTGAAGTTCAAAGTGTAAAGTGGATATTTACCTAGAGGAAGATGTCCAATGGGAATTGTGAATGGAGGACAGAAGTTTATGGGTTAACAATATATTCATAAATCACTCTTGGCATTTATGAGAGTGAACATGATCAGCCCAAGGGAAGAATTATTAATCTGGGGTCAATGAATCTCCTAAGGGTATTCATGAATTCCTGAATTTATATCAAATATGCTATAAGAATATATTTCTTTAAAAAGAGCTTATAACTTTAAATAGATTCTCAAAAAAGGCTATGATCCAAAAATTGTTTTTAAAAGTTGGACCAAGGAAAGGACAAATGAGCATATAAAGAAAGGACTTTAATGTGGATAGTGAGGGGATATTTGATTAAAAGGTATTAAACCCGCATTTCTTGAAAACCAATGATATGCCAGGCAATGTCTCTGGGAATTTCATATAGAAAGTCTCACTTAATCTTCTCAACAGTCCTGTGAGGCTGAGATCACTAACATGGTTTTACACATGAGATAAATGAAGCTCAGAGATTAAAAGGATTTTTCAAAATCCAACAGTAACTAGGCAACAGGGCAATTCCTGTTCAGAGGGCATGATTCCAAGTGTGGTACTCAGTATCATAGCTACAGTAAGAACTAGAGATGAGTGGTGGAGGGGTAGGAAATGTACAAATACCAAGAGACACAGTCTTAAGTAGGAAACAGTAACAAAGACAATTTTATGCAGCCTAAAGTAGATTTGACAGGATGGATGTCCATGGAATATTACAGCAACAAAATTTAGCTGCAAGTATCTTTAACAATTAAGTTGGGGAAACCTCAAACATATTAAGTTAAAAAATAATTTCCTTGGCTATTAAAAATCATCCATTTAGAGATTATTCAAAAACTTTTACTAATAATTTCATTCATTCTTTCACCTTCCTTGTTGCCAGGTACTGCACTATAAAGCAGTTTAAACAACTTCAATAAAGTTTTTCATTATGATTGTGTCATTTTTGAGTATTGAGCACTTTTCAGAAAATTGTTACAGAACATATGCAATGAATAATATTGAAATGTATGAAATATGTTACTATATCTTCAATTCACTGAGTTGATATGATCCAGAGAACAAGTTTGGAAATTATCTCGTAGTTAAACAGTAACAGTAACATTTGATAAAAGCATCTTTATTGTGTTAAATGCCAGTTAATGGATAGTAAAAGAGAAAGTTGTATGGACGAAAATGTATTTTCTATGAGACACAAAAACTATATATTACTGTTTTCTTTAATATTTTTTAAAATTAAAATTATTCTTTCAGAAAGATCAGGCTACCACCACTTAAATCTCTTGACTGGTATTAATATCAATAAAAATCAAGAAAACCAACGTCATGTGCATTACAACATAACGCAATAGAAAGTACCCAACACACTCTATGAGATATTTTAGCCTAAAAAAATTAAATCTGTATCTCATAGAGTCATTAGTCTAACTACTAATAGTTAGGAACGCAACAGTGGATTTGGACAGGATTATGAAAAGATTAGGATGTTTCCAAGAGCATGGCGTGAAGTTGGAGGGGTAGCTGGCTGGAGCTGAGAAGGTCAAGGATGGGTTGTTGACCACAATACTGAAATTGGGAAAGAATACATAGTAGGAATGGAATTGAACGATATCATAGAAAGGAGGAGGAAGGGATATGCATGTGGGGAAGAGGAAGACATGGTGATTATTAAGTACTGTTGTTCACATCCTCCAATGCAGTAAGCTAAATAAGGTATCAAAGTATTATTTATAATTTTGAAAATAAAAAGTCATACTCAGAAATGTTAAGTAAATTCACAAAGATCACATATTTATTTAGTGACAAATCTGTGTGTATGTGTGTGTGTGTCTGTGGGCACCCTGTCATGTCCAACTCTCTGTGACCCCATGAACTGTAGCCTGCCAGGCTTTTCTGTCCATGGGATTTTCCAGGCAAGAATACTGGAGTGGGTTGCCATTTCCTATTCCATGGGATCTTCTCAACCCAGAGATTGAAACCCTGTCTCTTGTGTCTCCTGCACTGGCAGGTGGATTCATTACCACTGTGTCCAGGGCTGCACAAAACCTTCTGACTACAAATCTGGTAGAAAATCAGCACTCGTTTTACTTAGATGCTCTTTTATCCTGGATTAGAACACAGGCAGAGGCATGAAAGCTAAGAGTCCTTCCTGAAAATGTGAGCAAAACAGACTCTTCTAAAAATAGTGAAATTTTTTTTCCTATACATGCACTTTGTCCTCTAATTGAAAGCTACCTCAATTCATGCTTGTCTAATGAGGTGCAATACAGCCATGCCTGAAATAACTTTGGGTAATGAGACGACTTTCATTAATCTACTTATGAAAGAGTCTGTTCATTAATTAGCCTGGACAGCACAAAAGCCAAAACAGTGACACTCCTGTTTCAGAGTGACAACCAGAATCTAATTAGAAATTAGTGGCTGAAAGGACTCAAACACTCCCACTTGCACTGATATTGGCCTACAGGTGTTCAGCCACGATGCTAACACATTTCACATGTGAGACAGCTTGGGCAGAGGAGCAGGGCCTAAGGAGGTGGGTGGCAGAGAGCACATCAAGGTCAGGGTCAGCTTTCAGACAAGCCCCTTCATCTCTCAAGATAAGAGGGTTTTAGGAAAGTAGGGGGCTTCCCAGGTGGTACACACGTGGCAGAGAATCCACCTGCCAATGTAGGAGATATGGGTTCCATCCCTGGGTTGGGGAGATCCCCCGGAGAAGGGCATAGCAACCCACTCCAGTATTCTTGCTGGGAGAATTCCATGGACAGAGGAACTGGCAGGCTACAGTCCATGGGGTTGCAAAGAGTCAGACATGGCTGAGCACACACACACAGGAAAGTAGAATGAAAAACTCATTGCTTCATCTTTCTTCTGTGTGTGCTTTGCTCTTTCCCTCCCTGGCTCTCTTTAATCATACACACACACTACCACCACTACCACACATGATCACATAGCTGTTTACAAAAACTACATGTCAGTATAGAAAACAGACTTGGGGTTACCAAGGGAAGGGGAGTGTGATGGAGGAGGACTGGGGTGAGAGTTCGGGGTCAATAGATGCAAACTATTACGTATACGATGGAAAAACAAGGTCCTACTGTATAGCACAGGGAACTATATTCAATATCCTATGATAAACCACAATGGAAAAGATTATGAAAAATAGTGTGTGTATATATATACATATAACTGAATCACTCCACTATACAGAAGAAATTAATGTGTTGTAAATCAACTATATTGAATAAAATTAAAAATTTTAAATCCACGTGTAAGTAATAATGTGAGTTGTTGTTGTTCAGACACTAAGTCATGTCTGACTCTGTGACCCTACGAACTGCAGCACGCCAGACTTCCCCGTCCTCCACTACCACCTGGAGTTTGCTCATACTCATGTCCATTGAGTCAGTGATGCCATCCAAGCATCTCATCCTCTATTGCCCCCTTCGCCTCCTGTCTTGAGTCTTTCCCAGCATCAGGGTCTCTTCCAATGAATAGGTTCTTCGCATCAAATGGTATTGGAGCTTCAGTTTCAGCATCAGTCCTTCCAATGAATATTCAGGGTTGATTTTCTTTAGGATTCACTGGTTTGATTTCCTTGATGTCCAAGGGACTCTCAAGAGTCTTCTGATTATATTACTTAACTGATCTTTTATTCCCCACAAATTCTAGGTTAACAAAATAACCAATTTCAATGCCTATCTCCCTCCCTCCCTCCCTCCTTCTTTCTCTCCTCCCCCCACTATAAAACAAAAACTCCCCAAATTAACCTTTCAATGACTCCTAAACACGCGTTCTTTCAGAAAAGGAAGAAAAAGTCCATTCTGAGGCAAGAGATGATTATTGACTGATTTTAAAGATCAAGGGAGTTCATTCATGTTCAAGAGTAATATTCTGAGGAAAAGGCACTTCAGTATTATCAATTCCTTTTAAACCATTTTACCTAAGTTGAATTGCCTCTTTTATGTAAGTATGTTGTATAATATTTCTTTGCCTTTCAGCTCTATGTGAGCTTGGGTTTTTCTCATAATATTTTCTTAAGCAACTCAGCTGGGTCTAATTCCCAGGCTTTCATCTTGAAATCATGAGACAACCCATTACCCCTTAACCCATGTCCCATTAGAAAGTCTCTGAAAGCTGAATCAGGCAGTAGGTCTTAGGCAAGAAAATGAATTATTCTGTAACAATTTACTGCTTTCTAAAGAAATGTGGCACACAGAATACCTAACTTTGCTCAAGATAAATATATATTGAGTGAATGGAATAAGGACTGAATTGGGAGTTTCGTTATTGTCACAAAACAGAGATTTAAATACTCAAAGGAACACCCAGTCTGAGCTTTCCAAAAGGAGGGAATGTCTTTAGACTCTTCATTTCCAAGATACACAACTGGCATGAGAAGGTATACAACCATCATTCATTCATTCATTCATACTCATCTCATGTAAGGTGTAAGCATTTGGACTTCCCTGGTGGCTCAGTGGGAAAGAATCTGCCTGCCAAGGCAGGGGACACAGATTTGATCCCTGATCCAGGAGGATCCCACATTCTGTGGAGCAACTGAGCCTGTGCTCTAGAGCCCGAAAACCGTAACTACTGAACCCACGTGCCACAGTTACTGAAGCTCACCTACCCTAGAGCCTGTGCTCGGCAACAAGGAGCCACCGCAATGAGAAGCTCGCATCTAGAAAGTAGCCCCCACCTGCTACAACTAGAGAAAAGCCCACACAGCAACGAAGACCCAGAGCAACCAAAATTAAATTAATTTTTTAAAAAAGAAAAGAAATGTAAGCATTCAGTTTGTGATTCACGATACTTGGGAATTCAGGCCTGCCTATATTTCAATTCATAGTCATCCTCCTCACACTGAGGATGGATCCTTCCCACCTCTCGAATCCCAGCTCTGATCTCATCATCTCTTGAATGCTATGTGGCAGTCACAACACTCTCCTTGAGTCAGCCCCCCTCTGCTGGTTTTCACATTCCCTTCCTTTGTTCACTGCAGCTCCTAATATACAATCACCAAAGCCTCTTCCTACTTCCTCCTGGGCATATGGTTAGTCCACCATCTTTCCCAGCCCTCCTTACAATCACTAAGGCTACATGGTTGACTTCTGGCCAGTGGAGGGTGGGTGAAAGTGACACCTGTTTCTTCCAGGCCTGGCCCTTAACAACAACCAGCGTGATGCTTCAGAATGCCTGCAGAGGGTTCTGGAGAACACAGAGGATGGAGCCGAGTTATGGAAGGAACCTGGGTCTCTGAATCATTGGCCCTGGAGGAGACTGAACCAAGAGAGTCATTCAGCCAGGAGCACTGTGTAGAACTGATGTATAAATGAGAAATAACTTCCATTGCCTTAACCCACTGAAATGCGGGGGTTGTCTGTTACAGTGGTTAATCTACATGACTCATATTCTCATGTTGCCCCTTCTTCCTGGCAGGTCCACTCCAACCTTTTCTATTTGACAAAGGCCTTCTGAGCTTTCATATTTACGTTAAGGAACAACTTCTACCTGAAAGTCCTCTCTCTCCCTGCCTTTGGTAAACTTACCATTTCCTCATTTTATGCTCCTATCTCCCTCTGAAGTCAGTATCTGTGGACCCCATGGGCAAAGCAGAATGCCTACACCACAGCAAGGTGAATCGATGAATTAGACTGAATTCTTCCCATAATTTCTTCCCCTCAATGCTCCTGAACTGGACTCACAGAAACTCCTTGCTTTTCTCATCATCTTGCTCCATACCCACTGCTCTTACACTGAGGATGCCCTTCACTCCTTGCTTGCCAGGTTGAACACACTCCCTCTTGGACTGTGGGAGGAAGGACACGACCACAGTCTTACAGATGGAAATAATTTATGCTTGCAGGATGCATACGTTTACATTAAGAGTTTGACAAAACTTTTTTCCAAATCAAGAAAAAATCTAGATCCATGTTACACCCATAAAAGATGGCAATGTATCTAACATCCATGATTCCTGGAGAGAGTCTCTCCTCCCTTTGGTTATAAGAGTGTTCAAGGGTCCTAAAATGAAAGTGAAAGTGTTAGTCGCTCAGTCGTGTCCAACTCTTTGAGACCCCATGGACTGTAGTCCGCCAGGGTCCTCTGTCCATGGGATTCTCCAGGCAAGCATACTGAAGAGGGGAGACAGTCCCTTCTCCAGGGGATCTTCCTGACCCAGGGATTGAATCCACATCTTCTGCATAGCAAGCAGATTCTTTACCATCTGATCCATCAGGGAAGCCCCCAAATGGAGAAGTCCTGTGTGCTTTACAATTTGGTCATCACTAAGTCAGTCAATTGCCTGGTCTTTTGGGGGTAATAGAAGGCAGGACTCTGTTCCCCTTGACCTCATACCCAGTAAACTTGAGGCCAGTGATACCAAGCCTGGTTCCTAATGGAGCATAAGGAAGAGGAAAGTATCTCATCTACTGCCTGAATTCTTTTCATCTAAATTAGTCAATAGGAAAACAAGGCACAATTCATTTTACTAACTGGTTTTTCTGCCACAAAAAAAGTATAAAATGTTGGTTAAAACAGCAGACATACCAACACTGCTGCTTAGGAAAATCATTTTACTTCTACATGTTATGAGTTATTAAAAGGGGTAAAAATAAAGAAAGAATGGGAATGGAGGGCTTATAGTCACCTTTAAGCTTTCTAAAAGCAAATTTAAACTATTTAACGGACAAAAAGTTGAACTGAATTTACCTTCTGTCAGAAACAAGTAAAAAGTAATTGAAAAAATAAACCATGGCCCAGAGCTTCTACTATTTGATCATAAATATTCAGAGAAACCTCTAAATAAAACAAAGCAATATTTATTCTACCTTGAAAGATAGCCTCCTCCCCAAGGCAAAATCAGCACAATCAAACAAGCAAACAAAAGGCAACCCTGACAATCACCTCTCCGTATAACTCACCTTCCGGCACCCTCTTTGACCTACCAGACCCTATTCTAAGCTTCGGGATACAAAGATAAATAATAGATCATTTCAGCTCACAGTGAGTTCCAAGATTGGAAGGTGAGAGATGCAGGCAAATACCTATACAATGTAAAAAGTGAGACAATCACAGAGGAGAAAAAGCACAAATAAATTATAAAGGTGATGGAGAAAAGACTCAGCATCTTTGGATGAGAGGAACACAACACCACGATGCTTCTTCCACTGCTGCTGCCTGCAGAGTATGTTCCTTTGCATTCACTGTGAGCCCATCAGACTCCCATTGCCTTACATCATTCACTTCCTCCGGAATTAGAGCTTATGACATTTTTATATCTAGAATGAACACATGGCATATGAGCAAAAACCCAGTTTCTGAATTTAGTAACAAACACCACTTGCCATCTGATATTTTCAAAAGTACATTCAACATCATTCATAATAAAATTAATTCTTACATACTAGCTTGAGTACCTTTCTACTAAAAAGATTCAACTTTTGCAACCCATTTGTTGCAATTTATTTTTTAACTGTTTAACTACCAATGAAACATACCTGTCATAGCATCAAAACAATACAGAAGGGTTTGAAATAAAAAGTAATATTTTACTCCAACAGAAATTTGTGGCTAAGAGCTATTACACCTGAAATGCTCATGTGAGAAGAGAAGTACTGTCAAAGTTTTAAAAATCAACAAAGTATGAGTTAAGATTGTCCTGCCTGAGGAACAGATGAAAAGGCAGGAAAAAAATGACCAGAGCCTGGGAGAACTGAGACATTGTCAAGCATGTCAGTATCTGTATAATGAGTGTCCCAGTTGGCAAGTAGACAGATAAAGGGGAAGAAATAATATTTGAAGAGATAATGACCCAAAACTTCCAAATTTGTTTTAAAAAATTCATTTACATATCTAAGAAGTTCAATCAACAAGGAATATGATCCCAAAATGATATATATCATAAGTAAGCTGCTGAAAGATACAAAGAGAACGCTGAAGGCAGTGAACGGAATGACTTGTCAAGGGGTATAAAAGGGATTTTACAGCTGATTAACAGCTGATTTCACATCACAAACCATGGTGGTAAGAAGGCATTGAGATGATACATTCAAAGTGCTGAAAGAAAAAGACCATAAACCAAGAATTCTACATCGGCAAAATTATTCTTAAAACATGCAAGCGATAGTAGGACATTCCCAGGTTTAACACACATGAAAAAAAAAAAAAGGAAAACAGAATTTGTCACTAGCAAGCCTACCCTGTAAGAAATACTAAAGAAAATACTTTAGGCTGAAATAAAAGGATATTAGACAGTAACTCCAATTCACATTGGGAAGAATGTGAGAAAAAAAGAGCCCTGGTAAAGATAATATTGATAAGAGATATTGGCTATATTATATTTTATATTAACTATAAATGGAGTATAACCTTTATAAACTGTGAATCACTATATCATACACCATAACTTATATGTCAACTATACATCAATAAAAAATAAAGAAAATTTAAAAAAAAATATTGATAAGATAAAAGGAAACATACATGTATTTTTATTTGTACCTCTTTCTCCTCTTCCATCTGATCTAAAAGACAGCTGCATGAAACAATAATTCTAAAACTATGCTGATGGGCTTATGATACATAAAGATGAAATGTGGATGACAATGGCACAGAAGAGGGGATGGAACACAGCTATAGAAGAACACAGCTTTGTATACTGTTGCACTATGTTGTTTGAATATAAGTAATAATCTGAACACAAGGTAATGTGTTCACTGTAATGCCCAAGGCAGCCAGTGAGGAAATAACTGTTAAAAATTTAGTAAGAGAAACAAGGGAATTAAAATGATACAATATAAAGTATTTCCTTTAGAGAAGGCAATTACGAAGAGAGGAATGAAAAATAAGACGTAAGACACAAATATCAGACAAAAATCCTATCTTATAATAGTAATTAAATGTAAAGGGACTAATCACTCCTCAACAATGAAAAGACTGTCAGACTGAATTTTTTTTAAACATAGGCTACCTACAAGAGACACACTTTAGATCAAAGGCACAGGTAGGTTAAAGTACCAGGATGTAAAGATTTAGACGTGGAAAGTTATTGAAAGAGGGCTTCGGTCACTGTACTAACATCAGTCAAAATGACAGCATTTAAAACTAAATTGTTAACTGAGACAAAGAAGGACACTTAAAAATGAGGCAAGGGTCAACGTCTCCAAGAATGACAATTATAAACACATTTACACCAAAAGAGACAATTCAAAAATAATGGTGACTTGAACTACAGAGACAGAATGAATTAAATTTCAACAACAGAACTAGCTAGCAGATCCATGAGCCAAAAGAAGACCTGAAAAATATTTCAACATTAAAAACCAATTAGATCTACCAGACATCAATAGAAACCTTCACAAGAGCAGAAAACACGTTCTCCTCAAGTTCACATGGAACACTCTGCAGGACGGAACTCTTATAATTCAACAACAATCAACAATAAAAAGGCAAAGACCCAAGTTTAAAAACAGCTTAAGGGTTTGAACAGACCTTTTTTTCCCAAGGAAGATATACAAATACCCAATAAGCCCTTAAAGAGAGGCTCAACATCACCCCTCACCACAGAAATGCAAATCAAAACCACAGAGATACCACTTCACACCCAGTAGAATGGCAACCATAAAAGAGATTAAAAAAAAAAAAAAAAAAAAACCATGTATGAAGTGTAAATGGATTGAATCCTCATAAATTTATTGATGGGAATGTAAAATGGTACAGCAGCTGTGGAAAGCAGTTCAGCTGTTTCTCAAAAAAGTCAAGCTTACTTGGAACTGGAGCAGCCTATGGAGAGAGCCATGGTGAGAAGGACCAGCCCACGTAACAGCTGGGCTCCCAGCCAGAGCCGGTTCCAGCTTGCCAGTAGCGTGAGTGAACCGTCTCAAAAGTGGGTCCCCCAGCACCCACCTGAGCAGCTCCAGCTGAAACCATGTTGAACAGAGACAAACCATCCCCATTCAGGTGTGCCTGAATTCCAGATGATTCATAAGCAAAATGGATTAATGTCATTTTTAAGTCACACAAAAAAGTCAGGCATACTGTTACATATGACCCAACAACTCTACTGAGCATCTACTCAAAAGAAATGAAAATGTATCTACATACAAAAATTTGTATATGAAGGTTTACTGTAGCATTCTTTATAGTTATCAAAAAGCAAAAAACTCAAATGTCACTGAGTTGTGTCCAACTCTTTGCGACCCCAAGGACTGTAGCCCACCAGGCTCCTCTGTCCATGGAATTCTCCAAGCAAGAATACTGGAGTGGGTAGCCACTTCCTTCTCCAGGGGATCTTCCCAACCCAGGGATCAAGCTTGGGTCTCCTGCATTGCAGGCAGATTCTTGACCATCTGAGCCACCACAACATGGATGAATCTTAAAAACATTATGTTAACAGAGGAATGGATAAATAAGATGCGGTACATTTATACAATGGAATATTACTCAGCCATTAAAAAGAATGAAATAATGTCATTTGAAGCATCATGGATGGACCTAGAGAGTGTCATACTAACTAAAATAAGTCAGATGGCAAAGGAGAAATATCATATGACATCTCTTAAATGCAGAATCTGAAAATAAATGGTACAAATGAACTTACAAAACAGAAACAGACTCACAAACTTAGAGAACAAACTTATGGTTTCCAGGGCAGAAGGATGGAGGGAAGGACAGTTAGGGAGTTGGGGATAGACATGTACACTCTGCTACATTTAAAATGGATAACCAATAAGGACCTATTTATATAGCACAGGGAACTCTGCTCAGTGCTATCACAACATTGTTAATTGGCTATACCCCAATACAAAATTAAAAAAAAAAATTTTTTTAATGGATTACCAACAAGGACCTATTGTATCAGTTCAGTTCAGTCACCCAGTCATGTCCAACTCTTTGCGACCCCATGAATCGCAGCACGCCAGGCCTCCCTGTCCATCACCAACTCCCGGAGTTCACTGAGACTCACGTCCATCGAGTCAGTGATGCCATCCAGCCATCTCATCCTCTGTCGTCCCCTTCTCCTCCTGCCCCCAATCCCTCCCAGCATCAGAGTCTTTTCCGATGAGTCAACTCTTCGCATGAGGTGGCCAAAGTACTGGAGTTTCAGTTTTAGCATCATTCCTTCCAAAGAAATCCCAGGGCTGTTCTCCTTCAGAATGGACTGGTTGGATCTCCTTGCAGTCCAAGGGACTCTCAAGAGTCTTCTCCAACACCACAGTTCAAAACCATCAATTCTTCGGCACTCAGCTTTCTTCACAGTCCAACTCTCACATCCATACATGACCACAGGAAAAACCATAGCCTTGACTAGACGAACCTTTGTTGGCAAAGTAATGTCTCTGCTTTTGAATATGCTATCTAGGTTGGTCATAACTTTCCTTCCTAGGAGTAAGCGTCTTTTAATTTCATGGCTGCAGCCACCATCTGCAGTGATTTTGGAGCCCAAAAAAATAAAGTCTGACACTGTTTCCACTGTTTCCCCATCTATTTCCCAAGAAGTGATGGGACTGGATGCCATGATCTTCGTTTTCTGAATGTTGAGCTTTAAGCCAACTTTTTCACTCTCCACTTTCACTTTCATCAAGAGGCTTTTGAGTTCCTCTTCACTTTCTGCCATAAGGGTGGTGTCATCTGCATATCTGAGGTTATTGATATTTCTCCCGGCAATCTTGATTCCAGCTTGTGTTTCTTCCAGCCCAGCGTTTCTCATGATGTACTCTGTATATAAGTTAAATAAGCAGGGTGACAATATACAGCCTTGACGTACTCCTTTTCCTATTTGGAACCAGTCTGTTGTTCCATGTCCAGTTCTAACTGTTATTTCCTGACCTGCATATAGGTTTCTCAAGAGGCAGATCAGATGGTCTGGGATTCCTATCTCTTTCAGAATTTTCCACTGTTTATTGTGATCCACACAGTCAAAGGCTTTGGCATAGTCAGTAAAGCAGAGATAGATGTTTTTCTGGAACTCTCTTGCTTTTTCCATGATCCAGCGGATGTTGGCAATTTGATCTCTGGTTCCTCTGCCTTTTCTAAAACCAGCTTGAACATCAGGAAGTTCACGGTTCACATATTGCTGAAGCCTGGCTTGGAGAATTTTGAGCATTACTTTACTAGCATGTGAGATGAGTGCAATTGTGCGGTAGTTGGGGCATTCTTTGGCATTGCCTTTCTTTGGGATTGGAATGAAAACTGACCTTTTCCAGTCCTGTGGCCACTGCTGAGTTTGCCAAATTTGCTGGCATATTGAGTGCAGCACTTTCACAGCATCATCTTTTAGGATTTGGAATAGTTCCACTGGAATTCCATCACCTCCACTAGCTTTGTTCACAGTGATGCTTTCTAAGGCCCACTTGACTTCACATTCCAGGATGTCTGGCTCTAGGTCAGTGATCACACCATCGTGATTATCTGGGTCGTGGAGATCTTTTTTGTACAGTTCTTCTGTGTATTCTTGCCATTTCTTAATATCTTCTGCTTCTGTTAGGTCCATACCATTTCTGTCCTTTATAGCACAGAGAATTCTACTCAATAGTATGTGACAACCTGGATGGGAGGGGAGTTTGGGAGAGTATGGATACACGTGTATGTATGGCTGAGTCCCTTTGCAGTCCACCTAAAACTATTACAACATTGTTAATTGGTTTTACCCCAATACAAAATATTTTGGGTGTAAAAAAAATAATATTTTTTAAAAAGCTTCCCTAGTGGTTCAGATGGTAAAGAATCTGTCTGCAATACAGGAGACCTGGGTTCAATTCCTGGATCAGGAAGATCCCCTGGAGAAGGGAATGTTTACCCACCCCAGTGTTCTTGCCTGGAGAATACCATGGAAAGAGGAGCCAGGCGGGCTGCAGTCCATGGGTTTGCAAAGAGTTGGACACGACTGACCAACTTACACTTGCACTTCCAATATAAACATACACACACACAACATTATGTGAAGTGAAAGAAACGACACACAAGTGGTCATATAATGTATGACCATTTGTATCACATGGCTAGAATAAGTAAATCCACAGGGACAGAAAACAGATTAGTGGTTGCCTGGGGCTAGTTGGGGCATGGAAGCAGGGGAATAGACAGCAAGTGCTTAAAAGGTACAGGGCCTTTGGCCAAGATGAAATGTTCTGGAGGCATTTGTGCCAATGATCATACAACTTTGCAAGTGTCCTAAAACTTTTGGATCACACTCTTTAAAAGGGGATTTCAGGTTATACGCATTACGTCTCAATTTAAAAGTTGCCATGGTTTTACTCCCAACAAATGCCACTAATACAATTCTGGAAATGTGAAATTACTACATGCAGTGGAAAGATCCACATGTTGGGTACCCAGCACACACAAGACATCTTATAAGCATTATCTCCTCCAGCCCTCACCTCATCGCTCTTGCATAAGTAAACTGGGGTTTCAAGATGTAAAATAACTTGTCCAGAGTCATATTACTAAAATGGAAGGAGGTGAATTTGAATTTAGATCATCTGATTCAAATTCTCTATTGTCTGCCGCCCCATGACTTGTACTGAGGAACAAACTGTGTCCTAATTAGGACCAGGGCAAAAGATCTGTTTATGTGACAACAGTGAAAACTGAAGGCGAGTCACATATAGCAAGTGAATGATAAGCCAAGAAAGAGAGGCTCAGTCTTTTTGCCTTTGCATTTCTACCAAAGCTCTTACATTCAGGCTGATGTATATTTACTGTTGCCAGACATGTCTTTAATTACTGCCATATTTAATTTGTGAGTGTATTTCTTGATCTAAATAACAAAGTGCTTATGGTAGGCCATGTCGTGCAGTGTCAGAAGCAGAATTACAAAGTATTTCTGTAAACCAGGTATCTGGATGTCATTATATAAAGAAAGGATCTCACTGTAGCAGCTGCTGGTCCTGACCTTGACATTCATGGAGAGAAGTCCCAAAGGTGCTCTGCTTTTTAATCTGCTTTGCCACCAAAATGACCCTTGGCTTTCATTCTTTATCAAATCATTAGTCATAGCACAGATGCATATCAGAGAGATGAATTTTAAATTGCCAGATCCTGAATCTTGCAAACTCCATGTGCTTATGTGAGGAGAGAAGCACACTTATTAGGCCTGTCTCCTGGAGATTTCTTTCTAGTTATAATGAAAAAAAAATTAGATAGAAAGTGTCCTTTTTATTTTCCTTTCTATCTCTATCCATCCATCCATCCTATCTATTTATTTGCAGGGCAGGAATACAGACACAGACAAAAAAAGAACAGGTTTGTGGACACAGTGGTGGAAGGGGAGGGTGAGACCAACTGGAAGAGTAGCATTGACATATATACCCTAACATGTGTGGAATAGATAGTGGGAAGCTGCTGTATAGCACAGGAAGCTCAACTCAGTGCTCTGTGATGACCTAGGTGGGTGGGAAGGAGGTTGGGGGTGGGAGGGAGTTCCAAGGGGACGGGGATATATGTATACATACAGCTGATTCACTTCATTGTACAGCAGAAACTAACACAACATTGTAAGGCAATTATAGTCCAATTTTTTTTAAGCCAAAAAAGAAAGAAAGAAAGTATCCTATGCCATAGCTGTCTTTTAAACAAGGTAATGCAATCAAGTGAGGACAACTTTTTTCCTAGGTCATAATGCCCCTAGAACTTTTCTTTCTGTCCCACAGAGCTTAATTACTATTTTAGTAGACACATCTTAGGAAGATATTGATAGATCACACAAAAAATATTAGAACTGACCTAAGGAATAGATTTTGTGAAATAATTTTGGTCAGCGGGATAGTTCTAAAGGGTGACTAAGGAGTATGAAGTTATTACACTCCCAAAACCACCCCCTCAAAAGTAAAACCAGTATCTTATCCAAATGTAACTCTAGCATGACTTGTTGCCTTCACTTCCAACCAAATTACTCCCAGCCTTCTAAAATGTCACACCACTGTTACCATGGCTAACTCACTAACCCAGGAACATAATTTCCCATTTTCTAGCACCATGTTCACAGTCAAGGATTTATAAAGTACCAATTACACAGGGAAACAGAAGAGAGTATGATGAAAGAATTTTGAAATCCCAACAGAAAATTCAGCAGCCAAACACAGCTGGGGCTTCAATCTGATCAACTCAGAGTTCAGAAATATAACCTAAATTAGAACCTCTTTTCAGTCTGATGAGGTATATTGATACATTGTTTCCCAGAATTCTCCTTTGTTTTTTTGGGTTTTTTTTGCATATTCTTTTTCCATGTAAATTGTGCAAAATAATCTCTTGGCATTTTTCCATACCTTATATAAACCTTTTGGAAAATTCCTAACTATTATTTTCTACAGCCCCAAGAGCAGCTGCTTAACCAAGAAAAAAAAAAGCTTAAATTTTATTGATGATGAACTTAAGGTGGAAAATACCAGTCTTATATGAAGAATCACTAAGTAATAACACTAAATATTTATTGCATCTTCCTATATGCTAAGTAATATGCACAGCAGTAAAGCTATCATTATTAAGGTGGATTTCCCAAGGAAAGTATGTGGTGGGCAAAATGACAAGGCAGGACCTTCCATTGAGAATATCAAGGGTAAAGTCTTGGAGGCTTTAGCTCCTATGCACATTTGTTGATGCTCAGTTGCTAAGCTGTGTCCGACTCTTTGTGACCCCATGGACTGCAGCACTCCAGGCTTCCCTGTCCTTCACCATCTCCCAGAGTTTGCTCAGACTCATGTCCATTGAGTCAATGATGACATCCAACCATTTCATCCTCTGTTGTCCCCTTCTCCTCCCTCCCTCAGTCTTTCCCAGCATCAGGGTCTTTTCCAATGAGTCAGCTCTTCACATGTTTCAGCTTCAGCATCAGTTCTTTTAGTGAATATTTACAGTTGGTTTCCTTTAGGATTAACTGGTTTCATGTCTTTGCAGTCCAAGGGACTCTCAAGAGTCTTCTCCAGCACCACAATTCAAAAGCATAAGTAGAGAGCTGCAAACAGTTCCCTATGTCTGGAGGAAATGACATGAGATAAAGAAGGACTATATGCACAATTATGTTTACATATGTATCAAATATACTTGAGGAGATCCAAAAAAATTTAACATTGTTTTGCCTGGGGAAAGAACAGAGCTCATCTGGGATGGATGAGATTGTTTGTGCCTTTTATCATCCTACAATATATTTTTCAATCAAAAAACTAATAATAAAATTACTCAATGAGATGTTTCATTAATATTACTTCTTCAGTATCATCACTGTTAGCAGATGACATGATCCTCTACATAGAAAACCCTAAAGACTCCACCAGAAAATTACTAGAGCTAATCAATGAATATAGTAAAGTTGCAGGATATAAAATCAACACACAGAAATCCCTTGCATTCCTATACACTAATAATGAGAAAATAGAGAAATTAAGGAAACAATTCCACTCACCATTGCATTGAAAAGAATAAAATACTTAGGAATATATCTACCTAAAGAAACAAAAGACCTATATATAAAAAACTATAAAACACTGGTGAAAGAAATCAAAGAGGACACTAATAGATGGAGAAATATACCATGTTCATGGATTGGAAGACTCAATATAGTGAAAATGAGTATACTACCCAAAGCAATCTATAGATTCAATGCAATCCCTATCAAGCTACCAACGGTATCTTTCACAGAGCTAGAACAAATAATTTCACAAAGTGTATGGAAATACAAAAACCTCGAATAGCCAAAGCAATCTTGAGAAAGAAGAATGGAACTGGAGGAATCAACCTGCCTGACTTCAGGCTTTACTACAAAGCCACAGTCATCAAGACAGTATTGTACTGGCACAAAGACAGAAATATAGATCAATGGAACAAAATAGAAAGCCCAGAGATAAATCGATGCACCTATGGACACCTTATCTTTGACAAAGGAGGCAAGAATATACAATGGAGAAAAGACAATCTCTTTAACAAGTGGTGCTGGGAAAACTGATCAACCACTTGTAAAAGAATGAAACTAGAGCACTTTCTAACACCATACACAAAAATGAACTCAAAATGGATTAAAGATCTAAACATAAGACCAGAAACCATAAAACTCCTAGAGGAGAACATAGGCAAAACACTCTCCGACATAAATCACAGCAGAGTCCTCTATGACCCACCTCTCAGAATATTGGAAATAAAAGCAAAAATAAACAAATGGGACCTAATTAAAATTAAATGCTTCTTCACAACAAAGGAAACTATAAGCAAGGTGAAAATACAGCCTTCAGAATGGGAGAAAATAATAGCAAATGAAGCAACTGACAATTAATCTCAAAAATATACAAGCAACTCCTACAGCTCAATTCCAGAAAAAATAAACGACCCAATCAAAAAATGGGCCAAAGAACTAAATAGACATTTCTCCAAAGAAGACATACAGATGGCTAACAAACACATGAAAAGATGCTCAACATCACTCATTATCAGAGAAATGCAAATCAAAACCACAATGAGGTACCATTTCACGCCAGTCAGAATGGCTGCAATCTAAAAGTCTACAAGCAATAAATGCTGGAGAGGGTGTGAAGAAAAGGAAACCCTCTTACACTGTTGGTGGGAATGCAAACTAGTACAGCCACTATGGAGAACAGTGTGGAGATTCCTTAAAAAACTGGAAATAGAACTGCCTTATGACCCAGCAATCCCACTGCTGGGCGTACACACCAAGGAAACCAGAAGGGAAAGAGACACATGTACCCCAATGTTCATCGTAGCACTGTTTATAATAGCCAGGACATGGAAGCAACCTAGATGTCCATCAGCAGACGAATGGATAAGAAAGCTGTAGTACACATAGACAGTGGAGTATTACTCAGCCATTAAAAAGAATGCATTTGAATTAGTTCTAATGAGGTGGATGAAACTGGAGCCTATTATACAGAGTGAAGTAAGCCAGAAAGAAAAACGCCAATACAGTATACTAACGCATATATATGGAATTTAGAAAGATGGTAACAATGACCCTGTATGCAAGACAGCGAAAGAAACACAGATGTATAGAACAGTCTGTTGGATTCTGTGGGAGAGGGAGAGGGTGGGAAGATTTGGGAGAATGGCATTGAAACATGTCACCAGTCCAGGTTCAATGCAGGATACAGGATGCTCAGGGCTGGTGCACTGGGATGACCCAGAGGGATGGTCAGGGGAGGGAGATGGGAGGGGGCTCATGATGGGGAACACGTGTACACCTGTGGCAGATTCATGTTGATACAATATTGTAAAGTAATTAACCTCCAATTACAATAAATAAATGTATATTAAAAAAAGAAAAATAAATTTTCTAGGAAGAGGAAAGAGCCTTATGCTGAGCAAAAGCAGAACAAGTCAAGAAGGAGAGGAATGACTCTATAGGCAACAAAAAATAAACAGGAATACATTCAATAATTGCTAACTTGGGGCTTAACCAGGTTCAAGGTCCATTAATTTGCAGAGAATTTTCTCCATCATTATACAACTTTTGTATAACCACCAGTAAGCAACTGGGTGAAAAGTGAACTTGCTGAATATGGATCAAAGACAAGGAGGCATGGAAGTTGTGGGGATCAGAGAGAAAGGTGGGGGGGTTAGTCATGCACCTAGGATTTTTATTACTTAAGGGAACAAAGCCAGGTGAGAAATGATGAACTGAGTAAGCAATGACTGGAAATTCTAAAGATGCCAAAGAACAGATGTGGTGGAAATGAAGGAGGGAAAGAGCCGAAAGAAGAGAGATCTTGGTCAGCCCAAGAGACTAGGTTTATTATTTCAGAGAGGAGCATGGGTGTGGTCATGGGAGATGCTGACTGAAGAGCCATGAAGGTAATGCTTAGCAGAACTGGGCGGGTCCGGGAACTTCGAGTCTTCAATGGCTAATGTGGCTTATACGGGTGTGTTGCCTAGAATGACCTTTGTTGTTGTTTAGTCACTCAGTCTTGTCCAATTCTTTGCGACCGCATGGACTGTAGCCCACTAGGCTCCTCTGTCCATGAGATTTCCCTGGGAAGAATATTGGGGTGGGCTGGCATTCCCTCGGGGAAGGCAATGGCACCCCACTCCAGTACTTTTGCCTAGAAAATCCCATGGACGGAGGAGCCTGGTAGGCTGCAGTCCATGGGGTCGTGATGAGTCGGACACGACTGAGCGACTTCACTTTCACTTTTCACTTTCATGCATTGGAGAAGGAAATGGCAACCCACTCCAGCGTTCTTGCCTGGAGAATCCTGGGTACGGGGGAGCGTGGTGGGCCGCCGTCTCTGGGGTCGCACAGAGTCGGACACGACTGAAGCGACTTAGCAGCAGTAGCAGCAGCAGGCATTCCCTTCTCCAGGAGATCTTCCCAACCCAGGGATCAAACCCTTGTCTCTTGGATTGGCAGGCAGATTCTTTACCATTGAGCCACCTGGGAAGCCCCAGAATGACCTTAGAATCTGGAATTTCTGGCTCATGACCTTAAAAAGGTATTCTTCACACTGACCTGGAATAAATTTATCTGCAGCTGGGATAACCCTGAGAAAGTACAGATGCTTTGGTGGAGGCAGTAAAGGAAAAAAATAAACCTTTTTAAATGGACTACAGATGCATGAAAAACTAGTGGTGAAGGTCTCAGGGAAGAAATGTGCCAAAGAAGGGACAGTGGAAGCAGGTCTTGAAGTTTAAAAAAAGAATTAAACTGGCAAAAAACAAACACCTTGGGGAAAGCATTTCAGCCTGAAGGAAGGGTAGAAACAGAGCCTAGGGTCTCTGTATCTGTCCTTACTCAGCTTGAAATTTGAAACTGTGAAATTGTATCATTCTTTCATCCTCATATACAAGCCACTCTTTGACTTGTCTTTTCTTTCAGACAAATTCACCCCCTCCTTTGTGGGGCACATACTAATGGGCACATAATAAATAAGTGGGCACTTCTGAGATCTATTTATTTCATGTTCCAATTATTTTTGTTTCCTTCTCACATGAAGGAGACCACAGCCCAGCCTAGCAATTAGAGGAGAAATTCTTTAAACTGGCTGCAAATTATATAATGAGTATATTGTAAATGTAATTCAAATGATTAGAATTTGAATTAAACCTGCTTTGTGAAATTCAACATCTAAGAAGTGTCTATAGCACTTGAAGAAGGAAGGTGTTCAAAAGTCCTGGGGGGAGGCTTTAAAATATATAATTCAAGAGGAACTGGTGTGTATAGTTTGTGAGGCTGGAGCTGAGTTGACAGGCCAAAATAATTCATAACATTATGAATGTGCCTCCAACAACTGTATGCTGCTGCTAAATCATTTCAGTTGTGTCCGACTCTGTGTGACCCCATAGATGGCAGCCCACCAGGCTCCTCCATCCCTGGGATTTTTCAGGCAAGAATACTGGTGTGGGTTGCCATTTCCTTCTCCAAGGCATGCATGCATGCTAAGTCGTTTCAGTCATGTCCGACTCTATGCGACCCTATGGATAGCAGCCCACCAGGCTCCTCTGTCCACAGGATTCTCTAGGCAAGAATACTGGAGTGGGCTGCCATTTCCTTCTCTACCAACAACTGTATATATCAAGATATATCACAGAGGATTGGAGCTTCTACCCCAATAAGAGAGGATATGAAACATTTGAGACCATATTTTAAATTCCAGTATGACACACAATTCATAGCCATTCTTTTCAACAGCTAAAGCCTTAAATAATGTCAGTATAAACATGTAATTGTAAATTTACAAATATACACTCCAGTTGTGGAGTTGTCAGACACAGATTTTGCTTTTGGCTTGTCTCCCTGACCCTCAGTCAATATGTTAGCAATAAAATAAAATGAGTTTTCTTTGCCACTGATACAAGGCAAATGACTCTCCCACTTTTGACATGTAACTAATTACAACCCTTTCTAAAATCATTGGGCCTTAGTGGGTAAAGAATTCACCTGCAATGCAGGAGACACAGGATACGTGGGTTCCATCCTTGGGTTGAGAAGATCCCCTGGAGAAGGGAATGGCAATCCACTCCAGTATTCTTGACTGAAAAATCTCATGGACAGAGAAGCCTGGCAGGCCATAGTCCAAAGGGTTGCTAAGAGTTGGATACAACTGAGCAATTAAGCTTTACTAAAATCATTACTAATGATTTTTAGGTATTTTATGCAGGTTAATTTTCTATTCTAAATAGGAATTATCAGACATAGACTTGCTTTTGGCCATTCTAAGGAATGGCTAAGAATTGTATGCCATATTGGAATTTAAAATATGGTCTCAGATGTTATTTAAGCTAAATAACCTTAGCCTCATACTCTGTTTCTCAACTCCAAGACAAGGAACTCATCCCAGGATAGCTTCTAAGTCAGTGACTAATGCCACAGAAGGAGGGAGACAGAGAAGGTGAGAGAGATGGAGGAAAGAATAATCCAGTTTGCCATGACAGTGTGATTTAAGGATAGAGACACAAAAGTGTAGACAATATTGAGAAAATAGTGGGTGTTCCAATCTCAGTCTAAAGCTGTTTGCACCTAGGAGTCAGCGATATGGAGAAAGATAAAGAGAGTTAGATAAAGATTATTAAAATCTAGCAATAATACATCAGAAATGAATTCAAATTTCTAAAAAGTTTGGACTTTAAAGGGGAAATTCTAAATAAACTCTATGAACAGAGTGTCTTGATGATCTAGCAGCTGGTGTATTATCTTCTATGAAAAAGTCTGTGCTTTGTGATTTAAAATATAACTTAGGTCAGGAAGATCAAGACCTGAAAACAAATTCAATGTTCCAATAACCGACCATAACAAGCAACTCTCCAGTGTGTTCTCTGAGGTTTTAAAGGCATTTGGAAGGTAATAAAGGTTTAAGAATGTTCTCTGAGACCAACTCCACATTGACATTTTTTATGTATGGATCTCCTATTTTCTCCTACAAAGACTCACATCCTTAAAAGGTAGTCTGAGAGGTCATTTGTTAATGAGGTTTAACAAAATCTAGCTTCAAAACATAGATGAGTCAGGAACTTAAATTTATGGGTCTAATAATTGGAAGTAGGCAAACTTTCCTTCCTCTTAAAAGAAGTTTATACACATAATGCAAAACTGATGCTTATTGATCCATCTATTCATTTCTCTTAGAATTTTTCCATGTTTACCTATTAGAAAATGAACACCAATTGAAAAGGGGCAGTAAGAATAGCAGCTGCTTCACCTTCCTAGTTCTGACCTAATGCAGCATCTATTGCAAAAATTACATATTTTATGTTAACAGTTGAGGTGCCCATGGCAGAAACTCAGCACAAAATTTTATACTGTCAAAACGGCTCAATGGCAGAACAAAAAATGAGTGTAGATGGAGCCATATTCTGAAAGGACTGGATCGAGGATGTTAGGACCATTAGGATTCACTTATTCTTCTTTTATCTGCTCTTTTTTTTTTTTTTTTTAACCTTTTATGTGTGTTTTTTTTTTTCTTCTATCTGTGTAGATTTGCTATTTCTTCATGGCTGAAATCATGACCACAGACAATTCTGAGCCTTCCATAAGGGTTCCTCAAGTTTAAACTGATGACATTTTAAAGCTGGATCATGCTTTCTTTGAGAGATCTGTTTTGTGGAATGTAGCCTGTTTAGCAGTCTCTCCGGTCTCTGACCACTGGTCTCCCCTCTCCTGAGCTGTAACAACCAGAAACCAAAGATTATCAAATGTCCCCTGAGGGGAAAAAGTGTCCCCACTTGAGAATCACTGCCTTGCAGGCTTAAAGTCAGAGAAGAAGGAGCTGCCATTCACCCATCTTTCATTTGGAAAGATCCTACAGAATGCTTTGTTCACGTGTGGACCACATACCTATCCTAAACCACATTTTTTGACAAGGAGGAAAAAAGAGAACAACTTTATGACTTTGGGTTACATCTTAGGACATACAAAGCACAAATTGTAAAATAAAAAGGTGATAAATTGATCATCAAAATTAGTTTTACTCTTTGACAGGCACTGGACTGTGAAGAAAGCTGAGTGTCGAAGAACTGATGCTTTTAAACTGTGGTGTTGAGAAGACTCTTGAGAGTCCCTTGGACTGCAAGGAGATCCAACCAGTCCATTCTGAAGGAGATCAGCCCTGGGATTTCTTTGGAAGGAATGATGCTAAAGCTGAAACTCCAGTACTCTAGCCACCTCATGCGAAGAGTTGACTCCTTGGAAAAGACTCTGATGCTGGGAGGGATTGGGGGCAGGAGGAGAAGGGGACGACAGAGGATGAGATGGCTGGATGGCATCACTGACTCGATGGACGTGAGTCTGAGTGAACTCCGGGAGTTGGTGATGGACAGGGAGGTCTGGCATGCTGTGATTCATGGGGTCGCAAAGAGTCGGACACGACTGAGCAACTGAACTGAACTGCACTGAACTGATAAAAAAATGAAAAGCCACAGACTGGCAAAACAAATATCTGATAATATTTGAATATTGAATATTTGAATATCTATATTCAGAATATAGAACGAAGTCTTATCACTCCTTTAAGAGAAGATGGGCAATCCAGTAAAACATTGGCAAAAGATTTGGACACCTCACAAAAGAAGATATGCAAAGTAAAAACTAGCATAGGAAAAGATGTTCATCATCATGAGAAAAATACACATTAAAACCACAATGAGCTACACCCACTAGGATGACTAACATGAAAAGTACCAGCTGTTGGTGTAGATGTTGAGCAGTTGGTGGGGATGCACAAAGACAAGGATAACAGACACTTTGGGAAAGTTTGGCAGTTTTGTATCAAGCTAAACATGTATTTAACATCCAGAAATTCCTCCTCCAGGCATTTCACCAAGAGAAATAGAGCATATGTCTACACAAAGGTCTAGATGCAAATGTTCCCAAACTTTATTCATCATGCCAAACTCTGGGAACAAAGCATCAGCTGATGAATAGATACATTGTTGTCCTTCCTTAGAATTGAATGTGACTCTTTAAATGGAACACAGCAACAAAAAGTAAAAACTATTAATATGTGCAAAAATATGGATGATTCTCAAAATAATTATGCTAAATGAAAGAAGCATGATATACTATACCACCTTTTACTGTATGTAATTCTATTCATTTAATATTCTGAAAAGCCAAAACTGAAAGGAGAGAAATCAATTCTAGGATCTAAGAGTAGATGGAAAGAACTCACTATGAAGAAGCAGGAGGAATCCTTTTGAGGAGATGAAAATGTTCTATATCCTCATTGTACTGGTGGTTACCTGACTCTGTATATGCATGCTAAATCACTTCAGTCGTGTCTGACTCTGCAACCGCATCAACCCCATGGAGAAGGAAAACAGTTGCCATTTCCTACTTCATACGTGACTCTGTAAATGTGTCAAATTTCACCAAACTTTACACTTCAGAGTGAATTTTATTGGGAATTTATGTAAATGAAACTTCAATGTATCTGATTTAAAACCATATATAATTTTAAAAAACATAGCTCAACCCTAAATTTAATATGCCCCAACCACTTTCTTCATGAAATAGGAAGTTCTTCAAAGAAGTCAATACTGGCTGCATATAATGACTTCATTAATTTGTCCATTCATTCATCCAATAGTTGTTTATATTATATCTACTATTTGCTGGGAAATGACCTAATGCTTAGGACATGTCTATGTATAGAACCAAAGATACCTACACTTAGGGAACTTACCTTCCAGACACAGGAAAATAGATTTAAAAAATAATGTCTACAAGAAGAAAAAGGAAATTCTATCCTACTCTTGTCATTTAGTTGCTAAGTCATGTCGGACTCTCTGAGACCCCATGGACCATAGCCCACCAGGCTCCTCTGTCCATGGGATTTCCCAGGCAACAATACTGGAGTAGGTTGTCATTTCCTTCTCCAGAGGATCTTCCTGACCCAGGGATCAAACCTGATTCTCCCATATTGCAGGCAAAATTCTTTACCACTGAGCCACCAGGGAAGCCCTCAAGCCTACTCCGGGTGATACAAGACAAAAAAGAGAAAAGAGCAGGAAATGATTAGGAGATATGGAATAAGCAGAGAAGAGGAGGACTGTGTAGTATCCATAAATTTAGGCTTGTTGAGAAGGTAAGCTGTGAGCAAACACAGGAAGATTAGAAATTTAACAAAGGAAAAATCTGGCAGAACTTTTCAGATGGACAGAACACTAAAGCAAAGGTCCCATAACAGGAGTGTGATGAAATCATTGAGGAACAATATGGAGACCTATGTGGCTGCAAAGGAGTGGGGTGGGGGGAAGTGAAGAGGAGGAAGAAGGGGAGAAACGGGATTGGGGAGGGAGGAAGAGAGAGTTTTACAATGTAGGTTTTGTCCTCATTCAAGTACCATGAGGCCAGCAGAGCAGCAGAAGACTGCCATTAACAAGAGAGTGGTTACTCCCAGCTCCCAAGCGGAGGGGGTTCCCCACACCACACAGAGGAAATCCAAGGGTTCCAGTCAAGAGGCAGAAGGAGTTTGGGGGAAGCATAGACGAGAGCCCTGATTGTGATTTCCTAGGAAAAGAACAGGCGAGGCAGGGTAAGCAGGCCTAGCATTGGCTACATTAATAATTCCGGCAGGCTTTGGGGTGCAGGGCTGTCCTGAGTTGTCTGGTTCCTGGCCTTGGGGTGATCAGGACAGTGGATAGTGGCCTGGAATGTGACAGCCTAGTAAGGTAGAGGGCTGGAGTGTGGGTACCATTGGCTGGTTGTATAAAGCAAGATGTGCTCACAGATGGTCTCTAAGGACTGGGAGGCCCTGAGAGGGCCATCTCTTCCTGATCATCAAGGCACAAGAAGCTAGAGCATCAAGAATACAGAAAGTTTTCCTCACTGTTTGGCTTCAGTGAAGGCTCAACCAATGACAGGCTCCAGGAGATGGGGTGGAGGAGTGGAAGGATGGGTACTTCTCTGGTTCCATCTCTTCCAAGTTGCTGCGGGCTGGCTGCATCTCTCCTCTGAAGGCCTCCACCCTTTAGGACAGCTGCTACCCTCTCCAGGTTCAGGTACCCTCCCTATCCCTTGGCTCTTTACACCTGTTAACAGCTCCTCACTTCTGCTTCCTTTGGGATCCAGAACAATTGCTTGTCTGTTTCCTTTAAACCCATCTTCTCTTTTTTGCAAACAGGTTTTCTTCATGTCCCCTCAATTATCTTATCTGAATGTGCCACCTTCTTCCTGTTCAGACCCTGACTTTTACAAAGACCAAATTCATTCATGATGAGACTCAAGTAATCACCCACTGGACAGATTTGTCAGTTGTCTAGTCTTGGTTCCCTAAAGATAATACAATGGACTCACTCAAAGAAGTGTTGACTGGCACTATATCTGACAAGCCATGATTTAATTTAGCCAATGCTTCATTTTCTCCCTAAGATCCATTCAGTTCTTAAGACTTCAGCACCAGTTCTTAAGACTAAGAACTAAGCATTCAGTTCTTAAGACTTCTTCATTTCAATCACCAACATACTTTAACTTCTTGTTTATATTGGAGTATAGCAATTAACAATGTTGTGACAGTCTTGGGTGGATGGCAAAGAGGCTCAACTATACACATATGTGTATCCATTCTTCCCCAGACTCCCCCCACATCCAGGCTGCCGCATAACAGTGAGCAGACTTGCCTGTGTCAACCACCAATGTGTTTTAAAGCCATTTCACATACAGACACACACACACACACAGCCCCCAAGACGTTATTGTCGTTATTGTGTCAGTCTGTATGAACTATCGACAGCAGAGCAATAAAAAGAAATAATAAAGTCGAGTTGAGAGATGAGCAACTAAGCATTCCCATAAGCTAACCTCTCTATACCTGTAACTGAGACTTACACCTCAGCAATATTACACATGATTTACACATCACAGACCATCAGAGGTGCTGACAGCCAGGCCAGGCCCCGTCTATAATGGTCATGAATGCAAACAGCCTCATGGACCACTTTGTGAATCAATGTGTCATCTCCAGGCAGGGGTGGCCTATAAAACAGTATCACCAGATGGATTCATTGAGCATGACATACTCTAATAACAAATTCTCAAAGCAGGCACTATTTTTATTTCCATTTTCAAAGGAGGAAACAAAGAAACACACAGGTTAAGAAATTACCCAAATTCACAGAATTAATAAGTGTTAGAGCTGGGGTAGGATAGAATAATGGATCTTAGAGATATAAACCAGTAAGTAGATGGTGAGACGAGTCCTCCGTTAATCCTTGCTAAAGATGATGCTGGAAAAGACCCTGATGCTGGGAAAGATTGAGGAAAGCAGGAGGAAAGGGGGGTGACAGAGGATGAAATGGTTGGATGGCATCATGGACTCAATGGACATGAATCTGAGCAAACTCCAGGAGACAGTGAAGGACAAGGAAGCCTGGCATGCTGCAGTCTATAGGGTCGCAAAGAGTCAGACATAACTTAGTGACTGAACAACAACAAAAATTAAATGGCCAATCTTTTGTCCTCTTCAGACTCCATTTGCACATACAGGAAACAGAGATCAAAGAAGTGACACTATATAATGCTGTTGTAATGAACGGCATTAAATAAGAAAATGAAAGTGAAGTACTTGGTTTGGTAAATTTTACAGAATACCAATTTCTTAAGTTTCTGGAAATATCTGTCAAATGCAATTGTTTTCATTAGAGTATTAACATCTTAATTATTGTTTCTCGATGTTGTCTCCAAGATAGTAAAATAAAACATCCATTTCTTCCACATTATAATAAAAAGCTATAAAATCCACATAGAAGAGGCTATTTTTAATTCTTCAACTTTCAAAACAGAGGTACATCCAAATGCAAATTTCAACCAGGGCCAGAGAAAAAATTATGTTTCACACGTTCCCCAAAGGTGAAAAAACAAACTTTCTTTGGATGTGCCTGGTGGAAAATTTGAACCCCACTCTGAAGAATCTCAATGTGTTGGGTTGTATCCTACCCTAAAGCCACACTCTTTTCAGAAGAACAGGGACCGGAGCAGCTCATAACACTATAGGAAATCCGGCATCTTCCTTGCAACATATTCTTGTTTCTCATCCAGTTTTATTATACCTTGTAGGTAAGATTTAGGGTGAAATCTACTATTTTTTATTGGAGTGGAGTAATGGAAAATATCATGAATTCACACAGATTAAAAGCATGTGCTAAGTCACTTCAGTTGTGTCCAACTCAGCAACCCCGTGGACTATAGCCCACCAGGCTCCTCCATCCATGGGATTCTCCAGGCAAGAATACTAGAGTGGGTTGCTGTTTCCTCCTCCAGGAGATCTTCCCAACCCAGGGAACAAACCCACGTCTCCTGCATTGGCAGGCGGGTTCTTTGCCACTAGCACCACCTGGGAATGCCATGGTGCGAGTGGTCCTCCATGCAGGGCAGCAAAGGAGACACAGACATAAAGAACAGACTTTTGGACTCAGTGGGAGAAGGTGAGGGCGGGGTGATTTGAGAGAATAGAATTGAAACCCGTATATTACCATATGTAAAATAGATGACCAGTGCAAGTTTGGTGCATGAAGCAGGGCACCCAAAGCTGCTGCTCTGGGACAACCTAGAGGGATGGAATGGGGACGAAGGTGGGAGGGGGTTTCCGTATGGGGGGGACACATGTATACCTATGGCCAATTCATGTTGATGCATGGCAAAAATCATCACAATATTATAAATTATCCTCCAGTTAAAATAAACTAATTACTTTAAAAGCATAGAGATTCCACAAAGTCAACAAATGTAATGTCCTATTTCACCCCCAAGGTGCATACACAGATATCGTAGCCCAGTCTCTCCAACGGACATGTGGTACAGGGAATCTGGGAGAGAAGCCAGAGCATCCAGTGCTGAGGGCTTCCTCTGTGACTCAGTGCCCATCAAAACACGTCTTGTCCTGGCCTTCTGCCCACTGACAAATACCAGTGATTTTGCCAGTCACATAGCTATCCATGATAGCTATCGTTATCTTTTTTTTTAAATTTTATTTTATTTTAAAACTTTACAATATTGTATTGGTTTTGCCATATATCGAAATGAATCTGCCACAGGTATACATGTGTTACCCATCCTGAACCCTCCTCCCTCCCCATACCATCCCTCTGGGTCGTCCCAGTGCACCAGCCCCAAGCATCCAGTATCGTGCATCGAACCTGGACTGGCGACTTGTTCCATATATGATATTATACATATTTCAGTGCCATTCTCCCAAATCATCCCACCCTCTCCCTCTCCCACAGAGTCCAAAAGACTGTTCTATACATCAGTGTCTCGTTTACTGTCTCGTATACAGGGTTATTGTTACCATCTTTCTAAATTCCATATATATGCGTTAGTATACTGTATTGGTGTTTTTCTTTCTGGCTTACTTCTCTCTGTATAATAGGCTCCAGTTTCATCCACCTCATTAGAACTGATTCAAATGTATTCTTTTTAATGGCTGAGTAATACTCCATTGTGTATATGTACCACAGCTTTCTTATCCATTCATCTGTTGATGGACATCTAGGTTGCTTCCATGTCCTAGCTATCATATCTTTTAAGAAAGCTTAAAGATACAGAAATATGGTACACATGTTTAGAATGTCAACTATGTTTCATGGTCACTTAAAAGCAATTTTATTATTTTTAAAAAGACATGAAAATATTATGGGCTATGATTCACAAGTCACATTAATTTTAATAAAGAAATAGAAAATTTTTGAAGAAATTTGACTCTTGGTTCAGGTTTTTAAGGCAGAACCCCCAGTCCCATAATGTCTAAGCTATGCGTTTCTCTCTTTTGACACTGGTAGTTTAATGATAATTAAAGGAATCATTCTACAAGGCAGACGATAGCATCCTGTGTTAGTTATGGAATGTTAGGAGGCTTTGCCATTGAAGTCTTTCTCTAATTCTGCCTAATAATGCCACTGACTTCTTGTATATGCCGCATAAGATGATATGTAGAAGAACATTTCTATAGTTAGGTAACCCAAAGACATGAAGTTTTTTATTCAAAATGAACATGCGGAATAGGAGAAGGGGAGGGCATGCTGAGAGTAGCAAACCTATTGCATTGTTTGGATGTTAATTTCAAGGTAATAGTGAGATGCAGGATCTAGAGCATAAAAGAATAAGTAATGAGGACTCTATGTTAACTTGCCCATTTTAACCCCAAACTGGTTCCCATCTACACACACAAAGACACACACATATACACAGTCACTAAAAATTGCAGAGTAAAGAAACTGATTTAAAAAATTAAAAGTAAAATATTCTCTGAAGTTTTGACCACTACATAATGAATAATATAATAGTCTATACAAGAGAAGGAAATGGCAACCCATTCCAGTACTCTTGCCTGGAAAATTCCATGAATGGAGGAGCCTGGTAGGTTACAGTCCATGGGATGGCAGAGAGTTAGACATGACTGAGCAACTTCACCTCAGCTTCAGCATCAGTCCTTCTTTCAGAATAGCTCTACTGTACCACATATTTGGGCTCGCTGAAAAGACTCTGATGCTGGGAAGGATTGGGAGCAGGAGGAGAAGGGGACGACAGAGGATGAGATGGCTGGATGGCATCACCGACTCGATGGACGTGAGTTTGAGTGAACTCCAGGAGTTGGTGATGGACAGGGAGGCCTGGCGTGCTGTGATTCGTGGGGTCACAAAGAGTCGGACACGACTGAACGACTGAACCGAACTGGGTGGCACTAGTGGTAAAAAAAAAAAAACAAAAAACACCCCGCCTGCCAACACAGGAGACCTAAGAGACGTGGGTTTGGCCCCTGGGTTGGGAAGATCCCCTGGGTCAGGAAGATCCCCTGAGGAGGGCATGGCAACACACTCCACTATTCTTGCCTGGAGAATCACATGAACAGAGGAGACTGGTGCGCACAGTCCAAAGGGTCACAAAAAGTCAGACATGACTGAAGAAACTTCCCACACACTCACACAATACCACCTGTTTAACTTCATGTCAGATCGTGACCTTAAAAATCAAGACATCAAATGGTTAATGAGAAAACAGGCAAAAGTTTGAAGGGATAATTCAGCAAATTAATCCTTTCATTTCAAAATGTTTAACTCAATATAATGAGTGACATAAACTAAAATTCTGTTCACATTTTATATACTACTATTTAGTTTCAACTAAATAAAGTTTTGTTATAAGAACTTAAAAGGTCTAATTATAAAAACTTAAAGATATGATTTTAAGTCCAGTATCATTAGTTTAGAAAGCTCTAAGTTGTTTTGCATGTATACTTGAGGTTTACCTGCTGAATTTGTCTTGGAATACATGTTATAGTGTCTTATCTCTCTGTCATTTGAAGGGTTACTAGCCTGGAGAGTTTTTTTTAAGCCTTGAAACTTGAAAAATGTCATTTCCTTATCATCATCAACAGCCTTGTAATTTCTAGGTAAGAGTATTCTCTCAGGGCTTTTCTGGGAGCTGGTTCATGAGATAGGCGGAAGGTGTAACTTGGTAACATTACTTTTCTAACTCCAAATCTGTGACGATATTTCAGAAGCTTGAAAGTCTCCTGTTATACTTTTTCTTTTAATTTCATTGTTTTCTGACATGCACACACAGCAGAGAACTGTACACACAGTTTCCTATATTATCTAGCTCTTCTTGTTCTATTCTGCTCATAATGAAATTCAAATTGTATTCAAGAGCTCATTCTCCAGCATGAGAATTTTTAAGAGGAAACTAACCTCCAAGTCTTAACTCTGCCATTATTCCCTAAAAAGGCAAGACACTATTAGATTCATTTTATTTAATTATGCCTTCCCCAACCCAGTAAAACATTAATGTCTCTAATAACAAAGTACAGAATGGATATTTCCAAAGAGAACCTCTGGATGCTAGACTTCTGGGTGTCAAGTCTGTTAAGTGGCTATTCTTTCAAGCTTAAAACTTGCTGTTCTTGTTCATGGGATATTTTAAGAGCTGCACTCTTCCATCTAATTTTTAAATACATACTCAACAGCCACCATGTGCTGTTATTGGAGCCTCAGACTCAGAAGCAATGTAATATTTAAAAGTCTAAGAGGTGAGCTATATCAGTTCAGTTACTCAGTTGTGTCCAACTCTTTGAGACCTAAAGGAATGCAGCACACCAGGCTTCCCTGTCCATCACCAACTCCTGGAGCTTACACAAACTCATGTCCATTGAGTCAGTGATGCCATCCAACCATCTCATCCTCTGTGGGGGAGCTATATAATGTACAAATAAAATAATTTTGGATAGCAATAAGTGCAATGAAATTAAAAGATGCTTGCTGCTTGGATGAAAAGCTAAGAGAAACCTAGACAGTGTATTCAAAAAAGACAATGGCAACCCACTCCAGGACTCTTGCCTGGAAAATCCCATGGGCAGAGGAGCCTGGAAGGCTGCAGTCCATGGGGTCGCTGAGGGTTGGACACAACTGAGCGACTTCACTTTCACTTTTCACTTTCATGCATTGGAGAAGGAAATGGCAACCCACTCCAGTGTTCTTGCCTGGAGAATCCCAGGGACGGGGGAGCCTGGTGGGCTGCCATCTATGGGGTCGCAGAGTCGGACACAACTGAAGTGACTTAGCAGCAGCAGCAGACAGTGTATTAAAAAGCAGAGACATCACTTTGTCCACAAAGGTCTGTATAGTCAAAGCTCTGGTTTTTCCAGTAGTCAGGTCCAGATGTGAGAGTTGGACCATAAAGAAGTCTGAGTGCTGAAAAATTGATGCTTTCGAATCGTGGTGCTGGAGAAGACTCTTGAGAGTCCCTTGGACAGCAAGGAGATCAAACCAGTCAATCCCTAGAGGAAATCAACCCTGAATATTCATTGGAAGGACTGATGCTGAAGCTCCAATATTTTGGCTACCTGATGCATAGACCTGACTCATTGGAAAAGGCCCTGATGCTGGGAAAGATTAAGGGCAGGAGGAGAAGGGGCAACAGAGGATGAGATGGTTGGGTGGTATCCCCTACTCAATGGACATGAGTTTCAGGAAACTCCAGGAGATAGTGAAGGACAGGGAAACCTGGCATACTGCAGTCCATGAGGTCAAAAAGTATTGGACATGACTTAGCAACTGACCAAAAACAAGGTGAAAATCAAATCAAATGACATGCTAGTAAGTGACTGAGTAGAAACTGGTTACAGAAGTTCTTTCTGAGAAACTGACATTTGAGCTGAGAATCAAACAAGGATCCAATCATGCAAAAGTCTAAGGGAACTGGATCTGGGCAGAAAAGGAAGAAAGAGCAGGAAGAACATAACTGGTGTGGCCGAGGAATAGGAAACAAGCCAACTAAATGAGGAGCAAGAGAGCAGTAAAGATGTTGGAGAACATCAGTCAGAACACTGGCAACCTGGAATTTTTTTTAAGAACCATGAGAGGTCACCAGAAATTCTTAGGCAGAAGAATACCATCATCTATTTTTATTTTTCCAGAGAAATTACCCTGGCTTTTAAAATTTTATTCATTTGAAAGTGTACTCAAGAGGACAAGAGTTGCAGAAGCCAATAGCTGTCCATGTGAAATAACCCTGTACTAGGCTCTAGTAGGAATGTCATCCAAGATTATGCTTTCCAAAGCCAAGGCATGTTAGAACAACCTGGCAAGTTTTTAGAGCCATTAAAAACACAGATTTACAGGCCTTACTTCTTCCAGGTTCTGATTCTGGTCTAGGGTTGAGGCCAAGGCTCTTTTTAAAAATCTCCCCAGATGTCTCTGAGGCACAGTCAGTCAGTTCAGTCACTCAGTCTTGTCTGACTCTTTGCAACCCCATGAATCACAGCACGGCAACCCTGCTTAAAAACCCCTGATTTGGGCTTCCCTGGTGGCTGGGTGGTAAAGAATCTGCCTGCCAATGCAGGAGACATGGGTTTGACCCCTGGTCCAGGAAGATCCCACATGCTGTGGAGCAACTAAGCCTGTAGGCCACAACTACAGAGCCCATGCTCCACAATGAGAAAAGCGGCCTCAATGAGAAGCCAGCACATAGCAACGAAGAATAGCCCCCAATCGCCACAACCAGAGAAGATCCCACACAGCAAAGAAGACCCAGCACACTCAAAATAAAATAAAATAAATAAATAAACAAAAATTATTTTTTTTAAAAAACCTTATCTAAGCCACATCTACCTAAGAATAGTTGAGAAGATTATCTTAAATGCCAAATAAATTTTCCATATTAAAAAACTGTACAATGAATACCCATTTTTAAAATAATATGTTTTCCTATCGTTCCAAAGGGGGAAAGGGTGAGAGGGATAAATTAGGAGTTTGGGCTTAACAGATACAGATTACTATATACAAAGAGACAGACAACAAGGACCTACTGTGTAGCACAGGGAACTATACTCAGTATCTTTTACCAATGAACAATGGAAAAGAATCTGAAAAAGAATACATACATGTGCAATTGAATCACTTTGCTGTATACCTGAAACCAACAACTATATATCAATAAAGAAAAATTTAACGTTAAAAAAATAAATTTTCTCACAATTATTTTTCATAACATGGAAGGGAATCAGTGTTATTTATGGATAAGAACACAGATACTGAAATAGTCCCTTTGATGTTCCTTCTGTTTAGTGTTTGTCACCTGCAACCTCTCTTAAAGCTAGTCAATGCAGGGGAAGACAACTATCACATGGTATCAGTTACACGTGAAATCTAAAATACGAAACAAATGAACTTATGTACAAAACAGAAACAGACTCACAGACACACAGACCTGAGGTATGTTTACCAAAGGAGAAAACAGGGTGGGGTGGATAAAGTAGAAGTTTGGGAATTGACATATACACACTACTATACCATTTAACTTCTATGCAGAGTACATCACGAGAAACGCTGGGCTGGAAGAAGCACAAGCTGGAATCAAGATTGCCAGGAGAAATATCAATAACCTCAGATATGCAGATGACACCACTCTAATGGCAGAAAGTGAAGAGGAACTCAAAAGCCTCTTGATGAAAGTGAAAGAGGAGAGTGAAAAAGCTGGCTTAAAGCTCAACATTCAGAAAACAAAGATGGCATCTGGTCCTATCACTTCATGGGAAATAAATGGGGAAACAGTGGTAACAGTGTCAGACTTTATTCTTTTGGGATCCAAAATCACTGCAGATGGTGATTGCAGCCATGAAATTAAAAGACGCTTACTCCAACCTAGATAGCATATTCAAAAGCAGAGACATTACTTTGCCAACAAAGGTCCGTCTAGTCAAGGCTATGGTTTTTCCAGTGGTCATGTATGGATGTGAAAGTTGGACTATAAAGAAAGCTGAGTGCTGAAGAATTGATGCTTTTGAACTGTGGTGTTGGAGAAGACTCTTGAGAGTCCCTTGGACTGCAAGGAGATCCAACCAGTCAATCCTAAAGGAGATCAGTCCTGGGTGTCCATTGGAAGGACTGATGCTGAAGCTGAAACTCCAATACTTTGGCCACTCATGTGAAGAGTTGACTCATTGGAAAAGACCCTGATGCTGGGAGGGATTGGGGGCAGGAGGAGAAGGGGACGACAGAGGATGAGATAGCTGGATCGCATCACCGACTCGATGGACATGAGTTTGAGTGAACTTCGGGAGTTGGTGATGGACAGGGAGGCCTGGCGTGCTGCGATTCATGGGGTCACAAAGAGTCAGACATGACTGAGCAAATGAACTGAACTAATATACATAAAATAGATGAACAGCAAGGACTTATTGTATAGAACAGGGAGCTACACTCAGTATCTTGTAATGATATAAATAGAAAAGAATCTGAAAAACATATGCATATAAAACTGGATTAATTTGCTGCATACCTGAAACTAACACAACATTGTAAGTCAACTATACTTCAACAGAAAGAATTAAATTTTATAAAGCTTCTATGCTGTGCATTTGGCAGTCCCTCTTAACTGTCTCTTACTTCAACACTGCTTGGGCAAACAGACCCAAGGATGCCCCTTGCTCCAGCCTCCCATCACCCTTCAACCTTTAATTTGGTTGCAACCTTTGGAATCAGCTACTCAGCTCTCCTGGAACACTTAGACAAGCCAATGCCATTTTTTGAGCTTAACTCAGCTCCCAGATTCATCAGAATTATTCTACCCAGTGGAGGCCATGGTCAACCACCACCTCGTGAACCTGCATCTGCAAGCCGCCTACACCTACCTCTCTCCAGACTTCTGTTTCAACCACAACAATGTGTTTCTGGAGGCATGGGCCATTATTTCCAGGAATTGGCCAAAAAGAAGCACCAGGGCACCAAGCATCTCTTGAAAATGCAAAACCAACATGGCGGTCATGCCCTCTACCAGGACGTGCAGAAGCCATGTCAAGATGACTGGGGTAAAAATCCAGGATGCAATGGAGACCACCCTTCTCATGGAGAAGAACCTGGACCAAGCCCTTTTGGATCTGCAAGACCTGGGTTCTCCCCGTGCAGACTCAATCTCTGTGACTTCCTGGAGAGACATGCCCTAGGTAAGCAAGTGAAACTTATCAAGAAGATGGGCGCCACTTGGAACAACCTCTGCAGGCTGGCTGGTCCCCAAGCCAGGCTGGGTGAGTAGCTCTTCCAAAGGTTCACCCTCCAACACAACCAGGAGCCTCTGGAGCCCAGCGGCTTTTGAGGAGCACTGCCTAATGTCAAGGCTTCTACCTGAAGCCCCTGTCTGCAGCCACTCGGTGGCTTTTTAACATCCTGGAGCCCTCTCTCAAGCTTTGGACCAAATGGAAACAATAAAACTTTTTGCAGCAAAAAGAAGAAAAAAAAAAGCTTCTATGCTTATCTTTGTTACTTTCATCTTCCTACCACTTTGCCAGAAGCATCTTGATTAGACCCAATGTCAGTATACTTTTTGTGTGTGCCAATTTTCTTACCACATGCTGATGAAGTAAAACTGAGAAATAAAGTTAATTTTGACCAAAAAAATCTTTTTTCTAAGCTGGTCAGTTTATTTCCTCCTTTACAGTCTATACAGAGTTGCACTAAAAAATTTAGGTTTCTAATAAATGCTCAGCCTAATGCTCAGCCTCACTGCTACTTCATTTTCTGGTTTCCTTTGATCGTCCTTTACACACTTCTTCAGGACATGCATGCTAAGCATGGCGTTCCTCGGTTACTTCAGGCTAATAACTTTTCTGCTCCTCTAATTAATTCTGAAGCACCACATAGGGTTTTGCCTCATGTGGCTGACCTGGCCAGTTGTGTTTATCATTTCCTCCTCTCCTGACAAACTCAGCAGCCTCAACCTAACCTACCTTCAGCCTCCTTGGTGGATCCAAGTGCTGGGTAAGTTGAAAGAATTAGGTCAGAGACTTCCCTTGGAATTCTCCAGGCAAGAATACTGGAGTGGGTTGCCATTTCCTTCTCCAGGGAACCTTCCTGACCCAGGGATCAAACCCGCGTCTCTCACATCTCTTGTATTGGCAGGCAGGTTCTTTACCACCAGCGCCATCTGGGAAGCCCAGAAACCAAATAATGACCTCTAAACTTACTGGTTTATCTGAGCCTGAGTCAGAATCCTCACCATACCCTTAGGAGTAAGGCGACATCGCTTCTAAATGTCAGAGGAGTCAGAACCACCTGACTGGACAAGTCTCCATTTTCCTGCCCTCACTCTCATTCACCAACCTGGGTGTGGTTCTCTTAGGAAATGTCAGAACTGATTTTGTGTGGCTTCTGTAACCAGCAGAGTTTTTCATCTTCTCCTACTGGCAGAGTTTATAAGATGCTTCTCCAGTGGGTGGATCTGAGACAGCCTGGGGCCTGGGACCCTCTGCTGCAGTGTTTGCACCTGGACCAACATCTCCTCCAGTAACAAAATACAAAGAAACTATAGGGACTAAAAATAACTGTATACATGCACAGGCTCAGTTGCTTCAGTTGTGTCCAACTCTTTGCGACCCTGTGGACTGTAGCCCACCAGACTCCTCTGTCCATGAGATTCTCCAGGCAAGAATACTGGAGTGGGTTGCCATGCCCTCCTCCAGGGGATCTTCCTGACCCAGGGATCAAACCCAAGTCTCTTGCATCTCCTGCATTGGCAGGCAGATTCTTTACCACTGTGCAACCTGGGAAGCCCCAAGACTACGGAGATCTTCCTAGAAACAGGAAACAGTGAAACACCCTTCTCACAGAGTAGTGGTTTTCAACCGCGGTTATACTGGTTTGGCCAAAAGGTTAATTTTCCACAAGTTTTCCCTTCCATAAGATGCTACAAACCTTTAAGCCAACCCGATACCACCTTCTGCTGGACACTATGGAAGCTTGCAGGGGTGTTTTTGTTTCTTTCACTGAAGTGTAGTTGAATTACAGTACTGTGTCACTTTCAGGTATACAGCAAGGTGATTCCATTATACATATATTTTCAGATTATTTTCCATGATAGGTTACTATATTAAACATAGTTCCCTGTGCTCTACAGTTAATCCTTATTACAGATTGGTTCAAGATAATGGATGTGCACTCATTTCCTCCTGCCAGAGCACCAAAATCACAACTAGCTGTTGAACAGGAAGACACTAGAACCCACCACAAAAAAAGATACCCACATCCAAGGACAAAGGAGAAGCCGAAATGAAACAGTAGGTAGGAGGGGCATAATCACAATAAAATCAAATCCTATACCTGCTGGATTGGCAACCAAAAGCAGGAGAACAGTAATACCAAAGTTCTCTCACTGTTGTGAAGGTTGTAGGCCCCACATCAGGCTCCCCAGCCCGGGATCTGGCCAAGAACTGGGAATCCCCAGAGAATCTGATTTTGCAGGCCAGTGGGATTTGGTTACAAGACCCTCACAGGACTGGGGGAAACAGAGACTCCACTCTTGGAGGGCACAAACAAATCTGTGTGCACCAGGACTCGGGGGAAAGAAACACTGACCCCACAGGAGACAGAGCCAGGCCTACCCATGAGTGTTGGAGGGTCTCCTGCAGAGGTGTGGGTGGGCAGCGGCCCACCTCAGGGACAGGGCACTGGTAACAGCAGTCCTGGGAGATACATGCTGGCGTTAAGTCCTCTTGGAGGTCGCCAATAGCCCTACCATAGAGCCTGTAGACTCCAGGACTGGGTGGCCTCAGGTCAGACAACTGAGAAGGGAGGGAGCACAGCCTCACCATCAACAGACAATTGGATTAAAGTTTTGCTGAGCACAGCCCTGCCCACCAGAGCAAGACCCAGTTTTCCCCATAGCTGTCCCTCAGGAAGCTTGCACAGGCCTCAATCCTCATCCACCAGAGGGCAGACAGAAGTAAACCCCTGTTGCTTATCTATTGTTGCTTACGTAAAGCCGTTTGTGTCTGTTAATCCCATGTTCAGTTGATAGGTCATGTCACTCTCTGGGAACCCATGGAGAGCTGCACACCAGGCTTCTCCATCTTCCACTGTCTCCCAGGGTTTGCTTAAATTCACGTTCATAGCGTCTGTGGTGTTATCTACCTATCCCTGTTAATCCCATACTCCTAATTTATTCCTCCCCCTCTTCTCTCTTTGATAACCATCAATCCATTTTCTATACCTATGAGTCTGTTTCTGTCTCGTATATAGATTCATGTGTATCCATTTTTTAGATTCCACATACAAGTGACATCATGCAATATTTGTCTTTCTCTGGTTTATTTCACTCAGGGTGATAATCTCTAGGTCCGTCCATGTTGCTGCAAATGGCAGTATCTTATTGGGCTTCCCTGATGGCTCAACTGGTAAAGAATCTGCCCACAAAGCAGGGGACCTGGGTTCGATCCCTGGTTTAGGAAGATACCCTGGAGAAGAGAACGGCCACCCACTCCAGTATTCTGAAGAATTCCATGGAATCACAAGGAGTCAGACACAACTGAGCAACTTTCACTTTCACTTTATGCTTTATTATGGCTGAGTAATATTTCACTGTGTATATCTTCTTAAGCCAGCCATCTCCTTTGACTATGACAAAAGTCAGACAGCAATACTGCATTTAGTGGTGAAGATGGGGGGAGGGGAAAGATGCTTTATGACCCACAATGTGAAGAATACTCTTGCCCAATAAAAAATTGCTCCATGTCCTGCACTACTTTTGAATGTCCCACAGAACAGCTAGCACAAGTGAAAAATCTGTTTGTAAGCTTCCAATTCTAGAGTCTAAGTCTATTTTACATTTAAATATAGTGTTTTGCACAGTTTTAATATAAACTGAATTATGCAAAGATACAATTACAAAGTGAAATAAGGAAACGTGCTCCTCTGACTGGTTGGAAATTCCAGGAGCTCTTGGTTGTTTCATGAAATCATGTTACCAGGAATTGTGCCACTTCTGGTATTTGAATCAGCTCTCTCAACATCACCTTAGAACTGTCCACTAGCAGCGATTCTATGTTTGGGAACATCACGGCATCACCTGGCCACTTCACTCTGCTTCCCAGAGCAGTGGTGCCTATGTGTTTGCATATGAAATACACATTTTATTGCGAATGTCTTCCTCAGATTTTCCCCTTATATTACATTAGAACATCATACTGATTTTTAAAAATATTTTACATGTGGTTAAGTTATATTAGATGTGAATTTTATTTCACTAAAAGTTAGTGTTATAAAAAACCACCATCTCTGGTGGATCAGACAGTAAAGAGTTTGCCTGCAATGTAGACTAGGTCAGGAAGATTCCCTGGAGAAGGGAATGGCTACCCACTCTAATATTCTTGCCTGTAAAACCCCATGGGCAGAGGAGCCTGGCAGGCAACAGTCCATAGAGTCGCAAGGAGTCAGACACAACTGTGCAACTTTCACTTTCACTGAGTGTTATAAAAACCAGGCCTTGTACAGTAAGATTGGGAATGTCTTCCCTAGATGCAAAGCTCCCTACTAACAGACTTTATAAAACTCAAATAAGCCCAATCTGCCACCTCCCTACCCAACACTCACTCACTCATTCATTTGGCGCTCAGTCTTGTCCGATTCCGTGTGACCCCACAAACTGTAGCCCAGCAGGTTCCTCTCTCTGTTCATGGAATTCTCCAGGCAAGAATACTGCAGCAGGTTGCCATTCTCTTCTCCAAGGGATCTTCTTGACCCAGAGATCAAACCTGGGTTTCCTGCATTACAGGTAAATTCTGGACTATTTAAGCCTCCAGGGAAAACTCTGCACTAGTAGCAAAAAAAGCCTATTGGTGACAAAACCTTCTTATACCAAATACAGCAACAGTTCTGATTAATTGAACACCTATGGTGAACCAGGTCCGGTGCTACACATTTTCCATATACCATGTCTAACCCTCAGCTCACTAAGGGAGGTAGTATTTATTATGAGCTCTATTTTATAGGCAGAAAATACACACAGCACAAAGGCCAAATAACTGACTGAGGTCACACAAGTGTAAGTGATTTGATCAAAGTCAATCAAATTCTTGAAAGGCCACTCACTCCAGTATTCTGGCTTTGAGAATTCCACGGACTGTATAGTCCATGGGGTCGCAAAGAGTCGGACACGACTGAGCAACTTTCACTTCACTTCACCTCAATCAAATTCCAGTGTCTTTGACTTTGCCGAAGACGGATGGGTCAGAATTCAAAATTGGATAGCTGGTAAGTAGCCAGGAAAAGCCATGCTCAATTTGGCTGAATTAACTGTGGAACAGTGAAAGCAGAGAACAAACAGGACACTTGTCACCACCTACTGCCTTCACCCAGGCATTCAGACTCTCACTCAAGCACCACAGTTTCCAGCCCACCTCAGGTTTTCAGCAACAGCAATTGAAAAGTGGCTTGCCTGAACTGAAATGTGCTAGACATGTCAGATACATATCAAATTTCCAAGACTGGGCACAGCAAAAAGGACAGTAAAATATCTCATCAGTTGCTGTTCTTCAGTTACTAAGTTGTGTTCGACTCTGCAATCCCATGGGCTGCAGTACGCCAGGCTTCCCTGTCCTTCTCTATCTCCTGGAGTTTGCTCAAATTCATGTCCATTGAGTCAGTGATGCCATCCAACCATCTCATCCTCTGTCATCCCCTTCTCCTCCTGCCTTCGATCTTTCCCAGCAACAGGGTCTTTTCCAATGAGTCAGCTCTTCACATCAGGTGGCCAAAGTATTGAAGCTTCAGCTTCAGCATCAGTCCTTCTGATGAATATTCAGGGCTGATTTCCTTGAGACCACACATCTCATCAATAATTTTATGTACATTAAATATATTTATATGTTCTCATGATAATGTTTTTGGATCTACTGGTAAAAAATAGATTAAAATTCATTTCACTTATTTCTTATTATCAAAGTTTCTAATGAGACTATGAAGTTTTGTTCATTATAGTGGCTCACTTAATATTTGCAGTGGACAGAGCTGAAATCGATGACTTTTCTGTTGGTCAGTATCCTTTCCCTGTACCACAGGAATCTGTGGAAGCTCGGAGTCTAGTGTAGCTCCTTCTAGGAGTGACCACTCAGGCCACTGAAAGCAGCAGGAGAAAAGCATGGGTGTGTGGGGAGGGCAAGGTCAGCAGAAGTTCCCGCACATTTTCACTGTGTCCTTTTGGTCACTCAGATCATGGGGACCACATGTTCACTCCCTATTTATTACTATTATCTTTATCCCATATGCTTCTCACAACTGCCAGCACATGGGAACAGTAGGCAAAGTCTGGAACAAAAGCTGTGTTTAAATACACATGTAAAGAAAAGTCAAAATATTTGGAATATTACCTAAGTATGATATTGTTTATATTTACAAACAGCAAAGAAGGTAGCTGGTTCTGTGGAAACCGAGACAGGTGGCATGAGCTCATCACAGACTGAAAACACTAGCAATGGTTTCAATACAAGCGACTGAAAGGCAGGGCAATGATGTCTGTGATCTCACAAGATCAGACAGACCCTCAACTTCTGTACCATGATCAAGTACTAATTGCAAAATCCACACAAACACAACACAGAAAGGAAACTGAATTGAGAGAACTGGACTACAGACGTCAAGATTTTACTCACACTTATTAGCTGACCAAAATATCAAGTTAAAAAAAAAATGCTTATAGACAAAGCATGTGTACCAGATCAGTGTCTGTTAATAGAATTATTCAGTATCTCTTATATATCCTAACTGTGAAATATGACATACTTTCTGGGAGGGAAAGAGACAGGGAGGAACAGAGGAGTGGGGGGAGAAGGAAGGAACGAAGAGGAGGAGGCAGTAGGGAGGGAGGGAGGCAGAGGGAAACTTCAGCTCAGAATGTCCAAAATGTATCACTGTCTGTTGTGGTTTCCTCCCACCACAAGTCATATCCTTTAGAGGAACTCAACACACTTGTCTAATACACAAGACCTGGCCATGCCAAAAGAACAAAGAAGAGCTTCTCAGAATTACGTGGACAACAGTGTAAAGCCACTATTTTAACTACTTGGCTCAAGTCTCTGAGCTCATTACTGGGCACATGCCCATGAGGACCATTTGAGAGTCTTCCCCTGAGCCAGCTAAGCTGGCTGAAATCATACGGATTGCTGTTGTTGTTTACTCGATAAGTCGTGGCTGACGCTTTTGCAACCTCGTGGACTGTAGCCCGCCAGCCTTCTCTGTCTATGGGATTTCTCAGGCAAGAGTACCAGAGTGGATTGCCATTTTCTTCTCCAGGGGATTTTCCCAGATCAGGGATCAAACCCCAATCTCCTGCATTGACAGGCAGGTTTTAAATCCTGAGCTACCAGGGAAACATTTTCTGATTATAAGAAATCAAACTAAAAATCAGTAAGAAAGATACCAGAAAACTTGCCATATACTTGGAAACCAAGCAACACATTTCTAAATAAGTATGTCTAAGGGAAAGTCACAAAGGAAATTAGAAAGTATTTTTAACTGAATGAAATTAAAAACACAATGCATCAATATCTATGAAATACAGCTAACAGAGTTTTTAGAAGGAAATTTATCCCAATAAGTGTTTATATTACAGAAGAGTCTAAAATCAATTATCTAAGCTTCTACCTTAAAGAGATGGAAAAGAAGATGTTGCCACAGACTAGACTGCAAGGCTCTTCTGTCCATGAGATCGCCATGGACAAAGAAGAAGAAATCAAAACCCAAAGAAATCAGAAGGGAGGGAATGATGAAGAGCAGAGCAGAAATCAATGGAGTAAGTAAACAAAAAAAGGAGAAAATTGTAGAATCATAACTATGGGCTTTTTAAGATCAATAACATTGAAATTTTTACAGCCAGACTGATCACAACAAGAGAAAGAAGGCCCACATTGCCCACATCAGGAATAAAAGAAAAAACAAAGCTATGGCTCCTACAGTGGAGAAGGGAATGGCAACCCACTCCAGTATTCTTGCCTGGAGAATCCGGTGGACAGAGGAGCCTGGCAGGCTACAGTCTGCGGGGATGCAAAGAGTCAGACACAACTAAGCGACCAACACTATAGTTCCTACAGACATTAAAAGAATGAAAAAAATATAGCCAATGAATTCTTACAGTAATTATTCCTTTATAACTATCTCCTTTTGTTTAGCATTTTTAGGGGGAGAGATTCATTCGAGGTGCTGTGTATAAAAGTTAATGGATTTCATTGTGATATAGTACGTCTCTCTATGAATATACCATAATTTATTTACTTATTCTACTGTAAATTGGCTTTTTAATTGTCTCCATTTGAAGGCTATTGGCATAGCTATAAAATTGTTATATAAAGATTCTTGTGTATGTCTTTTGGTGCACTTTACAAAGTCAATTCTGTTAGGAGTGGAATTTCTGCATTATTGGCTATGCATGTGTTTAGTTTTACTACGTACTGCTAGAGGATTTTTCAAAGTGACTGTGAATTTATACTTCAAACACTAGTTTACAAGTGTTGCTTTAGCTCTTCATTACTTGAAGGACTCATGAATGATTATCTTCATTGTAGTTGACAGTATTTATTCTCATGCAAAGCCCTTTCTTATTTCCAAAGACTGCTAACCTTTCCTCAGGCATAAGTCAGGCACAGTGTCCTGGAGTGACCTCGTGTGTGGGGACACGACCGGAAGATGTAATAAGCTTAAATGGTTCTCTGAATACATTCTCACTGGGCTTGAAGCAGGGAAGACAGAGCCCCATTCTTCTGTTTACAGGGGTGGAACTCACAGCATGACGACAGCTCTCTCTCTTTTTTAAACTGCAGTGAAATTGGACTTCTCTGGCAGTCCAGTAGTTAAGACGCTAGAGACAGCAGAGGGCACAGGTTTGATCCCTGATTGGGGAGCTAGGATCCCGCATGCCATGCAGTGCAGCCAATAAATAAATAAAGCACGAAGAAAAAAAACCACAGTAATCTTTTAAAAGGATAAAATAAAATTTAAAATATATATAACACAAAGCTATTTTAACCATTTTTAAGCATACAATTCAGTGGCATTAATCTCATTAGCAACATTGTTCAGCTATCATCACTCTCAATTTCCACAACTTTTTCATCATCCCAAAGACAAACTCTATACCCACGAAACAATAACTCCTACAACCCTCTCCCCCATCCCTGGAAAGCACCATTCTATTCTCTGTTTCTGTATCCACAGCTTTCTCTTAAACGTCATCACCAAATCTCCTCCCTACATTAAAGCAGCTGAACTTTCTATACCATTGTAATAAGTACAGTGCCAAAGAATCACAAAACACAGTTCCGAATACTTCCTCTGAGAATTCTTGGTCTGACTCCCACACTCTGGAATTTCATTCTTTGTATATGTTGATCGCTCAGTCAAAATTTCTCCATGAAAATCGCATTACTTGAGTGAACTACTTATTATCCCTTTAATCCTCCTGCATCTCTGACTGTATTTTTGTACTGTCCTTCTAAAGAGTCAGAAATTTTTTCGCAGAAGAGTCTCCATGAGTTCTACTTGCCATAATGTGGCTGAGATTGAACTCTCTGCTTTGGCTTTGGCAATTCAAGAAGCGGAATATTTCCTAATTTGGGAAATGTGGGTTTAATAGATCCTACAGTGCATCAGTTGGAATGGGATGAATTTAGCTACTACCGTGGGAGTTCCCCAATAACTCAGCATTTCTATAAATATATCATCCTTGCAAAAGGATGTTCTTACATGTTTGCACAGCACTTTTGGCCTCTCCAGCAAATTGAAGATAATGGAAACTGGTAGTAAAGTATTAGAAATTGTCTCCTTTGGGGATACTTGGAGGAATTGCCCATAAATTGTGATCAATTACCTGTAACAAGTTCTTCTGAAATCTCCTTAGGAGCAAAAGAGATCCTTCATCTCTCAAATGACATCCAACCTGGATAAAGGCTGTTTTCCCCCCAATAGAATTAGCACCTGCCTCATATGAAGAAGTGTATATGTGTATTTTAGTAACGAATCTTCCCTAAATTGTTGTCACCTCATGTTGCCAGCACTGTACACCAGAACTTACATTGGAAAGGACCTCAAGAAATGTTTCATTCATCATCATTTCAAAGGAAACTGCCCAAACTGGCAGTAGGAATCTTTCTGCCAACTGTGTAATAGTACCAATGATCCCACAGACCAGCGAGCATCTTGACAAAGGGGCAAGCCTTCCTCACCTACAGAAAGCTGCCCTAGCTAACAATCTTCCCATTTAAACTCCATATGCTGCTGCTGCTGCTGCTAAGTCGCTTCAGCCGTGTCTGACTCTGTGCGACCCCATAGACGGCAGCTCATCAGGCTCCCCCGTCCCTGGGATTCTCCAGGCAAGAACACTGGAGTGGGTTGCCATTTCCTTCTCCAACGTATGAAAGTGAACAGTGAAAGTGAAGTTGCTCAGTCGTGTCCAACTCTTAGCGACCCCATGGACTGCAGCCTACCAGGCTCCTCCGTCCATGAGATTTTCCAGGCAAGAGTACTGGAGTGGGCTGCCACTGCCTTCTCCGAAACTCCATGTAAGTAGTCCCAAACTTGTCCCCTTAAGGGCCAGAGAGTAAATATTTTAGATTTTCTGGGCCTTCTAGTCTCTGTCACAACTACTCAACTCTGCCATTGTAGTGCAAAAGCAGACTATATGGAAACAAGATGGGTTTTGTCACAATAAAACTTTTATTTGCACAAACCAGCAGAGGGCGCCATCTGGCCCACCATCGGTAGTATGCCAACACCTGCCTACCTAGTCTTGAATTCTCAATCAGTTATTATGCCTTTGCATTAAAAACTGTCCTTGCTGGACTTCCCTGGTTGTGTAGTGGGTAAGAATCCACCTGCAGGGGGACACAGGTTCAATCCCTGCTCCAGGAAGATTCCACATGCTGTGGAGCTGCTCTACCTGTGGGCCACTCCTGAAGCCTATGTGCCCAGAGCCCATGCTCTGCAATGAGAAGCCACCACAATGACAAGCCCACGCACCCCGACTAGAGAACAGCCCCCACTCTCTGCTACTAGAGAAAGCCCACGAGCAGCAACCAAGACCCAACGCAGCCAAAAAGAGATGAATAAATGAATAAAATAAAGCAATCTACACGCGTAAAAAAAACAACAAAAAATTGTGCTTGGCCTTAGAAGGGAACTAAGTCTGTATTATTATCAAAAATTCCTTATTTTTAAGGCATTTAAATATATTTATAGCAGACCCCAAACCATATCTTTTCAGCTTGGGTTCTCCTAAACCTGCTTCGGTTGCTGGCCAATTAATTCATGACAAAGGAGTCCAGAGTATACAGTGGGAAAGAGCCAGTCTGTTCAATAAATGGTGTTGGAAAAGTTACCAATATTTAATAAGGATTTAACACCTAATATATGAATGGATCCCAAAGTGTGTGTGTATGTATATGTGTATATATATAATATACACCCCATCCTTTGGAATACCACAGCTTAGGGTGGCACCATAAGGAAACAGGCAAACATGAATTCAGATCCCCACTGTGCCTCTCTGCCATCTGAGTGAGCTTGGAAGAGGTACCTCAATTCTGTAGTTTCTTCATCTGAGAAATGGGGACAGTGTTACCTACATCCTGTGTCTCTATGCAAATCAATGAGATTGTGTACATAAAGCCCCACACAGTACCTGAACACAGAAGGCCCTCAGAAATCAAGTTCTTTCCCTGCTTTCTTCTGAGCTTAGAAGGTCAGGACATAAAGAACTAACACCACAAATTCAGTTTCAGACATGTACTCAAACAAATGAATGCAGAGTTCCAAAGAATAGCAAGGAGAGATAGGAAAGCCTTCCTCAGCGATCAGTGCAAAGAAACAGAGGAAAACAATAGAACAGGAAAGACTAGAGATCTCTTCAAGAAAATTAGATATACCAAGGGAACATTTCATGCAAAGATGAGCTCAATAAAGGACAGAAATGGTATGGACCTAACAGAAGCAGAAGATATTAAGAAGACGTGGCAAGAATACACAGAAGAACTGTACAAAAAAGATCTTCATGACCCAGATAATCATGGTGCGTCATCACTCACCTAGACAGACATCCTGGAATGTGAAGTCAAGTGGGCCTTAGAAAGCATCACTACGAACAAAGCTAGTGGAGGTGATAGAATTCCAGTGGAGCTATTTCAAATCCTGAAAGATGATGCTGTGAGAGTACTGCACTCAATATGTCAGCAAATTTGGAAAACTCAGCAGTGGCCACAGGACTGGAAAAGGTCAGTTTTCATTCCAGTCCCAAAGAAAGGCAATGCCAAAGAATGCTCAAACTACCGCACAATTGCTCTCATCTTATATGCTAGTAAAGTAATGCTCAAAATTCTCCAAGCCACGTTTCAGCAATACGTGAACTGTGAACTTCCAGATGTTCAAGCTGGTTTTAGAAAAGGCAGAGGAACCAGAGATCAAATTGCCAACATCCACTGGATCATCGAAAAAGCAAGAGAGATCCAGAAAAACATCTATTTCTGCTTTATTGACTATGCCAAAACCTTTGACTGTGTGGATCACAATAAACTGTGGAAAATTCTGAAAGAGATGGGAATACCAGACCACCTGACCTGCCTCTTGAGAAACCTGTATGCAGGTCAGGAAGCAACAGTTAGAACTGGACAAGGAACAACAGACTGGTTCCAAATAGGAAAAGGAATACATCAAGGCTGTATATTGTCACCCTGCTTATTTAACTTATATGCAGAGTACATCATGAGAAACGCTGGGCTGGATAAAACACAAGCTGGAACAAGATTGCCAGGAAGAATATCAATAACCTCAGATATGCAGATACCCTTATGGCGGAAAGTGAAGAAGGCCTAAAGAGGCTCTTGATGAAAGTAAAAGAGGAGAGTGAAAAAGTTGGCTTAAAGCTCAACATTCAGAAAACGAAGATCATGGCATCTGGTCCCATCACTTCATGGCAAATAGATGGAGAAACAGTGGAAACAGTGGCAGATTTTATTTTGGGGGGCTCGAAAATCAGTGCAGATGGTGACTGCAGCCATGAAATTAAAAGATGCTTACTCCTTGGAAGGAAAGTTATGCCAACCTAGATAGCATATTCAAAAGCAGAGACATTACTTTGCCAACAAAGGTCCATCTAGTCAAGGCTATGGTTTTTCCAGTGGTCATGTATGGATGTGAGAGTTGGACTATAAAGAAAGCTGAGTGTTGAAGAATTGATGCCTTTGAACTATGGTGTTGGAGAAAACTCTTGAGACTCCCTTGGACTGCAAGGAGAACCAACCAGTCCATCCTAAAGGAGACCAGTCCCGGGTGTTCACTGGAAGGACTGATGCTGAAGCTGAAACTCCAATACCTTGGCCACCTGATGCCAAGAGCTGACTCATTTGAAAAGACCCTGATGCTGGGAAAGATTGAGGGCAGGAGAAGAAGTGGACAACAGAGGATGAGATGGTTGGATGGTATCACTGACTCAATGGACATGGGTTTGGGTGGACTCTGGGAGTTGGTGATGGACAGAGAGGCCTGGCATGCTGAGGTTCATGGGGTCGCAAAGAGACAGACATGACTAAGCGACTGAAATGAACATGTGGGATTATAGATTGTATAAGCAGAAAGGGTCTGACTGATCAGGAATGACTGCACAGAATATGAGGCACCTTCACTATGCTCAGAACAGAGAACCTCTGAACTTGCATAAGCACCCACTACAAAAGCTCTCGGCCTTCCTGGATGTAAAGACATCCTAGAACTTACCTTTTCAAAAATTATTTTCCAACATGCTTGCCCACATTCAAGGAATATTTTGCTTCATTTTTGTTGTAAAGTTGGATCAATAATGGCTTGGCATAGTGAGTGCTTGCAATTGTCCACCCTTCGAGGCTGATTTCATCAAGAATATGTGGGTCCCTGGAGACTCAGACTGAGGCAAGCACCTATTCACTCCTCTGCCCTTAGCATTCTCATACTCTTCTGCACAGGACTTCCCTAACTCACAAACCAAGGAGAAATTACATGCTGAATTGTGACAACATATAACACATATCACACAATCAATACAGTGGTTCCAATGTCCACAACGGCTACATTTCTTCCTCCTTCACACCAGATATTACAGTTGTAAATTTTTCCCTTTAGAAAATTACAACGTTTTTCATGTCCTACCAGGCAAGATAGCATCTCTGTTGCCTCCTTCCAAGCCTTGCCTTTATCTGTCTAGACTCCAAAGAGAAATGGGATATTTCCCGCCATGTCAGTAAATAAGGATGTCATAGTCATCAGCGATAGCAGCCTTCCAGCATGAGCCGTGAGCCTTGAGGGAACTCAGGATGTGAAAACACAGGATCCTAGCCTCAGAGAGCTGAGGTGCATATCCAAGGAATGATTTCAGTGAGCCCAGACTCCTGCATCTTCCCATATATAGAAAAGTGCTAAATTCCTTAACTTGGGATATCTGGTTTTCTTTAATTAACAATAATCTTTTGACATTCAAACTAATTGTTGCAAAATTTCTATAACCTGGTTCCTCCCCTCGGCGCCTCAGAGCAGTTCTCTCAGGGCTACTTGAGATGGTATTTCCTGGACTTGAATCCCTCAAAAATTCCACCAAATAAAACATAATTCTCAACTTTTAGGTTGTATTTTCTTCAGTTGACACCAATATCAACACAAGTATTACAGAAGCCTCTGGGCATACTCTCCTCTTGGTGGATACACCCTCCAAGACATCTCCATACTAATCTTACCCCCTAAAAGAAACCCACTCTAATATACCGGTGTCAACAAAAAATATCCTCACGGTTGCAGGAAGAATTAGCTCTACCATTCTGCATTTTAAATGTTTAAAATTACTAAAGCAAATTTTTGAGAGAGTCCTGGTTCTACAACTAAGAAGTCAGCAGATTGAGAAGGCACAAGTAATCTGATAAAGTTTCATTTCAAGCAAAGATGCACTTCTCAAGCCTTCGATTTGGAGAAGAAAACTGGGCCACAAAGGGCAAAAATATATTCTAATTGTAAAATCACCATTATTGAGCTTTATGAAACTCTGGAAACTTCATATAATAGGATAGTGAATTGCTTAAAAGAAAGGGCTTTTTTCTCTCACTAGCTAGGTGACCTGAGGACATTGCTTTATCTCCCTGAGTCCTAGTTACTCTGCCAACAAAATAGAAATTGTAATAACATTATTTACCTCATATACTTATCGGGAGGATTGAATGAGCTAATGCATACATAACCACTTAAGTGACAAGGACAAATGTGTTCCGGCCTGAGTTCGCCCGTGTTTTCTTCCACTAAATTCTTCAGAAGAAAAGGAGGGTTTTCCTTCTCTTTTCTTTGCTTTCTTTCCTTTTTCCTTCCCTCCTTTTCTTCCCTCACTTACCCTTGAAAGGCTTCTGTCTTTGCTGACTTCATGCCCAAATTTTTGAGATACAGATTCAAGAGCAGGGGGAAGCCATGAAAGAAAAGTGAACTCACTCAGTCGTGTCTGACTCTTTGCAACCGCATGGATGGTAGCCTACTAAGCTCCGCGGTCCATGGGATTTTCCAGGCAAGAATACTGGAGTGGGCTGCCATTTCCTTAAGAAAATGTGGGAGAGAAATAAACAGATGAACCTGCACAGACTTCAGGGAGAGTGAGAGGCGGCTGTGAGAGAGACACTGGAGCAAGTGGAATAAGGGATATTTCAGGAGAGGAAGGGTCTTTGGAGATGTGTTGAGATATGTGCTGCTATGGTTTACACGTTGAATACCCTCTAATGATAATGACATTTCCTTTTATTACCTTGGGTTGCTGTTAGGGCTTGGGTTTTTTTCCCCCTTTATTTTTAAAATTTTTGTTGGAGTATAATTGCTTTTCAGTGTTGTGTTCGTTTCTGCTGTACAGCAAAGTGAATGAGTTATATGGATACATATATCCTCTCTTTTTGGATTTCCTTCCCATTTAGGTCACCACAGAGCACTGAATAGAGTTCTCTGGGCTATACAGTAGGTTCCCAGTAGTTACCTATTTTATACATAGGATCAATATAAGTCAATCCTAATCTCCCAATTCATCCCACCCTCCCTTTCCCCCTTGGTATCCAAATGTCCATGCTCTATATCTCTGTCTATATTTGTGTTTTGTAAATAAGATCATCTATACCAGTATTTTTCAGATTCCACATATAGGCGTTGATATACAATATTTGTTTTTCTCTGCTAGGGGCTTCTTTGATTGTGACTCCACACATTCTTAGACCACATAGGAATCTAGCTTATGTGTGTGACAGTCGTGGTGGTGACAACAAAGACAACGGTGATGACTGTACGGCGCTCTTCTTGTATGCGGATGTGTGCTGCCGTGGTGGTCACTACTTTTCCATGGAAACGGCATACTGTTCTGAAGTCAAAGTTTACTCAAAGAAGAGAGCACCAAAAGAATATTCTGGGTCCCACGTGGGAAACTGATGCTATTTCTTTGAAGAATTATAAGCAAAATTTTAAGAAACTTTTAAATGTTTGCCACAATTATTTATCTAAAACCCCCAAATCAGACAACAAAAGCTAGCCAGAGGCTCCTAAAAAATTCTGACATATAAGAAAATATACTGGGCAATACAGAATAGAGAAAGACAAAATCAGATCAAGCAACAATAGATAGCAATCAGCATTGACAAGAAGAAATTCTTGGTTCTCAGTTTCCACATTTGTAAGACAAAAAGGGTAAAACAGATCATGCTGCCCTACTAACCATTAAGGTCCCATGGAGTTGCCTTTGAGATGAAAATGACTGGGCTTCCCTGACAGCTCAGGTGGTAAAGAATCCAACTGCAATGCAGGAAACCTCGGTTCAATTCCTGGGTCAGGAAGATCTCCTGGAGAAGGGATAGGCTACCCACTCCAGTATTCTTGGGCTTCCCTTGTAGGTCAGCTGGCAAAGAATCTAACTGCAATGTGGAAGACCTGGGTTCAATCCCTGTCTTGGGACGATCCCCTGGAGAAGGGAAAGGCTACCCACTCCTGTATTCTGGGCTAGAGAATTCCATGGACTATAGTCCGTGGGGGTCACAAAGAGTTGGACATGACTGAGCAACTTTCACTTTCAAGTTGTAAGGGCTCCAATCCTTCATGCCAACTTCAATCAAAGAGACATACCCTCTGAACCTTACTTGACTGAAGATAATGTTACATTTGTATTCTTTTTTAAAAAAAGAACTCTCTGGCTTACTTTTTTTTCAATATTAAATTAGCAAGTTTACTCCCTGCTGGATCTAAAGCATTCCCAGACCTACATGTGTTTTTAAAATTGCTATAAACAATATTTCCCATCTAAAATGTGTGCAAATGGATTTTATCAGTGATTCATTCAATGTTTACAGAATGTGATTTTATTAAAGAATACTATTTGATGGGAAAGTTCATTTTAAATCAATTAAGCATTCAACTGTAGAATTTAAATACAGAAGAGCAAAGCAAGAGCAATGACATCAATAGATAGAAAAGAAATGAATTCATATGATAAAGGTAAAATTCTTATCACAATGCCTGACACAGAGTAAGTAATTACACCTCTAGCCAAATAAAGATAAAAGGTTAATTCATAAATTAAAAAGCAAAAAAAGTAAAGCAGCACTTCATCCAAAAGCAGGATCTAGAAAGGAATTGTGTGGGGTGTGGAGAAGTAGGGTTGTTGTTGCTTAGTTGCTAAGTGGTGTCCAACTCTTCTGCAATCCCATAGACTGCAGCCCACCAGGATCCTCTGTCCATGGAATTTTCCGGGCAAGAATACTGGAGTGAGTATTCTCCAGAGGACCTTCTCCAGAGGACCTTCCCAACCCAGGGATTGAACCCACATCTCCTGCATTGGGAGGCAGATTCTTTACCACTAAGCCATCGGGGAAGCTCAAGAAGTAGGGTAGTGTCAGGAAGCATTTAACAGGAGGCTTCCTGTGTGCTGTTTTGGATCTGTCAGGAATTCTCTACTCCTTATTAATTCCTGAATATTCAGGAATTAAGAGGAGAGGCAAGCCTCTCCCGGGACTGAGGAATCCAGGCATTTCCTTCAGTAGTCTTTCTATATGATGATAAGTACCCTCTTCCTTCTTGTGAACCATATGGTAAAAGTGATTGTTTACAAATCTCTCTCTTTAATATGGACTGACTAGGTTTTGTACGTCTAGAATTTTAATCATTATCTTTGCTGAGAATAACTACTTTGTAATACAGTATATATGCCATGGAGAAGGCAATGGCACCCCACTCTAGTACTCTTGCCTGGAAAATCCCATGGACAGAGGAGCCTGGTAGGCTGCAGTCCATGGCGTCGCTAGGAGTCAGACACGACTGAGTGACTTCACTTTCACTTTTCACTTTCATGCACTGGAGAAGGAAATGGCAACCCACTCCAGTGTTCTTGCCTGGAGAATCCCAGGGATGGGGGAGCCTGGTGGGCTGCCGTCTCTGGGGTCGCACAGAGTTGGACACGACTGAAGCAACTTAGCAGCAGCATATATGCCCACACCATGTTGATTAAAACACCTTTGCTCCATCAGAGCTCTGGTCCCCGTGTCTTTCTTTCTTTCTCTCTCTCTCTCTCTCTCCCCGCCCCCTCTCTCTCTTTTTCAGGCTGATCCCCTGGAGCACAGAGGCTATCTGAGTTCACTTTCCTGCCCGGGCTTCTAAGACCCTCTCAAGAAGGTGCTTTGCGCCTTCACCCCATCGAGAGGGTGCCTGAGGCCTCCATGAACAGAGCAAGTCCTGTGTCAGGGGCTTTATTAGCTTTCTGTGTAAACCAGGGAATATCATCCTCTTTCTCTCCTCTACTTTCTTATCGTCGACTCCAGACCACCAACTTCCGGTCCATTAAAGGACCTCAACAGGGTAGGAGACCCTAAAACAGACCAAGCATGGTGGATCTGATCAAGGAAAAACAAAATTGCAATCTAAATAAATATCATTAGAAAGAAAATGACACAAGTGATGTAAAGAGATTGAGAATTATCATCATCTTTAAACAAGGTGAGAGCATTTATCTAAACTAGGAAAAGCACACAGAAACATGAGGATTCAACGTTTCTGAGGGTTCCTTATTTGCTATTGGTCATGAGGAGGGAACGTGTGAGTAGATTTTGAAGATTTTGAAGATTTCAAAGGCACTTGAGTAGTCTTGACAGGTGGTATTTGCTTTCAACTAGAAAAAGCCATAGCTCTTATTTGTGAAGGTTTAGAAGCCCCAGGAAATTCAATATATCTGAGTGTACACAAAGGTCTAGATCCCACGTACAAATATTCTATTCTTGCCAAATCAGGGCCCTGACTTTGTCACAACAGACGTGGGAAGGTTAAAAATTCAAATTTTCCGGGACTTCTAAAACTCTTACAATCAAAACACACACACTACACACACACATGTAACAAAATATAATAAATATATAATTAAGAAAAGAAATAAATCTAAAAATAAAATAAGCCTGAAGGACTGAATTCTATGCTTCCTTTTCTTCTGTGTGTACAGGGTATTTCCAAAATCAACACATGAATAACTGAATGAGTGAATGATTGCTTGTTAATTATCTGCACATAAAGAAAACTTACACTGCCTCAACAAAAGGAAATATTAAAAACTGTATCAGGGTTAATCTAGAAAATCTAAATGCAAAAGGTGCTAGAAAATTTTTCTTATAAAATTTCTTATAATTTTTTGATATATACCACTCTTCTAAGCCACACGAGTATAAAAGTCAAAAAGAAATTACTGGCTAATTTGAATATTTCAAATCAATGTATTGAGAGAAATCACGTCATAATTATATTAAAATATAGGTAAAACAGGGAGAAGGCAATGACAACCCACTCCAGTACTCTTGCCTGGAAAATCCCATGGCAGAGGAGCCTGGTAGGCTGCAGCCCATGGGGTCGCTAAGAGTCAGACGCGACTGAGCGACTTCACTTTCACGCATTGGAGAAGGAAATGGCAACCCACTCCAGTGTTCTTGCCTGGAGAATCCCAGAGACAGGGGAGCCTGGTGGGCTGCCATTTCTGGGGTCGCACAGAGTTGGACACAACTGAAGCAACTTAGCCACAGCAGCATAGGTAAAACATTGTATTCTTATCCCTTCTTCTGTCCGTGTGTTCTTCCCCTTTTTTAGAACAGGCTTTGCCAACAGTCCTTGCTTTTCACCCTCCTTTCTTTAACCTTGAGATTAGAAGTTAAGTTCTTCACGTGAGAAGCAGTTGATGCTCAGAAGCCTTGTGAACTGATTTTGAAAACCTCTTGAGGTCTTTAATGCCACTTTAAGGCAGTTCTTCCTATCAGTAGGTATTTGAAATCTCTCTCCTGTCTATTACCATTTCTCTTGGTTCACAAGTTCAGAAATAGGTCAGGGATTTGAAAAATTCAAAGTCAAGTCCCCTGATAGAAAGCAATGTGATGACATAGAGAACTCAAGAGTCTAATCAGTTTTGATGCCTAGATGGGTCATGAACTGAGCAACGCAGTTAAGTCTTTGGCTCTTTCATTGTGTAAAACCAAGAGAAGCAAGTGCTTGGATCTGCCAGTTTTGTAGGAGAAATGAGATTGTCAGAAGCAATGGTTGCTGGAAGTGAATGCACACCTCAAAAGACAACCCAGAAATCCATCATTCCTCCACTTTGCCAACCTGAGCATGATTCTTTGCTTCTTTGTAGCCCCATGGAAATATGTGCTTAGTCACTCAGTCATGTCCAACTCTCTGGGACCCCATGGACTGTAGCCTGCCAGGCTCCTCTGTCCCTGAGGATTCTCTAGGCAACAGTAGAGTGGGTTGTCCAAGCCCTCCTCCAAAGGATCTTCCCACCCAGGGATTGAACCCAGGTCTCCCGCATTGCAGGCAGATTCTTTACCATCTGAGCCACCATACTATTAAATAAAGGTTTGAGTGGCATGCAGCCAAGAGGTAGTACTAAGGCTTGATTGGCATATAGCTCCAATTACCAATACTTTTCCCTCAGAAACCCAGCTTGGATATTACCAGGAAAGAGGAGGCATTTAGATTGACCAAAAAAGTATCATTAGATGCCCTTCTCAAAACTACCTACTCTGTCTCTTATCACATTCCATCAATTCAAATTAATTTAGATAAAAAGCTTCACTTTAGGGCTATAACTGGGTATTAAATATAGTATAGTATAAATACAGTAGTCATTTACTCCTTAATGTTGAAAAGCACAAAGTTAGTTCAGGGTCAATAATCGGGAGTTATTTTTTATTAAAGGAAACAGAAGGAAGAAAAGCAATCATGAGAAGTGCATTACTTAAGATGGAGGTGTAGAGCAGAGCACATGGGAACTTGAGAACTTGAGAACATGTCAGTACCAAGTGGACACTGGGAGCAGGAGGTTGGGGTGCGTATGAAAGTAAAGAGGAAAAAGGAGAGAAGTGGCCGTGGTTTGCCAAGTAAGTGTCCCAACACATATTTGTGGGAAATCTTGTTGGAGGTTCCTCTGACTAATGTCTTGATTGGAGTAATGCAGCACATTTGCTTGGAAAACTGCAATCTTCTGTTTGCCACGATTTATTTCCCACTCCCCAGTCCTCAAGTATCATTCCAGTTCCTGCCTCCTTGGGGATAAAAGTGAAAAAGAAAATGGAAAAGAGACGGGGGAAGGCCAGTTGCCTGCAGACACAGGAAAAGGTAGGTTTCTCCTGCTCCGAGGACCTGCACTCAGTCCCATTGTTGTTGTTATTCAATCACTAAGTTGTATCCGACTCTTTGCGGCCTCATAGACTGCGACATGCCAGGCTTCCCTGTCCTTTATCTCCCAGAGTTTGCTCAAATTAACATCCACTGAGTCAATGATGCCATCCAACCATCTCATCCTCTGTCCCAAATCTTTCCCAGCATCAGGGTCTTTTCCAATGACTTGGCTCTTCACATCAGGTGGCCAAAATATTGGAGCTTCAGCTTCAGTATCAACCCTGAATATTTATTGGAAGGGCTGATGCTGGAGCTAAAACTCTGTCCCATAATATTCTATTAAGATTTCGCCTACTCATGTGAGCCACTAGAAATTATTCTCCATAAATGAGTTAGATCTCCAAGACTGACATAATTCAGAATAGAACTGCCTTACCACAGGTCTTTTTCAAGTGGTTAGGGCGATTTAATTTTTTTATTTTTATTTATTTACTGTTTTGGTTAGGGCTATTTAGACACAAGGAGGAGTCATTATAAAGTAGAATCAGTCTTAGAATGGTCACTGGGTAGAGGCGTAAGACAAGACGAGAAAGATTGCAAGGCCAGTGTCAATTCCTAAGTTAGGATCCACTAAGGAGAGAGATGGAGAAGGAAATGGCATTCCAGTATTCTTGCCTGGAGAATCCCATGGCCAGGGGAGCCTGGTGGGCTGCTGTCCATGGATGGGGTTGCGTAGAGTTGGACATGACTGGAGCGACTTAGCATGCACAGCATGCATGCAAGGAGAAACCACGTAGTAATGTGAATGAGAAAAATGTAACATAAAGGATTACTAGCATGGAATTGGAATAGTGGAGAGCTGGCTAATAAGAATTAAAGAGAATTCTTAAGAACCAGGAGGAGCAGATATAATACATGGAGCACCCAGTATCCTTAAGGTTGAAATGGGTACCCCCAGAAGGGTTGAAAGGCAGTCCCCACTGGGAAGGGCAAAACCATGCCCCTCTGGATGGTGGGGAGTGGCTAAGGTGCCTCATTAGTGCGATTTGCAGAAAACCTGCCCTCCAGGCACCACGGGAAACTGTTGGCCTCTAGGAGATGCTGAACCTGGGAGCCCCAGGAAGCCTTCACTGCAGGAGCCCACTGCAAGAGACCAGGACTCTGCGGGCACCCAGAACAAGAGGAAGCCAAGCCATTGCAAGCACAGAGCACCAAGCAAAGTGCACCATGAAGGGGCCAGGATGGAGAACATGAGGTTGCTGCAGAAATCACACTCTCCAGGAGCCCAATACTGGAGGCACTGGAGATGCTGGCCGAGGCGAATGCACTGAGCGTGTCGTGGGCAGTAGCACACTCATCAGCAGGGCACCAGGAGGCCTTAGGTGCAGGATGTCCACATTGGGTGGTCACCAGGCCAGAGTTAGGGCCAGGGTCTTTCAAAATGATGGTGTGCTCCAGGACAGAGAGCTTGAGTTGAGTGCCACTGGATGGTACGTTCACACACACACACACACACACACACACGTGATAAATTCACGGAGAAGTAGCCCACAGCTGCAGAACTAGGAAGCCCCATCTTCTATTGCCACCCTCCTTATTTAACTTACATGCAGAGTACCCTGTGTGAAATGCCAGGCTAGATAAAGCACAAGCTGGAATCAAGATTACTGGGAGAAGTATCAGTAACCTCAGATATGCAGATGACACCACCCTTATGGGAGAAAGTGAAGAGGAACTAAAGAGACTCTTGATGAAGGTGAAAGAGGAGAGGGAAAAAGCTGGCTTAAAACTCAGCATTCAAACAACTAAGATCACGGCATCCGGTCCCATCAGTTCATAGCAAATAGATGGGGAAACAATGGAAACAGTGAGAGACTATTTTCTTGGGCTCCAAAATCACTGCAGATGGTGACTGTAGCCATGAAATTAAAAGATGCGTGTTCCTTGGAAGGAAAAATATGACAAACCTAGACAGTATATTAAAAAGCAGAGACATCACTTTGCTGACAAAGGTCCATCTAGTCAAAGCTGTCATTTTTCCAGCAGTCACCTATGGATGTGAGAGTTGGACCATAAAGAAGACTGAGTGAGGCAGAATTGATGCTTTTGAACTGTGTTGCTGGAGAAGACTCTTGAGAGTCCCTTGGACTGCAAGGAGATCAAACCAGTCCATCCTAAAGGAAATCAACCCTGAATATTCAATGGAAGGACTGATGTTGAAGCTGAAGCTCCAATACTTTGGCCACTTGATGCGAAGAGCAGACTCATTAGAATTAGCATCAGGGACTCATCATTCCCCGATGCTGGGAAAGATTGAAGGCGGGAGGAGAAGGGGATGACAGAGGATGAGATGGTTGGATGGCATCACCGACTCAATGGACATGAGTTTGAGCAAGCTCCGGGAGATAATGAAAGACAGGGAAAGCCTGGCGTGTTGCAGTCCATGGGGTCACAAAGACTCGGACACAAGCGAGTGACAGATCATCTACCATGTCCCTCTAGCTCCCCCTACTGGCAAAGCTTGACATACTTGTGTCAGAGAAGGTAGTGAAGGGCGAATAGGCAGCTGAGAAATAATAGATTGACAGTGGTCACTGTGCCTAGCAAAGAACTATAAAACTCAATTGAATGTAACTATAAACACCAATACTACATATGTAACCCTGAGATAACTTCGTGTTGTGTTAGTCATTCAGTCGTGTCCAACTCTTTGTGACCCCACGGACTGTAGCCCATCAGGCTCCTCTGTCTATGGGATTTTCCAGGCAAGAATACTGGAGTGTGTTGCCATTTCCTTCTCTATGAGATTACTAGGAAAGCCCAATTAAGGTATAGCCTTGGATAGGTAATAACTAATAACAGTCTCTTGGGGATTCCCAGGTGGCTCAGTGGTAAAGAATCTGCCTGCCGAGCAGGAGATGTAGGTTCAATCCCTGATCTGGAAAGATCCCCTGAAGAAAGAAATGGTAAGCCACTCCAGAATTCTTGCCTGGGAAATCCCATGGACAGAGAAGCCTGGCAGACTACAGTCCACAGGGTCACAAAAGAGTCAGATATGATTTAGCAATGTAACAACAACAATTATCTAGTTTACTTTTTATTGAGATATAATTGACATATGACATTAGTTTAAGGTGTGCAACATAATTTGATATTTGTATATACTTTAAAATGGTCAATACAGTAAGTCTAGTTAACATCCATCACTATATAGAATTATAACTTTTTTCTCATTATGAGAACTTTAAGATTTGCTCTCTTAGCAACTTCCAGATATTCAATACAGTATTGTTAAATGTAGGCTCTGTGCTGTAAATCACACACCCCTAAATTATTTATTTTACAACTGGAAGATGGTACCTTTCGATTGTCTTCATCCATTTTTCTCACACCCCAACATGGCTCACCTCTGGCAACCACCAGCTTGTTCTCTGTATCTATGAGCTTAGTTTTTTTATTCTACCTATAAGTGAGATCATACGGTATTTGTTTTTCTCTGATTCATTTCACTTAGCATACTGCCCTCAAGATCCATCCCTGTTGTCACAGAAGATTTCATTCGTTTTTACAGCTGAATAGTATTCCACTGTTTATATACACCACGTTTTCTTTATCCGTTTATCCATTGTTGGACACTTAGGTTACTGCTATATTTTGGCTATTATAAATAATGCTGTTTTTTTTAAATAAACACACAAATGCAAAATTTCTGGATGATATAGTAGTTGAAGTTTTATTTTTTTGAGGACTCTCCATGACATTTTCCATAGTGGCTGCATCAATTTACGTTCCTACTAAAGCTGCATGAGGGTTCCCTTTTTTCCACATCCTTGCCAACACACTTTATTTCTTGTCTTTTTGATGATACCTCTTCTCATGGGTGCGAGGTAATAACTCACTGTGGTTTGGATTTGCATTCCCCTGATGATGAGTGAGGTTGAACACTTTTTCTTGTACCTATTAACCATTTGTATGTCTTTTCTGGAAAAATGTGTATTCAGATCCTTGGCTCACTTTTTAATCATATTGTTTGGGTTTTTGCTATTGAATTGTAAGAGTTTTTATATACTTTGGATACCAACCTTTTAACAGATATACAATTGCAAGTATTTTCTTCCAGTCAGTGGGCTGCCTTTTAATTTTGTTGGTAGTTTCCATTGCTATGCAGAGGGTTTTTAGTTTGATGTAGACCTACTAATTTATTTTGTTTATGCTGCCTTTGATTTTGGTGTCAAGTCCAAAAATGCACTGCCAAGACTGATGTCAAGGAGATGACTGCCTATGTTTTTTTCTAGGAGTTTTATGGTCTCAGATCTTACAGTCAAGCCTTTTGAGCTAATTTTTGTGTATGGTACAAAAGAGTGGTCCAGTTTCCTTCTTTTGTGTGTGGATGTTCAGATTTTCGCTCACTGCTTACTGAAGAGACTGGCCCTTTCCTTATTGTATATTCTTGGCTTCTTTGTCACTAGCTTTAGTTGTACTAATTGCAAACCATGCATCACTTACCCAATTCACTAACAGAATCTAGCAAATGAAAATGGCACAGTTCAAACTCATCACTGGTCATGACCCCAAAAACTTCCTTCCTCATCCTCCAAAGACCCAAGCTTTCAAGTTGTGTGTGATTCTTCTGATTCCACAGCCCTTCTGCTGCTCCCAGCATTTCATGAATCACCACCATGGTTGTTTATCTTCATTTTTACTGCTAACAGTTCAGAAAATTTGCTCTTAACAGAATGATTTTTATAATAGGTTTTTGGTTCGTGTTTCTATCTTCCCATTTATATAGTGTATAATAACTGTCACTGCAGTATTCTTGCCTGGAAAACCCCATGGACAGAGGAGCCTGGTGGGCTAAAGCCCATCGGATAGTGAAGGTGGACACAACTTAGTGACTAAACAACAAGAATAACAAACTGTCACCCTTTAATCTCTCAAAACACTTTGACTATAGCACATTTGTTTTAAAAAATGAATAACCATACTTATTTGCTCAAATTAAACTTTTAAAAATTTACATAAAATGTACTACACCCATGGACCTCAGATGACTTTTCCAAAGCTATTTGATTAAACAGCCCTTCTGCTTTGTATCTTTCTATAGGATGTGATTTTCTAGGCCTTCCAGTATTTCTCCCTTGTCTGATAAAACAGGAAACTGATGCTTTACTCTCCTCGAAGAAAGTGGTCTCTGGGTGCTCTCTCACTAACCTTTTTGGTACAGCTGAGAAAAGGAAATGACAATACTTGACTCGGCTGTAGACATCCTTTTTGGAAAAATGTGTCCTCGGGTGCACGCATTCTCTGCTTCTCTGGGTAGTTACCTTATAGAGGCATAAATCTGCTGCTCCGAGAAATCAATGTACCAAGCAGAGAAGCAGCGGAATGAAATGTAAGAGGTACATTGGCTGCCGATCTCAACCACATTTTCCAATCCAGCTTTTACAAAATTAAAATTTATAAGATGGAAATGTGGTCTCCATCTGTTTTTGTAACATATTTTACTTTCATGTGATTCCAGATTTTGGAGAGGAAGAAGAATGTTACTTAGCTTTGTGCCTGAGCCCCACTCCTGTGCCTGGCAGGGGACCCACAGCTCACAGCAGGACACAGGTAAAGACTCTGGTGCCCAAAGAGGTTAAAACGACTAGCCCAACTGTGTGCCCATCTAGTGAAACAATGATTCGTGCAGTCCAGATTTCAGAAGTCCAAGTGTAAGATGACTGGTAATAAACTATGATTCTTTCTATGTGGGAGTCACTGGGGATCCCTTCAAAAATCTAGTGAAAGCAAAGAACCCTCTCTTCTAAAAAAATGCACATTATCACAGTAACATTTGCAACAATTTCAGGAGGATTGCAGACTCCCTAAAGCCTAAAACTGACTCTCACGTGTTCCATGGAGTCCAGGGAAAGGACTTCAAATTAACTTTTATTCTGTTTCTACCTTTTTAATTTATATTTATACTCTTCCTTCTGCTTTCATTTCATCTTCCTTCCTAAAAATCTCACTGTTTCTACAATGTCCACTGGTTTATTGGTCATTTAACTTAAAATTTTTAAAGCATTAGCTAGCATGTTTCCCAAGTCCATATTCCTAAATGAATGGCATTTAATCATAGAAATGACTAATATCCTGTCCCCCCAATCCAGACAGCATGGCACAGCTATTAAACTGTATACAAATGTTCCCTCTGTACACAGACTCATGAAACTGGCTTTTGATATAGTTGAACTGAATCTAATTTTGAATATTGAAGCAATGACTTTAATTCACACACAAAAAACACTCAAATTCTAAAATAAGTAGGTCTCATAAATTTGGAACACACAGGTTTGGTCAGCATCATCAGGATGCCTAGAATAGAAGTGACCAAGCATTTTAGGTTGAATTCACATATAAAATGGAAGAATAAGAACAGTTGGCAGTACTCTAATATTCATTGATTCTCAAATCATGCCAAGTTTTTTTGTGTGTAGACTGAAACATGCAAATTAAAGTTATTCATAGTATGCAACGTGAACATAACAGCATCTGTCATCCTCTTCATGAAACGGGGAGTTAAGTGCAGGTCTCACCTGAACACTTAAGGACATCACATGGTACCTTCAAAAGGAAGAGGGAGACCCCATGCAGAATTCATAAAGGAGATGACAGAAGCAGTTCATAAGCCTCACTCCCATCCCACACACATGAAGTGAATGAAAAAATTTAATTTGGATATGGAAGGAGTTATCTTGAGGGAGTATCTTTGGAGAGAGTTCTCCCTGGAAAAATAAAGACAATGGATGTATCTCCTCTTCAAGTCAAGAAAAAGAGGCTTTATGTGTCCCCTAAGTTAGAGTTTGTAGTTAAGTGCCATTTTGTTCTTGCCTAGGAGACCCAAGGTATAAGTTCAGTTCAGTTGCTCAGTCGTGTCTGACACCTTGTGACCTCATGGACTGCAGCATGCCAGGCCTCCCTGTCCATTGCCAACTCCTGGAGTTTACTCAAACTCATGTCCATTGAGTCAGTGAGACCATCCAACCATCTCATCCTCTGTCGTCCCCTTCTCCTCCTGCCCCCAATCCCTCCCAGCATCAGAGTCTTTTCCAATGAGTCAACTCTTCGCATGAGTGGCCAAAGTATTGGAGTTTCAGCTTCAGCATTAGTCCTTCCAATGAATATCCAGGACTGATTTTCTTTCGGATGGACTGGTTGGATCTTCTTGCTGTCCAAGGGACTCTCAAGAGTCTTCTCCAACACCCCAGTTCGAAAGCATCAATTCTTCAGCACTCGGCTTTCTTTATAGTCCAACTCTCACATCCATACATGACTACTGGAAAAACCATAGCTTTGACTAGATGGACCTTGTTGGCAAAATAATGTCTCTGCCTTTTAATATGCTGTCTAGGTTTGTCATAACTTTTCTTCCAAGGAGCACGTGTCTTTTAATTTCATGGCTGCAGTCACCATTTGCAGTGCTTTTGGAGACCCCAAAAAAGTAAAGTCTGTCGCTGTTTCCACTATTTCCCCATCTATTTGCATTGAAGTGATAAGACTGCATGCCATGATCTTTGTTTTCTGAATGTTGAGTTTTAAGCCAACTTTTTTATTCTCCTCTTTCACTTTTATCAAGATGCTCTTTAGTTCCTCTTAACTTTCTGCCATAAGGGTGGTGTCACCTGCATATGTGATGTTATTGATCTTTTTCCTGGCAATCTTGATTCCAGCTTGTGCTACATCCAGCCCAGCATTTCTCATGATGGGTGACATATACAGGGTGACAATATACAGCCTTGACATACTCCTTTTCCTATTTGGAACGAGTCTGTTGTTCCATGTCCAGTTCTAATTGTTGCTTCCTGACCTGCATACAGATTTCACAACTCAGGTCAGGTGGCCTGGTATTCTCATCTCTTTAAGAATTTTCCAGAGTTTGTTATGATCCACACAGTCAAAGGCTTTGGCATAGTCAATAAAGCAGAAGTGGATGTTTTTCTGGAACTCCCTTGCTTTTTCGATGATCTAGCAGATGTTGGCAATTTGATCTCTGGTTCCTCTGCCTTTTCTAAGTCCAGCTTGAACATCTGGAAGTTCACAGTTCATATACTGTTGAAGACTTGCTTGGAGAATTTTGAGCACTACTTTATTAGTATGTGAGATGAGTGCAGTTGTGTGGTAGTTTGAGCATTCTTTGGCATTGCCTCTCTTTGTGATTGGAATGAAAATTGACCTTTTCCAGTCCTGTGGCCACTGCTGAGTTTTCCAAATTTGCTGACATATTGAGTGCAGCACTCTCACAGTATCATCTTTTAGGATCTGAAATAGCTCAATTGGCATTCCATCACTTCCACTAGCTTTGTTCATAGAGATGCTTCCTAAGGCCCACTTGACTTCACATTCCAGGATGTCTGGCTCTAGGTTGGTGATCACACCATTATGATTATCTGGGTCGTGAAGATATTTTTTGTATAGTTCTTGTCACCTCTTCTTAATATCTTCTGCTTCTGTTAGGTCCATACCATTTCTGTCCTTTATTGTGCCCATCTTTGCATGAAATGTTCCCTTGGTGTATCTAATTTTCTTGAAGAGATACCCCACGTCCAAGGGCAGAGGAGTCCCAGCAAGATGGTAGGTGCTGGAGCAGCTGCTCTGAGAAGATACCCCATGTCCAGGAACAAAGGAGAAGCCTCAGCAAGACATTAGGAGGGGTGAAACCATGTTTAGAATCAAACCCCATACTCACAGAAATGCTCAGAGGGCTCAAACAAACCTTGTGTGCACCAGGACCCAGAGACCCCACAGAGACTGAGACAGAACTGTGTTTGAGCATCTCCTGCAGACATACGGGTCAGCAGTGGCCTGCCACAGGGACAGGGGCTCTGGGTGCCGCAGACCTGGGTATGGCATAAGCCCTCTTGGAGGAGGTCGCCATTAATACCACCATACAGCTGCCAGAACCTACCCAGGACTGGGAAATAGACTCTTGCAGGGCACAAAGAGAACCTTGTGCACCAGGACCCAGGAGAAAGGAGCAGTGACCCCAAGAGACTGACCCAGGCTTGCCCATGAGTGTCCAGGAGTCTCTGGCGGAGGCGTGGGACAGTGGTGGCCTGCTGCAGGGTCGGGGGCACTGGGTGCAGCAGTGCGTGCATGGGACCTTCTGAAGGAGGTCGCCATTATCTTCATTACCTCCACCATAGTTTGGCCTCAGGTCAAACAACAGGGAGGGAACACAGCCCTGCCCTTCAACAGAAAATTGGATTAAAGATTTACTGAGCATGGCCCCGCCCATCAGAACAAGACCCAGTTTCCCCCTCAGTCAGTCTCTCCCATCAGGAAGCTTCCATAAGCCTCTTATCCTTCTCCATCAGAGGGCAGACAGAATGAAAACCACAATCACAGAAAACTAACCCATCTGATTGCATGGACCAACAGCCATGTCTAACTCAATGAAACTATGAGCCATGCCGTGTATCGCCACCCAAGACGGACAGGTCATGATGGAGAGTTCTGATAAAACGTGGTCCACTGGAGAAGGGGAAGGCAAACCATTTCAGTATTCTTGCCTTGAGAAACCCATGAACAGTGTGAAAGGTATAAGACAGAAGCTTTGATGGCAGAGCCAAGGAAAATTCCTAGATCTTAGATGCCTTGCAGGCAATGAGTTTTCAAGAACAAAGAATGTGTGCGTTTGGGGTGGATCAGATGTGGGAGGACACTCATGGGAGACCCAAAGTTTGCTCTTGTCTGAAAGAGCTGGCTGATTGAGGTTTAAACCCCTGCCAAGTACACAAGATGCCCTGGAGAAGGAAACAGCAACCCACACCAGTATGCTTATCTGGGAAATCCCATGAACAGAGAAGCTGAGGGGGCTTCCATGGGATCACAAAAAAGTCAGACATTACTTAGTGACTAAACAACAAACAAGTGTGGAAGTACAGATGCCAGGTCGTGGAAGAACCATCAGATAAAAATTTTCTTGATCTCCTTTCCTTAACTTTCTCCTTGCAAGCAACCCTGTGTAATAGAAACAGAAGTAGGGAAAGAGACAAGGAGGGGAATCAGGCCCCCCACCCAACCCAAACCATTGCAGAGAGATAGGTCCAGGCTTGGGGAGAGAGCCCACCTTTACATGGTAGGCACAGTTGTGAATATCATGGGGGTCTGGATGTGTTAGTCTCTGGAATGAAGCCACTTACATTTGCTGGGAGAGACCAGAAAACCCAACAAACATGACTTATATTTAATCCTGGGCAGGAGAGAAACGAGGGCCAGTGGGAGCCAAAAATAAAGTTGCTTACGATTAGATCTCCCAGAAAGTGTTTGCTCAACATTTATTTAATATCGTAAAACTAAAGGAGAGAAAATTTAATCTCCGTCCCTTTTCAAAAATAAATTAAGATCTAAAACTGGCCTCAGAGTGCTCTAGAAACATGTAAACAGAAGTAAAGATAAGCAGACCTCTGCCAGAGGGGGGAAAAATCCACAAACAGTGGAAAACAGGCCGATCAGTTTATACTAACTGACATCAGTGAAATGTAATTATCTCATTCTTACGTGATTTTAAACACATAAGCATAACATGGAGTACATGAACTTGGAGGAAAAATAACTAGCATTATGGTTATTGCCAGGGTACCAAACAGGGCAGACTGAAACACCAACCCAAACTTCATATTTAACAACAAGATAATAAAAGATAAATGCATTATGAACCCAACATCTGTGGGAAGATATTACTGCAAGATTAACCCTGAAGGAGGCATGAGGCAGACTAAAGAGAAGGAACATAGGAGGAAAATGTGTTTGGGTTTGGCATTTATGTGGGCATATCTCATTTTACTGCATTTTGCAGAGGTTCCTTTTTATCTTTTTTTAAAAAAACAAATTGAAGGTTTCTGGCAACCTTGAGTTGAGCATGTCTTCTGGCAGGCACCATTTTTTCAACAGCATTTCCTCTGCACATCCATGCACTGCATGTTGGTAATTCACACCATATTTCAGACTCCGTTGCTATTATATTTTTCATGGTGATCTGTGAGTAGCGATCTTTGATGTTGCCATTGTCATTGTGTTGGGGCACCATGAACCACCATAAAAGGGCAGACTTAACAGATAAATGGATGTGTGTTCCCAATGCTCCACTGATTGGCCACTCCCCTGTTTCTCTCCCTTTCTCTCCCTCTATTCTCTGAGACACAGCAGTATAGAATTTAGGCCACTTAATAAGCCTACAATGGCTTCTATGTGTTCAAGTGAAAAAAAGAGTTGCACGTCTCACTCTAAATCAAAAGTTACAAATGATTCTGTTAAGTGAGGAAGGCACACTGAAAACCAAGAGAGGCCAAAAACCAGGCCTCTTGCCCCCCAAAACCAAGTTGTGAATGCAAAGGAAACGTTCTTGAAGAGTATTAAAGAGGCTGACTCCAGTGAACATCTGAATGATAAGAAAGTGAAATAGCATTGTTACTGATATGGACAAAGTTTCAATGGTCTGGGTGATCAACGCAGCCACAAGATGTCCTTAAGCCAAAATCTAGTCCAGAGCCAAGCCCTAACTTTTTTCAATTCTATGAAGGCTGAGGCAGGTGAGGAATTAGCAGAAGAAAAGTTTGAAGCTAGCAGAGGTTGGTTCATGAGGTTTAAGGAAAGAATCCATCTCCATAATGTGAAAGTGCAAGGGAAGCAGCAGGTCGAATGTAGAAGCTGCAGCAAGCCATCCAGAAGGTCTTTGTTGCTGTTGTTTAGCTCCTACGTCATGTCTGACTTTTTATGACACCATGGACTGCAGCACACCAGACTCCTCTGTCCTCCAGTATCTCCCTGAGTCTCCTCAAACTTATATCCATTGTTTAATGGAAAGAGTCGGTGATGCTTTCTAACTATCTCGTCCTCTGCCGCCCCCTAGCTAAGATAAGTCATGAGGGTGGCCACACTAAACAACAGATCTTCAATGTAAACAAAACATCCTTCTATTGCAAGAAGATGCCATCTAGGACTTTCATAGCTAGAGAGGAGAAGTCAACGCCTGGCTTCAAAGGTCGGGCTGACTTTCCTATTAGGGGCTAACGCAGCTGGTGACTTCTAGTTGAAGCCAACGCTCATTTATCATTCAAAATCTTAGAGCTCTTGAAATGATGTTAATTGTACTCTGTCTGTGCTCTATAAATGGAACAACAAAGTCTAGATGACAGCTCATCTGCTTACAACATTGTTTACTGAGCAATTTAAGCCTATTGTTCAGACCCCCTGCTCAGAAAAAAAAAAAAAAAGATTCCTTTCAAAAATATTTCTACTCGTTGACTATGCACTTGGTCATCCAAGAGCTCTCATAGAGATGTACAAGGAGATTAACACTGTTTTCATGCTGTTAAAACTTTAACAGATGAGGCGATGCTTCTGTTGGAAGAGCAAAGAATGTGGTTTCTTGGGATGGAATCTACTCCTGGTGAAGATGCTGAGAAGACTGTTGAAATCACAAGGAAAGATTTAGAATATTAGGTAAATTTGGCTGATTAAGCAGCTGTGGGATTTGGGAGAACTGACTCCAGTTTTTAAAGAATTTTGACTGGAAGTAAAATGGTATCAAACAGCACTGTAAGCTACAGAAAAATTGTTGGTGAAAGGAAGCATCAGTTCACGCAGCAAACTTCACTGTTGTCTTATTTTAAGAAATTGCCACAGCCACACCAACTCTTAGCGGCCACCACCCTGATTAGTCAGCATCTGTCAGCATCGAGGCAGGAACCTTCACCAGCAAAAAGATCACAGCTTGCTGAAGGCTCAGGTGACGGTTAGCACTTTTTAAGCAATAAAGTATTTCTCATTAAAGTATTTATATTTTTTTAGATATAATGCTATCGCATGCTTGAGAGACTATTGTAGTATAAACATAACTTGTACAAGCACTGGAAAACCAAAAGGTCATGTATCTCACCATGTTGCAATCTTGTGCTGGTGTGGAACTGAAATCACAATATCTCCAAGGTTTGTAAAAAATATCAGAACCAGGTTTTCTACCAGGGAACTTCTTTCCTAGTGGGTAGTGGTGTGCTGGTAAAATTCATACAACTGATTCTTCTGGGGAGGTAAAAGCCCCAGTTTGTAGTGTATACTGATTTCCATAGTGTAACTACTTCCACCTTGCTGACTTCAAGCTACAAAGTAAGTGGGGTCACTGAGCAGAGATGCACACTCACTCACCTGTGTCTCAGCCTTAAAGACCATAGGAGGAAATTACCATCAATAAAGGGCTTCCCTCATAGCTCAGTCAGTAAAGAATCTGCCTGCAATGCAGGAGACCCGGGTTCGATTCCTGGGTCGGGAAGATCCCCTGGATAAGGAAATGGCAATCCACTCCAGTATTCTTGCCTGGAAAATCCCACGGACAGAGGAGCCTGGCAGGCTACAGTCCATGGGGTCACAAGAGTCGGACACAACTTAGCGACTAAACCACCACCACCATCAATAATAGTAAAAGTTGTGATTAGAAAGTCATGTTTCTGAGAACTTATTGCCATTTGTTCCTAATATTCATTTAATTTATATGCTTATATGGTTTGATTTCGGAGAAGGCAATGGCACCCCACTCCAGTACTTTTGCCTAGAAAATCCCATGGACAGGGGAGCCTGGTAGGCTGCAGTCCATGGGGTCGCTAGAGTCAGACACGACTAAGCAACTTCACTTTCACTGTTCACTTTCATGCATTGGAGAAGGAAATGGCAACCCACTCCAGTGTTCTTGCCTGGAGAATCCCAGGGACGGGGAAGCCTGTTGGGCTGCCATCTATGGGGTCGCACAGAGTCGGACACGACTGAAGCGACTTAGCAGCAGCAGCAGCATGGTTTGATTTTATAGTTTAAATGTAATGTTTAACAACAAGCACAAAGTCTCTGGACTTTTCACAGTAGATTTGGTGAGCCCACCAAGCCAGCTCCAGCACACTCATCAGCTCAGGCATCTGGTTTCTCCTGCTGACTCTGGGCAAAGATGGTGGCAGGGGAAAAGAAAAAGGTTTCTGGCAAAAGTCCAAAGGCTTGACAACACACTCGGTAGGTCAGGCCACGGGGAAGACATTGACACGCACACGTTTTGGGGGAGGAGGGGTGGGTTAAAATGGTGTGACCACTAAGAGTAAAAAGGCTGGCTTAAAACTCAACATTCAGAAAACGAAGATCATGGCATCCGGTCCCATCACTTCACGGCAAATAGTTGGGGAAACAATGGAAACAGTGACAGACTTTATTTTCTTGGGCTCCAAAATCACTGTGGACAGCGACTGCAGCCATGAAATTAAAAGACACTTGCTCCTTCGAAGAAAAGATACAACAAACCTAGACAGCATATTAAAAGGCAGAGACATTACTTTGCCAACAAAGGTCCATCTAGTCAAAGCTATGGTTTTTCCAGTGGTCATGTATGGATGTGAGAGTTGGACCATAAAAAAGGCTGAGCGCCGAAGAATTGATGCTTTCAAACTGTGGTGCTGGAGAAGACTCTTGAGAGTCCCTTGGACTACAAGGAGATAAAACCAGTCAATCCTAAAGAAAATCAACTCTGAATATTCATTGTAAGGACTGATGTTCAAGCTCCAAATCTTTGGCCACCTGATGCAAAGAGCCAGCTCATTGGAAAAGACCCTGATTCTGGGAAAAATTGAGGGCAGGAAGAGAAGGGGGTGACAGAGGATGAGATGACAGTATGGCATCACTGACTCAACAGACATGAGTTTGAGCAAACACCAGGAGATAGCAAAGGACAAGGAAGCCTGGAGTGCTGTGATTCAGGGGGTCGCGAAGAGTTGGACATGACTGAGCGACTGAACAACAATGTAATAATATACATATTTGCCCTTTGTCTCAGCAATTACACTGTGGGGCAATTATACTTTTAGGCACTTCTACAAGAATGAAACATATGTGCAAAGTTATTCATTGAGGCATTGAGCAAAATATTGTGAACAACCCAAATTTAGATTAACAGGGAATTGGTTGGATAGTCTATGTAATGTCCACATGATGAAATGCAATGCAGTCATTAAAAAAGAAATAATTCAGGATATATTGTTAATTCTTTTAAAAAGATGCAGTAAAATATATGTAAATACTCATCTATCCTTATAAGGCATAAGGCAATACATGAAATTAATAGTGTGTTAGTTTTCTTACTGTATAACGTTGCTTTCAAAGACACATACTATCATTCAAAGCCTCTCCAAGAATTAAAAAATCTACATATCAGCCTCTCAAAGCAGGTCAGTGGTTTAAAAAAAAAATGTAAATGTTTCCAATACTGCATCATGAATCTGACTGTAATACTGTGTTCCATAAAAATTTTATTATGGTTAGTGAATAGGCTTTGCTGCATGACCACAAACTCTCTTCATGTCTGATGTTTGGTTACGTTGAATTTGATCTGATGGCTGTAGCACACAGCATCAAATCTGAATATTGACTTCAGCATCCACGAATAACAGAAATCACTCAGCTTAACTTTTCCATTTTTAAATTGAGCATCAGTTTGTGTGTGTGTGTGTGTGTGTATACACACACGCCTGTGTGTGACCCTGCTACCAAAAACACACTAACACACGCTTGCTGTAAGCTCAGGTTCAGCAGAAACCAATGAACCTTAAAAAGAGTCTTTTCAATCTTGGGCTGGGAAAAACAGCAGATTACAAGGAGCAAATCGTTGCTCTAATAGCAATTTTAATTGCTGGTTATACTTCGAATCCACATTACTTTGAAAGAAAAGGCAGTGCTGATACCTAGTGCTATCAAATTTGGAGGTCTAAGCGGTTCAGTCAAATAAATTACTGAATCGCCCACTCTCAGCATCATTCTCTTGTTTTCCATCCTCTTAACCTCATGTGTCAAAGAAGGATGAATTCCGGAAATAAAGGAAGTCATCTAACATCTAAATCTCACATTGGAAAAATACTGAGACTTTAATTTTTCATGGCAAAGCTATACTAAATATTCATAGAATTTGGCTTTCCTTGACACACACGCAGGCAGCAGAAATAAAACTGACTGACAGTGGATAAAGAACACAGGCAGACAGGCACAGTTCATCAATCTCCTCTTTGAACCTGTAGCCTCACTGAAGCTCCCAGTAATACACCTTTGGGGACAAGCTGTTCCGGATGGTACCTTCCAGAACCTAAGAGGCTGGCTCCTCTGGGAAGTTGTTCCCTATTTGTTTGGTTGGCAGCATCAAACAATGCTAGTGACAGGTGTGATGTGGGGTGTCACACTGTGGGAACCGCCAGCCCCCGTGTCATCTCTCTGGACTGTCTACCCCACCAGGCTGTGTAGTCCTGGGCTCAGCTGAGCAGCCCTCCTGAACGGGGGCTTCACCTTGAACTAAAGGCAATGAAATGCTTCCACCAACACCAGTCCCCCCAGAACTGTCTTTGAGCCAGCCTATCGATCTTCTTGAACTCTCCAAGCAAGGGGGAATCTCCTCCTCCTTTGTATAAGGGGGTTTGAGGGGTGTGTGTGTGTTTTATGCATCAGATCTCATGTTATCCTCGTGGTGAAATGTACGAGCATAGACACCAAAAGTCATAGGGCTGGAAAGTGCTTTAAAACTGAACCTGTCACGTATCCAGCCTACCACGTCTTTACTGGAGTGGATTCCGAAAGTGAAAGTCACATCTGACTCTTTGTGACCCCATGGACTATACAGTCCATGGAATTCTCCAGGCCAGAATACTGGAGTGGGTAGCCCTTCCCTTCTCCAGGGGACCTTCCCAACCCAGGGATTGAACCCAGGTCTCCTGCATTGCAGGAGGATTCTTTACCAGCTGAGCCACCTGGGAAGCCCAAGGGAGGAAGAGGATTCTAGAAGAGGGATTTGTATGTTGGGAATGAGTGGGCTTTGTTTCATTTTGTCACTTCCTTTGGAAAAACCCCAAACTTACAAGACAGTTGCAAGTACAGCTACGTATCTTTTACCTGCATTTACCAATAGCTAACATTTTGCTACATTTGCTTCATCATATAATGGCACCCCACTCCAGCACTCTTGCCTGGAAAATCCCATGGACAGAGGAGCCTGGTGCACTGCAGTCCATGGGGTGGCTAAGAGTCGGACACAACTGAGCGACTTCACTTTCACTTTTCACTTTCATACATTGGAGGAAGAAATGGCAACCCACTCCAGTGTTCTTGCCTGGAGAATCCCAGGAACGGGGGAGCCCGGTAGGCTGCCATCTGTGGGGTGGCACAGAGTCGGACACGACTGAAGCAACTTAGCAGTAGCAGCAGCATAGATAGATAGGCAGGCAGACATATATATATGTAATAATTATTGTTATAAAATTAATTAAATGTTGCAGACAATATGACCTTTCGCCCCTATAAATGCCTGTTTCAGCATATACTTCCTAAGAGCAAGGTTATTGTCTTACATAGCCACAGCAATCAAATTCAGAAAATGTAACACTGACATACTACTACACTGAGGCTGTATAAGTGCTCTATTCCCCATTAAACTTTGACTCAGTTTTAGTATCCATTGATATTTGCCAGAATCAATTATACCCATGATAGTTGCAAATAGTGGAAGGGTTTTTCACTGGCGTTCTACTCTAAGCAAGTTTCTCCAGTTATTTGTTGGTAGTTTGTTTTGAAATTCATATATTTATTCTTAATAAAACTTTATATTATTGCATATGGACTATGGATTGTGATGACGATTTACTTTCAATCTGTCCGAGATTTGACCACTGGCAGTTTGCACTGTTTGGTTATTACAAATAAGGCTGCTTTAAACATTCCTGTACAATTTTTGTTTGAACACCTGTTTCAGTTCTTGGGGTCTTTCCTGTCCCATTTTAAAACCATTTGGCTATTTGGGTCTCCTTGAAATTCCTTATGAATTGTAGAATTGGTTCTTCCATTCCTATAAAAAAAGCCATTGGGACTTTAAGAACAATTTGACTAACTCTATAGATCACTTCAGTTGTCATCTTAACCACAGATAATTTACCAGTTTTTCTACAATACCACCACCCCCTTTCGGGTCTATTCACTTTAGAGTTAGCTCTACACATAAATGCAATTTTATATCCTGTTTCTTGGAGTCTTTCTTTTTAAAACATGTATTGATTATTCATGACACAAACTACAGCTCAAAGAAATCAGAAGTGATTCCTATAAACATCTCCCATGAGTGGAAATATATATTTTCTGAAAATGGAAGTCATTCCATAGTCCAAAAGCAGTGAAAACCTATGAAACCCAATGACCCAAGTGTAATAAAAAAACAGGCATCCCAATGTAAACTGTTTAAGATGCTTAACAACAAGAACAACATTCTCTCTCTGCTCCTTCTTCTAAGTAGTATCTCCCAGAAAGAAGCTTGTACTCTGCTCATCAGAAAGTGTTAATTGTTCAATCGTGTCCAACTTTCTGTGACCCCATGAACTGTAGCCCACCAGGCTCCTCTGTCTCTGGGATTCTCCAGGAAAGAATACTGGAGTGGGTTTCCATTTCCTTCTCTAGGGGATCTTCCCAACCTAGGGATTGAACCTGGGTCTCTTGCACTGCAGTCAGATTTCTTTACCACTGAACCACCAGGAGAGCCCTCACCCTCCTCTGAAACTGCAGTTTCTATGGCTGCTGCAAACCTTATAGAGCTTGCCTGGCTCTGGTGGCTGGCGGGGGCTTGTCCTGGTGGTCCCACAGGACCACTGGAGACAGAGTCCTCAAATAGTTACCACCCTCCAGGAAAAGCAAGAGACAAACATTGGAGGAGCCTGGTTTTTCTGCAAAGAAGCACATTCACTTATCCTCACAGCTGCAGCCTGAGGGGCATCTTCTAATCAAGCTTATCTAGGGCCTAATACAATCCTGTCCAGAGACATTGGAGTGCTCCTGTCTTCTTCGTGTTCTCATCCTTGGCTGTGCTACAGAATGCTTATTTCCCAGAGGGCAGCTTTCACATGTGGTTGGTGCCCTGGTTTTTGCAGCTGCTGCCCGAGGGTGGTGGGGGTGGGGGGGCGGGGGAGATGTAATCCCCCTTGGTTACCTGGCTCAGGTGGCCACGGGGGCCTTGTGTTCCTGTGTCCCTTGGGACAGTAACAATCAGAGACAGTTCTTGGCAGGCTCCCAGCCCCAGGGCACCACAAAGACAGCTGACGGAAATGCTCCCAGGCTTTCTGTGAAAGAGGCCTATTTGCTTGTCCTGGAGCTTAAGCTCAAGGGTAGGTATCTCGTGTGGCCCACATCTCCCAGGAGGCCCGGGCCAGTGGGCATCGGCTTAGCACTGTCACTGCCTTGCTTCAGCTTGTCAGCATCCCTTGGAAATGAGTTTGTACATGAATCTAGTGCCCTGGATTTCATGGCTGATGCCCAGGGAGGTCCCTTCATTGCCTGGTTCTGGTGGCCAGCAAGGCTTGCATGCCAGTGTCCCACGGGATTGTGACAAATGGGGACAAAGTTTCTAGCCAGCTACCACGCAGGGCACAGCACAGACAGCAGACTGAACACACCCCCAGTCTCTCTGAGAAAGAGAAAGGCTCACCCTGGAGCTCCAGGCTGAGGGGCAGGCTTCAGGTTCTAACACACCTAGGGGTGCACAGAGTTGCAATCCAGGGATGGAGACCAGTGGGGGCCACCTCTGCACTCTCCCTCTGCCTCACTTCTGGAAAGGAGCTTGTACACTCACCTGGCACTGATTTTTGTGATTGCTGCCAAGGCGACACCTCTGGATCGCCTGGCTCTGGTGGCCAGTGGACTTTTGCTACAGTCCCGTGGGGCTGCGGGCTTCCCTGCTTGCTCAGATGGTAAGTCTATCTGCAATGCAGGAGACCCAGCTTTGAACCCTGGGTTGGGAAGATCCCCTGGAGAAGGTAACGGCAATCCACAACAGTATTCTTGCCTGGAGAATTCCATGGGCAGACAAGCTGGTGGGCTACAGTCCATGGGGTCACTAAGAGTCAGACACAACTGAGCAACTAACACTGTAAAGGCTGCTGCCTGAGGAATCGGCTTCCCGTCAGCCCGAATCTAAGTGCTAAGATTCTCCACTTTGGCCCTTGACAGGTATTGGCACACCCTCAACTACTGGGAGCCACTAAAACAGTCACTTAGACAATCACAAAAGTTTAAGAGACAATCAAGAGCAAGGGCAGAGTTAACGCTCATTTCCTACACAAGGCCACTTCTTCAAGACCGGGAGAGGGGGCTACTTTGTTTAATGCTTAGAAACAAACACAGAGAGTCAAGTAAAATGGAGACACAGAGGAATAGCCAAAAAAAAAAGAGGAAGAGTAATCACTTTCAAATCAATTTATGAGGCCTACATTACCCTGATACCGAAACCAGAGAAGAACACCACAAGAAAATAATAGGCCCATATGCATGATGCGGAGAAGACAATGGCACCCCACTCCAGTACTATCGCCTGGAGAATCCCATGGACAGAGGAGCCTGGTAGGCTCCAGTCCATGGGATCGCTAAGAGTCGGATACGACTGAGCAACTTCACTTTCACTTTTCACTTTCATGCACTGGAGAAGGAAATGGCAACCCACTCCAGTGTTCTTGCCTGGAGAATCCCAGGGACGGTGGAGCCTGGTGGGCTGCCATCTATGGGGTCGCACAGAGTCGGACACGACTGACGTGAAATAGCAGTAGCATATGCACGATGAACAAGATGTGAAAGTCCTTGACAAAATACTAGCCAATGAAATTCAACAATATCTTAAAAGGATCATATGCTGTGACCATGTGGGATTTATTTCAGGGATACAAGGATGGTTCTACATTCACAATAATCAATGTAATATATCATATTAACCAAAAAAAGACAAAAATTATGTGATCATATCAATAAATGCAGAAAAAGCATACAATAAAATTCAATACCCATCTTATAATAAAACTCTCAACAAAGAGGATGCAGAGAGAATGTATCTCAACCTAATAAAGGCCATACATGACAAATCCATATAATATGCTGTGTAGGACATCATAGTCAATGGTGAAAAGCTGGACGTTTTTCCTCTAAGATCGAGACAAGGATGCCCACTTTTGCCACTGTTATTCAACATAGTATTGGATATTCCAACCAGAGCAATTAAATAAGAAAAAGAAATAGGCGGTATTCACATCTGGAGAATTCCATGGACAGAGGAGCCTGGTGGGCTACAGTCTGTGGGGTCACAAAGAGTCAGACACAATGATGCGATTAACACTTTCACTTTTCACATATCAGAAAAGATTGTATAACTGTCACTATTTGCAGATGACATGAAATTACATATGAAAAATCCTAAAGATTCCATACACAGAAAAACTGTAGAATGCATTCAGTATAGCTTTGGGTTACAAAATCACTATACAGAAATCTAATGTGTTTCTATACGCTAACCTTATGCAGTTTCCATAAATGTTATGGTCAAATTCAAATAATGCATTTCTTCGGGTCATTTTCAGCCACAAGAAGAACCATTTCATTTCAGTAATCAAATGTCCAACTGACGTTAAATAACCTTATTACTTTAAACCAATTCCTCTCCTCTAGCTTTGGCGTAATTTGACCTTGAAGGCTCATTCTTAGCCTGCTCTGGTTTTCTGCACCTGCTTTCACTCCCTAGGCTGCCCCTAGCTCCCACAGTGCTGACCAGGGACTGGGAAGAGCAGAAAGGAACCACTGGCAAAGACACTCTGTGTGTTTACTGTACCATATCCTCTTCCTTCATATATGGGCAAACTACATTTCCCAGCTTCCTCTGCAGTCAGTTGGGCTAATAAAAGTCACTTCCAGACCAAGTCAGGAGCCTGTGTACCTGGCCCACTCATCCTAAGGTCCCTCCTGCAACAGCCTTTGCGACCACGTGTTGTAGATGATATGGCAACAAGATGCAGCAAGGCACTCAAATCCCATCCATCCCTATACAAGCACAGAAAGAGCTTTCACTGTGTTAAGCTGATGTGACTTTCAGTTAATTGACGATCGCGGCATAATCAATTCTTCTATGACTGATACCAACAGTCGGTAGCTGCAACGGTTGCAACCATGCATTGTCCTCTGGTGCGGCAATTTCCAGACATTGACTCTTCCTCACCCAGGGGCACTTTCACAAGACCCTCAGATAGCCCCACCCTCCAAGACGCAGGCAACGCCCCTCCTCTACCTGGCTGCTTTTGACTCCTCAGCCGCTGACTTTCCCCTTGGTCCCTTCAGCCCTCCAGACAGCCCTCTTGCACAGGGTTTTAAAGGACTAGGCTGGTCATACCTGGTCCAGAGGTGCCACATACATGATGCTCCTAATACAAGCCCATCTTTCCCTCTTTCTGCTTCTCTAGCCAGCTTTCAGAACCACCTGAGTTTAGATATTTTTTAAGCCATACCTCAGATCCCAGTTCTTCTGTGACCTGCAAACTACAGGAGACGCATCAGACTTTTTGGGTGACTCCCTCAAAGCCCCACACGCACACACACTTGGCTTGAAATAAGGAGAAACAATTTCCTGTTCTGTAGCAAACACAGGAAATGCTACAGTTGTGTCCTGCTTTTCTCTTCTGAGAGATTCCTCCGCCAGGGTCTTGAGCCTACACTGTTTCTCCTGGAAATGGATGACCAACAGTGCTAACCAATCTCCCTCTGTCTCCGATCTTGAATTTGGACCTACTCTGGGGGCTAATTAACTTAGTGAAAGTAGCTCAGTCGTGTCTGACTCTTTGCGACCCCATGGACTACACAGTCCATGGGATTCTCCAGGCCAGAATACTGGAGTGGGTAGCTTTTCCCTTCTCCAGGGGATCTTCCCAACCCAGGGATTGAACCCAGGTCTCCCGCTAGAGATACTTACAAATCACAACTGAACCTGAGAGGAAAAATAGCCTTACATCCAATTACATCAGTTTTTTTGTTACTTCAGTTATCCAAAACCATCTGAGAGTTACTTTGCTAAAGACTCTGCTTCTTCATCAATAAAATGAAATCATGCATTCAATAAATGTTCTTAGTTTTATTATCACATGGAAACTAAAGAGGATTGTGTATACCAAGTGAGATAAAGCATGTAGAAATATTTTATAATATGAAAAGGACTATTTTGTGTAGGAAATATAGGAAACCTATATTATTTACACAGAAAGTATGGGAAAGAACACAAACCTACCAGCACAAGCTATGATGGTAAAAAAAATTGCTGTTATATGATATGCTTAAATTGCTAAAAAAAAAAAAAAAAAACACACACACAGAAGTTTCAAGGCAACCTATGAAAATGTGTTTTATGTAATCATTTAAAATTTATTTACTTATTTATTTTTGGCTGCACTGGGTCTTCATTGTGTGTCTTTCTCTAGTTGCAGTGAGTGGAGGCTACTCTTCATTGCTGTACCCGGGGTTCTCATTGCAGTGGCTTCTCTTGTTGCAGAATACAAGCCCTGTGGGCTTCCCAGTTGGTGCTAGTGGTGAAGAACCCTCCTGCCAATGCGGGGGATGCAAGAGACCTGGGTTCAGTCCCTGGGTCAGGAAGATCCCCTGGAGGAGGGCATGGCAACCCACTCCAGTATTATTGCCTGGAGATTCCCCATGGACAGAGGAGCCTGGCGGGCTACAGTCCATAGGGAACCAAAGAATCAGACACGGCTGAAGGAGTTTAACACGCATGCACGCACATGCACAGGCTCCAGGCACACAGGCTTCGGCAGTTACAGCACGCGGGCTCCAGAGTGCTGGCTCAGTAACTGTGGCCCGAGGGCTTAGCTGTTCAGCAGCATGTGGGCTCTTCCCGGGTCAGGGATCGAACCTGTGTCCCCTGTATTAGCAGGTGAATCCTTAACCACTAGACCACCAGGGAAGCCCCTACCAAGATTTTAAGCAGCAAAAATGCCAGGAATACCAAGGCCTTCTGTGACCACTGCTCCCCTCTCTAAGAATCTCTATGCCCCAGAGAGGCCAGTAACAACTGAGCGTTCCCTGGTCCGCATTCCATAGAAATCCATATCCTCCTCTCTGGGGTAAAGATTTCTCCTAGTAGGCAAATACCACTCCTAAACTCAGGTTTTGAATAAATCAGAGTTGCGTGTAACAGAATACTGATGAAGACTCAGGCCCTTCTTGACTTTTGACTTCAAAAAGCCACAGTGTTGATTTGGTTTCTTTCTTCCAAGCGCCTGTTGTCTTCCTGAATAACTTTAGGTCAGTTCTTTATCAATCATCCAAGAAGTGAATGCAATTATTTCTGAATGAAATGTATTTTCTTTTCCAAATGTATTTCCCTTCTCAACCTCATTCAGAAATCAGAAGCTGGATGGCTCCCATTTTGATGGCAAACGGCCTGGTTCCGTCAGTTTTGGCAAAAAGCAAGAACAAATAATTCTGACCTGAAGCTAATGGCTCCAGGCTTCATAGGACATTACAAATAGAAGGAAGCCAAAATCCTTGCCCAATGAAGTGTTGGGAGGTTACGGAATAAATTATTTCAAATTTATGTACTTTTTTTTCAGACACATGCATAAACCCACTAATTTTCATTATGAAATTACATTCATAAATATAGTTCAGCTTCTAGATCTATATTACAGAAATGCTGGCTCAAATATACTGAGATACGTGTATAAGATACTTCTACCCTGAGATACTCATTCAGTTTGCTTGGAACGCTCTTGGGTCAAATACTCACAGCGGTGGCCCCCTGACTTTACGCAGTTCTCTGTTCAAACGGTACTTTGCAGAGAGAACTTTCCCGAACCCCCTACCTAAAACAGATCCAACACTCCCCATTCTCTGCCACTGTGTTCAGTGGCACACACTGTGAACCTCACTGGTCTACCAGAACACTGCGCTGACCAGGGAGGTCATTTGCCCGGGTTCTACACGCATGTGTGAATGTCCACAACAGGAAAGTTCTGGGAGCCTCTTTGCCTCATGACAGTCAAGAGATGTTTCCAGGTGCTGTTTTTGAAACACAAATGGATAATTTTGCTGACAGATTCAACTTTTTAATGTTCTAAAAATAGGCTTAAAGTCATAGAAGTTACAAAGAAAGCACACCTTTATATACCTGACTTAGCTGCTAGAAGTCAATGTCAACGCCTTTACACTTATGTAACATTTTACAGTTTAGCAAAACACTTTTACACAAATCATGCCTTTATCCTCACCCAAATCCTCTGATGCCAAGCAGACAAAATCCTCATTTTACAAATAAGTGAACTAAAGCTGAGACTAATTACGTGCGCTGTTTACATTCACCCAGCTAAAATCGTACATTCAGTATAAGAATCCAGGAAACGTGATCTTTAATCCCTGACAAGTAATTAATGTCTACCTCCTGACTACATTTTTTTAAACGCAAACTTACAGAATTTTGCTTAATAAGGAAAACACTAAAGTAACAAATTTATTTGTAGGTAGTCAAATGTTTAATGAAATAATGAGTGAATAAGCAAACAAAATATTTTCAAGGAATAGCAACTATTGTTTTCAAATACACAACAACTAAACTAAAGCAGCAAAAAGAGATCTTTAGGAATCTCTCACAATAAACAGACAAGTGGTCCTTTATGATCTGTACTTGCAAATTATGTATCTATTAGGTTAGCCAAAAAGTTTGTTCTATTTTAAGTAAAAATGAAAGATAATTTTCATATTCACCAAGAACTTTATTGAACAACGAATCCACTAACCAAAGGAACATTTTGGCCAACTCAATATAAGACCTCCTTGTAAACAACTGTTTGTCAACCATGAATGGATGTACTTAGGCAAACTGATATGTAAAAAGTAATTCAGCCAAATCCTATAGGAGTAATAAAACAATTAGAATCAGGGCAGCCGGAAGCTAAAGTTCTATATCTTAGGAGTGCTTCCTCTTCAGCTTTCCTGTCTCTAAATTATTAGTATGTTTTCCCAAGTTTAACCTTTGCTTTTCTTGTAGGTACCATAAAAAAAATCCCATGAAAATTAATTGCTATCATGGGAAAAATTCTCCATGAAAATTAATTAGGATTGTAAAATTAAAGAACCAGTGCCTACATAATACTGAGCACTGTGGTGCTATTCGTACTCTTTTCCTTGATGACTTTATGGGGAAAAACCATCCTGTCCCAGTTCCTTGCTGGACCACAGACATCCCAGAAGTGCAGTATCAGCAAAGTTAAAACAGAAGAAAGTAGGGATTTCACAGCCACTGGTAGGGGGTGGAGGGGGGTCGTTAATTAGGGCTTCCCAGGTGGATTTGGTGGTAAAGAACCCACATGCCAATGCAGGAGACGCAAGAGACCAGGGTTCGACCCCTGGGTCAGAAGGATCCCCTGGAGGAGGGCAGAGCAACCCACTTCAGTCTTCTTGCCTGGAGAATCCCATGGACAGAGGAACCTGGTGGGTTACAGACCATGGGGTCACAAAGTCAGAGACAATTAAAGTGACTTAGCATGCATGTGTGCAAAAGAGCTGATTAGAGAACAACTGTGATAACAAAACATAGCTCTGATGGGCTGATCCAAAACTGGTCTCCATCTAAATTTTGCTAATTATATCTATACTGTTGACTTAAAAATAGTCTTGTTATGATGTATCTATTTTCTGCCAGGGACAGGAAAGGCTCTCTTATGCTAAGAGGCAGGGGAAAAAAATGCAAACATAAATCGTGGCATTGAATATCAAGCAAGATACAAAAAGCTTGGAGAAAAGAAAGGTCAGAATAGGTTGCAGTCCACAGGAAAGTGGACAGAATGAATGCACATATGCTAATGAAGTGGCAAGGCTGAGGGAGAAATTGTTAACAGGTGAGGAAGTGAAAGTGAAGTCGCTCAGTCGTGTCTGACTCTTTGCGATCCCATGGACTGTAGTCTACCAGGCTTCATGGGATTTTCCTGGCAAGAGTACTGGAGTGGGTTGCCATTTCCTTCTCCAGATCTTCCTGACCCAGGGACAACAATGAAGATAACAGGTGAGGAGGGACCCTCAAAGGGAAACAGGGGTGACAATGAAGATAAAGCAGAGATTTGGAAGCATGGAGCAATGGATGAAAAACTGTTGCCTGCCTTATCAGCAAACAAAGGATGCTGTGGCCATTAAGCCATCAGCCACGCCCAGCAGTGCACCCTGAGGGGACTCAGGATGGAAAAGAGCAAGATACTGGCCCCAGATAGCTGAGGCGCACCCAACGGAGCAGTATCCCTGAGCCCAGACTCTTGCATCTTTCATATATATGCATGCTAAGTCCCTTCGGTCGCGTCTGACTCTGACCCAATGGACTGTAGGGTCATGGGGTTCTCCTCTGTCCATGGGGTTCTCCAGGCAAGAATAGTGGAGTCGGTTGCCATTCCCTCCTCCAGGGGATCTTCCCAACACATATATATGGAAAAGCCTAAATTCATTAACTTAAAATGCCTGGTAGGGAGTAGGAGTGGGAGGGAGGCTCAAGAGGGAGGGGATATATGTATACTTAGAGCTGATTCCCATCACAGCAGAAACTAATATAACATTGTAAAGCAACTGAGCGAGTGTTAGTCACTGAGTCATATCCAACTTTTTGTGACCCCATGGACTGTAACCTGCCAGGCTCCCCTGTCCATGGGATTCTTCAGGCAAGAATACTGGAGTGGGTTGCCATGCCCTCCTCCAGGGGATCTTCCTGACCCAGGGATCAAACCCAGGTTTCCTGCATTGCAGTCAGATTCTTTACCATCTGAGCCACCAGGTAAAGCAATTATCCTCCAATTAAAAATAAATAAAATAAAATGTCTGGTTCTGATGTTCTGACTACTTGGTTTTTGTTACAAAAACCCCTATCCACCCTGGCTCCTCCCTTACGTCTTTGGAGCCCTCCCTCAGAGTGATCTGAGAGGCCATCTTACAGGCTTAAGTCCTCAGAAAATCTGCCAAATAAAACATAATTCTCAATGTTTAGGTAGTGCATTATTTTTTCCCCAGTCAACAGAACTCAATTTCTAGAAGAATGGTTTTCCACTGACAGAAAACCAGCTTTCATCCTAATTTCAAACCTTAACATGTTTAACAGCAGTGTTTCAAACTCTTACCTACGTGTACAGGCTTAAGATTAGGGGGGCTACAGCTTAATGAAATGGCAAATTCCCCCCCAGCCCACATGTCAAAATATATATACTCCATGTTGAAATATAGATGTGCCTTTATATCTGCTACCAAAGACACAGTCCTCTTGTATACAGTCCTGCTGAACCATGGGTAACACCTCAAGACGAATATCTAACCTAGGTTATAACCAAGTCTCCCACCCAACAGATGTATGTTCTTCGATAAGAGCATCCCTGGAGTATTTGTAATGTCAGCTACAAACTGGCCCTTGCCAAGGGTGCTTGTCATCTACTTCCATAAGGATTGGATCATGTGCTGCTGCAGCTGCTGACCTTCAACACCCCCTGAAGGAGTTGAAGGTGGAGAGCAGAAAAGAGTCACTGTGCTCAGTGGGGAACTGGCAGGACAGGTCTTCAGATAGTTAGATGTCCTCAGGAGTTGATTTTATGAGCCCAGTTCTTGTCTCTCCTCCTGTCTAGAAAAGCACTAAAATCCTTCATGGTGACACTATGCCTCAGGACTAGCAAAGTCTTCATGAGACTAACAGAAACCTTCTGGAAAATACGTGCTTGATTGCATGTACTCCCCCTTCACCAAAGTCACATCTATACTGACCTTCCCCCATGCCTCTGTGGAGCAGCTCTCAGAGCTATCTGAGGTGCTGTCTCCCAGGCTGCAGTTCTCATTTTGCCCCAAATAAAACTTAGCTCACAGCTCTCACATTATGCATCTTTTTAGTCGACAGCACATTCTTTAGTGCAGAAGGGGCTGAGTGGCATCTTCTGAGCTGGGACAGTACCCTTCTACAGCTATTTATCTCCAAGATAAGTACAGACACATGTCTAGGCTATCTGGGGAATTCTAATAAGACAAACATTTCTAAAGGCCACTGAAACACTGAAGTGTGCCAAGACCTTGTATATTCTCCTGAGGTTTGATTACAAAGTAAAACATTTGGGATGAGATGGTTACATCCATGCCTTAGACAAAACCATTGGTAGAAAATAAAGTAAAATACCTAAATGTCTAGGTGTTAGCATTTCTTTAACTCTTTCTCTGAATTTATATAATCTAACTGAGTCTGTGTATATGTTTTCCAGTTCTACTAAGAACTAGTATAAAAACATTCCTAAGCTTTTTTTTTCATTACACATAAGCCACTAATCCCTTTAACACTTATCCAGTTTTTTCAAATATCATTACCATATTGAATTCTTAATGCCATACTTCTAAACTACTTCCAGAGCTTTGGAATCACTCACACTGCTTCACACTGCTGCTGCTGCTGCCAAGTCGCTTCAGTCGTGTCCGACTCTATGCGACCCCATAGACGGCAGCCCACCAGGCTCCCCCGTCCCTGGGATTCTCCAGGCAAGAACACTGGAGCGGGTTGCCATTTCCTTCTCCAATGCATGAAAGTGAAAAGTGAAAGTGAAGTCGCTCAGTCGTGTCTGACTCTTAGCGACCCCATGGACTGCAGCCTACCAGGCTCCTCCGTCCATGGGATTTTCTAGGCAAGAGTACTGGAGTGGGGTGCCATTGCCTTCTCCACTGCTTGACACTAATCTCCTTCAAATCATCTTTGTATTTAGCTTCAAATTGTTTCTTCCCAAAGCACCAGTGGGCTTCCCTGATGGCTCAGCAGGTAAAGAATCCGCCTGCAATGCAGGAGACACAGGGACGCAGGTTCGATCCCTGGATCAGGAAGATCCCCTGCAAGAGGAAATGGCAACCCACTTCAGGATCCTTGCCTGGAGAACCCCACAGACAGAGGAGCCTGGTAGGCTCCAGTCCATGAGGTCACAATGGGTTGGACATGACGTGGCAACTAAGCACAGCAAAGCACCAGTGCAATTTTTATTTAAGTATCTTAGTGACGGCATCATTTCTGTTCAACCAGGTAGCCAGCCACCCTGCTTGGCTGCGCATCCAAGGATTCACCTGGAACAGATAAACCTCTAGTTTTGCAGTCTCATCTATCTCCCCCTTTCCACAAAGCTCTGCTCCAGCCCATCAGAAGTACTGCCTTCCCTGAACCAGCTGTGAACTTGGCTCATTCTATGTCTTCTGTCCCTGCTCCTCCTTCAAGATCTGGTAAGTCAGAATCCATCCCTGAGCCCCCTCTCCTGGAAGCACCCAGGGGCATGGGCAGGAGTCAGAACCGGCAGTGTGCATGGACCTCAGACTCTACTTCTCCCAGGGCTGCCCTGACACGCCCCTGTCCTCGGCCCACCTCCTGTAGACTCTGCTGTCTGATTTATCTCCCAGCCTTTTGCCCTTTAACCAGGTGTTCTGGTCCCTCTGACTTTCCTCCTGTCTCTGGTTTAACCTCTGTGCCTCAACTCAGTATCAAAACAATCCTGTCCTCCCGCTCCAGACTTTTGGGTGATTTTTTATTATCTCTTCCTTCCGCTCCTCCTGACTGCCTCCCAGCTACTTCAGCCTGATCCTTTCCCCCACTCCTAGGGAAGAACTACTATGAAATATCAGCCCTCCTCCAGGAACCTCTAGAAACCCCACCCACGGTCCAGCCTGGAAAAGGCCAGCCAGTGGCTCCTGCAGCCCCTTCCTGGCCGTGACTGCCATCTTGTGGACACAGATAGTAACTGCACTGGGGCTGGCCTCAAACACCACCTAAGGACCAAAAGACTTCTCATGACAAACAAGGTACCTTAAATACTGCCTTTCGCACCATGCCTATACTGGGTGTTCCAGGCAAATGAAAGTTCTGTTGTTGTTGTTCCATCACTAAGTTGTGTCTGACTCTGCAACCCTATGCACCACACCAGGCTTCCCTGTCCACTATGTCCCAGAGTTTGCTCAAATTCATGTCCATTGAATCAGTGATGCCATCCAACCATCTCATTCTCTATCATCCCCTTCTCCTGCCCTTCATCTTTCCCAGAATCAAGGTCTTTTCCAATGAATTGGCTCTTTGCATCAGGTGGCCAAAGTATTGGAGCTTCAGCTCCTTCCAATGAATATTCAAGGTTGATTTCCTTTGTGAAATGCAAGTTCCAGGTTTGCTCAAATACTACCCCTGGTAGGGGTATTGGGGTACCAATCTCATAAAACATCTCATATAAAACCCTCTATCCTGCAGAGCACTTAGCACCATGCTTTCTCCTGAGCTCTTACTAAATGTTCTGGAAAATTCCGAATCTGGCTGTTCAAACCACAGCCCTATAATTAACTTGGAGGCGACGTACCTCAACTGCAAATCAAATGCCAGGACACTTTGCCTACCGATAGACTAGATTCCAAAAGGCTATTTTTAGCTTCATGTGTTTTGTGAGAAATTTAAGCTTGCAGTCTCTAGATACAATCCCACTAAATATGAGTGTGGATCAGACCTTTGAAGTTTTAAAATAAGGCAGATTCTCATGTTCCTTGTGAACATACATTCTGTAGACAGCTCTTTTCTCTTTTTTTCATTCTGCTACATTTTCTGTATTTGCCCTTTGTCCTGGAGATTCTGTTTGCCTCCCTGCCCTCCCCACCTTCCACCCACATCATATCTTTCTCTTCCCTGCTCTGTGGCCAGGAGACTGAGCAATGCAGATGAAACCCCCGAGCTCTCTGACTTCCTGTGGAGTTGGGTCCTTGAAAGGAAGAAACACCTTCAGGAAAGCCATGTATTAGTTGGCTGGGGCTGCATAACAGTAAACTGGCTTGACCAACAGAAGTTTAATTTTTCACAAATAGGGAGGCTACAAGTCCCAGATCAACGTGTCAGCAGTGTCTGGCAGGGTTGATGTGTTCTTATCAGGAAAATACCTAGATAGAGATAATAACCAGCCTCTTTCCATATCTCCTGAGCCCCTGTGACTTGTGAATCAGTAGCTTCATGGCCACAGGGGAGAACTAAGCCAGCCTAAAACAGAATAGTCAACTTCTGAGTGAGGCAGTTGACTGTAAGGAAAGAATAATAGTCTGGAAGAATGGAGGAGGATTTGAGAGAGGCAAGAACTTGGGAAAGAAAAGTGTTGGGAATACTATCAACTTGGTTTTTTTGTTGTTTATCAAGGACAAAATATGGATGAGCCGGCAATTCCATTTCTGGGTATTGATCTAAGGGAAATGAAAACACTAACTCAAAAAGCTATCTGGACCCCCATGTGCACTGCAGCGTTATTCACAATAGCCAAGGCATGGAGACAGCCTCGCTGCCCACCAGGGGACGGACGGATGAAAAGGTGGCACACACTCGGGGCTTCCAGGTGGCTCGGAGGTAAGGAATCCGCCTGCCAATGCAGGAGATGCAAGAAACGCACTTTCAGTCACTGGGTCTGGAAGATCCCCCACAGAAGGGGATGGCCACCCATTCCAGTATTCTTTCCTGGAGAACTGCATGGACAGAGGAGCCTTGGCAGGTTACAGTCCACGGGGTCACAGAGTCAGACAGGACTGAGTGACTGAGCACATATACATACATATGCAAGAGAGGTAGACAAACACGACATACATACACACAAACTGAGTGACTATTTCATATGTACATACACATGCTTACATGCACCCATACATATATATGCACATTATACACAATACACACAATCGGTATGTATGTACATATAAACGTTTATATGCATATGTACAATGTATGTGTCAGTTTAGTTCAGTTGCTCAGCCATGTTCCAACTCTTTGCAACCCCATGGACTGCAGCACACCAGGCCTCCCTGTCCATCACCAACTCCCAGAGCTTGCTCAAACTCATGTCCATCGAGTCTGTGATACCCTCCAACCATCTCACCCTCTGTCGTCCCCTTCTCTTCCTGCCTTCAATCTTTCCCAGCATCAGAGTCTTTTCCAATGAGTCAGTGCTTCGCATCAGGTGGCCAAAGTACTGGAGCTTCTATGATGTGACAGGAACTTCGTTAACATTTTTATGTATCAAGGTAGAGGTGGCACACAATATTATGCTAGTTTCAGGTGTGCTGCTGCTGCTAAGTCGCTTCAGTCGTGTCCGACTCTGTGCGACCCATAGACAGCAGCCCACCAGGCTCCCCCGTCCCTGGGATTCTCTAGGCAAGGATACTGGAGTGGGTTGCCATTTCCTTCTCCATCTCCAGCATCAGAATCTTTTCCAATGAGTCAACTCTTCGCATGGGGTGGCCAAAGTACTGGAGTTTCAGCTTTAGCATCATTCCTTCCAAAGAACACCTAGGACTGATCTCCTTCAGAATGGCCTGGTTGGATCTCCTTGCAGTCCAAGGGACTCTCAAGAGTCTTCTCCAACACCACAGTTCTCTTAGTTCCCTTCATATATTTCACCCACCCCCTCACCTTCCTTTCCTCTGATAAGCCCCCTTTTGTTCTCTGTATCTGTTCTCTGGGTCTATTCAGGTTTTGTTTTGCTTGTTTTGTTTTTATAGATTCCACATATAACTGGGATCATACGGTATTTCTCTTTCTCTGATTTACTGCACTTGGCATAATACCCTCTAGATTCATCCATATTGCTTCAAATGGTAAGATTTCGTATTTTTATGGCTGAGTATGAGTGGATACTTTGCTTTCATATCTTGGCGATTGTAAATAGAGCTGCAGTGAACATTGGGGTATAATATCTTTCCAAATTATTGTTTTTGTTTTCTTCAGGTAAATACCTAGAAGTGAAATTACTATATCACATGGCAATTTTATTTTTAATTGTTTTGAGGAACCTCCTTGTGTGGAATAATTTCTCTTGATGCCAAGGAATTTATATTCTAACAAAGATGAAAATCACACCACGATTGCCTGAGCTGATTCCAGTAGTACTTGTCAGAAGGCGAATGATGCAATTCACCATGAGAGTTAAATGGTCTTATTAGTATTTGGGGAAACTAATCATGGGGAAGATAGCTTTGAGGAAAGCAAGAATTAAAGAAAAGCTAGAAGATGAGCATTGTTGTTCAGTCGCTCAGTTGTGTCTGACTCTTTGTGACCCCATGGACTGCAGCACACCAGGCTTCCCTGTCCTTCACCATCTCCCAGAGTTTGCTCAAACTCCTGTCCATAGAGTCAGTGATGCCATCCAATCATCTTATCTGCTGTCATCCCCTTCTCCTCCTGCCTTCAATCTTTGCCAGCATCAGGGTCTTTTCCAGTGAGGCAGCTCTTCACATTAGGTGGCCAAAGTATTGGAGTTCCAGCTTCAGCCTCAGTCCTTCCAATGAATATTCAGGCTTGATTTCTTTTAGGATTGACTGGTTTGATCTCCCTGCTATCCAAGAGACTCTAAGAATCTTCTCCAGCACCACAATTCGAAAGCTCTGATGGTTAGATTCTATTTTCCGAATTAGGCCTCCCCAGGTGTTACATGTCCTCACAAGTGCAGAGGAAGCTTAAAGCATGGTGTCAGGCTCTACCTGGTCAGACTTTATGCTAAAGTGACAGCGTGAACTGCTGACATCAGAGTCATCAACTGACTCGGTCTTGGCACTTCAGGATTCAAAACGAGATAATTCACAGGGATTTCAGTTTAGAGAGTAGTTACAAGCACGTTAGTTACCCCAAAGAGTTGAGGCTCAGCAAGAAATTCAACAAAGCAGAGCTTTGGAACTTAAAGACAGTAGAATAAGACAGTGAAATGGATCGAGAGCAATTTGGCATCTTCCCAAAAAGGAAGAAGGAAATGGGGAAAGAGTGCTAGTTTTTTATTCTACATCATTTGATTTTAAATGGCTCTGAAGCATACCATCCTGTTTGTACAGTTCTGGAAATAGTCAAGGCACTCTTGTGTATCCACCGACACACTTATCCTAACAATATTCTGTCTTCTGCCAGGCATGTCTCAATCATGTCTGCAAGTTATATTATGTGATTTAATCTTTCCAGTAAACCCACAAGGTGCATTCTAATGGAATTCTCACTTTACATGCAAGGAAACTGAGGTTCAGTGAGGTTTGATCATTTGCACAATAATTTTACAGCTAGAAAATGACAGTTGTTGTTTAGTCTCTAAGTCATGTCCAACTCTTTTTCAACCCCATGGACTGTAGTCCACCAGGCTCCTTTGTCCATGGGATTTCCCAGGCAAGAATACTGGAGTGGGTTGCCATTTCTTTCTCCAGGGCATCTTCCCGACCTACGGATCAAACCCATGTCCCCTTTATGGGCAGGCGGTTTCTTTACTGTTGAGCCACCTGGGAAGCCCTAGTCCATCGCAGAGCTGCCATCTAAATTCAACTTCGCTGGCACTAAGTTGTCTACTTATACCATAAAATGGATTATTAACTAGTCATATGCCAGGGCCACCTTCTGGCTGTGCCACTTTAAGGTCTTGATACCTCATCTGTAAACTGGGAAAGCTGCATGCAATTTGCTCTAATATCGCTCTGGCTGTAAAATTATTTGGTGTCTCTTAACAATGGTGCAGGAAGCAGACGACAAGAGCCCCAGGGGGAGATATAATTGTAATTTCAGAATGTGATCACCAGATGACAGCATTGTACTTCAGGCTGACATGGTTCTCAAGGACAGATTTTGCCACCAAGGAACTCCGCCCATGGGCCTGTTAGGAAAAGCAGGATCTTTCTCCTAAAGGCATCTGCTCAGCATAGAATTATCCAGACTGTATACAAGCTGGGGACAAAGCAAGGGCTTCCCTGGTGGCTCAGATGGTAAAGAATCTGCCTGCAATGCAGAAGACCCAGGTTTGATCCCTGGGTTGGGAAGATCCCCTGGAGAAGGGAATGGCTAACCACTCCAGTATTCTTGCCTGGAGAATTCCATGGACAAGAGGCACCTAGAGGGCTAGAGTCCGACAGTACTGAGCCACTAACACTTTCACTTTCAAAGCAGGGCAAATCACTTCCACCCTTTCTCAATCATTTTTAAATAATCTGTGCAAATTTTAAAAGAACACGAAAATAGTCATTCTGGTGAAAAAATCAGAATTTCTTTGACTTCCTCACATTTGCTTACCATTTAAAATTGATTTCCTCTTAATTTATATGGGTTGGCTACAGAAATATTTCTACTTCTTAGGGTCTTTAGAAGCCTTAGTCTGGCATTGATCGAGTGACTGATAAACAACATGCGTTTTGCATCTTTTTTATATTCATGAACAGTCTTTTTCAGAAATGTAATACTTCACAAGGAAAGATGTTGGCTCATTACTTCGAGTTGGAAGTTTCTCCAACCTTATACAGACAAAGCTGTGAAGACACTTCTTACTTGACCTAGATCCTCAAATCTCTCTCTTAAAAGATACAAGACTTCCTGCCTGCTCTGAAACTTCTCTGAACACAGAGAAGAGATCACCCCTTTTACTCGAACACCATGTTTCTTCCTTCCCTAAAACCTCCAGGTCTGGGCACTTTCTCCATCAAAATTAGGATTTCAGACACCCTCTTCCTTGCATTTCAGCCGGGAGCCCTGGGCGACAAGATGGTTCTGACCCAACTGTGCCCACCCACCTGGTTCTCTTTAAGGTGGGCAGGGGCTGCCCATGCACAGTGACCCAGGAGAAACTGACCCAAGATTAATGTTGCCTAAAAACTCCCAACTCACAGACGTCAGTTGTGAACTGCGAGAGTCCTGTAAGCAGAAGGGGAATATAAGGTGGCAGGCACTTTCTCTCACTGCAAAATATTAAGTAACCACACATCAGAGACATGGAACAGACATACAGAGTATCATTAAACAGGGAGGGAAAACTGAACCTCTCAAGAGCCACTGGAGAACAATCGCAAGTTTCATTTCAATGAGGGGTCCCAGGGAAGAGAGAACAGAATGCACAGAAATTGTATAAAGTGCAGGGAGCATCGTTAAAACTCACAAGTGACTGTTGTTTTTGATGCCGGGAGCCGGCATATTGCATATTGAGTGCATATTGCATATTGAGTGCAGCACTTTTCAGGATCTGGAATAGCTCAACCGGAATTCTATCACTGCCAGTAGCCAGCGTGAGGAACTCCACCCATGACAAAGGTCATGAGGAAGGAGGCTTGGCATACGCAAAGGCGGGATCAAGCCTCAGGAGTCTCCCTGGAAATTCTCGAGCAATCTACCCCCAAAACCAGAGTCTGCCTACTTTCTGCTTTGTGCTTTCACCTACACCTCTGACTTTACGGGGGGCTGTCCCCCACTACCTCTCTGAAAAAAGAGTTAGCTTACAGCTCCAGTTAATAATTCCTGGGTGTGACAGTGTTTAACCTACAAACTCCTTTGGAAATCGTCTAGCCTGCCTGAATAGGTTTTTCCGGCCACATGTGATTGTTCAGAGCCTCCCAACTGTGAGAGGCAGGAGATGTCCTAAACTGTCTAAACACAGATTCTTTTGAGTAGTTAAAAGATTGATTAGAAATTGTATTGGTGAAGGGATTTTCACTTGTTGGGCCAATGTTTGCTGCTAAGTTTCCATATCCCTTACCTGCTGTGTCCCTGGCAGTGTATTGATTAATATAATTGGTGTAAATAGTAGCTTTAATGTTTGTAACCTGGGACCCTTGAGTTAATTCTTTTTCTTGTTATAGCCCACCACACCTTTGCGCTGTAGGAATGCAACTTTATCTAATGCTTTTGGAGGGTGGCTCCTGACCAATCACCTTTAGAGAAAAATAAGTTTTCTGAAGAAAAGGTCTTAAAATGTTAACAGGCCTCTGGGCCAGAAGATGATGCAAATCACCTAAGCTTTTGCATATGATAAGTTTGCAGGAAGAAAGCCTGGCTTGCTGCCTGACTCTACCCCTTCCCCCATTATCCTCTATGCATAACTTAAGGTATAAAAACTACTTTGGAAAATAAAGTACGGGCCTTGTTCACCGAAACTTGGTCTCACCATGTCGTTCTTTCTCTTACCTTCTGGCTGAATTATTCAGCCTCTTTTCTACACTGAATTTCCTCACTGAGCTATCCTTATCTCAGCCTCTTTTCTCCACTGAATTTTCCTACTGAGCTATCCTCATTCTATTACTCTTTATATCCTTAATTAACGTTTAATTAAGCAATTGTTTCCTGATCTTCGCCTACACCGTCTCTCCTTCGAATACCCTGGTTCAGCCGGGGCTGGTCCCCGGCAGTTTTTCAGTCGCCAAATTGTATCCAACTCTTTGTGACCCCATAGATTGCAGCATGCCAGTATTCCCTGTCCCTCACCATCTCCTGGAGTTTGCCCAAGTTCATGTCCATTGAATCAGTGGTGCCATTCAGTCAATCTTAGGAAATCAACCCTCAATACTCATTGGAATGACTGATGTTAAAGCTGAAGCTTCAATACTCTGGCCACCTGATGTGAAGAGCCAACTCATTGGAAAAGACTCTGATGCTGGGAAAGACTGAAGGCAGAAGGAGAAGAGGGTGACAGAGAATGAGATGGTTGGATGGCATCACAAGTGACAATGGTCCTTTATTCTTGACATCTCTGGGGTTTCACCCTGAGCTCTAGAAAAATCCATTTATTGGTTGCTAGGAGAGAAGGATGGTTACCCTCTGCATTTCAAAATCCCCTCCAAGCTGCCCTCAATAGGATAGAGGAGGCAGCGAATGAGACCTCAAATTCCCATGACCTCCGCTGGCCTCTTTGCATCTGTCTTTGGCTTGACCTGACCTGAGGATATATACTCATGACCTAGCACATCCATGTTTACTTTATTATTACCTCTTCTCCTGGATTCAAGGATAACACAGCTGTCATGCCATCACCTCATTGTCTGGTTTCCAAAATAGACATCAATATTCACCCTCCTCTACTTTAGGGAGGAAATATCACCTACCCATGAGATCGACATAATTGTCATTTCAAACCGAGACATTAATTGGTTTCAGAAAACATTGGCCCCAAAAATCATAACCAAAGAACACACATCAAATTTATAAAGTAGATCATTCAGTCCCTTAAAACAATTCCTAGCGAACTGCTTGACCACTGGGACAGGCACCACCTAGTCTAAATTGTTTGTGATGCTTAATTGAACACCATAGGCTAATGACTGACTAATTCAGAATTCCTGATACTTCAGACATACAGGGCTCTCATTCACTCATTCATTCATCAAGCTTTCATTCAATATTAATTAAGTGCATGTCTGGCACCTGTCACGGATTGGGGATAGCATCGTGGCGAGCTCAGTGTGCACTCACATGGAGGTGAGAGGCTGCCGTCAGTGCCGTGATAGACACATTCAGGCTGCCCCAAGAGCCCAAGTCCCCAGGAAGGAAGAGGGAGGGGAAGATATGAGGGATTTTTAGGAATCTGAATGGGCTGGAGTTGGCACTTGGGCCTAAAGCTGAGAAGAATATGTTAAGAACAAGTCCTAAATTTGTAGTTCAAGTTCATGTAACAAAGATGAAAGCATAGACTATGGAGAACAGTGTGGGGGTTCCTTAAAAATCTAAAAATAGGGGGAACCCACCCAGAGGCCTGATGAAAGAGAAGGGAAGTAAGCACCCAGTGAGGCCACTGGGCTGGTTTAGGGCCGCGTGAAGAGTGAAGCCTCAGTTTCAGGCGGTCTTTTTGCGGAGCTCCAAGCAGAGCGTGCTTCAACTCGAAGCTCCAGTGGCAGGGAGAGGAGGCTTAGCATTGGGCTCTCCGGCTTGAGATGTGCTCGTATGAGTCTCATGAAATCAGGGATGTCACCTGCCCGTGTCTCTGGGACCAGCGCCTGGCATGAGGCAAGAATACTGAAGCGAGTTGCCATTTCCTTCTCCAGGGGATCTTCCTGACCCAGGGATTGAATCTGCATCTCTGGGGTCTCTTTCATTGGCAGGTGGCTTCTGCACCACCTGGGAATCCTCAAATGAGATGGGTGTAGTCTCTGGGGAGTTTTGAGGAAAAGAATCAGTCACCAAAAGGACCCCTCCAGCTGCTGAATTGAGAAAGACTGGAGGTGGCAGGAATGGCAGCAGGCTCTGAGAGAGAGGCCAACCAAAGGGTGCTGCTGGGAACCGAGGTGAGCGACTGTCTTCTCACTTGAGACACTTTTCTTGGACAATGTGAAGTACTCCGGCTGCCGTGGTTGTAATGGTCATTCATGTGCTAATGTCCCAAGTCTAGTTCTTCCAGCCCAAATCTATCTCCTGAGTCTTAGTCTCACATATCCAAAGATCTACTGGTCATCCCCTCTTTCAGTGGGTCAAGGGTGCCTCAGGCTGCACTTCATTGTCTGAAACATTAGTCTTCTCCTGCGCTCAGTGTATTTCACTACTGAGGTCATGTGGCCACGCCTCTTGCTAAAGGCTCTGTCTTTTAGAGGCCACTGCTAACTTACGTTAGTGGACAAATCTGTGCTGGCCCATGAATGCTCCATAAACACATCGTTATGGTTTTGTTGATCAGATTCTCTGCCCATACTGCTGGCTTGAAGGATTGAACATAGCATAGGTAGGTTTGTTTTGTTTTGTTTTTCAATTGAAGAAATTGTTTTACAGAATTTTGTTTTCTGTCAAACCTCAACATGAATCAGCCATAGGTATGCATATATCCCCTCCCTTCTGAACCTCCCTCCCATATCCCTCCCCATCCCACCCCTCCGGGTTGATGCAGAGCCCCAGTTTGAGTTTCCTGAGACATGCAGCAAGTTCCCCACTGGCTATCTATTTTACACATGGTAATGTAAGTTTCCATGTTACTCTCTCCATAGGTAGGTTTAACTGGGACAGGATGATGGGGTGATGCTTTAGAAGACAGTTCAGGACAGGGTGCCATAGAGGTCAGGTGTTGAATACTCAGAGGATAGAGGATCAGAATTAGAGTGGATTCTTTATATTTTGCAGTTTTGACCAATAGGGGCTTTGACATTGGACAGATAATTCTGACTTTGTCACTTTTGTTACAAATAGTAAACTTACCATGAAGCCAATACACAAGTTAAGGCTCTGTGGATATTATAGAATTTTAAAATGTGAATTCAGTTTTCTTACATCTCTCTTGGGAATATTTTTTGTCTACTCCCTATTATAATTTTAGAATTTAGCATTCATTCTTTTGACTTTAAGCAAAGGAGTTAATTTTGTTCTGAAAAACATTTAGTTGGAAGGGTGTAAAATTCCCTGTTCTGTGATCTTTTTAAAAAACATATAATTTGTGTGTAAAGGAGCTTAAGAAATATCTTCATCTTTTTTTGTCTCTAATAAATGGTTTTTAAAAAGACTTCCCATGTGGTCCAGTGACTGGGACTCCACACTCCAAATGCAGAGGACCTGGGTTCGATCCCTGGTTGGGGAACTAGATCCCACATGTTGCAACTAAGCAACCAAATAAATAAAATAAGAAATACTAAAAAAACAAAACCTAAAAATAGAGCTACCATATGATCTAGCAATCCCACTCCTGGGCATATATCTGGAGAAAACTCTAATTCAAAAAAATACATGCACTCTAGTGTTCATTGCAGCACTATTTACAGTAGCCAAGACAAGTTCAGTTCAGTCATATCCGACTCTTTGTGACCCCATGAATCATAGCATGCCAGGCCTCCCTGTCCATCACCAACTCCTGGAGTCCACCCAAACCCATGTCCATTGAGTTGGTGATGCTATCCAACCATCTCATCCTCTGTCATCCCCTTCTCCTTCTGCCTTCAATCTTTCCCAGCATCAGGGTCTTTTCAAATAAGTCAGCTCTTCACATCAGGTGGCCAAAGTACTGGAGTTTCAGCTTCAACATCAGTCCTTCCAAGGAACACCCAGGACTGATCTCCTTTAGCCAAGACAAGGAAGCACCCTAAATGTCCATTAACAGAGGAATCGATAAAGATGTGGTATATATACACAACAGGTATTATTCAGCCATAAAAAAGGAATGAAATGATGCCATCTGCAGCAACATGGATGGAACTATAGATGATCACACTAAGTTAAATCAGAGAAAGACAAATACCATATGGTATCACTAATATGTGGAATCAAAAAGAAAATGATACAAATGAACTTATTTACAAAACAGAAATAGACTCATAGAAAACAAATTTACAGTTACCAAAAGTGAAAGGGGGATAAATTTGGACTTTGGAATTAGCAGATACAAACCACTGCACATTAAAGAGATAACAAGGACCTACTATATATCTGTATCCAAAATCTTGTAATAACTTATAATGGAACAGAATTTGAAAAAAATATTTACATGTATGTATAACTGAATCAATTTGCTGTAACCTAAAAGTAATATAATATTGTAAAACAATATTGTAAATCAACTATACTTCCATAAAAAAAAGAAAAAAGTGGTGGCATAAAGCATAATATAAAGTTGGCAACATAAATCACCATGATTTTTAAGACGATTTCTAAATCTATTGGTAAACATAGAAATATAGGAGGGGAGTTACTCAAAATGTCAGGGGACTGACTGCTTCCAAGTTAATATTTCTGAAGTTCAGAAATCTTATATAAAGTAAAAAAATAAATAAATTTTTAAAAAATAAATAAAAGATGAGAAAAAAAATAAAATAAAACCTCTCCACTATCAAAAAAAAAAGAAAGAAATCTTAAACTTCAGCTCTTCCTAGGCCTGCTAGTGTTGGCAGTGGCAACAAGTGTTGGCCGCATCTGCAAGGTCGAGGCCATGTTCGGTTCCAGTGCTAAGATCGTGAAGCCCAATGGTGAGAAGCCGGATGAGTTTGAGTCCAGCATCTCCTAGGCCCTCCTGGAGCTGGAGATGAACTCAGCCCGCAAGGCCCAGCTGTGGGAGCTGAACATCATGGCCGCCAAGGAAACTGAAGTTTGCGGTAGCTGGAAAGCTATCATCATCTTTGTTCCCGTTCCGCAACTGAAGTCTTTCCAGAAAATCCAGGTGCAGCTCATGTGTGAGCTGGAGAGGAAGTTCAGTAGAAAGCATGTCGTCTTCATTGTTCAGAGGAGAATTCTGCCTAAGCCAACTTGAATAAGCCTTATGAAAAATAAGCAAAAACATCCCAGGAGCCGCACCCTGACCACTGCGCATGACGCCATCCTGGAGGACTTGGTTTTCCCAAGTGAGATTGTGGGCAAGAGAATCTACAAGAAGTTAGACAGTAGCCTACTCATAAAGGTCCATTTGGATAAAGCACAGCCGAACAACATGGAACCCAAGGTTGAAATACTTTCTGGTGTCTTATAAGAAGCTCACGGGCAAGGATGTTAGTTTTGAATTCACAGAGTTTCAGTTGTAAACAGAAATGACTAAATAAAATATTATTCACGATTAAAAAAAGAGAAATCTTAACTTCATAGTAACAATATTTTTGGAAGACACTTTAGCCCATAAGGCAACAGTACCCAAAAAAGGGATGCAGATTACAGTAAGGATTAAGGAATATTTACAAAGTCTACTGTTTCAGTTCAGTTCAGTTCAGTCGCTCAGTCGTGTCTGACTCTTTGCGACCCCGTGAATCGTGGCACGCCAGGCTTCCCTGTCCATCACCAACTCCCAGAGTTTATTCAATCTCATGTCCATCGAGTCGGTGATGCCATCCAGCCATCTCATCCTCTGTCATCCCCTTCTCCTCCTGCCCCCAATCCCTCCCAGCATCAGGGTCTTTTCCAATGAGTCAACTCTTTGCATGAGGTGGAAGAATGTATTGAGCATCCGTAATCAATTCATATAAATTAAAACTACTTGGTTTTATCTGCAAGTGAGAAGACATAATGTTGCAAATATCTAATACCATAAATGCACTGAATTTTTGCACACACACACACACAAAATCAAAACTCACATTATGTATTGCATTTTAAAAGTCAGAGAAAACTGTGGAATATATACAGAGATTTTGCATTTCTGGACATCATTACTGACTGGTGGGTAGGAGGGTGACAATAATCACTCACCATCAGAAGTGATCCTCGTTAATATCCCTCAGTATCCTCTGCTTGCTCTGGCTTCATCTTTCTTTCCAAATTGTGCTTGTCTCTCCACCTGGAATATCTCCTGCTCTAGAGTAAATGCCCTTTGTTCCATGTAATTTACAAGATTTTCATAACATCGAACAACATCTGACAAGGTTGTGTTTCATGTGTCTGTTACAAACCCCAGCCCGCTGTCTGGATCATGGAGCTCAGACCACTGAGACACAGCCCCTTGTATCTTGGCAAATCACACCCTTGTGCCCTGAAGCAGACTGCTGTTTCATTCCTGTGGTGGTGTGATGCCAAAATGGATAATCATAATAACAGAACTCTTTCAGAACTACCCCAGTGTTTGGATATCTTTGGTGTTTATCCTCTTAAAAAAAAAATAAAACTTCTTTCAGGCAACACGTGTTTTATTGAGAGCATGTGAACAACGGTCGCTGTACTCAAGGAGCGCACAGTCTCTTGGAAAAGATGAGATGAATGCACATGAAATTGCAGTGCGTTTTCCAGGTGCTTGCGACAGAGCAGCAGAGCCTTTCAGTTCCATGGGATCTCAAGGGAATGGTCAGATGAGGTTGCTACTGTGGGGACCTCAGTAGGGGCTGGAGGCAAATGAAAAGGGCAGAGAACTCCATCAGGAATAAAACAGGAGGGAAAAGCTAGAGCTAGTCTTCCCTCCCTCAATGTAAAGAAATCCAAGCCACACCAAGTATCACCTCACACCAGTCAAAATGGCCATCATCAAAAAACCCACAGGCAATGAATTCTGGAGGGGGTGTGGAGAGATGTGAACTCTCTTACACTGTTGGGTGGGAATGTAAGCCGCTGTAGCCACTATGGACAACGGTATGGAGGTTCCTTAAAAAACTAAAGATAAAACTACCATGTGGTCCAGCAATCTCACTCCTGGGAATATATCTGGAGAAAAACATGGCTCAAAAGGATGTATGCACCCCAGTGTCCACTGAAGCCCTGTTTACAATAGTCAAGACATGAAAGCAACCCGAATTCCATCGACAGAGGAACAGATGAAGATTCGGTGCATATATACACAATGGAATATTACCTGGCCGTTAAAAAGAATGAAACAACGCCATTCACAGCAACATGGATGGATTGTCATATGACTGAAGTCAGAGAGAGAAGTATCATAAGATATCACTTATATGTGGAATCTAAAAAGACACAATACAGATGAACTTATTTATAAAACAGAAACAGACTCACAGACTTAGAGAACGAACTTATGGTTACCAGGGTGGGAAGGGATAGTTAGGGAGTTTAGGACTGACATGTACACACTGCTGTATTTAAAGTGAATAACCGGGATGGGGTGGGAGATGGGAGGAAGGGTTAAGAGGGAGGGGACGTATGTACACCTATGGCTGATTCATGTTGATGTATGGCAGAAACCAACACATTATTGTAAAGCAATTGTCCTCCAATTATAAAGATAACAAAAAATGAAATAGATAACCAATAAGGACCTACTGTATAGCACAAGGAATTCCGCTCAATGTTATACAACAATCTACATGGGAAAAGAATTTGAAAAAGAACAGATTCATGTATATGTGTAACTGAATCACTTTGTTATACAACTGAAACTAACACAACATTGTTAATCAACTATGTTCTGTGCTTAGTTGTGTTCAACTCTTTGTGACCCCACAGACTGCAGCCCACCAGACTCCTCTGTCCATGGGGATTTTCCAGGCAAGAATACTGGAGTGGGTTGCCATGCCCCACTCCAGGGGACCTTCCTAAACCACGGATCGAACCCAGGTCTCCCACCTTGCACGTGGATTTTTTACCGTCTAAGCCTATTCCAATGTAAAATAAAAAGTTTAAAAAAAAAAGAAAGAAAAGAAATCCAAGCCACTAAGAATTGTTAACAAAAGTCCATTACCAAGCAGTAGGTGATAACAAGGTGTCAGTGTTAAGTTCATCACTTATAACCAACATCCCCTCTGGTGGGGGATGTGAATGGCCAGGGAGGCTGTGCATGTGGGAAACTGGGGATTTATGGGAAATCTCTGTACCTACCTCTCAATTTTGCTCTGAATCTAAAAGCGCTCTAAAAGATAAAGTTGGGTTTTTTAAGGGGTTTCCTTTAAAAACTGTTTCTCTCCAGCCCAGCTTCTCAGTTGAGTGCAACCTGACTCCATGTGGCCTCAGGGCTGGTGGCGGTGCCCTGACCCCAGTCTTCTGCTCCATTTCCCAGTGGTGACTCTGCAGTGTTCTCCTTATAGGAACTTGGCCTGCACTCCCCAGCCCTCCCCTGTGTTTCTTCTCCTGAGGAACGGTGGGTGGATTTGTGAGGAAAGCATTCTGTCTGTTTCCTTTCACTCCGTGCAAATGTGCTCACGGCTAGGCCGGCGCCAGCCGCCTGCACTCCTCCAAGTGGGGCCACCCAGAGGCTGAGCTGGGCTGGGGTCCGGGACTCTGCCAGTTGCGGTTCCAGCCCCCCTGGATCCCACGACCCACACCAAAGTGTGTGCGGGGTGCCAGAGGGTCCGGGCTGCCAGCTGGCAGTGACTTGCCCACATGCCCATCTTCCAAAGATGACAGCCCTTTGGACCAAGGAGTATGTCATGTTCTGAAACTAAAATCTCATCATGGGCCTGGCTGTTTTATCACTATCCCCCACTACACACTGCTTAGCAGGACTGGTGGAAAAACAATCCACGCTGGTCTCTGTCCCAAAATAAATAGGACAATTGGCATCACACTGATGAGTTTGGAGTGAGGGAGAGGAAAAAGTAACCTGCCAGCCAAGAGACAACATTGAAATTTTCAGTCCCAATCCAAGACAGAGTTACTGGTGGCTGCAGCTTATTAGACCATTTACAGAGACGGCCATTCGGCCACTTCTATTCGAGTCAAAGCCCACAGGCTTCTTACTCAGCAGTGAAGATGCACAGGAATAAACAATTCTGTCTACAGAAGGAAGGACAGGGTTAACTTATCACCCAAGAGCCCATCTGATCTTGCCTGCTGGGATGGCTGCTTCCCACAGGTTTCCATGGTGCTCGAGGGCATTAGGGTCCCAGACAGGGGAGCTCAGGGCTTTAGGGATCACAGAGCTTATCGGAAACCCATGAGGCCACCCAATAGATCCCCAGCCTCTCAACATTTGCTGCCATAGCTCCCGTAAATGAGAATGAAAGTTTGGGACCGACATGTACACTCGGCTATATTTAAAATGGATAACCAAAAAGGCCCTACTGAATAGCACATGGAACTCTGCTCAGTGCTATATAGCAGCCTGGATGGGAGGGGAGTTTGGGGGAGAATGGAATCCTCAAGTGATGGAAAATCTTTGATACAGTAGAAGCCCAGAATTTATCTCTAAGAGACATACATAATGCAAGACTTTGGAGGGGAAGCAGGAAAACAGGGAAACAGTATCATTTCTCCAAAGGCCAGCTTTCCCGGTGGTGTGTGTGGGCGTGCTCTTTGCACCTCTGACTCTGCAACTCGGTGGTGATTTGACCCAAAGAAGAGCCCTGGTGGCCTTCATGCAGATACAAAACTCCACTCTGTCACACCAAGTCAAGAGATGCAAGAAGAGAGACCCGGCCAGGACAGTTTTCAGTAATTAAGGGTCCTGGAAAAGTCACTGTTATTGAGAGACCTGTGGGTGTTGGACAGGAAATCATTTGTCCCTTCCAATCACTGAATGCACAGTGAGCACAAGTGGGAGCCTGGGTCACCTCTGGGAGAACATAGAGGGTAGGTGTGTCATCTACCATCAGTGAACATTTGGAAAAAGTACATGCCAGTCCTTAACTGGACAAGAACCAAGGCAGGAATCTAGCCCTAGTGAGGAAACAGCAGGACGGACAGGAAGGCACCAACAGCTGAGTCAGAATGAGATGTGTCCAGTCGGGTGACAGAGACATGTAGGACATAGTGGAAATGCAAAGAGGGGCACCCAATCCAAGGAGTGGCCCCTGAGTGCCATCCTCCACAAGACAGAAGGAAGTGGGCCTCGAGCGAGTTCAAACTGTGATACCGACCCTAGTTCTGTCCACTCCAGGTTCCCTGAGCAGATCACTCGACCCTCCTGAGCCTCAATTTTCTACATAAACTGAGCTCAGTGATTTGTTCTAACATCAGCCTGGATGTTGCTGTGGAGGCATTTTGGAGACATGATAAACATCTACCATCTTGCCAACAAAGGTCTGTACAGCAAAGCTATGATTTTTCCAGTAGTCATATATGATTCTGAGAGTTGGACCATAAAGAAGGCTGAGCATCGAAGAAGTGATGTTTTTGAACTGTGATGTTGGAAAAGACTCTCGAGAGTCCCTTGGACAGCAAGAAAATCATATTCATTGTAAGGACTTGCTGAAGCTCCAATACTTTGGCCACCTGATACAAAAAGCTGACTCATTGGAAAACACTCTGATGCTGGGAGAGATTGAGGGCAAGAGGAGAAAGGAATGACAGAGGATGAGATAGTTGGATGGCATCATTGACTCAATGGATATGAGTTTGAGCAAACTCCAGAAGACAGTGAAGGACAGGGAAGCCTGGCATGCTGCAGTCCATGGGGTCACAAAGAACTGGACATGCCTGAGCTACTGAATAACAAAGTCAGTCGACTTTAAGTAGATCATTCCCAACAATGTGGGTGGGCCTCAGCCAATCAGCTGAAGTCCTGAAGAGCAATGACTAAGGTTTGCTTGAGAAGGAATTCTACCTCAGGACTGTAACTGAAAAGTTCCCCCTTGGGTTTCCAGCCTGTGTGCCCAATTGCTCAGTTGTATCCAACTCTTTGCAACCTCAGGGACTGTAGCCCGCCAGGCTCCTCTTTCCATGGGATTCTCCAGGCAAGAATACTGGAGTGGGTTGCCATGCCCTCCTCCAGGGAATCTTCCCCATGTATCCTGTGTCTTCTCCATCACATGCAGGTTCTTTACAGCTGAGCCACTGGGGAAGCCCCAAGTTTCCAGCCTGCCAGCCCCCAGAAGCACACGAGCCAATTCCTTAAAAGCAGATCAATACATCTCTCCGTCAATTTCTATCCCTCTCCCCTTCATTGGTTTTGTTTCTCTGAAGAACCTTGACTGATTCAAGGATTGATTCAGTAAAAAGAAAAGTGATGAGAGGGATTTAAAATTATGTAATTTCATAAAACTAAGAGATTAAGAGAGGAAAAATCCCTCTCAAAGAATTGAGCTGGGGACTTCCCTGGTGGCCCAGTGGCTAAGACTCCATGCTCTCAATGCTTGGGGCCTGAGTTTGATCACTGGTTGGGGAACTAAGATTCCATGTGCTGCAACTGAGATCCAGTCCAGCCAGACAAATAGTTAAATAATTATATTTTACATTAAATTAAAAAAAAAAGAATTGCCGTAGGCATCAGTAGGAAATATTCCTTGTAGATATGAGAGCCGTCCACCCATGGATTGACTGAACTTTATGAAGACATCTTTGGGTCATATGGATAAAGAAGTTGTCACACATATATACAATGCAATATTACTCACTCATAAAATAGAATGCATTTGAGTCAGTTCTAGTGAGGTGGCTGAACCTAGAGCCTGTTATACAGAGGGAAGTCAGTCAGAAAGAGAAAACCCAACATAGTATATTAATGCATACTTTCAGAATCTAGAAAAATGTTATTGATGAACCTATTTGCAGGGAAGGAATGGAGACCCAGATGTAGAAAATGGACTTGTGGACACAGGTGGGGAGCGGGAGAGTGGGATGAGTGGAGAAAGTAGCATCAACATATATACACTCCCAGGTGTGAGACGGATAGCTGGTGAGAAGTCGCTGTGTAGCACAGGAGATCAGCCGGGCGCTCTGTGATGACCTGGAGGGCTGGGATGGGGGAGGGGAGGGAGGCTAGGGAGGGAGGGGATGTACAATCATGGCTGATTTGCCTTGTTGTATGGCAGAAACCAACACAACACTGTAAAAGTTTTTTTTTTTAATATATTTAAAGAAAAAAATAGAGTACATCTTTGGCACAAAACTGGGGAAGTGACTGCAGCCACTGGACAGTTCATTTAAAACCTGGTATCTACAAAAGCAGGTCCCACATGTTAATCCGCATCAAGCTAGATATGGGATTAAGCTGGACACCACAAAGAACCACCAAAACAGATGGAAGCTGCAATGCCCAGCAGAGGGAGTGATGCCTTGGTGCAAACAGTGGTCGCCAGGGGTCTCCTTGTGGCGGCTGACCCTTCCTGTTGGGGAGGACCTGGACACAGTCTGGGGACTTTCAGAAATCCCTGAAGTGACTTTGCAGGAGTGGAATCAGCTTGAGCATGCCTTCGCTGTGTGTTGCCAGCCAATAAAACACAATTTTCAGATAGTTTTGTTACTAAACCACAATCAATTGAAACATTTGGAGGTACATGGTTGTGGCGGGTAGGCTGTAAGCTTAAGTGCTGTGTGTTATGTATCATGCAATTCCTGTGTGTTTATTCACTCTTCAAAACTTCAATATCCACAGAGCTGCAAATGAGCTAGTAGCACCAAGGCTCAGCCTGAATGAGGTTTTCTGTCTAGAGAGGTATTAATACAGGGATGCATGCATGCTAAGTCACTTCAGTCGTGTCCGACTCTGAGACCCTATGGACTATAGCCCGCCAAGCCTCTGTCCATGGGATTCTCCAGGCAAGAGTACTGGAGTGAGGAGCTAGTTCCTTCTCTAGGGCATCTTCCTGACCCAGAAATTGAACCTGCATCTCTTGCATCTCCTGCATCGGCAGGCAGGTTCTTTACCACTAGTGCCAACTGGGAAGCCAAAAACAGGGATACCTAAGTCAAAATGACCTTTTTTCATTGCACCAAGAAATCCATCTCTTGATAATCGGTCCCTTGCTTTAAGGCTTAAACAATCTCAAAATCTTCACAGGTTTAAACACAAACAACCCGGCAGAGCACACAAAGAAAAGTCTTTTTTTCTTTTCCCCCAAGTGATGACTCATTCTGTCGTCTGGGACTAAATGCAGCACACATTTCACGAACGAGAGCAGGTTGGTGCATTTAATTCCGGCCTGGAGAAGGACTTGCAAACCGCTTCACCTCTCAAAGCAATAAGAACTTCAACCAAGAGGACATTTTAGAGTCATTCTTATTTCAAGTCTTCTATCCTGGCCTAAAGTGGGTCACTGAAACTCAGATGAAAATTATAGAAGTGGGGACTTCCCTGGCAGTCCAGTGGTTAAGACTTCACCTTCCAATGCAGGGGGTGTGGGTTCAATCCCTGGTCAGGGAGCTAAGATCCCACATGCCAGAAAAACAAAAGAGAAAATAGAAACAATATTGCAACAAATTCAGTAAAGACTTTCTAAAATAAATTACAGAGGTGGTGGTTGAAAATACCAACCTACTACATTGCTATTGACATATACACCCAAGCTAATATCTGCTGCTATAATCTGCTCCTGTTTAGTTGCTAAATCATGTTTGACTCTTTGTGACCCCATGGGATTTTCCAGGCAAGAATACTGGAGTGGGTTGCCATTTCCTTCTTTGTGCAAAACTCTTCTTTTTTTCCTTCTCTCTTCCCTTCCTTTACTTTTTTCTTCCTTCATCTCCCTGGGCCCCCATCATGTACCTTCCTTAACTCTTAAACCCCCTCCTGCCCACAACCATAGGCAAAATAGAAAAGTGAATCAGCATGTGACCCATTGCTAAGTCTAGAGTAAAAACATCACCCAGATTATCTCCCCACTAAAATAGCTGGAATTGCCACAGTCGGGAAGGGAGAGGAGGCAAGTGACATTCCACCGTGCGTTTCTGGAGGACTGCTTCCAGTGGTGGGAGTTACAGAGGATTGCCTAAGACTTCACAGGGCATAAGTGGTGGGAGTTACAGAGGATTGCCTCAGACTTCACAGGGCATAAGTGGCGGGAGTTACAGAGGATTGCCTCAGACTTCACAGGGCATAAGTGGCGGGAGTTACAGAGGATTGCCTCAGACTTCACAGGGCATAAGTGGTGGGAGTTACAGAGGATTGCCTCAGACTTCACAGGGCATAAGTGGTGGGAGTTACAGAGGATTGCCTAAGACTTCACAGGGCATAAGTGGTGGGAGTTACAGAGGATTGCCTCAGACTTCACAGGGCATAAGTGGCGGGAGTTACAGAGGATTGCCTCAGACTTCACAGGGCATAAGTGGTGGGAGTTACAGAGGATTGCCTCAGACTTCACAGGGCATAAGTTCTGCCCTTGCTGGAACTGTGAGAACATCTGTGGGTCGTAAATCTTTGAGGAACAGTTGACACTGTGGATCCCACAGCAGTAGGCATTTGGCAAGAATCACTTAAATCCATCACTTGCTTAAATGTACCTATCAAATGCTGGGTAAAGTGATGACAAGCTAGATACAGAGGTTCCTTCCCTGAAGACGTGTGTGGCTCAGTCATGGCAAAAAGTCCTAGAGATTTTCCTTCATTTGCTCATTTCCTACATGCCCAAATAACAGGGGAGTGTTTGGGACTCGTCCAGGAAACAGAGGGGGCTTCCCTGGTGGCTTAGTGGTAAAGAATCCACCTGCCAATGTAGGAGATGTGGGTTTGATCAGGAAGATCCCTTCTTGGAGGAAATGGCAACCCACTCTAGTATTCTTACCTGGAGAATTCCATGGACAGAGGAGCCTGGCAGGCTACAGTCATTGGGATTGTAAAGAGTTGGACAAGACTTAGTGACTAAACAACAAGAAGGAACCACAGAGGCTCAGAAATGACCTCACCAAGAAACACCCAAGGCCAGTCGTAATGATACGTAGAAAACAGGAGACAACATTGGAGAACTCCGTTTTAAACATATAGATTTTAAAACTGGAAGGATATACCAAAAAATGTTATTGGTCATTATCTCTGAGTGGGGTATGATAAATATTCTCCTCTTCTGCAGGTAACTCGAGCAGCTCCCGCTCTCTCACCGGGATCAGACCTCTTCTCCATTCTATTGTGGAGCACAGCCCCTCCTCTCATAGGCATCCTTTCTGTGAGTTTGAGGCACTTGACCTTCCTTTCCCCAAGCAAAGGAAGGCACGTGACCAGGACCAGCCAGAGGATGCTGGTCAATGGCTGCCCACAGTGGCTAGGTCAGGGATGTGCATGGGCTCTGACCTTGGACATCAGCACCTTCCCTGGAGCATCAGGAAAGAGGCATGTCTTCTCTCTGGGTCACTGTCAGCTGGTGAAAGTGAAAGTGGTTTGGTCGTGTCCAAGTCTTGGCAGCCCTATGGACTGTAGCCCACCAGGCCTCTCTGTCCATGGAATTCTCCAGACAAGAATACTGGAGTGGATTGCCATTCCCTTCTCCAGGGGATCTTCCCGACCCAGGGATTGAATCTGAGTCTCCTGAATTGCAGGCAGATTCTTTACTGCCTGAGCCATCAGCGAAACCCAAAACTCAGCTAACAAGGCCGCCGTTAACCTAGAACTGACAGCGTGACTTTTCTTGTGGTGGTGGTTTTGCCACCTCATTAAGACAGCCTTCTGACACAAAGCCAAGATGCAGGAAAGTAGAAACAAAATAGGAAGAGAGAGAGACTCGCTCAAGAAATAGGACCTCTATGTAGGAAAAACTTAGGGTTACCAGGGCTTCCCTGGTAGCTCAGATGGTACAGGATCTGCCTGTGATGTAGGAGACCCAGGTTTAATCCCTGGGTCAGGAAGATCCCCTGGAGAAGGGAATGGCAACCCTCCCCAGTATTCTTGCCTGGAGAATTTCATGGACAGAGGAGCCTGGTGGGCTCCAGTCCATGGGGTCACGAAGAGGCAGACACAACTGAGCAACTAAGCACACACACACACACACACACACGCACGCGCGCGCACACACACACACACACACACACACACACACACACACACACACACACACACACACACACCGGGGAGTAGCGGGAGGGATAAATTGAAAGATTGGGACTGACATATACATATGACTATAGGCCTGGCGTGCTGCAATTCATGGGGTCGCAGAGTCAAACATGACAGCGACTGAACTGATATATGAAATAGAGAACTAATAAGGACCTACTGTATAACACAGGGAACTCTACTCAATACTCTGTAATGACCTATATGGAAAAAGCATCTAAAAGAGTGGATGCATGGATAACAGATTGCTGCACACCTGAAACTAACAGCACTGTACATCAATTATACTCCAACAAAAATAAAGAAATATGGTATTGGGCTCATGGGAGAACGGACACACGTGTGTACGGCTGAGTCCCTGCCCTGTTCACCTGAAACCACCACAACACTGTTAATTGGCTCTACCCCAGTACAAAATGTTTTTGATGTTTAAAAAAATATTTTTAATGTGATCTCTAGAAAGAATATCATCTTTCAGTCCAACATTACCGTTGATCCAGAGTTTTCTATTAATAAAACCTCACCAAAGCTCTTGACTTTTTTCACATTGAGTCATACATTTTCCTGTGTTCAGGTGAGCTTGGATGGGTTTCTGTCATCTGACAAGAAGAGATGCCTGACACATCCTTTATGTACTTTTTTCACTTCCCAGATTTTGATTATGAATATACATTGTTTAAGTAGTCAGATATTGTTGGTTTATTTTTTAAAGATAATTACACAAGAAAGTCTGTAATTCTGGTTAGAGTTGTCATACTGCCTAGTCTATTGCATTTTTTTTTTTAACTGGGAAAAGAAAATAATTTTTTATTGATTTCTCCTAGGTCTTCACAAAGATCTTTCTTAAAAATACTCTGTATTGACCTATATGAGAGAAGAGTCTTAACAAGAATGGATATATGTATATATATAAGCTGATTCACTTTTCTGCACACCTGAAACACAGCATTGTAAATCAACTATACCCCAATAAAATTCTTTAAACAGTTTTTGGAGTTAATATATGTTCTTTTGCATAAGGTGGTCAACCTCCAAGTGCCCTGTAAACCTACTCTCACGTAGCTCATTTCCAAGAATCTAGTGTATTATTTGTGGATTGTTTGTTCTCTCACCCTTTCTATACTGAATTTTTTCTTATTTTCACTATCTAGCCTCTGGGTAGCCTCCTTTTATAAGTGGCTCAAAAGCATCAAAGAGACAAACTAGGTTTTCCAAGCAGACAGAGGACAGTGATGTAATAACTGCAAGTCCAAAGCCCCAGGGTATGACTCATGGTCTACAGGGTTGTCCGACTTAGTCTAGACCCACAGTCCTTTACAGAGGCAGGACTTGTCCTTCCAAGCATCACAGATGTCAAATCCCAGAGTTCATCCAGAAAAATCATCAGAAAGTCAAGAATAATGTCTGAGTCTCAACTTCCACAAATCAAATAAGGAAGGAAAACAGACTACAGATTTGTCCTCTTGCTAATATTTCAAGTCTGCTTTTTAACTGAAACAAACTAAGGCTGGGAAGAAAAAAAAAAAAAAAAACTTGCCAAAAAAATAGCACAAATCCCACGATGACAAGGGAACAATAAGTCGGTCTGTCCAAGCCTTACAATTTATGGTGAAGAATCACACTGCATGTCATGTGGTAAGCTGCAAAAAAGAGAGAGAGAGAGAAACTTTAAGAAAGGAGATGATTCCTAAATCTGCACTGAGAGAGAGAAACCTTCAAACAACCCTAATATGGTCATGTTGTGAGTAATTGAACAACTAAATTGAGTCTATTGTAAGAAAACAAATTTGTTGAATACAATGTGGCAAGTTCAAAAGAGAGAGAGAGAGAAAGAAACTGTAAGAAGGGAGAGGAAAATTACTTTTTCTGAGATTTTTTTTTTAAAGAGGAAATAAGGCAGAAATGTTCTCATCTGATTAAGCTGGCGTAATGGGCCTGCTACAGGGTAACTATAGAGGAGAAAACTCAAGAAAAGGAAAAGAATATAAGTAATCATCACTAAAAATATTCGGCAGAAATTAAATCTCAATGTCTACTCAGGGAAGAACTTCCTTTTCTGAAGATGGCCTGATACTGCTTTTCAACAGCTTGAGTGACACCTAGTGTCCAGCCAGGGAAGTGAAGTAGTTCGCTAGTTGAGAATCACATGAAAGCTTCACATCCTCTGTGGAGGATTAGTTAAAACAGACCCTCTTTGTTCCTTTCATCTCAGAAACATTTAACAGAAGCTGCAGGCAGAGTTGTTCAAGTGACCAGCATTGTCAACATTAAGCATCATGACTGTGGGCAAGTCACTTGACTCTGGACTAAATACCCCGGTGTTTTCCCTTCAAGTCACAAACGGCTATTTGTCAAAAAGTTTCCATGGAGAAACATACTGCAGAAACTGTTGGTTAAATAAATGCCGATAGGTTTCATTACTGCAGAATTTCTCAGAGTTTCTTTTTAGGTTCCTGTGCATTGTCAGTTTCCAAGAGTGAGCTATGAAATGCAGTGTCTTCCAACTTGACTGCATGGAGAACAATTTTTTTCCCCCAGAGCATCTTGGAGGACAAGGTTCCAACAGAACTCTGAGAAATGCTATGTTGAAAGTCCCTTCAGTTCTAACATTTTATGACCACATGTGGTTAATTATAAATTATTAAAGGCAATACCATCACTAAGGCTACACAGTTAAATGCCATAGTTTAGACATGTTGTATCAAATTTTCACACACATTAAAAAAAAGCAATCAAAGTCAAAATACATCAGTGTTTGAACTCTAGAACTTATACATTAAGTGCTTTAAAATCCAATTTCAGGGATGGAGATTCAAGACGGAGGGGACATATGGATGCCTACAGTTGATTCATGTTGATGTATGGCAGAAACCAATACAGTATTGTAAAGCAATTATCCTTCAATTACAAATAAATATGTTTTTAAAGCCCAATTTCAATCTAAATTTTAAGGCAACTTTAGATTCCATCAAGCTTATTTTCCTATTAGTTTTTGTTCCAAGAGCTGTTAAAGTATATCTCCTGATGGGCTATATAATTCATTCCATTTAAACTTCATGTTAATTCACTTATTTAAAAAAAAAAAAGGCAGGAGGACAGGAGGTGGGGGAGGGAGAGAGAGCAGCCCCTTGATAACTCAGTTAGGTAATCCTGCACCCTTAATTAGATGAGAAAAACCTTAACTTTATCCCCTATTTGACAGGAGCACAGAGATACATTCCAGATACTGCACCAAAAAAAAAAGAAAAGAAAGAAAAACCTTTAGCAAACAGATGGTATCATTCTGTAACTAAAAACATTCTCTAATCATATTTAAATTACTAATATGCATTTCAAGGCTTATTAACAAAATATAGTATTGATCAAGACCTCCTAAGGCCAATTAACGTCTCCAATGTATAGATGTAAAGACTTCGCAAATACTTCTCTCTCTACTTAAGAAGCAAAAGGATTCCTCTTCTTCCCACATCCTACTCCCAGCCCCCTGGACTCGGAGTCCCAAGATTTCCAGGGAAATCTGAAGTTAACCCCAAGCCCTCAGGTTCCTCAGTTCAGTAAACTCGCTGAGAAGGGAACCTCCCCACCCTTCGCCAGCCTAAACTCCCCACTCGCACTCCTCTATTTACTGAGCATTTCAAAAATATACTGACTTTTCTGCCAGATATTTTATAGTTACCTTGGTCTAAACCTAATCCTCACAATTGTCTGGCAGAAGGACGGGAAGGAGGCTGTCACCCTGTGTATTTACCATGTGAGGACACTCAGGCTGGGAAAGGAGAGGGACCCAGTCTCCCAGAGCCTCCCACAGGATTCCCACTCCATCGGGCTCCACACTAGGCTGCGGTCCCGAGCAAATAGCGGGATGCTTCTCTTCAGATTCTGACCTCACCATTTATTAGATGATGGTTTTGGTTAAGTTCCTTAACCTCACTAAGTATCAAATGGGCATATTGTGGCAGACACTTTATAGAAAGAGAAGGATTAAATTGGTTAGTACATGCAAGAAACTAATCATGGATTTTAGAACATAATAAATGCTAATTAAAGTTTCTACTAATGACTTAATTTCTTTATTCTTCCAAAATATGTATTGAGCACTCACTCTGTACAAAGCAAGGGAGCTGTTGTCATTGCCCTCATGGATGCTGTAGTTCTTTTATTATCATTGTTATCATTTACATGAGCTCTTGGGCTTCCCAGGTGGCTAGTGGTAAAGAACCTGCCTGCCAGTTCTTTACCCAGGAGATGAGGGTTCGATCCCTGGGTCAGGAAGATCCCATGAACAGAAGAGCCTGGAGGGCTACAGTTCATGGGATCTGCAACTGAGCACACACACACACACAGTAACAGGATTTCTTGAGCTAATCCTCTAAAGCAATGTAATAGTATACTTTTCCCTCTAGAGGGAGCTCGAGGAACTGCTTCACTCCACCTTTAAAGAGTTGTTTTTTGTGTAGGTCAAGGACAAAAGAGAATCCTAATATATAACTAGATCATTAATCACAGGATATAACTTTTGTGAGACTAGGTGTAGCCTTTATGGGTAGTACAAACAGAACTGAATTGGAAAAAATATATATTTTTTGGAATCTTTTCTGCATGAAACCAATTTTTAATTGTTCTTGTCTATTCATGTATATGGTATGAGAGACTTTTCCAAGCATTATCCTTATCTTTTAGCCTTTTCATACTGTTCATGGGGCTCTCGGAGCAAGAACACTGAAGTGGTTTGCCATTCCAAATCAACCCTGAATATTCATTGGAAGGATTGATACTGAAGTTGAAACTCCAATACTTTTGACCATCTGATGTGAAAAGCTGACTCACTGGAAAAGACCCTGATACTGGGGAAGATTGAAAAAAAAAGAAGAGGGTGACAGAAGATGAGATGGTTAGATCACATCACTGAGTCAATGGACATGAGTTTGAGCAAACTCTGGGAAACAGTAAAGGACAGGGAGGCCTGGCATGCTGCCATCCATGGGGTTGCAGAGAGTCAGACACGACTTAGTGACCAAACAATACTCCCTATCTTTGGAAGCCCAGAAAGAATAAAGGTGGGCTTTAAAAAAAAAAAAAAAACAAAGCAGGTATACAGTGGGATGCTTCGGCTTTCCACTAGTCTAGGCAACAAGGTTTATCCTGCTGGCCTGACCAGGTTAACAAACCACATAGTGGGTTTGGCTTTGATGTCTCACTAGGATTAAGGATGCATTTGCCTCAAGAGCGTTCCATTCACTTAACTCTTGGGACCCTCATAGGACCGAATGCAATGACGCCAGCGTTTGGATACTGTTCACAGACCAGCTAATAATACAAAGGAGAATTTTGTAACTTTTGTATAGACGGAAAACAGACTTGTGCTTGCCAAGGGTGAGGAGGTGGAGGAGGGACGGATTGGGAGTTTGGGATTAGCAGATGCAAACTAGTTTATAGGATGGATAAACAAAGTCCTACTGCATAGCACAGGGAACTATGTTCAATATTCTGTGATAAGTCATAATAGAAAAGGATATGAAAAAGAAAGCATATATATATAATATATGTATAACTGAGTCACTTTGCTGTACAGCAGAAATTAACACAGCATTGTAAATCAACCACACTGCAATTAAAAAAAAAAAATCAGACCCATATAATGATCCTGTTTCTCTGAAATAATGAAAACTAGCACTAGAAAGATAAACTCATTTGCTTCAGGTCACAAATCTAATTAGTTTTGAACAAATATCAGCAGAATGGTTTGTAATAGTTTAATAGTTACATTATTTCAACAGGAACTCCAATTTTCAATAAACTCTTCATGTAATCAAAATAAGTGACTTGAGACAAATTAGGATAGGAAGCTACTCCAAAAGGAAAATTATTTTAGTAAAGATGATGGAAGGTATTTTTGTTCTGTTGCCTTTGTTTTGTTCTTTTTAAGACAACAGAAGGACTCTGAGTTCATACATCAATCTGAATGAAAGAATTTTCTTTAGAAGCCTGGCTGACAAGGTTGCCAGGAAATCAAGAGGTCATGTGTCTGAAGAAGTGAAGTCGCTCATTCGTGTCTGACTCTTAGTGACCCCGTGGACTGTAGCCTACTAGGCTCTTCCATCCATGGAATTTTCCAGGCAAGAATACTGGAGTAAGTTGCCATTTCCTTCTCCTGGGGATCTTCCCAACCCAGGGATTGAACCTGGGTCTCCTGCACTGTAGGCAGATGCTTTACCGTCTCAGCTACCACGGAAGCTGTGTCTGAAAAAAACCACTTCTAATTGTGCTAATGCCACAGAAGAGTGCAACTCAAAGAAATTATTTTTAATGCAAATTATTTAATACTTATGAAAATTGTTATAAAACACGCCTGCTTTTCATTTAGAACCAAGATCAAAACTATTAACTTAATTTTATCCTCCTTATGCATGTTCAGACCTAGAACATAAATACACCCCAATACATACCAACGCACACATACAGCACACACATGCGTGTCCTTGTGGACGTGCCCATAAACGACATTTCCACTCAGAGCACTAATCTCACTCCCTTCCTGATCTGCGTTAGCCTTCTCCCTTCCCTTCTCATTAAGGCGTGGTGGTGACACAGAAGCTGGATGCAGGCAGAAAAGATGATTGCAGTGGAGAAAAGGAAAATTTGCAGAATGTTGGATAAAACAGATGAGAGATGAGAAGGGCTATTCTCTAATAGCACTTGATTCATTTATTACCTACCTCGACATGATTTTAAGTGACTACGATCTTATCAAAACTTCCTTGTTATAAAACACTATCAGAAAGCACATCAGTGAAGTTACTCAAGGTTGCCCCATATTGTAATTCTAAAACAAATGGAACAGAACTGGACTTTTGTTCTTTTCTTTGATCCTAGTCGATCTGTAACTGGTATGACATCACTGGTGCCATGTCTAGAGTAATAATTCACAGAATCAGAGGATTTCTGCTTCAGGAAAGAACACAGCCCAATGCTCTTGCCTCAGCAACTAGAGGTAAAAAAGTGGATGAATTACCAAGAGCATACTTCAAATAGGGCTTCCCCAAGGTCTCAGTGGGTAAAGAATCTACCTGCAAGTGCAGGAGACACAGCAGACCCGGGTTCAATCCCTGGGCCAAGAAGATCCCCTGGAGGAGGAAAAATGGGCAACCCACTCTAGTGTTCTTGCCTGGAGAATTCCACGGACAGAGGAGCCTGGTGGGCTACAGTACAAAGGGTCACAAAGAGTTGGACACAACTGAGCAACTAAGCACGCATACTTAAGATAAAGCAGAGTTATGAGGTGTGATGGGAACTGGGTAAACAGGAGTCACAAACCAGGGCAAGTCTTTCCAGGGGAGGGGGTGGGGTCTTGGCTGATTCTGGATGCGGACTGAGGAAAGTGAAATCAGCAAGGATTCTGGCAGTCTGATGGACTGATTAGAAACAAGAGATATCCAAAGGGGGCGAGGCTTTCCCCCAGAGGACTCATGCTGGATTCTGGCAGAACGGGCAGGAGGCTGGGAAGTGAAATTCCCCATAACTCATGTTTCAGGAAACACAGTCCCTCTAGAAGGATGAGGTCTGCTTCAAACATATGAAGCAATTGGAACTCTCACATGTTACTACCACACTGGAAACCCCTTTGACGGAATCTGGTAAACACATATATGTGATGATCCAGAAATTCTACTCCTGGCTAACTACCCAAAGATATGGACGAGGATGTTATTTGTGATATCCAAAACTGAGGGGAAACCCTAATGGAGTTGATAAGTAGAGATATATTTACATAATAGAATACAAAGCAAATTAAAAAAAAAGATTACCACTATTTTCACCAACATGAGTGAATCTCAGACAAAATGTTGAGGAAAAAACTCCCCCCCAAAAAAAAGAGTGCATACTGCATGATTCCATCTTTAATGAAGCTTAAAAATGAGCAAAACCAATCTTCAATTATATAGGTCAAAATAGCAGTTAGTTTTATGGAGGTATCAATCGGCCAGGGGCATGAGGAAATGTGCTTATATCAATCTAATGGTACTTCCCTGGCTATACACACACATAAAAATTCATCAAGCTGTACATTTATATAAAACCTCAATTTAAAAATTAGAGGGAAAAAAAACCCTACGTGGAATAATTTAATTTTAGAACCAGAAAGAAGCTTAGTGATCATCTTAGCCAATTTTTATTTTACATTTTGGAAACCAAGTCTCAGGAAATTAAGAAACTTGTTGATACTATGCAGGTAATGTATTCACTTGTTCAGCAAGTAATTACTGGAAGCTTACTCTTTGCTGACACCGTATGAAGATACAGGTTATCAAGACAGACACGTCACCTGTTTTCATGAAATTTCTGTTTCTAGCTGTAGAAACAGAAATTAAGCAAATAACCTAAAAAATAAACATGTAACGGCAGACTGTGATGAACGGTGTGAAGGACCAACATGTGGTGTCTGAGTGATCACACCTGGAGCACTGGCCCACCTGGTGGACAGATTCCTGCTCCCTTGCTTCCAACAACACTGCCTTTTCCACCCACTTTGAACTTTTAAAAAACTAGGAATAAATTCTAAATCTTCATGAATTTATTCTGGAGAATGTCTCCAGACTTCCAATTTCTCCAGACTTCAAAGGGCAACCTTTAATTATAAACCACAGGCAAAACGATAAATAAATGTCAAGGGGGGTGACCCTCTCAAGAATTGCCACAAAGGACTCCATTTTGTCAGGAAAGGAGCTGCTCAAGTTTGGGGACTTGACATTAGCTTCCTGTTACATCTCAGCTCTTTAGATTCACTAGGTAGATGGCCCGGCAACAGTACCTCAGCCCCTTTTCCCTCCCTCTTCTGTTTATATGACATTTATGTAGGTTCAATTGTTATAAATTAGCCAACTTGGAAAACAGGACCAAGATAAATCAATATCAAGACAGCCAAGATCTCCATAATAAAGTTAAAATACACACCACGTCTGATTTCTTCAGCAACTCACAGTCAGTGACTTCAGGGATTTGTTTCAAATGACGCCGGCTTCCGCTCAGGCAGATTATCTTTCCAAAAAAGCTGCTCAGCTTTGCCTGCAACAAACATGAGTCTTCAGTGAGTTCAGTTTTCTTTGATAAGAAACACCCATAGAACCACTGAACTTCCCAGATGGCTCAGGGGGCAAAGAATCTGCCGGCCAATGCAGGAGACACAGGAGAGGCGGCCTCAATCCCTGGGTCCGGAAGAGCCCCTTGAGGAGGAAATAGCAACCCACTCCAGTATTCTTGCCTGGAGAATCCCATGGACAGAGGAGCCTGGCGGGATACAGTTCATGGGGTCGCAACAAGTTGGACATGACTGAGTGACTAAGTGCATAGTACCATTATCTTAAGTTTGGGTTTCTGAGATGAAGATTTGAGTGAAAGTAGTTCATTTCGGAGCTTACCCAAGACATCACCAGCGGGAAGATGGCGGAGTGAAAGAGAGAGACGGAAGGGAGGGACTGCGTACACCTGAAATGAATCAGGCTGGTCCTGATAAGAGCCTCTGGATTGGTCCACCCAAGGGCAAGGAGGCTGGGGTACTTATTACCATCCATTACCATCCATCAGCGTTTGAAAGCCTCACCTGGGGACCTAGCTCCCTGGCGCCTCCAGCTATCCTTGTGTGGGCTGAGCACACAAGTGCAGGAAAATGGCAAATGCTAAGGGATTATGAGTGCCCACCAACAACGCTGGCCACACGTGCAACAAGTAGTTGAGCATTAGTGCAAGAGTGTGCAGGAGGTTGGTTCTTAAACACGAGTATCAGGCGTGTAGAGGAAACTGGTTAAACGGTTCGGTAGAGAGGATTCAGTTGAGAGGATCTAAGGCACATTCTCTTTCAGAAAACAAAAATCATGGCATCTGGTCCCATCACTTCATGGGAAATAGATGGGGAAACAGTGGAAACAGTGTCAGACTTTATTTTTTGGGGCTCCAAAATCACTGCAGATGGTGATTGCAGCCATGAAATTAAAAGACACTTACTCCTTGGATGAAAAGTTATGACCAACTTAGATAGCATATTCAAAAGCAGAGACATTACTTTGCCAACAAAGGTTTGTCTAGTCAAGGCTATGGTTTTTCCAGTGGTCATGTATGGATGTGAGAGTTGGACTGTGAAGAAAGCTGAGCGCCAAAGAATTGATGCTTTTGAACTGTGGTGTTGGAGAAGACTCTTGAGAATCCCTTGGACTGCAAGGAGATGCAACCAGTCCATTCTGAAGGAGAACAGCCCTGGGATTTCTTTGGAAGGAATGATGCTAAAGTTGAATCTCTGATACTTTGGCCACCTCATGTGAAGAGTTGACTCATTGGAAAAGATGCTGATTCTGGGAGGGATTGAGGGCAGGAGGAGAAGGGGACGACAGAGGATGAGATGGCTGGATGGCATCACTGACTCGATGGACATGAGTTTGAGTGAACTCCGGGAGTTGGTGATGGACAGGGAGGCCTGGTGTGCTACAATTCATGGGGCTGCAGAGTCAGACATGACTGAGCGACTGAACTGAACTGAACTGAACTGAAGGCACATTCTTGGCTTCCCAGGTGGCTCAGCGATGAAGAATCCACCTGCCAATGCAGGAGACACAAGAAGCACAGTTTCGATCCCTGGATTGGGAAGATTCCCTGGAGAAGGAAATGGCTGGAGAATTCCATGAACAGAGAGGAGCCTGGCGAGCTATACAGTTCATGGGGTTGCAAAGAGTCAGATATGACTGAGCACACACCCAAGGCACATTTTTTACTTTAAAAATTGAAAAGCAGTATGTGAATTCAGATGGCCAACAGGCAAAGGAAAAGATATTCAACATCACTAATTATTAGAGAAAAGCAAATCAAAATGATGATTAGGTACCACCTCACTCTGGTCAGAATGGTCACCCTCAAAAAGTCTACAAATAACAAATGCTGGAGAGAGTATGGAGAAAACGGAACTCTCCTACACTGTTGGTGGGAATGTAAATTGGTCCGGCCACTATGGAGTACAGTATGGGAGTTCCTTAAAAACTAAAAATAGAACCACCATATGATCCTGCAATCCCACTATTGGGCATATATCCTGAGGAAACTATAATTAGAAAAGATATATGCATCCCAATGTTCATAAGAGCACTATTTACATACAATAGCCAAAACATGGAAACAACCTCAACGTCCATGAACAGATGACTGGATAAAGATGTGGTATGTTTATACAATGGAATGTCACTCAGCATAAAAAAGAAGAAATAATGCCATTTACAGCAGCATAGACGGACCTAGAGATTACCATACTAAGCAAAGTAAGCCAGACAGAAAAACATCATATGACCTATATGTGAAATCTAAAAAAAAAAGATACAAACGCACTTATTTACAAATTAGAAACAGACCCACAGACAGAAAACAAACTTACAGTTACCAAAGGGGAAAGGGGTGAGGCAGGGACGAATTAGGGGTTTGGGATTAGCATATACACACTACTGTATATAAAATAGATAACCAACAAGGTCCTACTGTAGAGCACAGAGAGTTATATTCGACATCTTGTAATAACCTACAAGGAAAAAGAATCTGAAAAATAAAATACACACATATATATATTCTGTAGCCCACCAGGCTCCTCTGTCCATGGAATTCTCTAGGCAAGAGTACTGGAGTGGGTAGCCATTCCCCTCTCAGGGGATCTTCCCGACCCAGGGATCAAACCCAGATCTGCTGCACTGGGCAGATTCTTTACCATCTAAGCCACTGCTGCTGCTGCTGCTGCTAAGTCGCTTCAGTCATGTCCAACTCTGTGCGACCCCATAGACGGCAGCCCACCAGGCTCCCCCGTCCCTGGGATTCTCCAGGCAAGAACACTGGAGTGGGTTGCCAGTTCTTTCTCCAATGCATGAAAGTGAAAAGTGAAAGTCAAGTCACTCAGTCGTGTTCGACTCTTCGCGACCCCATGGACTGCAGCCCACCAGGCTCCTCCGCCCATGGGATTTTCCAGGCAAGAGTACTGGAGTAGGGTGCCATTGCCTTCTCTGCTAAGCCACTAGGGAAGTATATATATTTTTGTATGTATGCTGCTACTGCTGCTAAGTTGCTTCAGTCGTGTCTGACTCTGTGCGACCCCATAGATGGCAGCCCACCAGGCTCCACTGTCCCTGGGATTCTCCAGGCAAGAACACTGGAGTGGGTTGCCATTTCCTTCTCCATTTGTATGTATATATATGTATTATTTATACATATATATATACTTCCCTGGTGGGAAGTATAGATACATTATAGATATATCTTACATATATACATATATTACAGTATATATATATAGTAGATATATAATATATATTATAGTTGATATATTATATTATATAAAATATACTATTATATTTTATAATATATTTTATATAAAATAAAATGTATATTATACTCTATAAAATATTTTATAAATTATACCTTACAATATATTTTAATAATATAAGTATGTAATTTATATTATATTAATGATAATATATTTAATAATAGTATATAATTATAATATTGGGTTATATTAATTATACATATTAATTATATATGTATAACTGAATCACTTTGCTATGTACCTGAAGCTAACCAACATTGTAAATCAACTATTATTATACTTCAATAAGAAAAGAGAACAAGGGATTTTAAAAATGAAAGCAGTATGTGAATAAAGCTATCTTTTCTTCTGTTATTACATAGAACCGTGGGCCATCTGTGATCCAGGTGTAATAATCAGCAGAATTGTTTTTTCCCAATTAATGATGACACCGGATCTTCAGAGTTGCAAGAGTCTAGTGATCACTTTCAGTGGAAGCGTGAGCAAACAACAGTGATGCCTGGTATCCAGGGAATTTATATATGTAATTTCATTCATTTTTAATTTCATGAAAGAAAGAGAAACTAAAAGGAAGCTAAAGGAATTTCTATACTTTAAATAAACCTTTATCATAAGAAATTATTTTCTAATGCATTCCTTGAGGGTTAAGGAAAATTTTGAAATCAATTAAGGGATTGGAATCTTTGGGTTTTTTTAAAGCTAAATCATTCAAGTTAAGATGAGATAAACTGTCTTTCTCTAATAGATGAAGTCATTAGCACAATGTCATGTCCTCAGCCCCATCTCCTGATTTTATAAGTTATGTTTTTATTTTGTCAAGATAGAACAACTCACGATCTTTTCATTAGCCCCATTTTTGCAATTACATCATGTTCACTTGATATTTAAGTGAAAACACTGCTCCTCACTGGGCTTCCCCAGTGGCTCAGCAGTAAAGAATCCACCTGCAATGCAGAAGTTGCAGGTTCAATCCCTAGGTTGGGAAGATCCCCTAGAGGGGCACATGGCAACTGACTCCAGTATTCTTGCCTAGAGAATCCCATAGACAGAGGAGCCTGGCAGACTACTGCCCATACGGTTGCAGAGTCAAACATGACTGAAGTGACTTAGCACACATGAATTGCTCCTCACCGATCATTATACTACAGCTTCCCAACAACCTCAGTTCAGTTCAGCTCAGTTCAGTTGCTCAGTCGTGACCCCATGGACTGCAGCACACCAGGCTTTCTTGTCCATCACCAACTCCCAGAGCTTGCTCAAACTCATGTCCATTGAGTCGGTGATGCCATCCAACTATCTCATCCTCTGTCGTCCCCTTCACCTCCTGCCTTCAATCTTTCCCAGCATCAGGGTCTTTTCCAATTACTCATTTCTTCGAATCAGGTGGCCAAAGAATTGGAGCTTCAGCTTCAGCATCAGTCCTTCCAATGAATATTCAGGACTGATTTCCTTTAGGATTGATCTTCTTGCAGTCCAAGGGGGACTCTCAAGAGTCTTCTCCAGCACCACAGTTCAAAAGCATCAATTCTTCAGCACTCAGCTTTCTTTATGGTCAACAACCTAGATTCTTTATCTTTTCAGTTGGCTGAAATTCCTGGCCAAGTAGGTTTTCAAAGAAGGGCTCTTGACCATTTTTTTAATGATAGCCTTTGTCCTTGAGTGACACCTTGGCTGGGAATAACATACTTGCTTCACACTTTCCATCCTTCAGAGCTTCTCCAGAGCCTTTCTCTCTTACCTTAGGATGTCACACACTGCTCTGAAGGAGTCTGACACCAGCTCCAAGTTCTACCTCTGTAAAGGACTAGCTCTCAGCCTAGGATTTTCAAGAATTTTTCTTTGATTCTTGGAAATATCGCTGTTGAGTATATGTATCCATTTCCCTAGAAAATGATGAGATTTCTAAACATGTGTTTTGTTTCCTTTCTGTCTCCCTGTTTTCATTTCTGTCAGACCAGGTTGTCATGTCTCTGAAAGGAGTCCTGTTTCCTGTTTCACCTTTTTCTACCCTACACTGGAGCCAGAAGACAATCACGACACCTCCTCATCCGCCTTTCTCCACATGGGGGTCAGGATTCTGTGGCTTCTGAGGAGCAGAAGGGAAAGGAGTCGCTTCCCATGCTCTGCTGCCGTTTTGTTTTGCTCCCTTGGGGTCTCCTGTTTCTTTTCTTTGCTGCCACTGTTCATGGGTGACGGCATTCTTTTACTCCTGATGATGGTTTTTGCTGGCCCTTTACTATGTCTTACATTTCTTATTCTGTAAGGCAGTTTGATTAGTCCATCTTAACATAAGTATCCCTGGGTTTTATATTCTTAAGTTCCCCAGCTAATGCACATGCCCACAAAGAACAGTGACGGATGTAGGTGTGTGGTCAGTGGTGTCCAACTCTTCTGTGACCCTATGGATTATAGCCCACCAGGTTCCTTTGTTAATGGGACTCTCCCGAATACTGAAGTGGGGATTAGGCACAGGGCTTCCCAGGTGGCTTAGTGGTAAAGAATCCTCCTGCCAATGCAGGAGACATAGGAGACAGGGTTCAATCGCTGGGTGGGGAATATCCCCTAAAGAAGGAAATGGCAACCCACCCCAGTATTCTTACCTGGAAAAAAAATAAAGAATACCGGAGCAGGTTGCCATTTCCTCTTCCAGGGAATCATCCCCACACAGAGGTCAAACTCAATCTCCTGGGATTCCAGCATTGACAGGCAGATTCTTTACCACTGAGCCACCTGGGAAGCCCGATGTATGTCTTCTTATGCCCAATAGCTACTCACTTTTGATACTTACCCTCTCTGAGATTCAGTGTGACTTTCTCTGCAAAAGAAGAATAAAATCTTCCTGGCTACAACTTGATTGTGAAGTTGTGATGACGCACATGAGTTAACGTGTAGTCACATATTTCAGAGAACTTTCTCACACTCAAGAGAGCCAACAACATGATTGTATTTTCTACTTTCTCTTTACATAAACTGAAGAATTACTCAAACTGGGGTATTTAGTTTTTACACCAGTTTGGGTCCTACAGTTGCTAAACTAGTTACCAGATTTTTCAGGGATTTCATTCTCTGCTACTTTTTAGTTAGAATAGTTGTTACTGTGGATAAATATAAAATTCCTTCCTTTTTTGTAATTTTTAATAGTGATTTTTTATAGTGATTTTTTCTGAAAATAGTCAAAGTGGGGCAGTTTCAAAGATTATTTTTAAATGGCTGATTCATTTACTTGTAACCAGAAACCATGCCATAAATGGAGACTAAAGCAGCTAAAGGAGAAAAAAGAGAAACAAAGATGAAGCAGTAAGTTCTCTTAACAATACTGTTCATGGTGGGTGGGTGACTGCAGAAAAACAGAGCAGCAAAAAGAATTTCTCTCCAGTTCCACCCCAGGGACAGGCAGAGCCCAAGACAAAGAGCTGAAAGCAGAGTTGGGAGGTCCATGCGCGTTTTACTATCTATTAAGCCAGGAAGGTAAAGGGCATGAAATACGTGCCCCCACTAATTCCAGTATTCTTGCCTGGAAAATCCCATGGACAGAGGAGCCAGGCGGGCTGCAGTCCATGGGGTCACAGAGAGTCAGACATGCCTGAGCACACATACACAACCGATTCCTAGGACCAAAAGCTTTGTGCTGGCTTGCGAGCATAATCAGGGGAAAGGCCATCTCCAAATGAAGTTCTGTTGACTCCTTTAAAACCTCATAACTTTATACTGAGACAGATACAAGGAGGAGTTTATCAGATGCATTTATTTTTATGGCTAAGTTTTCTTGTGTGTTCAGTCATTCAGCTGTGTCCAACTCTTTGTGACCCCATGGACTGTAGTCCATCATGCTTCTCTGTCCATGGGACTCTCCAGGCAAGAATACTGGAGTGGTTGCCATTTCCTTAGGATTCTACTAATAAGGCACTAATCTGTCGAGTGCAGCGACAGATAAACTTTCTTTTTGCCTTCCAAGAACATATCAATATCTCTGTTCCTAGCTGTAGACTTTCCATCTCAGAAAGACCATGAAAGACACCTGGCTTCCAAACCTACTTACCTGTACTTCCTGAGATGAAAAGGCCACTTCTTAGCACACACAAGCTTTTCTGCTCAAGCTTCAGGGACCCACATCCCACAGCTGTGTTCAGACAGGGTCAGTGACAGCCCATTAAGAAGTGCTTTCAGGATTCCAGAATCTAGAGGTTTGGAAAACAGCCTTGGGATGCCTCGTGGACCCATATGAAAGGAGCCAAACAGTAGGGTGAAGAAAACTTGGCTTAAATGACAACGTGTTTCAAAGCTGGGTATATTTTATTTATAAATAACATTTAGATACAGAGGTTAATCAGAGATTCTCCAAGATCCCCCAGAGTATTAGCACAGACACACCAGAGAGGAAAGAGAGCATGTTTATGGGTTTCTGCCATCTGGCAGCTAAACCCAAGGCTGGTTCTATCCAGACATCTCAGTAGACAGAGGGCCGGATCACTTGTAAAATACAAGCATTGGATTTATTTTTTCAATCGTGGATACTCCTGACTCAGTTCCCTTAATACCGTCATTCCTATTATCTAGGTTGTACAATTATATTCCATCCATGATATAACTTCAACTTAAACTCGTTCTTCAACTGTCATGAGTATTACAGAAAATTATGAATAAACCACATTTGAAGGTTCACCCCTCTGCTCCCTCCCTAATCATTCTCCCTGTAAATTTATTCCATCACATTCCACATGGTGTGAGAGTGTCTAACAGAACTGATGAGACACTGTTCTCATTTATTTCTCAACAGTATCCATTCTGGAAAGTGTAAATAGTGGGATTTTAGAAGTCTGTCAATATCAGTCACACTTCATTCGCTGGTACTTTGCTTTTTAAAAAACCGTCAGATGTAGACACTGACACTCGGAAGCCCAAAAGTTTCTAACAAAGGTCAGACCCTTCCTCTGTTCTCAGAAGCACCAGCTCAGTAGCTGTTGGGGAGCCCAGGAAATAGGACAGCAGGGACACAGAGGGCTATACGGCCCCCACGTGGAAGGGGAGCAGAACTCATTCTGTGGCAACACAGGTGGCTTTATCCATTTGCACACATACACTCCCACGACTGCATTCACAACACGGTCGCTTTGTTGATCTCACTGTATTTTCACATTTCATAGAGTTGAGAAAATGATTTTTCCCATTTTACATGTCATTCATTCCAGATAGGTATGATATTCATAGTTTCAAAAAACAAAAATCTAATTTGTGGATGGGAGAAGGAAAGTCCCTATTTGCAAATTACTAGTGTATATGCATAGTCTGATGGCCACACGGCATTTATAAGGCCTCAGAGCTCCCTCCGAGGACCCTGCATCCCATAATCAGACCCCAGGGCATCTCAGGATGGAATCTACAATCCCGGCTGTTCTTCACTTGTGCACTTAGGTTCACCTGTCTTACTTTCACTGTGAAATAGAAAAAGAAATCTGTAACATTTCACAAGGCTTTCTGCACAGGGAGAAAATATCAGCTATCAAACAATTGAGAGAATTGAGACTGAGTCCTTGAAAATCTAAATTCTTCCTTTTTTTTTTACAAAATAATATAAATACATGCCTCTGTAAGATCCTGAGGGACTTAGAATTTACCTTTCCTTAATATGATCTTGGGCCTGAACCCACTTTATTAAAGCCTTCAGTTCCATATTTGAGGAGGACTGCAATGCCCTTCCCTCACCTTTCCAGCAAGCCTTGTTTAAATATTGTAAAGACCACAATAGGGCACTCGGTGCTTCAGCAGAGAGAACTGGTGAGTTAAGTTACAGGAAGAATGCATACAAGGCCAAATAAACAAACAAGACAGAACCATTTTTTTAAGAGAACTTTAGAAATGAATTGTGCTGCAAAACTACACCTGTGATGGCAGTGTCTTGTCTGCCTATTTCAGAGGCACTGCATTAATAGAAACAGAGCTGTCTGATGCACTTGCCAGAACAGAGCCCCTCGGCCGAGGGCTAGCTCGAATTCGTCCTACTGCTAGGTGTGAATGACTCTTCGGTTTGCTTCACTGGCAACGTTTCTGGTGACACATCCTACACTTGAAAAAGGGCTGGAAACCAAGCGTGTGATAAGAGCGCCGGCTGTGTGTTACTTCTCGTGCTTCTTGGTCGATTCCCCTGCGCCCGGCCGGAGGCTGCCCCGGGCGGTGTCGCCGGCCCTGGCGTCCCTCCTCCGGCTCTGGCTCTCCCGGGAGACCTGCTGCACGGCCCGAAGGATAGCATTCTGCACGATCTGTCTGCTGGTGGTCTGCAGCTTCGCCTCTTCGGGCTCACTTCCAGGCTTCTCACCTGGCCAAGAACAGAAAGGGAGGGGAAAGCACAAGGTTAATTGGGGGTGTGGGAGGTTAAACAGGCCAGGGCTGGTAGGAAAAAAGAGGCTAATAAATAAGATCTCTAGAGGGGCCCACCACATTAGTTGTGAGGAGCCCTGCACAGCAGGGGGCTACCCTGATGGCTCTACCAGTAAAGAATCCACCTGCAATGCAGGAGACCCAGGTTTAAAACCTGGGCTGGGAAGATTCCCTGGAGAAGGAAATGGCAACCCACTCCAGTATTCTTGCCTGGAGAATTCCATGGACAGAGGAGCCCAGTGGGCTACAATCCATGGGGTTGCAAAGAGTTGGGCACGACTGAGTACCTAACACATACCACTCTTGTCTCCCTGTCTCCCTTTCCAGCAGAATCTCCACGGGTCTGCCCCAGTGATGTGCCGAATTTCTACTCCCATCCTCCCAGCATCCTCTGGTGGTTCTGCTTCTCTAGGCTCTCACAAGAGCCTGCCTCCTTCCATCTCATCGCTCTGTCGCTTCTGACTGCATCACCCTCAGCCGCTCATTGTTGTTCAGTCGCTCAGTCCTGTTCCACTCTCTGTAACCCCATGGACTGCAGCACGCCAGGCTCCCCTCTTCTTCACCATCTCCCGGAGCTTGCTCAAACTCATGTCCATTGAGTCAGTGATTCCATCCAACCATCTCAGCCTCAGTCACCGCCTTTTCCTCCTCCCCTCAATCTTTCCCAGCATCAGGGTCTTTTCCAATGAGTTAGCTCTTCGTATCAAGTGGCCAAAGTATTGCATGAGTGGGGCTCATTAACGCAGATCCCCTCTGGGGCTGGAAGGAAGCCAAAGAGAAAAGGAAGGGCAGGGCATTTTCTTTGGAGGAACTGTGGCGGACCCTGCGAACATCACTCTGCTCACATTTTACTGGGGGAAATGGAGCCACATGGCCACACTTACCACACAGAAGACCACAAATACAGTCACCAACCTGACAGCCATGTGCCCAGCTTACGACTCAGGGAGGCTCTATCAGTAGAACAAAAAAGCGATGACTTCCACGCAACGGCAAGGCTAAAGTGAAAAGCAAGAAGACGTACACCCGCGGCAGGCCCCAGCTGGCCCTCAGGGAGATCGGCTGAGACCACCAAGCAGCGTAAGTGCGTGGGCAACAACGAGGTACCAAAGGGCCAGGGGTGCCCCAGCAAGAGCATCTCAGCCAAGCCGGATCTGTGTGAATTCGCGAATGATCCTTGCGTGAAGTCACTTTGCACTCTTTGGGTGGAGGACAGATGGCTCTAAGGGTAAGAGCAGGATGAGTTCTTAACAGGAGACAGAGAAGGAAAAGAAAATCTACTCTGAATTTAGCTGTGACCTAACATCCAAGCTAAATCGTCTTCTCCTCGCTCATCCATTATGAAGAAAAATCGATTAAGAAGTCAGAGGCAGTCTGTGAGATTCTGTGTCTGGGGGATCCCTTCGGGGATTTGCAAGGCAGGTTTAACCTTAACTGCCCTCATCACCACTTTGCTCTGGGTCAGGAATTTCTACCTATGGCAGAGCATGTGGGACAAAAAGAGGTGCAATGAGCTCAAACGGAGAAAGAGAAGGATGAAGATGAGGGTAAAGCCACTCAGAGCATTTAAGAGAGGAAAAGCAAAACAACAAGTTATATACGGAACCACAGAAGACTCCGAATAGCCAAAGAAGTTCTGAGAAAGAAGAATAAAGCACGAGGTGTCACATTTCCTGATTTCAAGCTATTTTATAAACACTACAGTAATCAAAACCATGCGGTGCTGGCATAAAAACAAACACACAGACCCATGGAACATTAGAGAGAGCCCAGAAATAAACCCATGCGTGTACGGTCAACTAATACTCGACAGTGGAGCAAAGAATACTCGAGATAAAAGACAGTCTCTTCAATAAATGGTGTTGGAAACATGATGGACCCAAAGAGTGTCACACTGAGTGGAGTAAGTCAGATAGAGGAGAAATATAACATGACATCCCTTATATGTGGAATCTAAAAAGAAATTACACAAATGAACTTACAAAACAGAAAGTAACTCACAGACTTGGAAAATGAAATTATGGTTGCCGAGGGAAGGGACAGTTAAGGACTTTGGGAAGGTCATGTACACACTGCTATATTCAGAATGGATAACCAACAAGGACCCTCTGTACAGCACATGGAACTCCACTCAATGTTAGGTGGCAGCCTGGATGGGAGGGGAGTTTGGGGGAGAGTGGGTACATGTATATGTATCGCTGAGTCCCTTCATTGTTCACCTGAAATTGTCACAACATTGTTAACCAGCCACGCACCAACACAAAATAAAAAGTTGAGAAAATATAAATTTTTTAAAAACGGTGCTGGAAAAATCAGATATTCACATGTAAAAGAATGAAACTAGGCCCTATCTCATACCACTCACAAAAATTAACTCAAAATGGATTAAAGACAGATATAAGACCTGAAACCATACAATTCTAAAAGAAAACACAGGGGGAAAAGCTCCCTGACAAGGGTCTTGGCAACAAGTTTCTGGCGAGACACCCACAGCACAAACACAGCAGAAGGCGGAGCTGCAACTGAAACCCTTAGTTTTGCCATTTACTTACATGCATGAAACTTACTTGAAATTAATGAATCACCTACACGTTGCAGGTGGCCTGCGCCTTGTGTTAAGTGATGTAAACGTCCGCTAGCCTACTTAGCATTTACCAAATCGTTTTGGTATTTCACAAAAGATGATGAATCAATTTAATTAGCTTTAAACTCGAAACGCCCAATATAAACATGCTGAAATCAAGAAATCGAGATGTGACTGAATCTGTCTTCAGCATCTTTCCACCCTGAGGGGTAACCCCCTCCCGAATCCCCCCACATGCAGTCAGGCACACATCCCTGTGGGCAGTTTCTGGAGAGACCCCCCCCACCCCCTGGGGCTGGCTTCCAGAAGGCTGCCGTGAGCCCTCGTGTTCGCCTCCTCCCCTCAGATCCTGCTATTCCACCGGGCACCTGCCCCAACCGGAAGTCATCAGAGGACCTCAAGTGCAAGGTGGTTAATAACAGGTCCTAATTCCCTATTTATATCCATCAAAACCATGCTTCTAAGGACCTTAGGAATATACTTCTGCTAAAAACGTACAGTTTCCCCCCCAACATCCTAAGTGTCATTTGCCTCTATGACATTAACCCTATTATGTTCCAGTTTGATGGATTTTGGAAAAGGTCAGTATTCCCATTTTTGAGGCCAAATCCGATTAGTGATTTTCCCTGGATCACACAGCTGGTGGTAAAGGCTGTATAAGAAGCAGCATCTCTAGCTGTCACCTTTCCCCACTGGGTCACTAAATATGCAAACTGCAGACATCCCTATGAGGGCAGCTCGGCTTTTGTTTTTTGTCATAGACACACACACACACACACACACACGGGGGAAAAAAGTTTTTCACTCGAGGAAACTGAGGCAGGAAAAATGCTCGCAAAAATGCCACCTTGGAAATGTGTTAGGTATTTAATGTTCTGAACACTTGGATAGCAAATAACTCCATCAAGACTGGGTTGTGAGTTCAGAGAGACCCAAAATGCTGTTCTGGTCTCCACATGGATTTCTGAAAAACTCAGCTACAAGTTTCCCTCCTTCCACCCCAAAGATGCAGGAAACCAAGTCCTCCAGCCCCCACTTTCTTGCAGTGAGCAGCAGCTCTAGAATTTCTGTGCAGGAGAGATTCAGAAAGGGCAATGTAGAGGAACAGGGAAACAAGAGTCTGACTCCAAACTAGGGTATATGACACTTTTCACAAGAATGAAAATGGACATCCTCCACATGTCCATCCCTCCAACAGCATGGGGTGGGAAGGACAGACCACCCTGTGACAGCCACTGCCCCTCTTCTCTTCAGCTCATTTCTCACGCGTGGCCATGTCACCCACTGCCCCTCCTCCCCTCCTGGAGCCCCCAAACGACCCCAGCTGGCCCAGACTGTGGGCTCCTGCAGTCCCCAACCCCAGGGATGTGCCAGGAAAGGAGAGCAGGTAGGGTCACGGATGGCCGCTCCAGGAACATGGGAGCCATGCATGAAGGGGACAGGAAAACTAAGGACCATGTGAACCCATGTGTTTAAAAAGGTGACATACTAGGCCCGAACAGGAAGCAGAACAAACTTGGGGATGCTGGGGGAACTCGACCTCTCCTCTCTCTGGGAGCCAGGTCCCTACCCCAGAAGTCCATCCCCAGAGGCTCAGCTCCCCCCACCACCCCTCCAGCGGGGCCGGCCAGGTTCTGCGGCCTCTGCTGCCCCCTGGTGGCCACTCCTGGGGTTGCTGCAGACCGGGATGGAATGTCCGTAGGCATAGAGCTGTCTGCCCTGCTCCCTAGATGGGGTGTGGGTGTGTACACGAATGTTTATATGTATGAATGCGTGTGTGAATGTGTAGATGTGTCAGTGTGTAACTGTGTGTGTGAGTGTTGTCAGGGGAAACCTTTGAGACAAGACTGTGGTTTCATTTTATCACACACACTTAGAATCACCAGGGCATCCACAGTGCTTTCTGATCACAGAAAGCCTGTGCGCTGTGCTTAGTCATTCAGTCGTGTCTGACCCCATGGACTGTATCCCGCCAGGCTCCTCTGCCCATGAGGATTCTCCAGGCAAGAATACTGGAGTAGGTTGCCATACCCTCCTCCAGGGGATCTTCCCAACCCAGGGATCGAACCAGGTCTCCCGCATTACAGGCGGATTCTTTACGTCTGAGCCACCAGGGAACCATGAGGTCATTTATAGTTTGTCCTTCCAAGAGCTCTGAAGCAGCTAGAAACACAATCCAGAGTTTCCTGTCCTCATTCAAATGAGAATTACTTGACTGAATTACCAGCTCTTGTAAATATTTAACGAAAGGTTCTGAGTTCCTGGTCAAAACTAGGCTCACACTCTCCCTTTTTACTCAAGATGGAAAGGGGAGAGGGAGGCAGAGGAGGAAGGAAGGAGAGAGGAAAGGAGGCAGGAAGGAGCTGATCCTCGTTCTCTGAGTGCCTTCAGAGGCATCCTCAAAAAACAGAGACAAAAATCCTCTTGTACTGTCCTCCTTAAAGATGAACAGCATAATCCTCACAATCACCATTTTCTGCTAAAGAAGGAATCAGATTCCCAGCTGTGACAAGTCATCAGTGCAAGATTAAATTTTAATATTTTACTTAAATAATCTCTCAGTAGTAATTCTTTGTCCCGGATGGGGACAGGCGTATACAGCAGGGGCCTGAGAAGGACAAGCAGAGACACACTGTGCCTAACAGAAAGTAAGATGTTTCTTACTCTCCTTGAAGGAGCAGTTTCCCACCCTTTTGAAGATGATTCCACTGTCAGATTAAAATATTTCACAGATCTCCTCATGCACAACCCAATGACAAAAAGAGGCTATGAACTGAGAAATGTTTTTTGATGAATGTGAATGCTATTCATCTCAACAGAAAAGGAGTTCTGTGAGGCTGTGTCTTCCAACCACAGGAAGTGGAAGCTACAGGCATGGGGTCCCCATGCCCTGAAACAGTGCCATGGCCCCCGGGTCCTTCTGGCTCCCATATAAGCCAAGAGATGCCGGAAGCAGTGAAAATCAGACAGATGTTATCTATGAATTCCTAATGGAGGAACATGCACAGGAGCTGGGGCACAGTGTGGAACTAACCTTCCTCCGGCCATCGTCCAGTTCTGCCCACTCCAAAGGGGCACCTGACCCCATGCAGCAATGCCCCACTAGCATTCTGACCTCAGCCCAGAGAAGAAAAGCTACTTCCTTACGGAGGAAGTCTCCCATCAAGAGGGAATGAGTGAAGGAATAGCCGTCAGGAATGAACTGGCCCCCCGTCTGCCGACAGTGGCCTGACCTGTGCTGCTGGTCTGTCCCTCCTCACTAGACCATCAGCCCCCAGGACACGACCCCATCTGTCCTGACCCCGGAGCCCAGCCCTGGTCCACAGCAGACACTCAGGATCTGCTCAGTGAGGGACTGCCCCCCCAGGCGCCCGGGTTCCGTTCTCCAACCTGTTCTGTCTCCTCCCTTCCCTGCTTTTGGCCACTACCTTTTGCTGCTTCACTGTGATAAAAGTCCAGTTCAGGAGGAAAGCGCCCGGGAGATACCTTTCTGGCACCAGCCTCCGTGCAGAAAGCACCCTGGCATGAGAATATCAGAAAGGCTGCTCCAATTTCCTAGCCACATCTAACCCGGTCAATTGCCGCTTTGGAAATTTTACAGCAATTTCTTCTCTCTCATTTCCTACTAGCCAGTTTTTCTCCTCTCTCTCCTCCTTTCCCTTCCTTACAGGGCCCTTGTCAGTTCTCAGCACCCTCTGCTTGGTTTCAAATACTTTTCAGAGAAAGGCAGTGTGGAAAGGCCCATTGGATGTTGCCGGGTGATTTTACTCCTATTGGCCAAGCGTCTGCCATGAAGACTCCCCAGGCGTTTATCAACCCCCTGAACCCTGCACACACCAGACTGTACTGAATCAGTTTACACGCAGGTGCTGGGAGGCCATCAGCCTGTGCAGAGGCCCTGGCCTAGAAGCATGGGGTTCGAAGTGCACCTCTGGTCCTTTCTGAGCTCTTAGGAACAAGCCTCCCCTTTATCACACACTGTACACAGAACCCTCTGATTCATTTTTGAAGCAGAGGAGTGAGAAGGCAAGTCACCATTGCTTCCTCTACAAATCGGACAAAGAAATAAGAGAGTCGCCTTCCTCAAATATGATGTCGAGTCTCCCTTAGGGCAACAACCTAGTAGATGTGTTTTTTTTTTTACTCTGAGTTTTACAGAACCATGAGAATCTTGGCTCTTGTCACTGTGTTGGGGTTAATTAGAAAACAAGAACAGGTGGCTGGAAATAGAAAAGGAAGTGAAAAGCAAGATCAGATGCTTTATGTCTTTTTTTTCGTTCCAGTGATATTTCAGAAGGAAGAGAGACTGAAGGAAAATAACCCCGACATGAGGAGCGGCTGTCAGACCCACGGAACATGTGTCTCACTCTGGGTCTCAGGGAGCCTTGGCGGTCAGCCTCAAAACCCCAGGTCAGGGCACAGCAAATGCACCACACACTTGGTGCAAGAATCAGACTCAGAGAAAAGAAGAAAGGAAGGGAGGGAGAGATGAAGGGAAAGGGCAACAGTACTGCTGAGGATGCAAATGAGCTACCCCAAAATAAAACGAAATTACTAAATTCCGATTGAAACTGCAGGCAGTGCCTGGAAAAGTTTCTACCAAGTATATCTCAGTCAAGCTACAGGCACTCTCAGGGCATCTCATTCCTCAATTAAATCTGACTTTTATATTAAATCTGATATATTATGCTTCAATAACAAAATGTTTTGATTATTCAGAAATCATTTCAAAAGGCACTATGAAAGGTACAGAATGAAGACTTTATATTATGTTTTAAAAATATGATCTATGGAAAAACTCCTCATATACATGCTTGAAACTCTTTGTATGTTAAAGCCATGTTGTCTTCTTGGCAGCCTTCAAGCTCTTTTTTCAATATTTGATTGGCATTAACAGACATGGATTAAAACGGATTCTAAGAAGTAAGAAAACTAGAAGATACACTACTAAATCTCTGAATCATTAACAGGTAGAATATTTGCAAATGAGTTTTTAAAACACTGGCAGATAATGTTAACAATATGTGTGTTCAGAAGGCTGAACAGTATGACTCAGTATCTTTGGGATCCATCTGGTAGACTTAGGGGAGTCACATAATGTACTGGGCACTTTATTTTAAAAATCCAATAGTACAACAATCAGACCTTTTTAGAAAACTGGGAAAGGGGTAGAGGTTGTCATTCTATCAAATGAACAGAAAAGATGATACGCATTTGAATATATAGCATAGGCAGATATTACACCTGGAATATATTCTCTATTTGTGAATATATTTGGACTATATTCTCTAACTGTGTGTAGAAAATTTACAGCAAGATGGAAAAAAGGATGGCTGGGGGCGGGGAGGGGGGGGGAACAACTCATATTTTAATTTAAAATTCACATGGAAAAAAAACAAAAAATAAATACACATGGAAATGATTTTATGTAAAATCATGTTAACCCAGGGGGGAGGAATAAATTAATCCCAGCAAGATGACAAAAAGATAAAAAATATGCCCTATTAGTGCCTACTCTTATTACAAAGTTCATTTGCCTTTACAGAGTAGAATTCTGTGAAGTTGAAGGTGAAAAAGTGAAAGTTGCTCAGTCATGCCTGACTCTTTGTGACCCCATGGACTGTAGCTCACCAGGCTCCTTTGTCCAAGGAATTCTCCAGGCAAGAATACTGGAGTGGGTAGCCATTCCCTTCTCCAGGGGATCTTCCTAAGCCAGTGATCGAACCCAGGGCTCCTGCATGCAGGCAGATTCTTTACCATCTGAGCCACCAGGGAAGCCCTTCTGTGAAGCTGAGGAGTAAGTAATTCACTGCTTGTGACTGATGCTGAAGCTGAAGCTCCAACACTTTGGCTACCTGATGCAAAGAGCTGACTCACTGGAAAAGACCCTGATACCAGAAAAGATTGAGGGCAGGAGGAGAAGGGGGCAACAGATGATGAGATGGTTGGATGGCATCACTGACTCAATGAACATGAGTTTGAGCAAACTCTGGGAGACAGTGAAGGACAGGGAAGCCTGGAGTGCTGCAGTTCATGGGGTTGCAAAGAGTCAGACATGACTTAGCAAACAAAAAGCAACACAATTTAGAGCCACTGGTGGTTTCAGATATATGAAAATTTTGTACTTATTTTACTAAATGAATTTTTCATTCACTCAAAAGAAAATGAACTCAGGAAAAGCAAGTGAAAAATGTGTATCTAACTTCCCCTTCATTATCTCTAATCCAATGAACCCAACTGTTTTGCAGTGAGCACACAGTGGTTGAAAGTGACCTCAGTCTCCACCCAGGGCTCCAGACAGCCAGGTGATCCTTAGAGAGAGCAGTCTGCATTTCCTACACGGCAGAACCCACACTGAGCATTGATAAATGTCTGATATACAAATCCAGCCCCTAGGCTACTGAGTAAGCTGACACAATTCACTGGACCTCTCTGGGTTCAACCTGCCTTTTCTAAAAGTCCTCTCATATTCAGCATTGTAAAATGTGCTATGCAATTACTGCGATTAGCTATTATTTTCATGGCTTTTAAACTATGTGGATTTTAGTAAATCAATTAGAATGTACACAGTATCCAGAAAGATTATAAGCATCTATTAGTGAGAAGGTTCCCTGAACTAAATAATTACCTAAATTACCTAAAGTGTCCCAAGTCCTCCTCCAAACCAAGCCCCCTCAATTATTATATTACCAATTATTGGTAGAAATTAAAATTCTCACATCTTAAAGGAAAGCAGTTGTGGGTTTGGTTTTGTTTGTTTCCTGCAACAAAATGCTAGCGTTTTAGTTTTTCTGAATTACTGCATTTAATCCTTCAGGCGCTCCTCAGTTGACACTTTTCCCTTTTCGTTTTGCCCTGGGAAGCATAAAAAGTCTTTGCTACTCTCCTTCTCCCTCCATCTCCTCCCCCACATCAAGCACCTAGAACCACTGTGGAGGGCTGCTTCATGGAACAAGGCACTATTTTTTGTCCAAAAGCAGCAAATTTGATTCTCACCACAAATTTCCATATGCTCTATGGAATAAGAACCATATTTAAACCACAACCCCACGATAAACACACAGGAAAGACGAAAGCTGCTGATAAATATCAATTCCAGAAAGAAAAGTTTGCTCGGCATGGATAAAAAGAAGGTCAGACCCGGATTTCATTCTTGGCTCCTACTTTATCAATCCACAAAATGACATTTGAAATTATTTGCTTAGAAGTTGATAGAGTGTGATTTAAGGTCATGAGAATGTTAATCACAGTCTGCATCTTCAGCAACTCTAAGCCAGAGTTCACTGAGGCATGTTTCCTTTTGAATTAGTCATAGGCACTACTTTTAAATATGTTTCTGCTCCTAGAGTCACGATAGTTTTCAGTCTGAAAACCGTAACACGTGACTGGCTTAGATGGCAGTGACAGCGATTTACTACATTAACATACATAAATGTGCTGCTAGTTATTAAAGAATGGCCCCCTTGTCTAGCGTATGAATAAAAAGTGAAGAATTAAATGATACAGGAAGAGTATTACATGTGATTTTCATTTCTACATATTCAAATGTTTTTAAATTAGATAATCATTAAGGCAGTGTGATCCTAGCACCAAAACAGACGGAGAAACAGAACAGGTTAGAAAACCTGGAACCTGACATTTGGTGAAGAAGGCAGTTGGAATAATTAGAGAGAGGTAGTAAGAAAACTGAGTGGTTTTGTTTTTTTTTAATTTTTTAATCTCTAACTCCGGATGGATAAAAACTGGTGAATGGTTTTCTAAAATGAAGAACATACACTACATGCACTACAGTAGATGTATATGGTTGGAGAGAGAAATGCCACTGAGAGTGGAAGACAAAAGGGAAAAGAGAAAGTAAAAAGCAAGGGCTCTGCATGGACCAGTGAGGATGGTGTGCCACGAACTGAAAGTGTTATCAGTTAAATTTAACCCATTTGAGTTCAAAAAGAGAGGGAGGAAGGGAGGATCAAAAATGTAATAGGAAATATACATCTGATATTGGGGAGAAAAAGTCCTTCTAAGAATAAAAACAAAGAAAGAAACCACAAAGAAGATGGATAAGTTTTACTACACTACAGTAAAGTCTTCCATATGTCATGAAACACACAAACAATTCTCAAAAGAAATAAAGTAGGAAAAATATTGGCTATACACAGAAAAAAGGATTGATATCTTAGTGTATAAATAGGTCTTGCAAATCAATGACAACTCCAATATAAATAGGAACAAAATATAAGGAGCAGTGGGGATGTAGCTCAGTGGTAGAACACATGCTTTGCAGGTATGAGGTCTCAGGTTTGATCCTTGGCATCTCCACTTTAGCTGAACTATTGTTTCAGCTAACTTCTCACTGTTTAATCCTTGAAAGGAGTAATATTAAAACATAAATAATGGAATTATAATGAGCAATTTACAAAAGAAATAACCAAACTGATCCACTAAGCCCAAGCATTAGCCTGTGCACCTTCCAATGCATAAAAATGTAAAAAAGAACAAACCCACAACCACAAAAAGAAGATAAAATGGAACAGAGGACACCAATGAAGACAGACCTTTAAAAATTTCTGGAAGAAAAGCATGAGATTGAACAGACATAGGAAATGGGAAAAAGCCACGTTCTGAAATATGCTATAAGAGCACTGCCAGGGAAGTGGGACCCAATCAGCCCAAGAGAGCAAAGAGACTCTGGGATTGCAATCGACACTATTATGGAGCAGAAGTAAGAAGTAGGGTTTAACACAGGCAGAATGTGCAAAAACAGCAGCAAGATACATTCATCCAGTATAACAAATGGAGAGATGATGGAATGCATCTCTCCCCAGGCAAAACTAAGCCAATGAAAATAATAATAAAATGATGGCTAATCTCTGCCTCATGTCCACAATACGGCTGCAGTAGATCCAGGCATCACAACTTCATAAAGCAATCTCCAGAGGCAGAATGTAGCTATTTCCAAGAGCTAGGAACTTTTTACTAGACGCCTTCTTCCTTTTCCACCCTGAACCAATCATTGGCAACAAGAACAGAACTACCATTATAGCCTAGATGGTTATAGGCTACCTGAACCACATGGATAAAAGGTTGAAACCAGGACAAAAATAGGACTCTTACCCAGATGAAGGAGAAGTTGCTACTGTCTAGGCGAGCGTCAGTGTCTCCCATATCAATATTATTAATTTTGCAGGAATACCAGGCAACATCATCCTATCAAGAGTCTATAACAATTGACTTTACAACAGAAGTGATGTTTTACAGGGCAGTCTCATAAACCAGTGCCAAGTCATATAACAGGAGTTTATTAGTAATAAACATGATAATATCTTGAGTTTTATGACGTTGTCCTGGTTCTACCTTAAATATTTTACTTTTCACCGATGCCCACTGAAAACTTTTCCCTTCCAGTCTAGCTGGCGTTAGATTACACATCACATTTACTTTTCCCACGTTGCCTTCTTTCATATTTCCCCTAGCTGAAGTGCTCTATGCCAGTCTTTGATACTGCTGCTGCTGTGGCTGCCTCTAGGTAACCTGTACTGGACACCTGCCACGTTCCTGGCACAGTGAGCACGTTTCATGAATTTTCTCCTTTGTTCCTCTATCTGCAGGAAGTAGCGCGGTTTCTCCCACAGCCAGGAAGAAAGATAGGCCCTCAGGCATGGCAGACTGTAGAGGGGACCACCATTCCTCTCCCTGCCCCCAACCCAACGAGTCCTCCCGGATTAAAACCTATTCATATTAACTGCCCACCATTACAGCCTATGCCGAGCAAGTAAGTCACGCTTCGCCTGCAGCCCCTCAGTCTCATACTGGCCTGAAGTTTTAGTAACTGTAACCGCTGAAATTTTACATCGAGAAAATGTCAAATCTGCCTTTGGGAGCCAGCAGACAGACCTTGTTTTGCCCCAAGTTTCCAGGAGGACAACTCAATAAGCATTAGCTTAGCCAAGATCAATGGAAATGGGCTTTTTCTAGGGAGAGCACTGGCCAGGCTGTGCCAACATAATGATGATCACAGAGGCGTCATTAAGAAAGAGAAAGTTTATTTGCAAAGAACTGGTCCAAGGTAGCGAGGCTCCCTCCTGCAGTCTCACGTCAGCATCTCAGCCTGTGGGAGTGGGCTTGGGCTGGGGCTTGCTGGGCCCTGGGCTGGGAGGCAAAGGCTTCTGAAATGAACAAGGGCCACCCCCCACCACATCCCAGCTCCCTCCTGCCACCTGATGACCTGGACTGTGCCATGTACTTCTCATCTGCCCACTTCTTCAGGTACAGTCTCCTGGTACAGTTATAAATATTTGTATATGAGACTGGCAAGCTTTCATACATATGGGATATTTTTTTAAAATATTATGATTTTTAACAAAACTACTGCCTTGTATGCATTATGTGGCAAAATAAGTGGTATTAGCAGTTTGGGTAGAATTTCATCTGATCCTATCAACCACAAAATAAAAGCAGAAAAACCAATTTTGCAACTGAACACAAGTATACTACAAGATAGAGAAAAGGGCTATTTCTTCTATAATCAGATCTATCTTTGATTCCAAAGCTCTCTAGAGACAGAGCATTCATTTCTTGTCTTAATCAATTATTTAGAGGTCTATTTCCATGATTGCCAGCTCTGTAAGTTTCCAGAGTCTGACCTGAAATAACAAGCACTCACTACTTTGGTCTCATGACCTGAGTTCTTTCACTGGATGGCTGGGCAAGTTAGCCTCTAGCCCTTGGCTTCCTTATGCCGAAATTAGGGACAACTGATAACTGCAGAATTCTCTTTCTAACCAGAGAACTTATACAATCCCCTTAGCACATGTTACATGCTCTGCAATACCAACAGCATGTGTGCTTACTGCTTCCTGTGCTAAATATTTTATTTATGAACTGACTCACAAAAACCACATCAAGCAAGTCAAAGGTTCTGTTTTCCCAAAATGACCACAACCATATCTCTGGTCTCCTATGTTCTTCAGAACCTTGCAATCCCTCATCAAGAGATGGATTCTATTCCCTTCCCCTTGACCTTGTTTGAGCATTTCGGAAAGTCTCAATTAACAGAATATGGGATAAGGGATGGCTGACTTCTACGGATAGGCAATACCACACCCACATGGATTTTTCCTCCCTTGGGATGTTCACCGTGGATCCAGCCACCACAGTATAAAGGAGATCAGGCAACGCGGGAAGGCCACGTAGAGATGTTCCAACCAATAGCACCCAGGTCGAATCTCAGCTGACAGCCGGCATCAACCATCAGCTGACAGAAGTGCACATGGCTTCAGATATTCGTCATCCCACCGAGCTGATGCCGTGGAGCAGAGACAAGCTGTCTCTGCCAAGTGCCCATCCCCAAATTGAAGATTCATGACCCAAATGACTAGTGTCCTGTTGCTAAAGCCACTACATTTTGGGGTGGTTTGTGATGCAGTAGTAATAACTAGAATAAGGTTGGTCATGTTTTATCCTTCTTTATACATGAGGAAACAAGCCAAAAAAAAAGACTATGTAAATTGCCCAATATCATACAGCTTGTAAGCAGAATTCAAACCGAGGCAGCCTGACTCCATAAACTGGGTTCTGACTATACTGTATACTTCCTTAATAAGTAATTATTGATAGAACGATTAGTCCTTGATTCATAGCCCTATCTATTCCTTATGATACTTCATAGACCAACTTATTTAATATATTTTACATAATTTTAATATAATTATATGCATCGATATTTTCCTCCAAGAAATCATGTTACCAAAGGCTAAGACGATTCATAAAAATGTTTGAATAAAATAAAATAAAAACGTTTTTTAGGGAGAAAAAACCTCCATCAGAAAAGAGTTTTCCTTGGTCTCTTTCTGTTGGTACTTTCCAAGAATGTAAGAAATTGAATTCTTACTGCCTGGAGAAGCAATTTCTAAGGTGCCTGACTCAATTCATTTATACCAAATCTATAAAACTCCCTCCTTCATATTAATTGTGAATATCAGGGTCCTGCCAATGAAGAAAAAAGTCAAGATGGAAGAAAATAGAGATGGGATGTAGGTAACACACTTCTTGTTTGAAAGTTTACAGCATAATCAGATACTTTGAAGAAGGACAAAAGATTTGGTGAAAAGTCTTACTTAAATATTTTCTGAGTTCTAATGCATGAGGATTATTTCATTTCACAATTGGTTAAAAATCATTTAATCATTAAAATTCTGCAAGTAGACACTGTAACATGAAAACTAAAGAGCCTAAGAGAACCATATTAATTACTACTAACCATGAAAATGCTCAGATCCTCTCCCCAGAACTTGCTTTGACTGACCAGACACTGCTGCATAATACATATGAATTTCCTTCAGATGTAATAAACACAATCTGAAAGCCTTTTGTAGAATTAAACAAGTTTTTAAAATAGCACATTATGGAGCATAGTAGGTGTTTTCTGGTGTGTGTTGTATTTTATTGTGTAGCTGTCTCAACTTCTGCATATTTTTTGTTTTCCAAATCATTGATTCAAGATACTGACATTTTCCCCACGTCCAAAAAGATGATCAGCCATCAGTGACATAAAAGACCAACAAAAGCAGCTGGCAACTCAATTGTGAGCCAAAACAGAAATGAGGGGCTGACTTTGGTTATATTCTAATTGGAATAAAATCATGTCCTTTCCTTTGATGGAAAAAACAGTCAGGACACTGGGTAGCTGTTTTTCTAGTCTCTGTGACTAAGCATGATAAGCCCCCTGAAGGCAGGGGTCATGTCTGTTTTACAGGAGCCCAGGTCTGGCACAGAGTGTTTGCTTCATAAATAATTAACAAGAACCAAGCTCTGGGACTTGCCTGGTGGCTCAGGTAGTGGAGAATCTGCCTGCAATGTGGGAGACCTGGGTTCGATTCCTGGGTCAGGAGGATACCCAGGAGAAGGGAATGACAACTGGGAAGGGAATTCCAAATATTGGAATGGGCCACTCCAATATTCTTGCCTGAAGAATTCCATGGACAGAGGAGGCTGGCGGGCTACAGTCCATGGGATTGCAAAGAGTCAGACACAACTGAGCAACTAACACTTTAACTATGACTTTTTTCAAGCTCTGGGAATTCAGAAAGAAGCTTCAGAGAATGGTCTTGAATGCTGGGAGCACAATCATTAAGCCCTGGACCACATGGAGGGTGGTCAACAGCAGCAGCAACTGCCATATGAGAACCTGTCCAGACTGGCCCTTCTTTGCCATCATCCCCACCCCTGCCATCTGCTGCACATGGTTAGAGACCTAGAAATGGGATAACAACCAGAAAAGGGGTGGAGGATTGATTCTGGGCTGTCTGGGACCTTTGCTCACACCCGCCCCCCTCCCGCTGCACACATCCTGGTACAGGAAGACAACAAGCCAAGAAAGATGCTTGGATCACTTGCCCTGGAGCCTCCCTTCCCACTGCCCTCCCCTCTGCGCCCCTCTACCCCAACCCCCAGTTCATTCCACACACTCTCTGCTCCCTGCACTACATTCTCTGGCTGCCTAAGCCAGCTCTTGGCCCATGGACATTTCTTCCCCCTTTCCCATGCTCAGAAAAGTCACAAGAGTACTGTGGACCCTGGTACTGAAGATGATGCGGCCTGGCTAGGACAGCCCGGGAACCAAGGCACAAGACGGGCCAGGCTCTGGAGGGCCACCGCCTCTCACTGTCCTGCCCCGAGGGAGAGGCAGTGCCCATGAGGGTTCCCTTTCAAGGGGGGCACTGCCTACTGGGACCCTGAGGGCTGCGCACCACATCCAGAAGCTGTCGAGGTCCACCTTGGAGAACCTGTCCTCATCAGCAAGATGACAGCAAAGAGCAATAAGCAGAACTGCCCGCTCAGACAAAGCAGAGAGGGGCCCGACGACTGCAGGGTGAGCAGAAAACGGTGGTCTCCCATGAAGTGACCATGACACGGAGGATCTCGGAGCAGAGACCACCAGGGGAACAGCTCCACAGACACAGAGAGAACTGGCGCTGTGTGCAGACCTCAGATGCTCTTCAGACACAGAAGACCAACCTTTCCAGCAGTGCCTTTGGTGGGGGGCAGGCCTGACTACCACACAATGTTCAGGGCATCCCTAGCCTCAAGCCAGGAGATATGCCAGCAGCCAGGGCCAGGTTCACGGGCATGTGACTGATGCAGTCATACGGAGCCCCACCTTCAGAAGGCTCCTGTGCAGGATTTAATGCTCTGGTGTTGCTGTCTTGAAAGTCTTAACAATCATATCAATGAACTTGAGTTCTATAAGTGAAGTTGGATGGGATGATGGAATACAGACCTGCCCAGAGGAGATCCATGCAACACATCATTCTCAGCCACCCCATACGCATGTTTGTGTAGCTTCAGTGATGCCCCGTGAGCACAGAATTGCAACGGATGAAATGTATTCCCAGGTGGCATAAGTGGTAAAGAACCCACCTACTAATGCAGGAGATGTAAGAGATGTGGGTTCAATCCCTGGGTCGGGAAGATCCCCTGGAGGAGAAAATGGCAACCCACTCCAGTATTCTTCCTGGGAAATCCCATGGAGAGAAGAGCCTGGCAGGCTACAGTCCATAGGGTCTCACAAAGTCAGACACAACTGAGTACCTGTGATATGTATGAATTCAGTGAGATGCAAGGCCCCCAGGCAAGCACTATTGTGTTTTGTCTACAATAGAGGGACAGGTTTAGGGGAGCAGCCACACTTGCTGTTAGAACCACAGCCTGCTTAGAACCCGGGAAGAAGGCAGTGATGTCTATGAAATGTGCATGACCAAGAGACCCGATCACATTCTTTCTCATGCCTACCACTCCCCTGAATTAGGCAACAACCTAAGCTGAAAACAACAACACAGAAGGAGAAGGAAAGACAGGATGGTCCTTAGTTCCTTTTTACCAGGCCCTCCTGAGTCACCAGGAGCATAAGGTCAGTGTTGGTAGAACATGAGCATATCATGAAGTGAAATAAAGACAGTTCAGTAAGTTTTGTGCAGTGTTTCCACTGTTCTGGTCAGAAGTATACATGTATGTTGCTGTTGTTGTTTCATCACTCCACCATGTCTGACTCTTTGCGACCCCGTGGACTGTAGCCCTCCAGGCTCCTCTGTCCATGGAATTCTCCAGGCAAGAATACTGGAGTGGGTTGCCATTCCCTTCTACAGGGAATCGTCCCAACCCAAGGATAAAACCCAGGTCTCCTGCACTGCAGGCAGATTCTTTACCATCTGAGCCACCAGGGAAGACCTAACAGATTGAATAAATAAATGCAATTACCTAAAGTATTTATCTCCCACCCCTCCCACACACACCAACCTTGGCATTCTCAACATTCCAGCTCCATTCCCACTAAGGCTACTAAAGGCCTCTCTCCCCAGGCCAGGGGGCAATGACTCTCACTAAGAGCTCTGCTCTAAGGCACTGGGAGGGAGAGCAGCTATGCCTGTCCTTTTTCCTGAATTCCATTCTTGAGGTCTTGAGCTCCACCCTACTATCATTGCTCCAAAGGCACTAGAAAGAACACATAATGAAGAACACATAATGTTGTCCTTCTTGACGTAAGTCAGTTTTAGAGCAAAACAACTATTACGTATGGATTTGTACAGAATGGCCTGATTGGTGGGGAAATAATTTATTCTGAAGCATGAGTCAGATTGCAATTAAGTCTATAGGGCACTTCATTCCAAATTCCCTGGCTAGGGGGTGATCAAAATCTCATCTACTATACTGCAACAAAGACTGGATTTCACTTTTTATTCCTGAAACAACCTAAAATTTAAATGGGAAGGCAAAAAAAAAAAAAAAAATTACACAAGAACATTAGAAATAAATTCCATGGAGAGAAAAATGAACAACTTCTATCAGACAGCACAACACAGATGAGGACTCTATGAAGGCCTCTTCTCTAAATACTAAAGAGATCATTCAAACATAGTTTATGAGATTTGTTCAGATACATTCATAATCTGAGTATATTTCACATACTGAGGCTTAAGGTCTACTGGAAGTCCACCATCTTGGACACAGTGGGGAATAATCACTTTATGTCGTGTCCTGGGGCTATGTCATTCTTGGAAAGGTTGTGCCCTGCCCTCTTCCTGTCTCATTCCTAACAAGATTTACAAAGGACCAAAGATAATGTTCAAAGAAGAGTATCTAAGAATGTGTGTGTGACCAATGACATACGATCACAAAATGGGAACTTAAGGCTCCAAGAAAAAAAAAAAAGGCATAGAGAATGTGAATCAATATCTCAAATCCCAAAATATCAATTTACCCTAAGTAGCAATGAGTTGGTATTGGACAGGGAGGCCTGGCGTGCTGCAATTCATGGGGTTGCAAAGAGTCAGACACGACTGAGTGACTGAACTGAACTGAACAAGTTAAATATGAAAAATATACCAAATATTAAAGTATACCTTTACCAGAAAATCATCATTCAGATTTAATTTTAGAGATGATTAGAATCATTCAGATCAGCAAGACAGCCATCTGCTCTCAAGCACGCAGCTGCGCGCCTCTGAACAGCAACTTACCATGATTCATAACTTATTCATCCCAGGATGCTCTCTGACATCTGCTTTATCATCAGTTCAGTTTGTCATGCATTTCACTTCAAAGTTTCACAACCTCCATCCAGGTGACACAGTGAACCAGTAAGGTAGTCTTCTTGCACAGAAAGAATCAACTGTATAGCTCCCCAAGACTGATGATCCAATCATGAAATCATATACATGCATAAGTGTATAAAACACACATCCTTGGGCTGTCCCTGGTGATCCAGTGGCTAAGAGTCCATGCTCCCAATGCAGGGGGAACCCAGGTTTGACTCCTGGACAAGGAACTAGATCCCACATGCTGTAATTAAGACCTAGTTGGAGAAAGCAATGGCAAGCCACTTCAGTACTCTTGCCTGGAAAATCTCATGGACAGAGGAGCTTGGTAGGCTGCAGTCCATGGGGTCGCTACTAGTCGGACACGACTGAGCAACTTCACTTTCACTTTCACTTTTCACTTTCACACATTGGAGAAGGAAATGGCAACCCACTCCAGTGTTCTTGCCTGGAGAATCCCAGGGATGGTGGAGCCTGGTGGGCTGCCGTCTATGGGGTCGCACAGAGTCGGACATGACCGAAGCGACTTAGCAGTAGCAGCAGCAATGGCCATATAACGGAGAAGGCAATGGCACCCTCCAGTACTTCTGCCTGGAAAATCCCATGGACGGAGGAGCCTGGTAGGCTGCAGTCCATGGGGTTGCTAAGAGTCGGACATGACTGAGCGACTTCCCTTTCACTTTTCACTTTCATGCATTGGAGAAGGAAATGGCAACCCACTCCAGTGTTCTCGCCTGGAGAATCCCAGGGACGGGAGAGCCTGGTGGGCTTCCGTCTATGGGGTCACACAGAGTCGGACACGACTGAGTCGACTTTGCAGCACAGCCATATAAATATATAAGTAAAATATTTTTTAAAAAATACACAATCTTAGTCATTGCCTTTTAAAACAATAATGTCAGTAATGGCTACTGTTCAATCCCCTGTTGGCCACGAACTTCAATTTCACCTTTATCACCACTCTGGAAAACAGATATTCTGACCTTCAGTTAACACGGGAACAAATCACCAAGATAACATGACTTAGCCAGTGCCACTAAGTGTGGGCATGGCAGAGCTGAGCTATTTGCATCCAGGCCGATCGGTCTCCAAACCCAAGCTTCTGCAGCAACTAACTTTGAATAACTGAAATATTCTCATGAGTGGTCTAGAGGAGGAGAGACTATACTTAACCCAGTGCCATTTATTCTCAACCCAAGGAACGTCTTGCATATAGCAATTAGTTAATATAAATGCTTTAGAAATGGTAAGGCCCTGTGTAAACCTGTTAGACCTTTTTGCTCTCCAGGTCATCTTTTGCCAGTTCTGGCTGTCTACTGTTTCACTCTCCATTACTGACAGCTGCCAGGAGAAGATGAAGAATTCAGCAAGTGTGAAAGGATGGAGCCCGTTTCAGGGTGGTTGAAAGAGTACCTCGTGTCCTCTAACTTGGCAGAAGAGATGCTCAGTACACAGAGATTCTCCTCAAAAGAGACTGGTTTTATCTATTTTCTTTTGTCTCTAATTCTAGTGTGCAAATTGTTGCTTGCAATGTATTTTAAAATGACATTGTGTACAGAAATAAGTGCATTTGACATCAAACCTTGGTTCTGAAACCTAAAATTGGTCAGGCATTCTGCACCTTACTTTTACCATCTGTAAAAATGGGAACAATGACAACTTTGCTCTATGCCTCTTAAAAATGACATGTAGAAGACAACTAAATGGCATGAAAAGATAACGGTACATTGTGTAAATAGTCACATCCAGAAATAACAGGCATGTCACGATAACGTTTTTGCTGAAAAAAGTGGGAGATGTAGTTATAGAGGCAATGTCTGAGAAGTTATATATAAAATATCAACAGTTGCTGCTGGGTAATACTGTGATGTTTATTTTCTTTTTGACTATCTGTGCTTATTAAAATTTCTAGAACTATAACAGTAAAAATGTTCAATTGATGAAATACTGTTAAATTTTAAATGATGATGGGGAATTAGAAAATGCAGTAATTATACAAGAAAGACATCCCGGCAGTCAGTAGCTAACTTACCACCTTTAAAGCACTACATGTGATTAAAAAGCAAGACCCAACAATATGCTGTCTGTAAGACACCCACAGTGGATGCAGTGATAAAGGTATTAAAGTAAAGGGATGGACAATAATATACAGATAATTCTCATTATTTACAGTAGTTATATCCTATAAAGTCACTGCAAACAGTGAATTAGCAAATATGGAACTAATGCTCCCAAGGAAAACACAAGGATTAGGTTCCTGCAAGCCTCTTTTCCTCCTCCATAAGACACATCACAACTTTATTATACTTAGGACATTAGACAACACCTCAGCATTACAATGGCACCCCACTCCAGTACTCTTGCCTGGAAAATCCCATGGATGGAGGAGCCTGGTAGGCTGCAGTCCATGGGGTCGCCAAGTGTCAGACACGACTGAGTGACTTCCCTTTCAATTTTCACTTTCATGCATTGGAGAAGGAAATGGCAACCCACTCCAGTGTTCTTGCCCAGAATATCCCAGGGACGGGGGAGCCTGGTGGGCTGCTGTCTATGGCGTGGCACAGAGTCGGACACGACTGAAACGACTTAGTAGCAGCAGCAGCAGCATTACAACTGAGGGCCATCTTAAACAGTGAAATCACATACACACACACACACACAAAGCACAAATTTGTAAAAAACTAAATAGACCACAAAAAGCACATTTGTTTACAGCACAAGAACTGAAACAAAACAGCAAACCACCTCCTTGTTCAACCTCAGCTAGGAATATGTATGTCAAGCAACTCAAATTTTTTTTGCCATTCCATACACGTCTTTGAATGACACAGAAAAAGTGCTGTGAATACTGATTTCATTTGATGTGTTTTACTAATAGCTTTTAGTGAGTAGGAAAACTTATAAATATGGAATCTGTGAATAATGAGAATCAACTGTACCATGCAAGCAGTACTCAAAGGAAAGCTGACGTGACAACATGACTATCAGTCAAAACAGACTTCAGAGTACGAAAAATTACCACAGATAAAGAGGGACACTGCTGCTAAGTCGCTTCAGTCGTGTCCGACTCTGTACGACCCCATAGACAGCAGCCCACCAGGCTTCCCCGTCCCTGGGATTCTCCAGGCAAGAACACTGGAGTAGGTTGCCATTTCCTTCACTACTTAATGATAAAAGAGACAAATCACCAATAAAATGCAACAATCTTAAATGTATATGCACCTAATAAGAGATCAGCAAAATAGATGAAGAAAAAGTGATAAAACAAAAGGGGAAATGGAAAAATCGGGTTTTTTGCTAGAGGCTTCAACATTCTTCTCCTAGTAGTCAGTAGACCAAGTATGCTGACTATCAACTAGAAAAGAGAAAAATGAACATCATCAACCAACCGTATCAAAATGACATTGATAAAGAGCTTCACCCGAAAAGAGCAGATACACAATCTTACCAAGTACACATGATTCATTCACCAAGACAGACAATGCTCTGTCTCAAAATCAACCTTACCTAATTTAAAACAATTGAAGCCACAGAAAACTTATTTTTCTGACCATAACAAAATTAAACTAGAAATAAATAAGAGAACGATATGTAGGTGATCTTCAAATAATTGGAAACTAAACAACACAGATTTCACAAAATTCCAACCAAAATCTCAGCAGATTTTATGTACATATGGGCAAGCTGATTCTAAAATTTATATGGAAAGGCAAAGGAACTACAATAACCAAATCAATTTTAAAAGAGAAAAACAAAGTTGAAGGACTTGCACTCCTTGATTTTAAGACTTACCATATAGCTGTAGTCATCAATATGTGTGGTGTTAGTGGAAAGATAAGATGAATGAAATAAAGAGTCCAAAAATGGGCCCACACAAATATAGTCAAATAAATCTGGACAAGTTACAAAGGTAATTCAATGGAGAAACAGTATCTTTCTGAAAAATGGATTAGAACAGTTGGATATTCATATGCAAAAAAAAAAATAAACTTGACCTATAATTGATACCATATACAAAAATCAACTTTGTTGTAAGTCATGTCCAACTCTTTGCAACGCCATGAACTGCAGCAACACCAGGCTTTCCTGTACTTCACCATCTCCCAGAGTTTGCTCAGATTCATGTACATTGAGTAGGTGATGCCATTCAACCACTTCATCCTTTGTCACCCCCTTCTCCTTCTGCCCTCAATCTTTCCCAGGATCAGGGTCTTTTCCCATGAGTCGGGTCTTCACATCAGGTGGCCAAAGTATTGGCACTTCAGCTTCAGCATCAGCCCTTCCAGTGAATATTCATGATTGATTTCCTTTCAGTTCAGTTCAATGGCTCAGACATGTCCAACTCTTGCGATCCCACGGACTGCAGCTTGCCAGGCTTCCCTGTCCATCACCAACTCCCAGAGCTTGCTCAAATTCATGTTCACTGAGTCATCAGTAATGCCATCCAACCATCTCATCCTCTGTCGTCCCCTTTTACTCCCGCCTTCAATCTTTCCCAGCACCAGGGTCTTTTCTGATGAGTCAGTTCTTCACATCAGGTGGCCAAAGTATCAGAGTGTAGCTCTTGAGCATCAATCCTTCCAATGAATATTCAGGACTGATTTGCTTTAGGATAGACTGGTTTGATCTCCTTGCAGTCCAAGGGACTCTCTAGAGTCTTCTCCAACACCACAGTTTAAAAGCTTTAATTCTTCAGTGCTCAGCTTTCTTTATAGTCCAACTCTCACATCCATACATGACTACTGGAAAAACCATATCCTTGACTAGACGGACTTTTGTTGGCAAAGTAATGTCTCTGCTTTTAAATATGCTGTCTAGGTTGGTCATAGCTTTTGACCAACACTTTTGACCAAGGAGCAAGCATCTTTTAATTTCATGGCTGCAGTCACCATCTGCAGTGATTTTGGAGCCCAAGAAAATAAAGTCTGTCACTGTTTCCATTGTTTCACCATCTGTTTGCCATGAATTGATGGGACCAGATGCCATGATCTTAGTTTTTTGAATGTTGAGTTTTAAGCCAGCTTTTTCACTCTTTCACCTTCATCAAGAGGCTCTTTAGTTCGTCTTCTCTTTCTGCCATAAGGGTGGTGTCATCTGCATATCTGAGCTACTAATATTTCTCCTGGCAATCTTGATTCCAGCCTTTGCTTCATCCAGCCCAGCATTTCGTGTGATGTGCTCTGCATATAAGTTAAATAAGCAGGGTGACAATATACAGCCTTGATGTACTCTTTTTCCAATTTGGAACCAGTCAGTTGTTCCATGTCTGGTTCTAACTGTTGCTTCTTGAGCTGCATACAGATTTCTCAAGAGGCAGGTCAGGTGGTCTGGTATTCCCATCTCTTGAAGAATTTTCCATAGTTTGTTGTGATCCATACAGTCAAAGGCTTTGGCATAGTCAATAAAGCAGAAGTAGATGTTCTTCTGGAACTCTCTTGCTTTTTCGATGATCCAATGGATGTTGGCAATTTGATCTCTGGTTCCTCTGCCTTTTCTAAATCCAGCTTGAACATCTAGAAGTTCATGGTTCATATACTGTTGAAGCCTGGCCTGGAGAATTTTGAGTATTACTTTGCTAGTGTGTGAGATGAGTGCAATTGTGCGGTAGTTTGAGCATTCTTTGGGATTGGAATGAAAACTGACTTTTTCGAGTCCTGTGGCCACTGCTGAGTTTTCCACATTTGCTGGCATATTGAGTGCAGCACTTTCACAGTATCATCTTTTAGGATTTCCTTTAGGATTGATCAACTTATTATGGAGTGAATGTTTGTTCTCCCTCCAAAATTATTATGTTGAAGCCCTAAGCTCCTATGTGATGGTATTAGGAGGTGGGGCCTTGAGGAAACAATTAGGTGTAAACTTCATGTAAATGAAGTGTTGACGGGGGTCATCTAATCCCATGATTCAATCTAAATGTAAAATTATAAAACTTTTAGAAATTCTCCCTGACACTGCTGCTGCTGCTAAGTCACTTCAGTCGTGTCCGACTCTGTGTGACCCCATAGATGGCAGCCCATCAGGCTCCCCCGTCCCTGGGATTCTCCAGGCAAGAACACTGGAGTGGGTTGCCATTTCCTACTCCAATGCATGAAAATGAAAAGTGAAAGGAAAGTCACCCAGCCGTGTCTGACTCTTTGTGACCCCATGGACTGCAGCCCACCAGGCTCCTCCGTCCATGGGATTTTCCAGGCAAGAGTACTGGAGTGGGGTGCCATCGCCTTCTCCAGACACTGGGTTAGGCAAAAAGTTCTAAGACATCATCAAAAGTAAAATCTTTAGAAGAGGCAAACTGATAAATTAGATTGCATCAAAATTAAAAACTTTTGCCCTTAAAAATGGTCCAAGTGTTAAAAGAATAAAAAGTCAAGCCACAACTAGATGAAAAATATTTACAAATCACATATTCAACAACAGATTTGTATCTAGAATAAAGAACTCTGAAAATGCAAGTATAAGAACACAAACATCTCCCCACAAAATGGGCAGAAGATTTGAACAGACACTTCACCAAAAGAAGATACAACTTCAACAAGGACCAGCTGTATACCAAAGAGAGCTCAATACTGTATAATAACCTATATGGGAAAACAGTCTGAAAAAGAGTGGGTAGATATATATATATATATATATATATATATATATATATATAAAACTTAATCACTGTGCTGCACACTTGAAACTAACACACTGTAAATCAACTCTATCCCCATATAAAGTAAAAATTAACTTACAAAACAAAGATGCACATATGGCAAATAAAATTCTGAAAAAAATTATCAAAATCATTGGCCATTAGGGAAACGCAGAATAAAATGACAATGAATACCATTACATGCCTGTTAGAAAAACAACTGGAATTCATAAACTGCTGATGATAGTACAGAATGGTACAAATTCTGAAGAACATATACCTACTATAAGATCCAGTAGTTCCAAGCCTAGGTATTAATATTTATAGACTCATGAAAACCTATGTTCACACATAACATGTACAGAAATGTTTATCACAATTTTATTCATAATCACCAAAAATTGAAAATAACCTAAATACTCAGGCAAAGGGATAAATACCTTGTGAATCCATCCTTACAATGGAATACGACTCAATAATAAAAAGGAATGAATTCTTGATGTAGGCAAAAATACGGATGAATCTCATTGACATTATACTGAGTAAAAGAAGCCAATCTCAAGGGTTACACACCATATGATTCCATTTATATGATATTCTGGAAAAAGCCAATCTGTAATAGTGGAAAATACATCAGTGGTCACCAGAGGTTAGGGGTAGGAGAAAAGGGCTAATTACAAAAAGAGAAGCAGGAAAAGATTTTTTGATACAACAGAACTGTTCTGTGGTCATTACACCATTCTGCGCATGAGTTATAACTCATAGAATTGTACATCCAAAAAGAGGTCAATTTAACTGAACATAAATTTTTAAAAATAATAAATTAATAAAAGTTAAAAAAAAAAAAAAAACCCTTTATGCCAACAGAAGAGAATGTAAGTTGGCAGACTGTAAACCTTACAGTTAAGACTGCCTGCTATATAATTTATTTATTCATGGATCTGTCAGGAATTGGTAATAGGTTTATGTAAATAAAGAAAAGCTATAACCCCCTTGCAATATATATTTTCTTAAATACTTTTGACAGCTCTCTCTAGAACTATTTTTGCTAAATGTTTTTCAAACTAAACTTAGAAGTCAAGGGAGTGTGTGCATGCAAAGTCACTTTAGTCGTGTCCGACTCTTTGGGACACTATGGACTATAGCCCACCAGGCTCCTCTGTCCTTGGGATTTCCCAGGCAAGAATACTGAAGTGGGTTGCCATTTCCTTCTTCAGGGGATCTTCCCAACCCAAGGATCAAACCTGCATCTCCTTCTTGCAGATGGGTTCTTTACCACTGAGCCACCGGGAAGACCCATGAATGGTATAAGAAGAAGGAAAAGGGTAGAACTGAATTGTCTACCCTATGTAAAGTGAAAAAAACACCCAAAGATCCTGCCCAACTTAAGCTCTGTCCCTTATAATCTGTAGATTAATTGAAAGAAGAGAATGCAAAAATATGGTAAGAGTGAATCATAACTAGAGTTATATGAACTTCATTCCACTGTATTCTTGGACTTAAATTGGCTTCATGAATCTGTCACTTTTCACCTTGCCTTTAAGGTAAGCAGAGAGGCAGCAGGACAATTCAAAGACAGGCCACTGTGTGCAGGCAAGGCCAGAACTAGACCTCAGGCTTCTTGTCTCCCTTTGCTAAAATCCAGAAGAGCTACAATGGGTTTTGAAGGACACAGTGCCCACTGACCCAATGAACAGCCCATTGTTAGTTTGTTATTGTTTTCATCTTGAATTATCTAACACTTTTTAAAATAAATGTTGGTATAATCATAGCACTTGTTTCTGTTCCCTCCCTTCAGGAGTGTCAGGTTGGCTTGGAGAAAGCGGTGGGGGAGTGTTTCCCTTGACTTAGTACAAAACATCTGGAGCTCCAGATTAAAGAGATTTAGAAGAGCGATAGTCCTAGAAATGGGACGGTGATGCTGAAAATTTAGCAGGGTTAAAAAAAAATAATTCATTGTTCTGATTTTCTTTCAGAATAATGTTACAACGATCAGTAGACGAGCAGGTAATTGACATAATATTTTTAGCACCCTGTCCTTATTGCCCCAAAATGCTTATGACTTTTCAAGAGAAATTCAAAATTGCAGAAATGACCCAAAAAGTGTTTCCCTATGGGTTTCTGTACATATCCTATTCAGGTCAATTTATGCCATCTCTGAGGGTTATAAAGAGATTGCACTAATTCAAAACTTGGGGAGAAATGGAAAAATAAAGCCCTATCTACATTGTGGGCTGCTTAAGCCAAGTCAGTCCACTCCAGAAATTACCCACCACTCATTTCACAACCTTTCACCCACAATCACACCTTAGGAGAATCCCTGTTCAATCCCTATTTTGGGAAGATCCACTGGAGAAGGAAATACCAACCCACTCCACTATTCTTGCCTGGGAAATCCCCTGCATAGAGGAGCCTGGCAGGCTACAGTCCATGGGGTTGCAAAAGAGTCAGACATGACATAGTGACTAAACAACAAAGTTAACATCACCCAACAATCCTAACTCAACAACACCTGTCCATCTCCCACCTTTGAAGTGTAAGAACACTTCCGTTTTGCTATGTCTGACCTTGGACCAAAAGGCAGCTACCTCTGAAAATGGTATAGCATTTTGTCAGGAAGATAGGCCCTGAGGTATGGGGTGGGGGCGGGGAGGAAGAGAATCTGGAGTCAGAAAACTCCAACTGAGGTTGACAAGATTATCTGGAACCACGACTATTCCAGGAGAAGGTAAGCTAGAGATGACACTGCTTACCTCAGAGCGTAATTTGAAGATCAAATGAGATAAAGACCTGAAAATGCTTTATAAAGTGTTAGTCACTCAGTCATGTAGCCAGCCAGGCTCCTCTGTCTACATGATTTTTCCAGGCAAGAATAAAGAAGTGGGTAGCCATTGCCTCCTCCAGGGGATCTTCCCCACCCAGGAATGGAACTGGCATCTCCTGTGTCTCATGCACTGCAAGCAGATTACTTACCTGCTGAGCCATGGGGGAAGCCCCATAGAACATGCGCTCTACTACTGAGCTACACCCCCACTTATAAAGCATTAGGTAGCCTGGTAGGCTGCAGTTCATGGGGTCGCAAAGAGTCAGACACGACTGAGCAACTTCACTTTGACTTTTCACTCTCATGCACTGGAGAAGGAAGTGGCAACCCACTCCAGTGTTCTTGCCTGGAGAATCCCAGCGACGGGGGAGCCTGGTGGGCTGCGGTCTATGGGGTCACACAGAGTTGGACACGACTGAAGTGACTTAGCAGCAGCAGCAGCAGCTTATAAACGCAACAAGGAGCTGCTGTTTCCCAATTTTCCAGACCCTGGGTTGGTTGAATGTTCTTCGCTGAACAGAACCTGACCCGCCTTGAGTTACTTGGGACAGACAGCAGAAGGGCTCTGGGGCTTTTCTCGGAGTCACTGCCTGCAGAACTGACAGACACTCACTCCTGCCTCCTCAGCTGGTTGCGGGGAGGTGGGTGGGGGCGGGGTGAGGCTTCCTTTTCTCCTGTTTTTATTTGAATTTTTTGAAGACCAGGCTCAACTCTTAACCTTAGGAAAAAAAAAAAAAGAAATGCATTTTACCTTTCCTCCCTAGCTAGCTGAGGTCCACAGCCACAGCGAATGCAAACCAACCTTTCAAGTTAAAGAATCACAACAAAGTTAAAGACTTTCAGGCCTCTCTCTTTTCCTTTCTCCTTCCCGCCGACCCGCCCCCACCCCGCCCCCCGCCAAGCGGTCTTCAGTGATACTACTATCAGAGCCTGTCATTTAAGAGAGGGGGTGAGGGGAAAAGACGGAAGGTCGGTCCCGGAGAGAGAGCTTCCTACATTAACAACGGTCAGTTTCCCTGCCACTCCCTAACTCGACTGACCTCAGCCGAAACACTCGCCCAAGTCCTTCCTGCGGCGGGAGGGAGGCCGGGGCGGTGACTCAAATACACCGGCCCGCCGGTCAACCGCAGGCAAACCTGACTCTTGGCCAACTTGTAGCCACAGACAGCAGCAAAAGCACAGAAGTCCTTCACCGCTAGCTCCAAAAACACACTGCAACCGCCGGCGGCGCCGCAGTGGCAGCCTCGGTACCAGGTCCAATTCTTTAAGGAGTACGCGTCCCTCCTCCGCTCTCCGTCCCACTCCCCGGGCGGCACACACTTCTCTCCTTCAGGAAGTCCCTGGTCCCACTCCCCGGGCGGCACACACTTCTCTCCTTCATGAGGTCCCTGGTCCCTCTGCCACTTCTACGGAGGGGGAAGCGGCCCTGAAGAAGGTTCCCACCGAAGTAGCCCGAAGCCCACTACTCCGTGCCCCATCCCTCCGCCCTCCCGCTCAGATAGGGGCGCGTGCTGCTGGCCAAGGTCCCCGTTCTCAAGATGCCGGAGTCCGACGGGACACGGAGGCGCAGGCGGGAAGCAGTGATGGGGCAGGACCGAGCCTGTCCTCTTAGAGGACAGATGGGGCGGGTTTAGGGGAAGAGGGACACTCTCTCTCCCGCGGCCCCCCACCCCCACCCCGCCACCGCCCGCTCACAGACAGTAACTCCAAAACGCCTAGGTGCCCCGTAAGATAAAGGCCTTTTCTCTCTATCGCCTCTCTTCTCTCCCTTGCTCCCCTTCGGACACCTGGTGGAAAAGCAAGGTGCCAGTGTACCTGGAGCGAACACCATGATTTCCTCCAGCCGCCGCGCCCCAAGGTAAGGAGAGACAGACGGGCAGGCGGAAGGTGAGGGGCAGGCCACGGCTTGGGGGCCGGTGCACGGCGCGCTGGGCGCGGGTCGGGCGGTCAGCACCTCGGACAGCTCTGGCCGCGCGGTCCCGGCCCCGCGCGCTCCACCTCCACAATGCACCGCTCTGCCCGGCGCCGCGACGCGAGGAGCGGAGGCTGCTGCTCGGTCCAGCTGTCATGCCCGCGCCAGCGCGGCGCACCCGCTGCCTGGGGAGCAGCACCACTTCCACCGAGAGGGACCGACGGATGAGGAAGAGAGAAAAGGTAAAGGCCCGGCTTCCCGGCAGGGGGCAGCTAATTGCTTCTAATTACCTGCTGTCTCTCGCCCCCCCGTGGATGTTGGACTGGCATTTAGGATGAGTTTGCCCTTTAAAAAAAAAATTTTTTTTAACTCAAAAAGCTTTACTCTAGAGGCTGACTCGAGTTCTCCGAGTTGGGTTGGCTCAACAGAAGGGTGGGACCCCTCTGTTTAGTTAAGGGGTCCTTGGAGTCCATGACTCCTCTCTCAACATAAGGTCAGAAAGGATGCTGGAGGGAAGAACAAGTTGAGGATGGAGCATGTGAGGAGGGCGCCACATCAGGCCCCCTGCTCCCAGGCTGCTCTGAAAGCTCCGAGCTTGGACACCCTCAAGGTCATCGTGTGAGAGATAGCAGGGCTGTCCAGAGCAGAGGAAAGAGGCATAGGTGAGGCAGGTCTCCTCCACCAACACACACACACACAACCCCTGTGAAAGGTGGGGCAAAGAGAGTTCCCTTCAGGTGTGAGAAGAGCCCTGAGACCAATCAAGAAACATCAGTGCTTTCCCTGCCTTTATCCAAATGAACACCCACCCAGGTGTACACCCTGTTCTATTCTGAAGTTACCCAGACGTGGCCACCACCGTGCTCACTTCAAGCTTCTAATACACTGTTATTTTAAAACATTTTCTCCTTCTGCCAAGAACTGCTTGTGTGGTGTGGACAGCCCACACTAGATATTACCCAGCTTGAAACAAATCCATCTGGGTTACAACCCCCGAGCTAGGGTGACATAAGGATCCTCTACACTCAAAGCAAACATCAGTGGCTTTGGGTTTTAGCCTGTTTTTGAAGCTGAGTGGAGTTTTCCAAGAACAAAAGGTGATCCGGGTCATCACTGGTGTTTCACTGGGGTTTCTTTACTTGTACCTCTCCCTGGAAAATGTAGCTTTTCTGAAAACACCAGAATTTCTTACTAATTTGGTTGGTGGCCATAAGCTCTACACTCTTTTGGCAAATAGCAAGCATTCAAATGGCCTTACTGGCACTAGTTTTGTTCAAAGCCATCTGATAGATTGCAAATGCAAATAGTTTTACAGCTCTTGGACTACAGTTTGCATGGAGGCATATGGGCAGTCTGAGCAGAAAACAATCAGTACTGCTCTTAGCACCTGGCTCAACACAGCCTTGAACAGATGGGGCTTGCCTCAGCAGCAACAAGACGCAAGTCATCTGATGGGCAGGATGAAGGGTGTGTATATTCAGGATGTCGTCTTCCCACTTCTTGGGTTACACCAGAAATGGGAAACCAATGATGCGTCACTCTCTCTGCTTTATTACTGACAGAAGTGCAAGACACTATTTGAAATACTCTTTAAACAACTGAAAGACCTCATTTAACATGCTCAAAAGATCTCTCATAAGCTTAAATTTTAATGAGTTTATTCCCTTAGTGCATAAACAATTTACTCTTTATTAAGTTCAAGAAAAAGCAATGGAGTGTAGGAAGATAAAAAAGGCTTGGGAATCAGTCCAACTCAAATAGAATATCTTCACTATTTACTAGCTGTGTGACCTCAGATAAGTGACTTAACTGTATTATCTGCAATAGAAGGATTATGGTATCTTGAATGTTTGTTGTGAAGATTAAATGTGATAATGGATTAATGGATTTATTAAGAGCACTGGTGGTTTAGTCACTAAGTCGTGTCCAACGACCCCAGGACTGTAGCCTGCCAGGCTCCTCTGTCCATGGGATTTTTCAGGCAAGAATACTGGAGTGGGTTGCTATTTCTGTCTCCAGGAAAAAATAATGGAGTGTAGGAAAAGAAAAAGGCTTGGTAATCAGTCCGCCTCAAGTATTAAACACATTCCAGGAAATTTCTGGGAGTGGAGGACACCCTGAAAGTGAAAGTGAAAGTCGCTCAGTTGTGTCTGACTCTTTTCGACCCCATGGACTATACAGTCCATGGAATTCTCCAGGCAAGAATACTGGAGTGGGTAGCCTTTCCCTTCTCCAGGGGATCTTTCCAACCCAGGGATCAAACCGGGGTCTCCTGCATTGCAGGTGGATTCTTTACCAGCTGAGCTATGAGGGGGAACACCCTACAGGAATGAAAACTAAATATGTTAGATATTCTCCTAACCTGTAATTCTCCAACCTGACTGTGCACGTGAATCCCATGGAGATCTTGTCAAAATGCAGATGATGACTCATGAGACTGCAGGTGGGCCTGAGATCTGCATTTCTAACAAGCTCCCTAGTGATGTCCTTGCTGTAGGTGCTGCTGGTCCGTGGGCTACATTTTGAGTAGCAAGATGTTGATGTATTAGCATTTAAAAAGAAATTACTTTTAGCACATCTTTTAAAATATTTAGAAACACACCCTTCATCCTGCCCATCAGCTGACTTGCCTCTTGTTGATGCTGAGGCAGGCCTCATCTGTTCAAGCCCATGTCCCTTTTCAGTCAGTCCCAATCCACCTCTGCATGTCCCCAAGTCCCTGATCTGCTTTCTGTCACTATAGCTTTTCCAGCTTTTTCTAGAATTTCACATCAATGAATTCCTACAGTGCGTGCTCTGTGGTGTCTGGTTTCCGTTGCTCCATACATTGTTGAAATTTACCAACGTTGTACCTCTATCTGCCACAATTTGTGTAGCTCAATAGCATTGATGGACTTCGAGGATGTTTTAGTTTCTGGCTATGATGAATAAAGTTATTGTCAATGTTCTGCATAAGTCTGGGTGTGGATCATGTGCCCAGTCACTCTGTTCTCTGATAATCACCTAGGAGTAAAATGCATGGGTCTTAGGGTAAGTAACAGCTTAATGCTATAAGAAACTATCAAATTGTTTTCCAGGGTGGTTGTAACACTTTACATTCCCACCAGAGTTCTAGTTGCTCCTTGTCTTATATCTCATCAACACCTAGCACTGTCAGTCCTTTTACTTTTCTGCCTTCTACAGGGTATGTAATGATACCTCACTATGGTTTGAATGTACAGCTGAGAATGCACTAGCCAATGGGATCCAAGTGGTAAAAAAATTAAGCCATGGGGAACTCTCTAAGGAGGAGAATAAGAGGTTGTTCTGGATTAGGAGTTGTGAGGTTGAAAGATGAGCTTCACAAGAGCAAAGTAAGAAAGCTGCCAGGACTGGAGATAGGCTTTCTTGGTTTAAGGTGGAGACCTGAAGGACAGCAAGGTCTCGAGAGCACCTCTGTAAGTGACTGCAGAACAATCCCCAGGGAGGAAGTTAAAGAACTCAGAGACTGAAGTGAGCGATGCAGAGGTCACTCTGGAAGGCTAGTGGACAAAGATGAGGAGATAATGGGCCTCACGGCTTGGCTTCCATCAGCGGATGTTGGGCAGGGGCATGGATAGTTAGAACTACTGAGAAGTTGCCAGATACATCTAAGGAGAAGACAGTTACAAGGTCTTTGAATAAGCCAATAATGCATAACTAGCATGGTAACAGGCTTCTCTGGGGTGGCTCACAAGGTAAAGAATTCACCTGCAATACTTCCTTGGCGGCTCAGACAGTAAGGAATGTGCCTGCTATGTAGGAGACCTGCGTTCTATCCCTGGGTAGGGAAGATCCCCTGGAGAAGGAAATGGCAACCCACTCCAGTATTCTTGCCTGGAGAATTCCATGGACAAATGAGCCTGGCAGGCTACAGTCCATGGGGTTGCAAAGAGTGGAACATGACTGAATGACTAACACTTTCACTTTCTTTCGTGGTAATTGATTTTTACACCACTTTAAGTAACAATAGTAGACCTTAGGCTAGATCTTACTGCTTTAGAGAGAGACTGACCTGAGTTCAGAAAATAAACAATCATTTTCCTAGCATCTGAATGTTAAAATAAGTGCTTGAAATGCAGAGCAGGGGCTAAAGTCTTGAAAGCCGAGGCTTTCAGTCAATTGCCAGAGCAGAGGGGAAAGGTTTTGGGTCCCAGCCTCAAGGTTAAGCTTGTAACATAAAGAGAGTCGGAATGAAAAACAGGAAAAAAGCATAGCCAGTTTTGCATTTGTTTTATTTTGTTTGAAAACTCATTCAAACCCGAAAGGAAATATTTTGCATTTATTTTGCTTGAAATCTCCTTTGGGGCTTGGAGGCAAGGTTTTTGTTTTTGTATTTGTTTTTTTTTAACAAGGTTAGATAAGAAACTATAGATTTAGAAAGATCTCCAAACAAAGGGACTGTATCTCATCCTGCCCCCAGCCCCGGTCAATCCATGGAGAGGCAGGGCCCGTCAGCTACAAATTGGCCCTTGCCACGTGTGCTTGCCATCCACCTCTACAAGGATTACATCATGTGCTGCCACAGTTGCTGACCTTCAACACTCATGGAAGGAGTTGAGGGTAGAGAACAGAAATGAGGAATCTGTGCTCAGGGGAAAAACTGGCATGACAGGTCTTCAGATGTTCTCAGGAGCTGGTTTTATGAGCCCATTCTTGTATCTCCTCATATCTAGAAAAGCACTAAAATCCTTCATGGTGACGACTGTTCCTCGTAACTAGCAAAGGCTTCATGAGACGTCACGAGAAACTTTTTGGAAAAATACTTGCTTGATTGCACATATTCCCCTCTACCAAAATTACATCTATACTGACCTTCCCCCCCTGCCCCTCTGGAGCAATTTCTCAGAGCTATCTGAGGTTGTTGTCCAGGATGCAGTCTTCATATTACCCCAAATAAAACTTAACTCTCATGTTGTGCATTTTTTTTCAGCCAGCAGGCCTCAAGGGGAAATGACTTGAGAACCCAGATGAACTTGGAAAAATCCCAAGAACTTCATCTGACTTCCAAGGGTTCATAGCTCAGAAAGTTCTCCAGCCTCTTGAAAATTTCCAGGCTGAGGCTAGAGGGATAATGTACAGATGGCAAAGTGAACAGTCAGGCACTTGAGCTTCAGGGTCACCTTCTAGGCCCCTTCCAGCCCTAGAGAACACCCACACACACAGAAGGGCTTGGACACATAGGGACAGGTCTCAGGCTCCATCTCAAGATGGGTCCTCAGGTCAGAATAAGGAAGGCTCCAGAGGGGCCAGACGCCATGCAGAGACATGGGCATCTAAGACGATGGACCAGGCATCAAGTCTCAAAAGTAAAGGACAGACAAAGTCATGCCTAGGCAGAGTGCTTGCTCAGTCGCTCAGTCATGTCAGATTTGCAGCCCTTTGGACTCTAGCCCACCAGGCTCCTCTGTCCATGGGAGAATACTGGAGTGGGTTGCCACTTCCTTCTCCAGGGGATCTTCCCAAACCAGGGATCAAACCTGCATCTCCTGTGTCTCCTGCATTGAAGGAGGGTTCTTCACCTACTGAGCCATCAGGGAAGCAACACCAAAGGCAGAGCAGGTACCTGCAAACTGGACACCCTCCCCACCCCGTCCCCTTGAGTTTAGACACAGCCTCAGAAGAAACGTGCACAGTGGAGATCCTGTATTAGCTATTTAAAATCCAGAACTTTACCCAGAAATTTCTGAGTAATCAATCATTTTGACTGGGCCTGCCTAGAAGTAACTAGATTAAGTTTTCTACTATCAGACAAAATGATAAAAAGATTGGCTCTCAGTTATTAAAAAAAAAAAACCAAAAACCTTTGTTCCCCATCTGAGGTCTGTGACTCTCTACCACCCGCACTAAGTGCTTTTTTTCAGTGCTTGTTTAGGACTTGCACACAGCAGTTCTGGCCAACTGAGATGCTCATCCTTCCATCCCAATCCAAGTTTAGGTATCACTCCTGGAGAGGTTTATCCTGTCTAACTAATCTTGGTATGTGTAACCACCAACTACTACACACACACACACACACACACACACAAATATACACACCGTTTATTTTCTAATAGGATCCTAGATTCATTTTTGTTATCGCCCCTTCCCCAACTTGGTATTTCATAGTTATTTGATGTGGTTAAGACTCCATGCTTCTACTGCAGGGGGCATGAGTTCAATCCCTGGTCAGGGAAATTCCACATGCCATGCAGTGTGGTCAAAAAGAAAAAGAAAAACAAACAAACAAACATGGAAAAGTAAAGTTTAATGGACAAATACCCACAGACATCCGAGCCTCTGTCCACGGAAAAGCATTCGTTTGACCCTGGTCTGATATCTGAGATTTTAAATGAACAGCCACTTCAACACAGAGGGAAGATATACACACTGCCAGTATCTTCACATATATTTACATCTGAACAAAATAACATCGTAGCTCACTTAATCTGTATGTACCCCACACATATGCATATACATACATAATGTGTGTATTATATGACCAAAACTGCCCTGCCATGCAGACACTTGGAGTTCATACTTACACTTTTCATAAACCTTGGAAAGGATGGTGTCCATTCCCATAAATCCTGCTCTTTCTCTGTCTCTGTCTCCCACCTTCCTTGTCTCCCTCTCTGTGTGTGCATGCCTGCACACTCGGTCACGTCCGACTCTTTGTGACCCCATGGACTGTAGTCTGCCAGGCTCCTCTGTCCATCAGATTTCCTAGCCAAGAATACTGAAGTGGGTTGCTATTTCCTCCTCCAGAGGATCTTCCTGACCCAGGGATCAAACCTGCATCTCCTGTGTCTCCTGCTTGAAGGAGGGTTCTTTACCACTGAGCCACCAGGGAAGCCCCTCGCTCCCGCTCTGCTGCACCCTTATTTCTCCCTACAAGAAGTAACTTTTTTGAGTGGTAAGTCGAGGAGAGAACCTGATACTTGCTGACTGACCCTGCTTCCTCCCTTGGCCTCCAGGGAGCCGGGAGCCTGCAGAAAGTCTGTGTCTTCCTCTGTTCCCCATGTGATCACACCCTGAGGGACGATGCAGGAAGACCTGCAATGTTCCGCACTCCTGTGACTCTGGTGGGTGCAATGACCTCATCTGGGAATTCAGTATCACAGAGCCCATTGGCCTGCTCCTCTAATCCACATTTTCCAGCATCAGACTGACCAGTAATAACACAATGTTTCAATCTATCCCGGCCCGACTCCTTGGCCTCATCTGCTAATGGGTTCGAAACTCCCCTCAGCAAGAAGTTCATCAGAACCCCTCCAAAGCCAGTGTCTCAGAGCACAAATCTGGGCTCAGGTGATCTGTAAGAACCCTTCCAACTCCACAATGAAGCCTAGGACTTACACGCCTGCCTGTCAGCTGGAGGCAGCTGAGATGGAGACAGAACATCATAGACTCGTAGATTCTAGAAGCGGAAGGAAAATAGGATCATCTGTTCACAGCTTTTCTGTGAGAAAACCAAAGCTCAGAGAGAGAGGCTCACATGGTTCCAACAGAACCAGGACTGTGACCCAGGCCCCCTGACTCCCACCCAGTCCAGTGAGACCTGCATCTCAGGAAAACCTGAGTATCAATCCCACTCTTTCCTGCAGAAGAAACAAAACAAAACAGAGTGAGTGTCTTCCAGAATGTTTTTCTCCTAACAATCCCTACTTTCCCCACATGTTTATGCTGACTCATGGCATAGCAAAAAAACAAGTGGAAGATAACGTCCCTCTTAAGTACTTCTCTCTCTGTGGTTTTGGTCCATCAAAGAAAAACCTGTGATTTCCTGTGATCACCTGGGTAACTGAAGACATGCCAGCCGATGATTCATGATCATCAACCTCGAAAGCACCTGTGACGTCGTTTCCTTGGTTGGTGATTTTTTCACTCTTCTACCTGCTCTAAACCACAGACAGACACCTCCTGCACACACAGCTGGTCCTTCCTCCTTGTCAGGGGCACTTAAGACCTCAGGCCACAGCGTCCTCTCCTCCCTTGTCTACCTGGACAAACCCAGCTGTACAGGAGCCCAGATCCTCCTCCTTCCTTCCAGTTACAGCCGGTCCATACCCTTTGACCCACCTCTGGCCACTCATTCCACCTGCCCAGGTGAAATGCTACCATCCGTCTTCTCTGCCGTCTCCTGTGTGCTCTGCTGGTCCCTCTCACCTGGATCATGCCCAGCAACATTTCAGCTCAAATCTCTTCCAACAAAAACAGAAAGCGTTCTCTCTCAAGGCCACTCCTACCTCCACTGTGACCACATTCAGGGCCAGACCAGATTGCTCAGTGGACTGAGTACTCAGGTACCCTCTCCCACGTGTAAAGTCAACATTAAAACAACGAATAGAAGGCCCAACAGAACTGTGAGCTGTTGGCAATGACTTCTTTAGTTCATTGTTTCAAATTGTCAAGTACTAAATTCTTGCATATTTGTTTTGCTTTGAGCTTTGCCTTCAGCACACACTCAATCTGCTAAATGGGTGATCCAGAATTTTTGCCCGTTCTCTTATATTCACAACCAAACTAATTAGATTTTCTATACCTTGCTGTCTTCATTTCCTTATCTCTCCTCTCTCCATTGCATCAATCTGGCTTCTGCCCTAATCACTCCACCGCGAGGCCTATTGCCGAGGTCTTCCCTGATTTCCGAGCTTCTCACGGGTATCTCTCAGTCCTCATTTTAACTCCAGCTCTCAGAAGACTTTGACTTGATCAATCTCTCCCTTTCCTTTTGGAACCACTCTTTTTTTCTTGGCTTTGTGATTCTGTGATTTTCCTTCCTTCTCTGACTCCTCCCTCATCTCTGAGCCTTTAAAAGTTAGGGAATCTAAGTTCCTAAGGAACCTAAGCTCCTCCTGGATCCTCTTCTGTTTTTACTTTACACGCTTTCTCTAGGGAACCCCATCCAGTTCTATGGTTTTATTTATCACAAATTTTTAGAACTCTACAATTGATCATTCAAAACAGAGAATTTTTAAGAGTAAAGGAGGGGTACTACTAGCAATTAAGCCCAGACTGTTCAGGGCCAACTTGGATACATGGTCACCCTATCTCTAGGCCAGTGAGTCCCAAATGCATTGCCCCAATGAAGACCTCTCCTCTAAGCTCCAGACTTATAGAGCGACTTGCCTACTCACTATATGCACTTGGATTCATTAATTCTCACTTTTAACAAACACTGAGATTTTTATAGGTCGAGCACAGTCCCTGATGCTATGACAGGGAACCAAGAAGACAAGGCTTCTCTCCTCATTACACTTACATTCTCATTGGAGAGGGAGGAACAAAAGCACAAACATATAGAAACAGGTATTTTTCACCAGGATGAATGTTGCTATGGAGAAAAATTAACTGGGAGAAGGGAATAGGGAGCGAGTATTGGGAAGAAGTTGGGAATTTTAAATAGTAGTGATCAGGTAAGCCCTTACTGAGCACAGAGCCAGATGACCTAACCCAGTCTCCCCTGCAGTCAGGGGTGACAAGGTGACTGATTTGGGGTCAAAGGAATGAGTGCCAAGGATGAGCATCACTTCCGGTCTGTCCTCTGTTCTCTCCCCCATCAGCTAGACGTCAGCGCACATGGGGATGGAAGAAGAGCTGCTCTGAGCCTGGGTCCCTGGAAAGAAGGCTCACAACTTCTTTGCACTGACTGGACTTTACATTCAGATCAGATCAGATCAGTCGCTCAGTCGTGTCCGACTCTTCGCGACCCCATGAATCGCAGCACGCCAGGCCTCACTGTCCATCACCAACTCCCAGAGTTCACTGAGACTCACGTCCATTGAGTCAGTGATGCCATCCAGCCATCTCATCCTCTGTCGTCCCCTTCTCCTCCTGCCCCCAATCCCTCCCAGCATCAGAGTCTTTTCCAATGAGTCAACTCTTCGCCTGAGGTGGCCAAAGTATTGGAGTTTCAGCTTTAGCATCATTCCTTCCAAAGAAATCCCAGGGCTGATCTCCTTCAGAATGGACTGGTTGGATCTCCTTGCAGTCCAAGGGACTCTCAACAGTCTTCTCCAATATCACAGTTCAAAAGCATCAATTCTTCGGCACTCAGCCTTCTTCACAGTCCAACTCTCACATCCATACATGACCACAGGAAAAACCATAGCCTTGACTAGACGAACCTTTGTTGGCAAAGTAATGTCTCTGCTTTTAAATATGCTATCTAGGTTGGTCATAACTTTCCTTCCAAGGAGTAAGCATCTTTTAATTTCATGGCTGCAGTCACCATCTGCAGTGATAAACATCTATTTGGTTAAGCCACTAAAATTTTTGGAATTTACCCAGCAGCTAGGTCAACTAACACAACAGTGATGCCATTAGCCCAGTTAGAGATTCGGCAACAGAAGCTGATGCAGAGATAAGGATTTCAACTTAGATTTAGTTTGATCCTTTTGACACACGAAGCAGTTAAGAATAGTGGTCCAGAGGTGAGAAGAGAGCTGGAGGCAAAGATCTGGAAGTTTTGGAATACAAAGAAGTGGAGTCTTGTCCTAATTTTAATAACAAAGGGAGAAGGTGCACAGGAGGAAAAGATAAAGACCCAGGACGGAGGGTGCCAGCATTTCAACAAATGCATTAAAAAGAGGAGACAGAAGGTAAGAGAAGATTTTCTCAAAAATTTTCATGATTGGTATTTTTAACAATAAACCCACATGGTTGGTCTTAGAATTCTGTCCTTTAAAGGACCAGTTAACCTTGTTAAACTGAGAGTCACAGAAGCCATATTATTGCCTCCACTATTAAAATCTAGAGTTTAATGAATTCTTTAATGCCTTGTTTCCCACACTGAAAGCTCCAAAAATGCAATGAAACCATCCTTCCCACCCAAATGCCAAAATTCATTTAAACACTGTATCCAGCTTTGCAACCAACAAATGGCCTCTGATAAATCCTCTGACATTTACAATCTCTTTGGTAAAGACACTGTCTTACCTGTATCATCAACATCCTAATTTTTTATTGCTTCCAAAATGCTTGCACGTGCATTACTCATCTGATTCCCCTACAAATCTGTAAAGGTTGGTGCCTATAGCTGGGGCTCCAGACGCACTGACAAATGATCAAGACAGACTGTTACCTTAGTACAGCGCCCACATCAAAGCAAAGCACATTCATTCCAGGAGGCAGGAAGACTGTCTCCTGTGGATATCTGCAAGAAAAATATAACCATTTAAAATGCTATTTCAATTCCATATGTGATCCATTCATCAAGCCCGTATAGTTTATGAGTCTCACAAGTCTTTTTAATGTGATATCAGGGGACAGCTCACTTCCTGACTCACATTTTGAGTCACTGTAAACGATGGCCCAAAGAGAGTGAACAAGTGATAAAGGTACATGCTGGAAATAAAAACAACCATTCATTTGCTGGTCACACTGTCCTTTGTTATAACTGCTTTTAGCAGTTTGAAATATATTCTGAGTAACCCCACCCAGACAGGGACATGGTTCTGCATTTATTTGCCTAATGGAAGTAACTGTTTTGAAATATTCCTGATGTCACTTCTTTTCTAAAAGATTTGTGAGTCAAATAAAAAATAACTTTGAGATGAGTTCTCCTACAAATCCCCACGTTTGCCTAGGCCACTTCTTTGAATGTCTTCAAGGTTTATTCTAAAATGACTAAATGTACATGTAGCTGATTTTATGTTTCAACCTGGCAAGATGATGGTAACTAATTGTTTAGTCAAAGATTGGTCTTCATGTTGCTGTGAAGGTGGGTTTTTTTTTTTTTTTTTTTATGTGATTGACATTTCAAATTATTGACCTTAAAGTGGAGAGTGGAGAGTGAAAAAGTTGGCTTAAAGCTCAACATTCAGAAAACGAAGATCATAGCATCCGGTCCTATCACTTCATGGGAAAAAGATGGGGAAACAGTGGAAACAGTGTCAGACTTTATTTTTTGGGGCTCCAAAATCACTGCAGATGGTGACTGCAGCCATGAAATTAAAAGATGCTTCTCCTTGAAAGGAAAGTTATGACCAACCTAGATAGCATATTGAAAAGCAGAGACATTACTTTGCTAACAAAGGTCCATCTAGTCAAGGCTATGTTTTTTCCAGTGGTCATGTATGGATGTGAGAGTTGGACTGTGAAGAAGGCTGAGCGCCGAAGAATTGATGCTTTTGAACTGTGATGTTGGAGAAGACTGTTGAGAGTCCCTTGGACTGCAAGGAGATCCAACCAGTCCATTCTGAAAGAGATCAGCCCTGGGATTTCTTTGGAAGGAATGATGCTAAAGCTGAAACTCCAGTACTTTGGCCACCTCATGCGAAGAGTTGACTCATTGGAAAAGACTCGGATGCTGGAAGGGATTGGGGGCAGGAGGAGAAGGGGACGACAGAGGATGAGATGGCTGGATGGCATCACTGACTCGATGGATGTGAGTCTGAGTGAACTCTGGGAGTTGGTGATGGACAGGGAGGCCTGGCGTGCTGCAATTCATGGGGTTGCAAAGAGTCGGACACGACTGAGCGACTGAACTGAACTGAAAGTGAGCAGTTACTCTCCGTGACTTGGGTGGGCCTCACTCAATCAGTTGAAGGCATTAAGAGCAAACACTAAAGTTTTCCCAGAGAATTCTGCCTGAGCTTTCAACTTCACATCTCACCAGGTGGTGCTAGTGGTAAAGAATCCTTCTGTCAATGCAGGGGACTTAAGTGATGTGGGTTTGATCCCTGGGTTGGGAAGATCCCCTGGAGTAGACAATGGAAACTCACTCCAGTATTCTTGCCTAGAAAACTCTATGGAAAGAGGAGTCTGGTGAGCTACAGTTCATGGGGCTGCAAAAAATTGGACACCACACACACACACAGAACCCTGTACAAAAGTAGGTGTGTACCATCATTCAATATATTTTCAAGCCTTTTAATACATCTTGAGACTGCACAGAACCACACACACACACACACACACACACAATGGGCCTGGTTCTTGTTTGTAAAAAGCAGTTTTATTTCTGTAGGAAATACACTTGAAAGATATTTTCCTATAGAATATATCCACGAATGTACCCTTGATTAAAGAAGAATTAGAAATGACTAAAAGAAGAATATATTAGGGTTCTTCAGAAAAACAAAACCACCTATTGACCTCTTTTAACCTCAACTGTCTCCCTAAATGCCTTGTTTTCAAATAGTCACACTGAGAATCAGAACTTCAATATATGAATTTTGAAGTCATGTATGGATGTGAGAGTTGGACTGTGAAAAAAGCTGAGCGCCGAAAAATTGATGCTTTTGAACTGTGGTGTTGGAGAAGACTCTTGAGAGTCCCTTGGACTGCAAGGAGATCCAACCAGACCACTCTGAAGGAGATCAGCCCTGGGATTTCTTTGGAAGGACTGATGCTAAAGCTGAAACTCCAGTACTGTGGCCACCTCATGTGAAGAGTTGACTCATTGGAAAAGACTCTGATGCTGGGAGGGATAGGGGGCAGGAGGAGAAGGGGACGACAGAAGATGAGATGGCTGGATGGCATCACTGACTCAATGGACCTAAGTCTGAGTGAACTCAGGGAGTTGGTGATGGACAGGGAGGCCTGGCATGCTGTGATTCATGGGGATGCAAAGAGTCGGACATGACGGAGCGACTGTTCAACTGAACTGAACTGAATTAGGTCCATAACACACTTTAAGAAACTTGATAAAGAAGAGCAAATTAAACCCAAAACTAGTAGGAGAAAGTAAATAATAAAGATTAAAACAGAAACAAGTGAAATAGATAACAGAAAAACAATAGATTCCATGAAATCAAATGTCTTGTTCTTAGGGGAAAAAATTTCAACAAAATTGACAAACTTTCGCTAGACTGAAGGAAAAAAAGATGTAAATAACTAAAATCAGAAATGAACAGGACACTGCAACCAACTTTACATAAAAAGAATGTCATGACTAATTGTTCACCAATAAATTAAACAAAATTGAAAAATGTCCTAGAAACACACAAATTACCAAAACTGACTCAAGAAGGAACAGAAAACTGGCTGAACTGAACCACATGGAACGTGTTCCTTTCATTCATACAGAGGCGGCATTAATCTCGACACGGTCCCTTCCAATCTACAGACCCTGCGCCACCAGAAGTTCAAGCTCATCTTCAAACACTTGACATTCGGGAAGCTTCCGCCAACGACCCACTCGACTTTATAGCCAGAGTAAGTGTGTCAACTCTGAGTTACTTGTGTCCTCAGGAAAACAAAAACACAAACCTACCAAAGAACCAGCAAGGGCTTCATAGAGCCGGGAGGCTAGGATGCGATAGGCTAAGGCGTCAGGCACCTGGGAGGTTGGAAGCCTCCTGGCAGGTTGGAAGCCCCAAAGGACGGCCTATTTTGCAAGCACGGGAGGCGGGCGGGGGTGGGCGGGATTATTAGAACTGCCTCCTCCTGGCTGTGAGGTTTCGGGCGTAACATGTTAACATCCAGCAATGTGGAACCTCAAAAAACCTCAAAAGACTGCGTGGTATATCGGCAGGGGCCGGGGAACCTGCAGCCTCCCAGGGATGCGAGGCTTCCCCTTTAAGCACCTGCGCGCGGGCCCGCGGAGGGAGCCCTCCGGAAGTCGCTGCGCGCTGCCACGGAGTCAGATTCCTCCGCCGAGGGCGGGGTCCGGTCCCGCGTCTCGGCCTCCAGTCTACCCTAGGTTTCCTCCGTTCCCCGCCGCCCGCCGGCGTCAGGACTCTCAGCTCGCCGCTTCTGCAGCCAATAGTGCTGGCGACCCTGCCCACGGGCGCTCGGGCCTCGGCCCGGCCTGGACTGCGGGGGCCGGACGCGCCGTCGCCGTGACCCGCCCCCAAGCGACACGCACTTCCGGCGGCGGCGCGGCGGCGGGCGGCGGAGCGCGGTGGGAGGCGATGGAGGCGCCGGCGGTCCTGATGCAGGACGTCCTGGGCCCGAACCACGCGCTGCGCAGGGATAAAGGCGCGATCATGGACCAAGTTCGGCGGCTGCTGCTGTGCGAGAAGACCGACCTGCTGTCCCAGGCGTGCCCGCCCGCCTGCCCCGTGGCTTTTCCCGAGATCTTCCGATACTGCGAAGGCTGCTTCAGACCGCCCTGGACGATCTGGGCCACCTGGGAAGTGCCCGAGCTTGTCACACCCCCGGGGACACCGATGGAGAGCTGAGGCCCTGAGACGGATGCCAGGGTTCGCGTGCCTGGCGGCCAAATATTGACCCATTTACTCTAGGAATCTGTTTTCCACATACTTTGTGTTCTGAAACCACAACAGTTTCAGAGATTGTGCCTTTTAGTCGGAGAAGTCCAGGCGCTGGACAGTACATTTGAAAAGTACTTCCTTTTAAAATGTAAATATGTATTTTACGTACTTGGGGTTACAGGAGAAGCAGATGAGTAAGACCAAGTGTATCTCCACAGGAACACAATTGTGAGAAAAAAATTCTAAGTGCATGTTCTGATGTCGTGTGCAAAGAATGGCATATTGGATTCTTGTTTTATGGCCTTTTTTCACTTTTCACCTCATGGTTTTGAAATACATGTTAATATGACTGGAAGCCAACACAATACTGTAAAACAATCATTCTCCAATTAAAAGTAAATTTAAAAAATTAAGTACGTGTTAAAAACATGTGCGTCTTACAAGGAGGCAGAAGACTCAACTTGAGTAATTTTTATGTTTGCTCCTGAATGATCAAAGATGGTATTTTTTCAAGAAGGGTGCAACTAACAGCAAAAAGAATGGTGGGGTTGGGGGGCCGCGGGGGGCGGCGCGACGTGCATTCTTTGAGCTGTGTAGTCAGTTATTCTGTGTGAGATAACCTGGCTCCCTTCCTTTTATGTAAATTACTTGATAGTTTTGGCCTCGGTTTTTCTTCTGTAATTAAAGGCATAACTTGATCATTACAATTTAGTTCAGAATTCTGTGATTCTCTTATGGGGCCAAATAAGGGGAAGAAAAAGAAAGATCAGAGTCCTTTTAAAGAAAGGAGTTCTTGAAATCCTCTAGGGACCAAAGTCTGTACTACCTTTCCTTAAATGTCCATGGATTTTGTCATTCTGATGGTCAGTACAGTCTCACTGAAATAGCTTAAACTCCTAGTTAAGATAGTTTGTATTAGGAAAAACTCATCTCTTGCCACCTTGGTGAACAGTTTACATACATAAGGATTGTAGTGAAAACCTCTGATTATATTCTTGCATGATTTGGTTAAATACAGGTTATGGCAATTCAAATACAACACAAATGAACATATCTACGAAACAGATTCAGACATGGAGAACAGACTTGTTGGCAAGGTGTGTGTGGGGGTGAGTTGGGGAGGGAAGGATTGGGATTAGCAGATGCAAACTAGTGTATAGGGAATGGATAAACAACAAGGCCCTACTGTGTAGCACAAGGAACTATTAGTGTATTCAGTATCTTGTGATAAACCATAAGGGAAGTTATATGAAAATGGTCACTTGGCTGTACCGAACAAATTAATACAAACTGGAGAAGGCAATGGCACCCCTCTCCAGTACTCTTGCCTGGAAAATCCCATGGATGGAGGAGCCTGGAAGGCTGCAGTCCATAGTGTCGCTGAGGGTTGGACACAACTGAGCGACTTCACTTTCACTTTTCACTTTCATGCATTGGAGAAGGAAATGGCAACCCACTCCAGTGTTCTTGCCTGGAGAATCCCAGGGACGGCGGAGCCTGGTGGGCTGCTGCCTATGGGGTCGCATAGAGTCGGACACGACTGAAGCGACTTAGCTGCAGCAGCAGCAGTACAGTTGTACAGTACAATACGATTATTGTAAATCAACCACAATAAAGTAAATTTTAAAAAATAATAAAATTGGGCTTCGCTGGTGGCTCAGTGGTAAAGAACCCACCCGCCAGTCCAGGAGACACGGGTTTGATCCTTGGTCTGAGAAGATCTCGTGTGATGCGGAACAGCTAAGCCCATGTGCACAGCTACTGAGCCCGCTCGCCCTAGAGCTTGTGCTCTGCAACGAGAAGCCCGTGCACCGTGGCTCAAGAGTAGCCCCTGCTCACTGCAACCAGAGAAAGCCAGCAGGCAGCAATGAAGACCCAGTGCAGCCATAAGTAAATACTTTTTATAAGTCAGGTGAACTTAAGGGCTCATGCGGAGGTCAGGGGTGGGGAGTGCACAACTGTCTTATTTTGAGTTTGGTTTATATGGCTTTATTTGGGCATTTTGTAATTTTCCAGAAAACCAGGCAACTCTTCATCTGTTCAACTAGAGAATGCACCTAGAGCCAGAAGTGCTCGTTTTGCGCAATGCTGCTTTTACATCTCAGTCACGCACGTTGTTACCGTTGGATCATCTAATACATTTCTTTCAGACATCTTCCTTTCCTGCCAACTAATTGAAGGTCATGGACCAGCAGAGCAGGGACTGCCTTTGTGATGCAAACTACAGATAACTATTCAAGTTCAGTGAAATCCTTCACCTTTCCTAGATCCTTTTCAAGTGGCCATGCTGTCAACAGTTGTCTGCAGTGATTCTTAAGCTTTCAGAGCATCAGCCCCTCCTGAAGGACTTATTAGAAAGCACATGGTGCCTGGCCATATCTCCAGAGTTTCTGAGTGGGTCTGGGGTGGGATCCGAGAATATGCATTTCTGACTTCTAGTTCTAGGTGATACTGATGCTGTTGGTGTGAGGGTGAAAGAAATTAGAAGTAACAAGAATATCAAATGCTCCAGGGTGCAAAGAAAAAGAGATCATTAACTTTAGAAAACCCCCTTGTGGGCTCTTTCTCTGCCTTTTGAAATGTATGTAGATCTTTGTAAAGGCTAAGTAAGCCCCTTGCCCATTTTACAATACAGGAATTTTTGAAAGGGGCCCTGGAGCCAGCACTTAGAATGTAACCATCAAGAAAGCCGTAATAGCACCCCTCCCTCCCAGTTTCCTGGGAGTCTAGACGCCTAATTCCAGCGGTGGCAGGGGGGTGGGGAGGTGGAGGTGGGGTTTGCTGTGTGTGTCTGCGTCTGTGTGTGTGTGTGCGTGCACCTAAGTCCCTTCAGTCGTGTCTGGCTCTTTTCCGCAACCCTGTGGACAGTAGCCCACGAGGCTCCTGTGTCCATGGCATTCTCCAGGCAAAAATGCTGGAGTGGGTTGCCATGCCCTCCTCCAGGGGAATCTTCCCAATCCATAGATAGAACCTGTGTCTCTTAGGTCTTCTGCATTGGCAGGTGAGTTTTGTACCCCTTCAGCTCAGTTCAGTTGCTCAATCGTGTCTGACTCTTTGCAACCCCATGGACTGCAGCACACCAGGCCTCCCTGTCCATCACCAACTCCCAGAGTCTACTCAAACTCATGCCCGTTGAGTTGGTGATGCCATCCAACCATCTCATCCTGTTTTGTCCCCTTCTCTTCCTGCCTTCAATCTTTCCCAGCATCAGGGTCTTTTCAAATGAGTTAGTTCTTCGTATCAGGTGGCCAAAGTATTGGAGCCTCAGCTTCAACATCAGTCCTTCCAATGAATATTCAGGACTGATCTCCTTTAGGATGGACTGGTTGGATCTTCTTGCAGTCCAATGGACTCTCAAGAGTCTTCTACAATGCCACAGTTCAAAAGCATGAATTCTTTACCCCTAGTGCCACCTGGGAAACCCAATTTCAGCAGGTACCTGTTCCCAAATGCCTTCTGTTGTAAAGACAGAAGAAATTAATTTTTTCCTTCATATGAAGGTAGTTAGTCCTCTCACTTGAGCATCAGTTACCCTTTATCTTGAAAACATGGAGGTAATGGGTTTCATTTTCCTGACTGCCTAAATGGGTGTGATCTCTTGATGTCTTTGCTATCTGTTTAGTGGCTTTTCTGTGATTCATATCACTTTCTGGTTTAATGCTAATTCAAAACAAAACCATTTTCTTTCTCTTCTATCTTTTTGAAGAGGTTTTCTAGGTTGACAAGAGATTTTGTTTTGATTCTATTTTTCTGACACCAGTCAGGGCCACACTTTGAGAACCACTGCACAACAGGAATCGACCTGTTGAATTTAAAATTTCTCTCTAGAACTTTACCTTGTTGGTCTCAGCCTGTGGTATTGTGTTTGATTTTTGGTCGGGCTGGATCTTTGTTGCTGCTGTGGACTTTCTGCAGTTGCGGAGAGCATGGGCTACTCTCTAGTTTTGACGCATAGGCGTCACTGTGGTGGCTTCTCTGGTGCAGAGCACCAACTCTAGGGCCCCCGGGCTGTAGCAGTTGTGGCTTCCAGGCTTCAGTCAGTTCAGTCGCTCAGTCATGTCCGACTCTTTGCAACCCCATGGACTGCAGCACACCAGGCCTCCCTGTCCATCACCAACTCCCAGAGTTTACTCACTCATGTCCATTGAGTCAGTGATGCCATCCAACCATCTCATCCCCTTCTCCTCCCACCTTCAATCTTTCCCAGCATCAGGGTCTTTTCAAACGAGTCAGTTCTTTGCATCAGGGGGCCAAAGTATTGGACTTTCAGCTTCAGCATCAGTCCTTCCAATGAATAATCAGGACCGATTTCCTTTAGGATGGACTGGTTGGATCTCCTGGCTGTTGAAGGGACTCTCAAGAGTCAGGAGTCTTCTCCAATACCACAGTTCAAAAGCATCAATTCTTTGGCACTCAGCTCTCACATCCATACATGACTACAGGAAAAACCATAGCTTTGACTAGATGGGCTACTTTGCCAAGTAATGTCACAGGCTTAATAGTTGTAGCATACAGGCTTAGCTGCTCTGCAACATGTGGTATTGTCTAAGATCAGGGATCAAACCCATATTCTCCTTCATAGGCAGGCAGATTCTTTACCACTGAGCCACCAGGGAAGCCCCAGCCTGAGGCATTTTAAATCTTTGAATTTTCCAGTTCTGAGTCTGTCATTCTCCCTACTTTATAACAAAGTTGATGAATTGATGAATCTACAAAACTGATGAATCTATGTTTTCCAAACCATTAGTCAGTTCAGGAAGGAGGCACCAAGGGTCCCTGTAACTGCAATGCTTACATTATTAGTCACCAGCCAATCATCTATTACTTACTCTGCTAGGGCTGTGGACATAGTACTAACAAGACAATCCTGATTCTCCAGAAGATAAAGAAACTGGCCATCATCATGCTGGACTGCAGCAGGGAGGAGGCAGAAGGAGTGTGCCTGTGATGGCACCAAGGGGTACCCCAAGCCCCTTGGATTAAATGTTTGTGTCCCTCCAAAATGCATATGTTAAGTACTAACCCCCAGAAGATCCCTTCTGGGTTGGGGAGTTTGTACATGCTGCTCTATTTAAAATGGATCACCAGCAAGGACCTATTGTACAGCACAGGGAACTCTACTCAATGTTAGGTGGCAGCCTGGATGGGAGGGGAGTTTGGGGGAGAATGGATACATGCATATGCACACAAGGTTACTCTGCTGTTCACTGAAACTATGGCAACATTGTTAATCGGCTATACCCCAATACAAAATAAAAAGTTCAAAAGAAAAAAAAATGAAACCCTAAGGTGAAAGAGGAGAGTGAAAAAGTTGGCTTAAAGCTCAACATTCAGAAAACGAAGATCATGGCATCTGGTCCCATCACTTCATGGGAAACAGATGGGGAAACAGTGGAAACAGTGTCAGGCTTTATTTTTTGGGGCTCCAAAATCACTGCAGATGGTGATTGCAGCCATGAAATTAAAAGATGCTTACTCCTTGGAAGGAAAGTTATGACCAACCTAGATAGCATATTCAAAAGCAGAGACATTACTTTGCCAACAAAGGTCCATCTAGTCAAGGGTATGGTTTTCCCAGTGGTCATGTATGGATGTGAGAGTTGGACTGTGAAGAAGGCTGAGCGCCGAAGAATTGATGCTTTTGAACTGTGGTGTTGGAGAAGACTCTTGAGAGTCCCTTGGACTGCAAGGAGATCCAACCAGTCCATTCTGAAAGAGATCAGCCCTGGGATTTCTTTGGAAGGAATGATGCTAAAGCTGAAACTCCAGTACTTTGGCCACCTCATGCGAAGAGTTGACTCATTGGAAAAGACTCTGATGCTGGGAGGAATTGGGGGCAGGAGGAGAAGGGGACGACAGAGGATGAGATGGCTGGATGGCATCACTGACTCGATGGACATGAGTCTGAGTGAACTCCGGGAGTTGGCGATGGACAGGGAGGCCTGGCGTGCTGTGATTCATGTGGTCGCAAAGAGTCAGACACGACTGAGCAACTGAACTGAACAGAACTGTACTGAAGCCCCCAGCATGCTTGGGAGTAATTAGGTCCTGATGGTGGAGCCCACATAAATGGGATTAGAGGCCTTACAAGAAAAGACTGGAGAGCCTGCTTCCTCTCTCTTCCAGGTGAAGATGAGGAAAAGAAAGAAAGAAAGTGAAGTCGCTCAGTCGTGTCCAAGTCAGACACCAGTGAGCCACTAACACTTTACTTTGGAGACAGAAATTGCGGACTATACGGATAAATAGATGTGGGGGGCAGGGGGAGGTTTCTTCCTCTCTCCCCGGTCAGGAATATTGCAGGCCCTATTTCCATTTTTCTGCATCCCCTTTGTTTCTCTCCAAGAAGGAAGGAGGGAATAAAGATTGGGCAGAGCTCACTAGTCTTCTGACATCTCTTTCCTTGTGGATGGGTCTGAGGACACTTGTAGCCCCACCGTTTGCTCAGGCAGAGCTGGTCCTCTGCTTCTTACTGTCGCTTTGCAGTTTGTCACTATGACAACAGACTCCTAACTACATTCCTTCTTACTCCCCTCCAGCCCACTGTCTACACAGGTCATGGTTACTTTTTTTTGTTTAATTTCCTCAATAGTTATTTGATTTACCTGATGAGACTTGGAAGTCTATTTTTGGCCTGCAACAATGTGGATGTTAGTAAGAAGCATTTCCAGTCAATTTTCTTCTTCTTGATGCAGAAATAATGCCATTTTAATGAAATAGTATTATTCACACTTTCCATTTTTCTCACTGGCCTCTACTGCTTGGCATCACCCCTTTGTCAGGAGAGCATAAATATCTGCATCAAAAACTAAAGCCACACAGAATCTCCTGCTGTTTTAAAAATGAGAAATGAATAGGTTGATAGAGATATTCTCCATGTTTGAAAGGCTTATTAAAAATAAAACCCCAAGAATCCATTACAAGTTATGAAAAATGCATTGACTGACATTTGATGTTCAAGCAGGCTCCAAAAGAGCAGGATAATTAAAGAAGATAAGTAAAAAATCCAAGAAAATATATGAAGCTTGACTAATGAGCATGTTTAAAATAAATAATGCATCTTTGAGTTATTGATGATCTTATAATTCATGAATGCTGAGAAAAACATAACAAGGAGTGATTTGTAAAAAGTCATCAAAAACAAGGAAGGACATAACCAGCTCATTGCTTATCTTGTAACTGATTAAAGCTCTAAAAAGAAAGGGGAAAAAAGCAAAACAGGGTGGAGGGGATGGATAAACAGAAAGGAATCTGATTGAATAATGTTTCCCCCCAACTTTTTTGTCCACCCAAGAACTTAAAACGTGACCTTATATAGAAATAGGACCTTTGCAGATTTAATTGGTTAAGTTAAATTGAGAGCATGTTGGATTAGGATGAGTCCTAAAGATAACAAGACTGGTGTCCTTTTAAGAGGAGAGGAAGCAGAGAGCCATAGAAACATGCAAGGCAGATAGGCGAGTGGCAACAGAAGCAGAGACTGAGCCATGCAGGGGAGGTCAAGGATGCCAAGGCATAAGTTGTGAAAGAGGCATGAAAACCCCAGAGGGAGCATGGCCCTACTGAAACCTTGACTGATGCTCCCTGAACTTTGAGAGAATAGATTCCTCTTCTTTGAAGCCACCCAGTCTGTGGTACTTTGCTATGGCAGCCCCAGTAAAGTAATACAGAAGAAAAGAAAAAAAGGGAGGCAGGGAGGGAGAGAGAAGAAGGAAAAGAGGAAGAAGAAGAAAGTAGGGGAGGGAGAAGGAGTGGGAAGAAGGGAGAGGAGAGGAAAGAAAGCAAGGGAGAAAAAAATTAGTATGAATTTCAGACAGTAAATCATGCCTTAAAGAACAGAGAAAGATCGTAATCTGTGAGTCTCTCTCCTCCCCTGGCAAAGTCATTAAACTAATCTGACCATTGTGAAAGACTCATGGTCAAATTCTGACTTATTTTCTACTTCCACGGAGACCTTAATAGGCAGAACTCGGTCTCCGCTTCTATCTCCCCAAACTCTGAACCTGAATCCCCTGCAGGGCTTCTCCTAGAACCTGGTCTGCCTGGCTCTGACCCATTCAAGACTGAGATCTTCCATCCTGAGACCCGGGCACCAGGGCTGTGCCTGAACAGCCCGGGCACCAGGTCTCTGTGGACTGGTCCTTAAGACCAGATCTGGTTGTTCAGTTTATCTGACTACCTAGCCTGGTTCCCCAAACCCTAGGGTCTGTTCTGCTGGGAAACAACTAGGTTTGGGTAGAAACATGAGTACTTGCCAGATTCCTCCCTGGGAGGGGTTAAGAGTGTAGACTTTGTCAAAACTTCCTATATATGCATAATTTCCTTGAATAGAACAAACGTTTGGTACTCTAGAAAACTTAACACATGAACATCTGGACGTGCAAAAATCTATGAGAGCCAAGTCTTTATGTGCAGTAAACTGCCAATGCCATTTTGAAATTATGAATTAGCTTCAATCTCTTAGACGTATAGCTTTCATACTTACAGGGATTAAACACACACATACACACACTGCCTTTTAACAGATTTTTGTGGGCCTAGAGGAAAGTGCAATTGCAAACAATATGGTTTGTTTATGCAATAATAACAGCAAATATCAACTGAGATCTGAACAATCTGTCACCATTATAGTGGTTTCAGCCCATAGAGAGGCAAGTTCAGGACGAAGTATTCTTGAAAATTCACGTTACAGTTTTTTTTTTTTAATTTTATTTTATTTTTAAACTTCACAATATTGTATTAGTTTTGCCAAATATCGAAATGAATCCGCCACAGGTATACATGTGTTCCCCATCCTGAACCCTCCTCCCTCCTCCCTCCCCATTCCATCCCTCTGGGTCGTCCCAGTGCACCAGCCCCAAGCATCCAGTATCGTGCATCGAACCTGGACTGGTGACTCGTTTCATACATGATATTATACATGTTTCAATGCCATTCTCCCAAATCTTCCCACCCTCTCCCTCTCCCACAGAGTCCATAAGACTGTTCTATACGTTACAGTTTTTAATGCCGAAACTCACTGTGCAAAAAGCTAAATACCAGCAGCATCCATGCTCTCAATGTTCCAAAGTAGCCACCTCTACTTTTTTTTCATGGCACTTAACTTCTTGCCTTGTTAAATAGTATCTGTGACTGAGGGATTACATTATGTCACTTTTCTCTGCCTCCAGACTTATGTCTAGAAACCAGAGACCAAGTTTTATTCATCTTTGTATCCACTTTTCTCACCAATATTCACAGCTTAGAGCTTTCCTTGTGTGTTTAACTGCCAACTGGGAGTTAATTTGAGAAACAAAGTTGGAGATGGAGAGTTAGGGTGGATCAGTAAAGGTATGTGTGTATCTCTTTGTATCAGTTCATGATAATTCCTTCTTAGCTAATATGATAGTGATTCTCATATTGGAATGTTGTACACATACCTTTTAAAATTAAAAAAAAAAAAGATTCTCATCTATCCCTGAGGCTGGCTTCGATTATTAGAATGTCACATAAGCATATACAAATTAAGGCAACTATAAATCCTTATATGAGTGAAATATATGGAGCTCTCACACAACTATTAAAACTACAAATTAATATAAACCAAATTTCAAAACCAACAATGGGCTTAAGTTCTATTTTAAAGAAAACAGTAGTATTATGGTTATGAATTATTAAGATTATGACAACCTAATCATCTAATCCACCAGAAATGTCTTGAGCTTCTATCATATGGAGGTAAAAAAAAATGTACATCTATGTGGTTTACCTATAAATGTTTAAGGTACATGTTACTTTACCAAAGTTTTTGATTAATTGACCAATCTTTTATTTGCTCAGTGCCATTTGCAAGATTGCAACTCTTAAGCACTAAATCTACCTTGATCCTTATTATTCCATGACAATACTAGAATTTTCTGGTGTCCAAATACAAAAAATAGAACATGCAAGCAACTGGCAGTCATGCTTGCTTATCAGAGTGCCTTCCACAAAATACTGGGCATTAATTTTTTATTATTATAAAAATAAAGACAATATTTAGAATTTCTTACAGAAAACATGCAGTAGTATTATGGGTATGAATTGTTATGGGTAATATATTAATGAAAAATTTCATTCCTAAGTAAAAATATTTTTTATAGGAACCTTCTAAATGAGAGTCTTTTAAAGACTCTCCAGGAAACCACTGAAAAGGTTATTCCACCCCTTTTACATGACTTTCACAAAATTAGACTGAATATGATACCATACAGAGCATGCAGTAGACTGAAAAAGAAAGATTCTTATCTTCAAAGGATCAAATTATTACTGGTTTCTTCAAATTTATCCTGAAAAACTGAAGCTATTTCTATACCCCCTACACCTGCTAGTGTAAGTGTTAAAAGAAATTGTATGAAACTGGTAGAAATATAAATAATACCACCTTTCTGAGATGTAAACTGGCAGCTGGTAACAAGACTTTATAATTTTCTATATATCTTGACCCAACAAGTGATTTTTATCTTGATTAAACCAGTCAATCCTAAAGGAAATCCACCCTGAATATTCACTGGAAGGACTGATGCTGAAGCTGAAGCTCCAATACTTTGTATACCTGATGCGAAGAGCCTACTAACCAGAAAAGACCCTGATGCTGAGAAAGATTGAGGGCAAAAGAAGGGGGCAGTAGAGGATAAGATTGTTAGAGAGTATTACCAACACAATGGACAGAATCTCATTGAACTCTGGGAGATCGTGAAGGACAGGGGAGCCTGCCTTGCTGCAGTCCATGGGGTCACAGAGTCAGACATGACTTAGTAACTGAACATCAACAAGTCTGCCTCCTAAGATGAATCTGAGGGACATATCCTGTGCTGAGATGTGAACAAATATTTGGTCAGAATGGTGAGCTTTGGACACACAAAAAAGTGAAGTCGCTCAGTCGTGTCCGACTCTTTGCAACCCTTTGGACTGTAGTCCATCAGGCTCCTCCGTCCATGGGCTTTCCCGGGCAAGAATACTGGAGGGGGTTGCCATTTCCTTCTCCAGGGGATCTTCCCCACCCAGGGATCAAACCCGGGTCTCCCGCATTGCAGGCAGATGCTTTAACCTCTGAGCCACCAGGGAAATAAAAGCTTGAATAAATAAACTATTTCAAATACTGGACTAATACACAAAAACAAAATTATACTGTGCAAAAACAGTATTGTTACTGAAAAATGCTGTTCAATGAAAGAAGCATGATAAAAAACAGGGTATATAACATGATCCTATGTTTATTTAAATACATAATAGAAGGTAGCTTAAAAGAAGCTTCCCCGATAGCTAAAGAATCCACCTGCAATGCAGGAGACACAGGTTCGATTTCTGGATCAGGAAAATTCCCTGGAGAAGGAAATGGCAACCCACTCCAGTATTCTTGCCTGAAAAATCCCATGGACATATGATCCTGGTGGGCTACAGTCCATGGAGTCATGAAGAGTCAGACATGACTGAGCAACTAAGCACAAGCATAAAAATAGAGAAAAATGTCTGGAAGGCACACACAAAAATGTCAAGAGAAATTTACACAGTTCTAGGATTATCTAGGGAATATACTGTAAGGGATAAAACAGACTGAATTCCAATTATAATGGAGTTTGTATTCCAGTGGGGGAAAGAGAAAACAAACAAAACAATTAATTTACAATAGTAAGATACAGCAGGGAGGCCTAGGAGGAGATCACTGGAATTTCCTGGCAAGAGAGAACTTAGAACTAGGGTGGTCAAATGCTGGCTTCATTGTGAAGGCTAAGCCAGTAGGGGGTTCTGTGTCTAACATGTAGGATGCAAAAGAAAGAAGAGGTTTTATAGCCTCAACAGGTGGGAGGATGGGGTTGCCATTCGGTAAGACAGGAAAGATCGAGTGGGGAGATCTGAGGTTCAAATCAGGAGGACGATTTTGAATTTGTCATATCCAAGATGCCTACCAGAAATCAATACGGAGACCACATGTGATGTAGTTAGTATGCAGAAATCCTTCTCTCCAAGAACCTCCCCTTACCCCAAGTATGAATCCAGTGCTTTTTCCCTGTGGGGCACCACCAACACCCCACACCCATACTCCCCTTGCATGAGACTACAATTGCTTACAGATCTTTCTTCCCTCACTCAATTAATTATGAGTATTCTCACTGTATCCCAGGCTCCTCCTACAGGACCTGGCTTATAATAAAGTGCAGTAAGTATGGAGTTGGACCATAAAGAAGGCTGAGCACTGGAAAATGGACGCTTTCCAACTGTGTTGCTGGGGAAGACTCTTGAGAGTCCCTTGGATAGCAAGGACATCAAGCCAGTCAATCCTAAAGGAAATCAATTGTGAATATTCATTGGAAGGACTGATGCTGAAGCTGAAGTTCCAATACTTTGGCCACCTGATGCAAAGACCTGAATCATCAGAAAAGGCCCTGATGCTGGCAAAGACTAAAGGGAGGAACACGGGGCAGCAGAGGATGAGATGGTTGGATGGCATCATCAACTCAATGGCTGTGAATTTGAGCAAACTCTGGGAGATGATGAAGGACAGAGGAGCCTGGTGTGCTGCAGTCCATGGGGTCACAAGGAGTTGGACACAACTTAGTGACTGAACAACAACAAAATATAACTGAGTTACTTTGCTGTACAGCAGAGACTGACACAACATTGTAAATCAACTATAGTTCAGTTAAAAAAATTCAATTAAAACTCTAAGAAAACCCAAAATAATCCAATTAAACATAGTCAAAAGACCCGAATAGACATTTTTCCAAAAATATATAAATGGCCAGAGATCAGATCAGATCAGATCAGTCGCTCACTTGTGTCTGACTCTTTGCGACCCCATGAATCGCAGCACGCCAGGCCTCCCTGTCCATCACCAACTCCCGGAGTTCACTCAGACTCACGTCCATCGAGTCAGCGATGGCATCCAGCCATCTCATCCTCTGTCGTCCCCTTCTCCTCCTGCCCCCAATCCCTCCCAGCATCAGAGTCTTTTCCAATGAGTCAACTCTTCGCATGAGGTGGCCAAAGTACTGGAGTTTCAGCTTTAGCATCATTCCTTCCAAAGAAATCCCAGGGCCTATCTCCCCTAGAATGGACTGGTTGGATCTCCTTGCAGTCCAAGGGACTCTCAAGAGTCTTCTCCAACACCACAGTTCAAAAGCATCAATTCTTCGGCGTTCAGCTTTTTTCACAGTCCAACTCTCACATCCATACATGACCACTGGGAAAACCATACCCTTGACTAGATGGACCTTTGTTGGCAAAGTAATGTCTCTGCTTTTGAATATGCTATCTAGGTTGGTCATAACTTTCCTTCCCAGGAGTAAGCGTCTTTTAATTTCATGGCTGCAATCACCATCTGCAGTGATCTTGGAGCCCCAAAAAATAAAGCCTGCCACTGTTTCCACTGTTTCCCCATCTATTTCCCATGAAGTGTTGGGACCGAATGCCATGATCTTCGTTTTCTGAATGTTGAGCTTTAAGCCAACTTTTTCACTCTTCACTTTCACTTTCATCAAGAGGCTTTTGATTTCCTCTTCACTTTCTGCCATAAGGGTGGTGTCATTTGCATATCTGAGGTTATTGATATTTCTCCCGGCAATCTTGATTCCAGCTTGTGTTTCTTCCAGTCCAGCGTTTCTCATGATGTACTCTGCATATAAGTTAAATAAACAGGGTGACAATATACAGCCTTGACGAACTCCTTTTCCTATTCGGAACCAGTCTGTTGTTCCATGTCCAGTTCTAACTGTTGCTTCCTGACCTGCATACAAATTTCTCAAGAGGCAGATCAGGTGGTCTGGTATTCCCATCTCTTTCAGAATTTTCCACAGTTTATTGTGATCCACACAGTCAAAGGCTTTGGCATAGTCAATAAAGCAGAGATAGATGTTTTTCTGGAACTCTCTTGCTTTTTCTATGATCCAGCGGATGTTGGCAATTTGATCTCTGGTTCCTCTGCCTTTTCTAAAACCAGCTTGAACATCAGGAAGTTCATGGTTCACATATTGCTGAAGCCTGGCTTGGAGAATTTTGAATATTACTTTACTAGCATGTAAGATGAGTGCAAAAACAAGCACATAAGAAAGGTGCACAATTCATTGCTTCCTTGTAGCTCAGTTGGTAAAGAATTTGCCTGCAATGCAGGAGATCCCAGTTCAGTTCCTGGGTTGGGAAGATCTGCTGGAGAAGGGATAGGCTACCCACTCCAGTATTCTGGCCTGGAGAATTCCATGGACTGTATAGTCCGTGGAGTCGCAAAGAGTCAGACACGACTGAGCGAGTTTCACTACTTATTAGAGAAATGCAAATTAAAACCACAAGGAGATATCATCTCATGCCTGGTAAAATGCCTGACTTCACTTATATGTGGAATCTAAAAAACAAAGCAAATGAATAAGCATAACAAAACAGAAACAGCCATAAAGGGAACAAACAGGTAGTTGACCAGGGGAGGTGGGGAGAGAGAAATAGGGAAGGGAGATAAGGAGGTACAAACTTCCAGTTACAAAATAAATGAGTCACAGGTCTGAAATGTTCAGTGTGGGGAGTAGAGTTGATAATTACCTAATATCTTTGTATGGTGGCAGATGGTAACTAGACTTACCATGATGATCATTTTGTAATGGATGAAAATACTGAATCACTATGTCATGGACCAGGAACTAACAGTGTTGTAGGTCAGTTATACCTCAGAGACAAAGTCATAGGAAAAGAGATTAGGTTTGTGGTTATCAGAGGCGAAGGGGTGGGGAGGGAAACTGGATGAAGGTGGTCAAAATGTACAAACTTCCAGTTATAAGATAAATAAGTACCAGGGATGTGATACTCAACATGACAATCTATACTGGTGTATGTTAAATATGAAAGTTTTTAGGAGAGTAAATCCTGAGTGTTCTCATCACAAGGAAAAATACATTTTTACATTTCTTTAATTTTGTATCTACATGAGATGGATGTTCACTAAATTTACATGGAAAAAAATCAAGGAAACTCTTATGGCCTCATAATTCAAAGAAGTGAGTTTTGGGAAATAATGATTAGTTACACAGCACCTAAAATTAATTCATCCCTACTATTTTTCATTCCTCAATTCTCAATGCCACATTTTATTACAGACTATCAAATATAATCCTATTTATGCTTATCAGACCAATTGATCCAGTAGCCTTCCAATCTGGTTAATACTTTCTGCTTCATACTGGCTGAAAGCTTGCTGGAAGATTACAGAAGAGCAGCTAAAATATTCTAAGATTTAGAAAAAGCCAGTCCTCATACACACATCTTTCACTTAATTAAATGTACAAGAATGAAGTGTAATTAATTTCCTCTTATCCATCTAACCTTCACTATGGGTCATCCAGTTTGAGGCTGGTAACATTTTAAACCAATTATATTTGATCTTATAAAACATTTTAAAGCTAAACTTCCTGTCTGTTAAATTATGCAAAAAGTGAATTTATCTTTGAAATATTAAGCAAGAGTGGAGTCAGCTGAGCAAGGAATCACTGTTTGCATTTTGGCTGAAGAAATTAAGAGATTATGCAACCAGCCCAAAGTGGTGACAGCTTGAAAACGGTAGAGATAGAACCTGAATTTAAGTTTTCTAGCACCTTTCAGAGAGAAGGGAGTAGATGGGAGAACTCCTGACATAGGTAACCATTTTTATACATATAAAGAGTTAATCCTGGTGCCAAATTCGATGGTTTCTGGTCTGATGGGATTTCCCTGGCTCACTGCATAACAGACGTGTAAAGAAAGCAGACGGCTAGCTTTGTTATTTTGCAATCATCCATGACATTCTGTCTGCAGTTTTCCACATTATTTGGGGGCAGCCTCCAGACTGGAAAAGAGACAAAACAATGTTGGTTAGTATTTAGGCCCCTTGCATGGGAAACATGCACAGAAATTAAAATACTGGTACTAATTTATTGTACAAACTTAGAGGCAGCAGTTTACATAAATGCCCCCTCTACCCTCCAGTTGCTCCCCTAACAGTGGGCTGAAGGTGGTAAGAATGTGGGCAGTGTCAGAGTTGCTCCTCTGCTTGTTTGAGGGCATATAACACCTGTGACTAAGGGCACAGGCCCTGGAGACAGATGGACTGGTCCCTCTGTCATGGCTCTGAAAACAATTTGATGTTGGCAGCATTTGTAACTTCTTTGTATCTTGACATCTTAATCCATAATAATGCGTACCCAAGAGTCGTCACAAATCATACAAAGAGATTGTCTGTATAGTGCCTGATACCTGGTAAACATTCAACATGTGCTAGTTTTTATGCTTTAATTCCTGATCCTCTTGATATCCAGTGACAGAAGTTCAAAGCGACAAGTGAAAACAAAAAAAAAAGGAAAAGAAACAGCCATGATCTGTAAGAATCACTTATAGGAATCATCTATAAAACACTTCTCCCCTCTGATCGAAACCAAAAAAATAACCACATTCCAAGTAAGTGGAACAGCACAGGATGCTTTGCACAGAGCTCCATCGAAATGGTAGGGCACCTCATGGTGATTTAAAAGCAACAGATGAGATTTCATGTTTCCCTTAGCTGGCTTGCTACCCTGCCCTGACCTGTGCACTCTAAAGGAAGACCTCATGAATCTCAGCTGGATATCCTGTATTGCTCATAGAGGTCCCTTCTTCCCAGGTATTACTATCCTTGTTCAATGCTGTAAGAAGCCCAAGTTATCATGCTTTTACTCTCCTAACTCTCTCTACATCAGTACCCTTTTTAAAAAAAAAAATTCATTTGACTGTGCTGGGTCTTAGTTGTGACATGGGGATCTAGGTCCCAGGGATGGAACTCAGACCCCCTGCATGCAGAGTCTCGGCCACTGGACCACCAGGGAAGTACCTAAGTACTCTTACTTGACAACAGCATTCATTATTTTTAAGAATAAACCATGGTCTCTTTTTACACGGCTAGTTCCAAAATCCAGTATCAGTGAGAAAAGTTGAGAACCATTCTATGAAAATGGTCACATTGAACAAATATATTTCCTTAGTATACATTCAAAAGTCATCTGAGAATGTTCCTTTTGGACAACCAAACTTCATGACTATGCATTCAAAATGTTTACTTACATCCTAACGTATATTCCATGAACTGCACTGAAATACACATGAGAGCAGTTTTTAAAGCATTTTTCACATTTATGGTTTCTTGTAAAATTTAGTAAAACTTGGGGAAGTCACTGTTTAACTCCATCCCAGAACAAAAGCTTCATGAGAAAGGGACAGGTGTCCGTCCTGCTCACTGTTACCTCCCAGTGTCCAGTCCAAGGCCTGGCACACACGAGACATCCAGGAAGCATTTGCTGACCCATACACTTTAATCTTAATCGACAGAAAGTAGTTTAATGTAGGATCGATGGAAATATCCTCCAAAAAAAAGAGCAAAGTGATTCAGTACAATGGTATTCTGGAACTAAAAAAAGGCCCGAATTCCTGAGCAGTAGTGTAAGTCCCTTTTGTGAGAACGCAACAAGTCATCCTGGAATTCATGCAAACTAGAAAGGCAAAGGTCAGGTGTAGGCCAAATACACGCAATATCTGAAAAGGACATATAAACATATCTCCCCAAATGCATGATTTCTGAGAGGAAACTCAAAAGCCAGCTGTCAAAACTGCAATTCTGACTCTGCCATCACACATGTTTCCGAATAGCAGGGAGCCATCCAGAGACCAGTGTTTACACTTGACCACACTCCCATGAACCACTTAAAGGATGGGAGACTACAGAACCAAAGACAACTCTTAGAGGAATACAGGAATTTGTGAGGACAAGGCTGTGAACTGGTTGAAGATTACAGAAATGCTAAGATAAACACATCTTCTACAGATATCACCTGATAAGAAGGCTAAGTGAGATCTAGGTCTACAGCTTACGGCCAATGATTGACAGATGTCAAAGTCAAGAGAAATTCAATCTTGTTTCTGCTTCTCTATTGAGAACGCCCCTTAAGCAGGGAACACTTTTGGTGCACCTCAAAAGCAGTAGGTGTGTACTGGTTATCACTAATTTTTACAGCAGACCGTGAAGAAGAAATCCCAATCACTGTTTTAGAAATAATGAAATAAAGGCTCAGGGCAGCTAAGAATTTGCCTAAATGTATGTGATGTAATGTGCTCAGTTGCTCAATCATCCCGACTCTTTGAGAGCCCACCAGGCTCCTTTGTCCATGAGATTCTCCAGGCAAGAATACTGGAGTGTATTGCCATTTCCTCCTCCAGAGGATCTTCCTGACCCACCTATCAAACCCTCATCTCCTGCGTCTCTTGGATTGCAAATGGATTCTTTACCACTGAGCCATCGGGGAAGCCTAAACGTATACGTTAATTGAAAAGCAGAATTGGGATCCAATTCAAGCCTGACTTGAAAATTCTTCCCATGAACCCACCATCCCTCCTTGCTATACTGAAAAGATTTATGTGAAGAAAGGTAACTGGGAGCATCTCTGGAAGAGATCACGGAGTCACAACTGAGGAAATCTGTTGTAATCCAGATAAATCACACCCAGGGCCCCTGAGATAAGATCAGTATGGTGATCTTTAAGGAATCAGGAAAACGCCATCTTCGTTTTTTAAAAGACTGCTGAAGACAAGACTGGGAAAGGGCTACCCTACTAGCCAGGGGCCAAATCTCCCTTTGTATCTCAGGGTTCAGCACTTGGCCTCACACAATGCTTAATACACGCTGAATTAAGGACATGCTATTTTCACCATGGGCTGCCCTGGTGGCTCAGGTGGTAAAGAATCTGCTTGTAATATAGGAGACCTGGGTTTGATCCCTGGGTTGGGAAGATGCCCTGGAGAAGGGAATGGCTACCCTTTCCAGTATTCTTGCCTGGAGAATCCCATGGACAGAGGAACCTCACATGGGTCACAAAGAATCGGACAGAACTACTCACATACACTTATCTTCACGTACCTGAAGCTTTGTCATGCGGGGTTAAACCAATTTTGAACAGTTCTAAGGGGAAGAAGGTTCAAAGAGGCAGGCAAAAAACATACAGAATTCAAGCCACAAGGAGCAGTTAGAGGTCCCAGGATAGGAATGGGTGTTCACCAGGGGGCAGGGAATCCCTACCATTTTGAGTGCTCACAGGTTTCAATGGAGGATTTCAAGGAAGGAGGAAATACACTTAGGCCCTCGTTTGTCCCTGGAATGATTTTCAGTGGTCACTTTGCCTGCAGTTGGATGTCTTTATTATGGTTCCCATACATTTGGTGGCAATGTGGAGTTAAGTGAGAGAGAAGCAAGCAAATGCTCAAGGTGAAGGGCAGAGAGGAACCTGAGAGTTGTTCTCCCTTCTTTCCTTAACTCCTAACTCAGAATTCAAGACCAGAAGTTCTGTTAAACTAGTTCATTTCCACTTACACAAAAGGCTTTTACATCTGCTGGGGGAACTAATCACCACTAACACCACTACTTGGGAAAATGAATTCTAGGTTCCCAAAGACTTGAGTTCCTGGAGTTGGGAATGGCAATCCACTCTCATATTCTTGCCTGGAGAATCCCCATGGATAAAGGAGCCTGGAGGGCCACAGTCCATGGGGTTGCAAAGAGTCGGACACAACTGAGCGACTCAGCACAGCACACAAAGACTGTTGGGCCTCCCCAGTGGCTCAGCGTAAAGAACTGACCTAATGCAGGAAACACAGGTTTGATCCCTGTGTCGGGAAGATCCTCTGGAGGAGGGCACAGCAACTTAAACCAGTATTCTTGCCTGGAGCATCCCATGGACTCAGGAGTCTGGTGAGCTACAGTCCATGGAGTTGCAGAGTTGGCATGACTGAGTATGCATACACAATGACTGTATGACTGTATGACTAAGTTATAGATAACCTTACACAACATAATCCATGAAGTTGGAAACTACATCAACCAAAATCAATCACTTTCATCATAAACACCACCACTGCTTCTCCCCACCACAGAATAGGAGGAATTTGTTACTATCATCCTGACTTGATAGTGACCTCTGTGATTTTTAACAATTCTGAATTTGTGATCAATTTAATGAGAAGGCAGATTACCTACATTTCAGACTAAAATTCCCTTCCTCAATCATTACCGAAGCCATGCAAGTTGGCATAAAAGCTACCACCAACTACCATCAATGTTTGTCGACATTCTCTTTGAACAAATAGAAAAAAAAAAAAAAGTAGATGGTTTTCATATAATGAAAAAGTAGTTCTAACAGTGGACAGAGAACCCTGCACCTGCTCCACAAGTGAAAGGTAGACTCGGGAACTGATACTTACAATCATGCCCCCAAATGAAAGAAGGAAGCTGTCACATCAGCAAGGCAAGTCTTACCGTATTTACTGCCCAGTAGGACTGTTTGCAGAGAAGGCAATGGCACTCCACTCCAGTACTCTTGCCTGGAAAATCCCATAGACAGGGGAGCCTGGCAGGCTGCAGTCCATGGGGTCGCTAAGAGTCAAGACACAACTGAGCGACTTCACTTTCACTTTTCACTTTCATGCATTGGAGAAGGAAATGGCAACCCACTCCAGTGTTCTTGCCTGGAGAATCCCAGGGATGGGGGAGCCTGGTGGGCTGCCGTCCCTAGGGTCACACAGAGTTGGACACGACTGAAGTGACTTAGCAGTAGCAGAAGCAGGACTGTTTGAGTGTCAGTAAGCTACAAATGAACACAAAACACCCCACTTTCAGACTGGCGACCCTGATCACAGGACTCAAAAAGAAGTGGTAACACACTTCTTGTATGATGCACAGTGAAGTCCACCAGCCACAGGAAGCCAAGGACCCCATCTTGACTGACTTCCCTGGCATCAGTTCCATGGGAGTTTCCCCATGGGACATAATCCTATTATAACATTCATATCCCCAACAATGTGCATGGGAAGCTGCTATCTTCATTTTACATTCTGCACACCTATCAGTAGGGATCATCTCAGATCAATGGTGTCCCAAGCTCTCAGTCTAGCCAAATGGTCCCATTTGTTTTATACCTTGCTAAAAGGCACCAAACCTCAGAGGGCAATCAAAACGACAAACAGCATTTTTTTAAATTAAATGACGTCTGATACTGCTGTAAAGCAGCAGCATACCCACCCAATGCTAGGGGCCATCAGAAAAACCACCAGGGATGTACCCCAAATGCGGCTCCAATTCTGAGTTGCCAGGCTAGAACCAGGCAGACACTTGGATGCTTTGTGGGCTTTAAAAATAAATAAATAAATAAAAAGTGATTCTTTAACGATACTGTTAGAGCTTCAAAGGGCTTCCTTGATGCCTTAGCTGGTAAACAGTCCACCTGCAATGCAGGAGACAAAGGAGATGCAGGTTTGATCCCTGGGTTGGGAAGATCCGCAGGAGGAGGCAACGGCAACCCACCCAGGATTCTTGCCTGGGAAATACCATGGACAGAGGAGCCTGGTGGGGTAGCAGAGTGAGCATGAACATGAGAACTTCAAAAGAATTAAAATGTATCTTAAAAAAATATTAAAGTATCATCTATATTTTCATTCTAATACTTGGAAATACAAAGTAGTAAAGTTGACATTTCTTTCTTTTCCACAGGGATGGTCTTGATCCCTGTCTCCTGTACAACGTCACGAACCTCATTCCATAGTTCATAGCTGTGAAAAGAAGAGAAGCAAAAAGCAAAGGAGAAAGGGAAAGATATAAGCATCTGAATGCAGACTTCCAAAGAATAGCAAGAAGAGATAAGAAAGCCTTCCTCAGTGATCAATGCAAAGAAATAGAGGAAAACAACAGAATGGGAAAGACTAGAGATCTCTTAAAGAAAATTAGAGATACCAAGGGGACGTTTCATGCAAAGATGGGCTCGATAAAGGACAGAAATGGTATGGACCTAACAGAAGCAGAAGATATTAAGAAGAGGTGGCAAGAATACACAGAAGAACTGTACAAAAAAGATCTTCACGACCCAGATAATCACAATGGTGTGATCACTGACCTAGAGCCAGACATCCTGGAATGTGAAGTCAAGTGGGCCTTAGAAAGTATCACTACAAACAAAGCTAGTGGAGGTGATGGAATTCCAGTTGAACTATTTCAAATCCTGAATGATGATGCTGTGAAAGTGCTGCACTCAATATGCCAAAAAATTTGGAAAACTCAGCAGTGGCCACAGGACTGGAAAAGGTCAGTTTTCATTCCAATCCCAAAGAAAGGCAATGCCAAAGAATGCTCAAACTACCACACAATTGCACTCATCTCACATGCTAGTAAAGTAATGCTCAAAAGCCAGGCTTCAGCAATACGTGAACCGTGAACTTCCTGATGTTCAAGCTGGTTTTAGAAAGGGCAGAGGAACCAGAGATCAAATTGCCAATATCCACTGGATCATGAAGAAAGCAAGAGAGTTCCAGAAAAACATCTATCTCTGCTTTATTGACTATGCCAAAGCCTTTGACTGTGTGGATCACAATAAACTGTGGAAAATTCTGAAAGAGATGGGAATACCAGACCACCTGACCTGCCTCTTGAGAAACCTATATGCAGGTCAGGAAGCAACAGTTAGAACTGGACATGGAACAACAGACTGATTCCAAATAGGAAAAGGTGTACATCAAGGCTGTATATTGTCACCCTGCTTATTTAACTTATATGCAGAGTACATCATGAGAAACGCTGGACTGGAAGAAACACAAGCTGGAATCAAGATTGCCGGGAGAAATATCAATAACCTCAGATATGCAGATGACACCACCCTTATGGCAGAAAGTGAAGAGGAACTCAAAAGCCTCTTGATGAAAGTGAAAATGGAGAGTGAAAAAGTTGGCTTAAAGCTCAACATTCAAAAAACGAAGACCATGGCATCCGGTCCCATCACTTCATGGGAAATAGATAGGGAAACAGTGGAAACAGTGTCAGACTTTATTTTTCTGGGCTCCAAAATCACTACAGATGGTGACTGCAGCCATGAAATTAAAAGACACTTACTCCTTGGAAGGAAAGTTATGACCAACCTAGATAGCATATTCAAAAGCAGAGACATTACTTTGCCAACAAAGGTCCGTCTAGTCAAGGGTATGGTTTTTCCTGTGGTCATGTATGGATGTGAGAGTTGGACTGTGAAGAAGGCTGAGGGCCGAAGAATTGATGCTTTTGAACTATGGTGTTGGAGAAGACTCTTGAGAGTCCCTTGGACTGCAAGGAGATCCAACCAGTCCATTCTGAAGGAGATCAGCCCTGGGATTTCTTTGGAGGGAATGATGCTAAAGCTGAAACTGCACTACTTTGGCCACCTCATGCGAAGAGTTGACTCATTGGAAAAGACTCTGATGCTGGGAGGGATTGGGGGCAGGAGGAGAAGGGGACAACAGAGGATGAGATGGCTGGATGGCATCACTGACTCGATGGACATGAGTCTGAGTGAACTCCGGGAGTTGGTGATGGACAGGGAGGCCTGGCGTGCTACGATTCATGGGGTCGCGAAGAGTCGGACACGACTGAGCCACTGAACTGAACTGAACGTTGACACTGGCATTTCCTTCCTTCTCACAAGGCAGATTCAGCGTAAGCATGTTTCAGAAGTAACTCGCTGTGCAGGGAGGTACCCTAGAACTGCTGGACACGAGGGCTTCATCATCCACAGGACACTATAGCCAGCTAGGTGGGAGAGAGGCAGGCTTCATGACCAGGAGACAGGAGAGCTGCCATGTCACAACCTCGCTGCCCAGAACACAACAAAAACATGCACCCTAAACACAGATGAACCCAGCGCTGGTGGTGGAAATCACAACACAAATATATTTCTCATGCAAAATAGGACCAATGACACATATTTACACGATGCAAATAAAGTGCTGAAAGCGCTTTCTTTTGGGGACACCACTGTGATTATGTGGTTTCAGTGAAGGTCAATGCTACATGGGGAACTTGCAACTCTGTATAACCAAGATGAAGACAGTATAGAAAATGCACTTGGGTAGAAACCTGGGTGTGTGACAGGCTGCTAGGAAAAAAACAAAAACAGGAATGACAGAAGTATATTTTCTTTTATATACAAAAACAAAGGCCCCAGGTATGATTTGCTGAAGTAGCCATCCACAAGATGTTAAATACTTTTCCTTTGCTTTGGTTAAAACAGTCTAGGAACAGCAATCGGTTCCCCTTCTATGAAGAGCATATAAATACAGCGACACAACTGCTTTTAGGAGAAAATAAACAACATATAAGAAAAGAAATTAAATTAGTTTTAAACTAAACATTTACCAATAAATAAGATTCTTAAAAAGGTAACATCTTCATCCTACAATCATGGGCATAACATATACACCAGTTTAAAAAATAAACTTTCTCTCACAATAATAATTACAGGTGTTAATGCAACAAGCTAGGAAATGAAATTACTTTAATGTATCTTAAGAAAAAAAAACCCTAGCAACCAAAAATAAATTTTAAAAATCAACATTTTTTGAAAATGGTACATTCTAAAAGAACTAATTTTTTATTACAGAACATAATTCAAACTATTGTTGGTATTTCAATGTATTCCTAAAGAAATACATTCTTTAGGAATTCGTACACCAGAATTGGAACAGCACTTATAATTCAGTTTACGGCTATGAAAAGGCAATCATCTTCCACTTAAAACTTTAATCAGTGATGAAATATACTTCAAGAACATAAACATTTGGTCTGACAATCTTTAATATTGGTTAAAAACAGACTGATGTTTGTTGCTGATGGAGATATCGTTAATCCCATGTGCAAAAAAAGTGCAGCTGTCTATTTGTACTTGAGATACATAAGACCAACGCTTCTGTACTATTTACACAGGTAAAAGATTTTAAACATAATGATTTCAGGAAGGACACTGCATCTTCTTTATGGATAATCACATGATGCCGAGAGCCCAAAAGCTTGATGACACTCTTTAAGTTACACAAACGTACCCGAAGAGGTATACCTGTTCTTGGCCTAATTTTGATCCTAAACAAAAATCCAATTTCAAAATCAGGAATTATTTTGATCTAGGAAATCTTGGACTTGTTGCAAATATGCAAACCTTGTCTCTGAGAGCCAGGTTCCTACACTTCCTTTTCTAACCCTCTCAGCACTGGTCAGCCCATAAACCCCATCAGCTGCAGAGTAGCAATACCCCAAACAAGAGTGAAAAAACTCAGCCCTCAAACGACTGACATGCCTTCAGGTCATGTGACATCTTTAGGGGCACGTGCGGGCAATCAAAAAGGATGAAGAAACACTTCAGCAAAGCAACCATTATTTGTCCACAAAAACCATGAAAAACAGTGATAGAAAATTAACAAACCAAATATATAAATCTGACACCATTTTGCATTTCCGGAACTTGTTTTCCTATCTGTGCACGCAGGGTTCTTGGTCAACCACCCACCCGTATTTCCTGCGTCTACACGAAGTACTTTTACTAAAGTTCTTAAAAATGTCGCTGTGACCTGTAAGTCACACAGAACGGTGATGGTCAGGAAATCAGTCCACTCAATTATCACTCTGTGCGGTGCTCTTCCTGGTGCAGCAGGCGGAGAGGGGGACTTTTAAAAAGGGACAGAAGTCTCTCACTTCTGAACTGGGCCCAGGAGTTCTCAAATTAAAATCAGAAATCATAAAAAAAAAGGTGGGGGGGGGGCGGGCGGGGGCCGGGTGCTTACTGGCAACATTAATACAACACACCAGACGGGACAGTGAAACAGTTTGGTCAGAAGCAAGGAACGGTTATTTCCTTGCAAAGTTTTTGAAACACCCAACCAAGCACTGCCTTATGTCCAGCGAGTACAAGTTCTCAGTAAGTTTCCAACGAAACGTGGCGGCTGGCGTTCATGGCTCGGGATGCGGGATGCGGATAAAGGATGCTGAGCATCCCTGGCGCGCGTGCGCATCCCGGTCCCCCACCTCTAGCTGCAGGCGATGGTCTCCAGCTGCTGCTCGGCCTCCGCAGCCATGGCCGCCGCCTGCAGCTGCTCGGTCTCGCTCTGCATGGCGCTAGGGGTGACCTGCTTGCGCTCGCTGTGCATGTTGTTCTCGTGCCGCTTCAGGTCGGACGCCTTGGCGAAGGCCTTGGTGCAGGAGCCGCACACAAAGGGCTTCTCGCCGCGGTGACGGCGCTCGTGGTCCTTGAGGTGGGACTTGTGCTTGAAGGCCTTGTCGCACATATGGCAGGCAAAGGGCCGCTCGTTGCTGTGCACCCGCTCATGCTTCTTCAAGTCCGGGGCGCGGATGAACGACTTGCCACACACCTCGCAGCTGTAGGGCTTGTAGCCCGTGTGGATCTTCAGGTGCTCCTTCAGATGGGCCTGCGTGGTGAAGCCCTTGGTGCACATCTCGCACACGAAGGGCCGGTCGGCCGTGTGCAGCTTCTCGTGCTTCCTCAGCCGACCCTCGTCTGAAAACGTCTTCCCACACGCCTGGCAGGCGATCTGCTCCCGGTGGTGCCCGTACAGCAGATACTCGAACTTCATGTCGCTGGCCGCCGTGGTCCAGCCTGGGGTCTGCTCATCCTTCACTTCGCTCATCCCATCGTTAAATGCTAAGGCCTGAGGGGTCTGGGACCCCAGGTCCTTGGACTCGGGGGTCTCCATGGACTCTACCTCCTGGCCGTAGCAGTTGACCTTCCGTACCTCCTCGCTGCCCAGCTCTTTCAGGATGGCCTCCTGCACCCTGAGCGTCGTCGTGGGCGACTTGCCGTCTTCCTGACTCGGGGGGGTGCCTTCTACCGTGTCATCCGAGGGGCTGTCGTCCTGGTCTCCGATTTCCTCCACGTCGTCATCCTGAGGGTCGGCAGCATCCCCAATGGGGCGGTTGATCTTCAGGCAGTACTTGCTTTTCGACTGACCGTTGTTTTCGTCCGGGCTGGACACGTCCCGCTTCTGAGAGCAGAGTTTATCCAGGAACCGGATGCCGAGAATCTGACCGGATGACATCATTAAGTTAACATCTTCTTTTTTCACGGAGATCTTTGCCGTGTACATGTAATTCAGGACCTCTTCAAATATATCGGAACGGAGGAAATCTATTTCTATTACTGAGGAACTATCTACCTCCAGTTTCTTGAAAAGCTTTTTAAAGTAGGTGCTGCAGGCAGCAAGAACGCACCTGTGCGCTCGGAACTTCACATCCTCGACCACGATCGCGATGTCGCAAAATTCTCCTTCCAAGCGTTGCTCGTTGAGTGTTTTCAGAAACAGAGTTTTATGATCATCGTCATTATATTTAATGGTTTCAGACATACTGATGAAAAACTCCTACAAGAAAATGTTTATAAAGAAAAAGAATTTTGGTCATTATGGACACTACTTTTCCATATAAAAATTTCAGGGAGATTTCATTTTCTGACCACTTTCCAGTCCCTAACAATTTCAGAAAGTCACTGTCAGGACGGGTTCAAGAATAGGAGGAGAAAAGACAGATCCAAATTTAGGGATTTCCACACTGTTCCTTCTACTTATCTTCACCGTACTCAGCGTATGCTTACTCATAATAACAACAACTCCTACTGGGCACGCAATACCTGCCTGGCATTGTGCTACGCACTTTTCATGTTTTCACAAAGGCACTGATCCAATGACCTTGAGAGATAGGCATTGTTATTACCCCACTTTACCAATAAACTGAGGAACCTGCCCAATATTCTAACTATTTAGTGGACCGTCAGGGCTCTGCTGCTGCTGCTAAGTCGCTTCAGTCATGTCCGACTCTGTGCGACCCCACAGACGGAAGCCCACCAGGCTCCCTCGTCCCTGGGATTCTCCAGGCAAGAACACTGGAGTGGGTTGCCATCTCCTTCTCCAATGCATGGAAGTGAAAAGTGAAAGTGAAGTCGATCAGTTGTGTCCGACTCGTAGCGACCCCATGAACTGCAGCCCACCAGGCCCCTCCGTCCATGGGATTTTCCAGGCAAGAGTACTGCAGTGGGTTGCCATTGCCTTCTCTAGCAAATCCAGACACTCTAGCTCCAAAACCAGTGCTTCCTGATAACTAGAGGTAATAATGACAACTCAGCTTCAAGGTTTAAGAAAACCGTTTGGCAAGTATCCGCCAGTGCCGTCTGCTGTGTCTAATTTCATGCCGAGGAAGACTCAGTACAATAACTAGCAGCTCTCGAGGTTCTGCTTCCTTGACGCAAGAGACAGATCACTCCTGCAGACCCAGGGAGGGGAATCATTTCCAGAACACTCCATTCAGGGTTGTCCTCTAGTCTTCACACCAGTGTTGGGCCACTTCTGAACAAGGGGCAAGGTTTAATAGGACCCTCAGAGAATCAGATGACATTTGGGAAGACAGTGACAAGCAGCTTCATTCCCCCTGGATGCCAGTCTATCTGTCATCCAGATCAAAGTGTCATCAGACCTGGATGCACTTGACAAGTGCGCTGGGGGTTTTATGAGAAAAAGAAATGGAGAACTGGCACAGAAGACATCTGCCACGTGTTAAAGGAGTGATCTTTTTTAAACTAATGTGTCCTAGGTGTTTCTTTTCAAAAACCTTGCTTTTCTTTTATTCAACCAAGCATAAGTATGAGGAAAATACCTAGTCCCCTAAAGAATGCTAGTACATAACTGAGAGACATTTTAAAGCTGACACCAATAAGATTCTAAAGACTTAATATGCAAAGTCATAGTTACCATGAACAACTCAGGCTATTATCTTAATGCTTTAAACACCAAAATCTTCGGATCAGAATAACTCTGATCAGGGGCACGCCAGTCCTACAAGAGAAAAGGACATACAAGAGTGAAGTTGGCTCTTTCCCTATCCCCAGTTGTAAACAAGAATGTTTTCAAAAATTGATTTTTAAAAAGAAACTTTCCTTTTTTGTCCTGTCACTGGCACCTGTACCCATTTTCAGGTTGGGAACAAAGAGGAGGGTGGCTGGCAGCGTCGGGTTCAGCTCTGAACAGATATGAAGGAGAAAAGGTAAGGGCTGGAGTACTGGCAGCCTGGAGGGGGTGTGCAACGGGAATGGGAAGGACGGGCTGGGGAACCACTAAGGGAGTTCCCCTCACTAAGCCTCTGTCTATATGTGCAAGGATGCACAGATAAAGTGAAAGCTGGTAAGTACCTCGTTCCCCTACCATTTCCTGCTGGATACATAGCCTTCCAAATTTTTTTCTGCTTGGCTTATATAAACATAGACTATATATTTTTTACATCGATAAATATAGACAAAGTTAAGAAAAGTACATATACTCAACAGTTAACAGTGGGGGAGAGGGAACAGTAGCTGTTTACTTCTATCCACTCTTCCGTATGATGTAGTATGCTGCTGTTGCTAAGTCGCTTCAGTTGTGTCCGACTCTGTGCAACCCCATAGACGGCAGCCCACCAGGCTCCCTCGTCCCTGGGATTCTCCAGGCAAGAACACTGGAGTGGCTCCCATTTCCTTCTCCAATGCATGGAAGTGGAAAGTGAAGTCCCTCAGTCGTGTCTGACCCTCAGCGACCCCATGGACTGTAGCCTTCCAGGGTCCTCCATCCATGGGATTTTCCAGGCAAGACTACGGGAGTGGGGTGACATTGCCTTCTCCGATGATGCAGTATATAGTTACTTAAATCACTCTGGTTTTGAAGCTTGCACTAGATAACTCCAGGTGTGTCTGCCTCTATCCCTACAGGGAAGCTCAAAGGATTCTTTATTTTTTCCAGTTTAAACTCCATTTTACAGACCAACATTCTGAAAAACATCAAGCCTTCTCTACTGAACGGTGACCACACAAACTTGAGAATGGCAGAACCAGAGTCCTGAAAACCCTCTACAGAAAAGCAAAAACATCATAAAGCTGCCTAAAGTGGCAGGTTGTTTTCTTACTTGCCAAGTGCGAGGACTGGGCAGAATGATTTCTAAGGGTGCACCCTAGCCTGAGGCCACCCCCAAGGGAAGGCAGCCTTCCTACCAGGTTACTTCCTACAGTCGCTCTCTCTGGAGCTTGTGGGATAAAGGTGCATGGACCAGGTACAGGAGAGGCGTACAGTACCCATGGCAACGTACTTAGATTTTTTTTTTTTAAGCCTATGTGTTATTTGGTCCCACTCTATCTCTCCATATCTCCATTTTCCCCCTCTGTTGAGATGTTCCCATTGCTAAGTTCAGGTGAGTCAAACGGGAAGATCCCCGTTGCCAGTATCCCTACAGGTGGAGGGCAAGATGCCGCTCCAACCACACCTCCTGGACGAAGCTGCCCCTGCATGTCGCTTCTCCAAAGCGCCGGCGCGGGGGCCCCCGCTAAGCCGAACCTACAGAAGCCGCGGCGACCAGCCGGCCGCCTCCCCGACCCCGGGGCCGCCGCGACAATGGCGGCGGCACCACTTCCCGGTCGAGAGCTCGCCGCTTCTGGATGGGAAGGCAGCAGGGAACCGAGCGCAGGACCCGGGCAGCCTCCGGAACCTCTCCGAGCCTCGCTCCCATCCAGCTCGGCCCGGGAGGTGGGGGACGGGATCCAGCGGCTGGCATTCCTTCCCGAACAAAAGCTCCCGCCCGGAAAGCCGGGCGGAGCACCAGCCGTTTTCCCTTTTAGAATCGGGCTCTTCGGCGCGGGCTAGGGCCGCGACTCCGAGCGCGAGAGGGAGGACCCACGGCGGCCCCGGCGGCGGGGATCGGGAGCGGGCGTGCGGCCGGGCTCCGCAGCCCCGCGACGCGCCGCGCCGCGCCCCGCTCCGCCCGCGAGCCCGGAGCTCGCGCCCCGCGCACTCCCCGGCCGGCTCGCGCCGGGCCCTCCCCCGCCCTCCCGCGGCCGGGGGCGGGGGCGGCGCGCGGCCGGCTTCCCGAGCTCCGCGGGCGCTCCCGGGAGTGCGAGCGCGGGGGTCCTGGCCCCCTCCTCCGCGGGCTGCTGGGGGGCGGCGCGGCGGGGCCCGCGGCGCGGAGGGGCGGCGCCCGGCGGGCCGCGCTCGGCGCCGGGCTCCGGGCCGTCCCCACCCCCACCGCGGTGCACTGCGGCGGTGCGAGCGGGGGCGGCCATAAACTCCGCCGCCGAGGCTCGGCGAGCGCGCGCGCGGGGCAGCCACCGTCGCCGCCTGGCCGCTGCCCGAGCCCGCTCGCCGGCCTGCGCGGCCCCCGGAGCGCCCCGGCCCCACGCCCGGCCCCGCTCGCGCCGCGCCGCCGGGGCCGCCCGCACCTCCTGGAGCTGACGGGTGCCCCCGAGCGCGGCGAGAACGCGCTTCTTCCGGGCAGCCCCGCCGCGCCCGCCGCCCCCGCCTCGCGGCCGGCCCGGGCCCCTTCCGCACCCCCGGCCCGCGCTTACCTGCAGCCTGGCACAGCCACAGACACTCGCCGTGGGCTCCCCGCGCTCGCTGCACGCAGGCCGGGGACGGGATGGACGCGGGGCGCGGGGGCACGGTGGGTGGCAGTGTGTTTTGGATTTTTTTTTTTTTTTTGGAGTTTGGGGAGGGGGCGGGGTGGGGGGGAAATCGTGCACGTCCCTGATGGTAGCAGCCCTCCTCCTGCACGAGCACAGAATGTCTAGCCGGCCGCGAACACCCCCACCGGCACCCCCCCTTCCCGTGCATGCGCGGTGCGGGCCAGGGGGAAGGCGCGCCGCCGGCTTGCGCAGGCACGGAACACGACCGGGCCTCTAAATGGGCAAGCGGGGAAAGGGTTAATCCGGGACCTTGAGACGCTTTCGTTGGAGTCTACGGGGCCGCCCCCGGAGGGCCCTGGCCTGCGCACGCGCGCGCACGCGCGCGGGTTGGGGCGCGCGGAGCCCGCGCGCGGGAGAAGGGGGTGGGCGGGACCGGGGCGGAGCTTAAGAGCGGAGGAGCGAATGCACGAGCGCCGCTCTCGGGCACCCGCCCCGCCTGCCGCTCCCGCCTCCCGCTCGGACTCCCGAGCTCCCGCCCGCGCCCTGCGCCGGCGCCGGCGCGGCACCGGGGACGCGGGAGCCCGGCGCTCCCGTGCGTGTGCATGTGCGTGGGCAGTGCCGCCCTCGGGCGCGCGCAGGCCGGGCGCCGCGGCTGCGGGGCTCGCCCGCGAGTTCCGGACGGGCGTTCCGGGCACCCTGTCTTCCGCGCTCGCCGGAGACTGCGAGACGCGCGCTCGCGGGCGTTGGGTCTTAGCGGGCATCGCCGCCGCATTTTGTCTATGGGCGAGTTATAGGAGCTCAGTAAGCGTTTGTAGAAGAGATGCAAAGGTGACAGCTTTTCATTTGGACTGTAAGGGGCGATCCCGATCCCAGGGAGGCAAGGGATCATACACACACGCATACCCAACAGCCCCAAAGCTCGGGAGCCAGTCAGGGACGCGCCCACGCTGCCGCATCTCCCCGGAAACTCGCAAGGAAAAGTCTCGGGGCTGGAGGCCGAATAGCCCATCCCTGGCGGTGGAGCCCCTGGGTTCGGGTTCTATTGCAGCTTCCTCGGAGAACTCTGATAACTCAGCGCCGTTCCTACATCCCTGTTGAGCAGAGTAACGACTCCTGTGCTGTGGGAGCATCATCGCTCCCATGCGGTGACGGTCCTGGCGAGTCCCTCCCGCTTCCCCGTTTTCTGCTCATCTACGCACAGGAAGCTGGACGCCGCTGCGGCTCCCTCGCGTCACTTGTGCAGCTTTATCACACTTGTTTTAACAGCGTTTCGCCAAAACATTCGTATTTCACATCTAAAAATTAGAGCAGGACCATCCTTGTGGGCTTGTGCGATAATTACAAAAATTAACGCTTGTAACGGGTCCATAATACACCTTGAAGAAATTATATTATGATTGTGTTAAATTCCAAAGAAATTCTGTTCGTCCCGAGGTGATTTGTAGTACTAACTGATGTCGGTTTCAACGTTTCCAAAAGTGCTTTTTATACACATCCTTTTTGATGTTCACAAAAGCCTGAGGGTCTACTGAATGAAGCGAGGTAGAATAGACCAGTTCTAAAGTCAGACATACTCAGCTCAAATAGTGGGTATATGATTTAGCTTCCCTAAACCTCACTTCTTGTTCTCTGATAAGAGCAGGAAATTGTGAGGATTATATGGAGTAATGCTCAATTAAGTGATTAGCTCAAATACTAGCACGATGGTGTTAAGTGACCTGCCAAGTCTGTCTGTTTAGTGGGTTTCAGTGGCAAGAACAGAACCAGAACCATCAGGGGTCAGGCCCACACTTCATCCCTAGGTGGCCCACGTCCCCTCTGATGCCAGGCTGGGCCTGATTATTCTTATATGTTTGTTGAGTCGCTAAGTGGTGTCCTTTGCAACCCCAGACTGTAGCCCACCAGGCTTCTCTGTCCATGGGATTTCCCAAAGCTTTTAAGGTTATATTTCAATCTTGTCTGTGTTTTTATAGGGGGATAATAATAGCAGTATATCATAGGAGTATGTTATCAAGCGATAAAGCTGTCATTTCATAGAGCAGTGTGTGGGCATAGCTCTCTTAGTTACGGTTCATCGTTCGATGCAAACACTCCCTGCATACCGCTTAATTGCATAGCTTTATATACTCATTCTGCATATATTGGTTACCTATCTACTATGTAAAGACTGTCTCTTGGCATATGGCTAGGTAAAGTCTTTCAGGATTTGGCTAATCTGATCCAATTAAAATGGCTCAGAAGAGTTGTTGAGCAGCAGAATGCAGTTCTCAAGTGACAGATCCTTGACATCTTGATTTTGTATGAATTATTCCTCTTTTTCATTTGCTTTTTTGTGCTCATCGCCTGGGCTCTGACCGACTGTCCCTTGCTCCATGGGAATCATGGGGTGAGTGTAAACGAAAGAGGAAATTCCGTGGGCTGGAGGAGGGAGGAGGGGAAGCTACAAAGGAAGGGCTTGACCCAGACCCGGCACCTCGCCTTACACAGCAGCCTTACCTCGGTGCCACCCAGCATCCCTTAGGCCCTCCATAAATACGGGCTGACAGGTAAGTGACGACTCACACAGTACTGTGCGGAGTTACAAGGACACGCTGTGGGGTTGATGTGGGCTCAGGAGCTTTCTGAAACTCACAGATCTGAGGCCCTTGAAGGAAGTCTTCTGCCTCTCCTGCTCCAAATGCTGTCACTCTGTGGGACTCTCAAGCCAACAACTATGCTGGGAACACACTGTTCCTCCCCCTAGGGTGCTCATGGCTGCCTCCTAATTGGAACCTGCTTGTAAGGCGGGGACCTCCCTGGTGGTCTAGTTAAGAATCTGCCTGCCAATGCAGGGGACATGGGTTTGATCTCTGGTCTGGGAAGTCAACTAAGCCCTGTGCCCCAACTACTGAGCCTGTGTCTAGAGCCCGGGAGCTGCAACTACTGAACGCATACATTCTGAACCCATACAAAGCCTGCATTCTGGATCCTGGGCTCTGCAACAAGAGACACCACCGCAGTGAGAAACCTGTACACCACAACGAAGACCCAGTATACCTGAGAATAAATAAATAAATAAAAATCTAAAAAAAATTAATTGTAAGGCAGGAGTCTGGGGCGCCAGGGCCTAGAGTGGCTTTGGAATGGCCCCTGAGGGACATGGGTGATGTTAGATCATTTGCATGGAGTTGATGTCTTTATCACACTGACCTTGGGCCCTCTGATCAGTGGAAGATATGCAGAAAAGTGGGCACATGTGTTCTGAACAGAGGCTTTGAGAAGCAGCTTATGTTCCTCTCTTTCGCCTGGGTTTGTGCGGTCTTCCGTGAGGACTGGGCCTAGGTTGCCACTGTCTCGTCTGCCTGGGCCCTCAAATGACAAGCAGGCCTCAGAGAAGGAAGCTGACCTGAAACCCAAGCCCTGCCAAGCCCAGGCAGGCGACAGCTCATCCACAAATTCGTGAGTGAGAAAGAAATGCTTGCTTCTTTAGGCGCCGGAAGGCTGTGTTTTATGCTTTGTCATTGCAGCCAAACGTAAAACACCTGCGCGAGGAACAGTGTCCCACCAAGTGCCAGGAGCACTCTCCCCTTGCTGCTCTGAAAACGCTGGACATGGTACATGAACAGGAAGCAGACTTAATCCAGGACGATGCGGAGGTAGGGAAACACACATTCAAACATGATCACATGAGTAATTTTACAACTGCACATTCTGATAATGCTACTAATAAAAAGGTACAAAGCTCAGAGTGTCATGAAACAGAGGAACTCATTCTGGTTGCGAACTCAGTGAAAGCTTCTTCGAAGATGGATATTTGAGACCAGAAGAGTGAGGGAAGACAGGCATCTTTGGGGTTGGGGGCTAGCATTTCAGGCAGACAGGGAATAGCATGAAGGAAAAGATGGAAGGGACTTGGTGGGTTGAGGCTCTAGGAGAGGACAGAGTGACCAAAGCTCAGTGGGCATGAGACAGGTCAGTGGAATAGCGGAGCTCAGCACATCTGGGGCTTTGCAGTCCATAGTGAGGGCTGTGCACAGTGAGTGCCATCAGAGGGTAAACTAACATTTACTTGGGTAAATATATTAATCTTATAACTAGGGTAAATGCACGCTATGGAAAGCAGATATAGACTTTGAATTTCAAATACCTCCAATGGTGTGACTGCTCATGTAAAACTTTTCTCATAGTTCAGGTTATGGGAAATGATTTTTTGACACCAGCAACTGAAATCCTATCTTTCTTTATCTAGGAAAAAAGTTAATAATTCACTCATGAAATTTTACTTTCAAATGAAATACATTCATCACACTATCCTAAGAAAAGACTCTGATCAAACTTCCATTTGAATGACTATATGAGGACTTAACAACAGCACTGAAATGAAATGAGTGAAAATGCTGAATTAGCGGAGATACAAAACACTACTCTGTTTGTGGATCAAGAGAAGAAACTTGTTATTAATAGAGAGCAACAATAGAAATACTATATACTATCTGGAAATCAAATAAAAGGAAAGCTAATTACTAATGAGATTCACATTTACAGAATACACATTTACAGAACATTATCCTTAGAATTATGTTCCCATGAGGTTTTCACTGGAGTTACTGTATAAACACTTAAATGATAGCAATGAAACCAAAAGAGAAAAAGCTCAAACTCATTTTAGAAGAAAGATCAAAAATTATTATTGCTGTGTTTCTGGATGATTTCAGGGTCTTTTTAAGAACAAAAATACCTTAATTATACTACCTAGAAATAGAATAAAATGGAAGCAATTAATTGATAAGATTCACATTTAAAGGATCTACAGTTATAAAACATTATTCTAAGAATTCTAATTATATCAGGCTTCCACTTGAACCACTGTATTATCTCTTAATTAACAGCAATAAAAGTAATGGACAAAAAAAGTTTTCTTCAGTAGAAAGAAATATAGTTGCTATATAGTTCTGTATCTTCAGAAATACGCTTATTGGAAGATGCGTCTGCTTACAAGATACTTCACTCTTGTTTTCCAGCTTTGTAGATACAAGATTTAATTGAGCCCTTGCTATGGACATTTCTTGTTGCCCATTTTGGTTATGCTGGGCCAGGGAATTCCCTTGGTGAAGTGAATTTCTGGGGAGGTTTATTCTCATATTCGAGAGAATGAGAAGAACAGGGTATCCTGAGGAACTGCCTCTTGGAACTTCTCTGTCATACCTGACCTCTAAAGAGAGAACCTAAGCTAACAGCAACCTTTCAGGTGGGAGGGGTGAATCAAAAAAGTTCCAAACATCTTCCAAGGTAAGGAGCACAAGGACAAGCTTTACTTTGCCCATGGGGAAAAACTGTTGAACAAAGATGGATTGGCTGCTACCATATGACCCTGCAATCCCACTCCTGGGCATATACCCAGAGAAAATCATGGCCCCAAAAGACACATGCACCCCAGTGTTCACTGAAGCACTATTTACAATAGCCAAGACACAGAAGCAACCTAAATGTCCATCAACAGAGAATGGATAAAGAAGATGTGCTACATGTATACAATGGAATATTACTCAGCCATTAAAAAGAATGAAGCAATGCCATTTATAGCAACAGGGATGGACCTAGAGAATGTCAAACTGAGTGAAGTCAGGCAGACAGAAAGAGAAATATTATATGACATTCCTTATATGTGGAATCTAAAAAGAAATGATACAAAGGAACTTACTTACAAAACAGAAAGAGACTCACAGACTTAGAAAACAAACTTATGGTTGCTGGGGGGAAGGGATAGTTAGGGACTTTGGGAAGGTCACGTACACACTGCTATATTCAAAATGGATAACCAACAAAGACCTATTGTACAGCACATGGAACTCTGCTCAATGTTATGTGGCAGCCTGGATGGGAGGGGAGTTTGGGGGAAAATGGGTTCTTGTATATGTATGGCTGAGTCCCTTTGCTGTTCACCTGAAACCACAACATTGTTAATCAGCTATACCCCAGTACAAAATGTTTTTGATGTTAAAAAAAAGATGGAGTTGGCTGAATGAAAGGATCCTTCCCCTATAGGCTTGAACTTGGTGGGGAATCTGGTCTACCCTGGGTAGACCTTCACACCAAGACAGACTTTGTCTTCCTCCTCTTGAAGCTGGTCATCCAGAGGATGCTCTCATGGTTCTCTTGGGTTAACATTAGAGGAAGCTGGGTGAAAGGTTTATAGGAACACTTTATATTTTTGATAACTTCTGTATATATATTATTATGTCAAAACAAAAAGATTCTCTGTGTAGGTAATTATTTTTCTCTGGTTTCTTTCAAGACTTTTTCCTTGTTTTAGTTTTCAGCATTTTAATTATGATATTTCTGGGGATGCATTTTATTAAGATTATCTTATTTGGGATTTACTGAGCTTCTTGAATCTGCAGGTTTATATATTTCTCTAACTGGGAGAACTTTTCAGCCATTATTTCTTCACATTTTTTTTTCAGCATCACATTCTTTCTCTTCTGAGATTCTAATGATAGAGACATTGGATTAAAATTTTTTTTTCTCTTAGGATTATAAGGCTTCTCATTTTTAAAAATATTTGTTGCCCTCTTGCTCAGACTGAATAATCTCTATTGCTCTCTCAAGTTAACTGATTTGCCCTTTTTCACCTCCAATCTGCTAGTTAGCCGACTCAGTGAGATTTTTCATTTCAGTTGTCTATTTCAGTCTAAAATTTACGTTTTTTTCTTTTAGTCTTCTATTTCTTTTCTGAGACTTTCTAGTTTTGTATTTAAGAGTGTTCCTAATTGTTTGTTGGAGAATTTTAATAAAACTGCTTCTAAGTCTTTGTTACATAATTCCAACATCTTTGTCATCTCACTTTTACTTTCTGTTGACTGTCTTTTTAGAAGTGAATTGAGATTTCCTGGGTCTTTTCACACAGAGTAATTTTGAACTGATTTTAAATACTATGTTATAAGACTCTGGGCCATGTGAAATCCTATGGGAAAATGTTGATTTCTTTTTCTTTAACTTTTAGCAGACAATCAGCTAGGTTACATTCTGGTCAGTCTTTAACATAGGCTCAGAGGGCTCTTGCTTGGTATTGTGTGCTGTGTCCTCAGTCAGTGTCTGACTCTCTGAGACCCCTTGGACTGTGGCCTGCCAGACTCCTCTGTCCATGGAATTTTCTAGGGAAGAATATAGGAGTGGGTTGCCATTTCATACTCCAAGGGATCTTCCCAACCCAGGGCTAGAATCTAGGTCAACCCACATTGTAGGCAGATCCTTTACCATCTGAGCCACCAGGGAAGCCCCCTTGCTTGGTATATTTGGATGCTATTTGGATCTGTCACAAGTGTTCTCATGCATTGGCCAGCATAGGACCTGGGCGGCAATCAGTAGTTCAGGATCAGATCCTTCCACATGCAGCTTGAAGGTGAACCTAGGATTTATAAACAGCTTTATGGCATTGCTTTCCTGGATTTCTTTCTTTCTGTGACTGCCTGGTAACTTCTGCCTTGCTGGGGCTCCTTTCTCTATCCTTCAACCAGGAATTGGGGGCACCTGCGTGGCTGCCCCTGCATCGAGAGCCAAGCAGTAGAAGAATCAGAATGAAAAAAAAAATTGGCTTGGTGATAAGGTTGCTTGTTTTCTGATACATTTATTTCAAAGAGCTATGTCTACATTTCCTCCTCAGGACTGCTTTTCCCTTTCCAACATATTTTTCTGTGTAGTTTTATTTACATTCAGTTCTATGTATTTCTTAAGTTTCTTTACGACTTCCTTTTTAACTCATGTTATTTAGTAATCCAAGTGTGATAAATGTTATTTTGTTTCTAATTATATGGAAATTGTTTGAGTTATCTTTTCTTGGGTAGCTTCTTATATTGAAAGAATATAGTAAGAAGAATTTTTATATTTATTTTGTGTGTGTTAGTTGCTCAGTCACGTCCAACTCTTTGCGACCTCATGGACTGTAGCCCGCCAGGCTTCTCTGTCCATGGAATCATCCAGGCAAGAATATTGGAGTGGGTTGCCATTTCCCTCTACAGGGATATTTATTTTACCTTTATCCAGATTTACAGAGGGGCTTCCCAGGTGGCACTAGTGGTAAAGAACCTGCCTGACAATGCAGGAGACACAAGAGATGTGGGTTTGACTTATTTGTCGGAAGATCCCCAGGAGGAGAATATGGCAACTCACTCCAGTATTCTTGCCTGGAGAATCCTATGGACAGAGGAGCCTGGAAGACTACAGTCCATGGTTTTGCAAAGAGTCGGACACGACTGAAGTGACTTAGCATGCAACTTTACCAGCTGTTAACATTTTGCCACCGTTTGTTTAATGTTTGTTGAAGAGGAAATGGCAAAACACTCTAATTTAACGATGACCATATTTTTCCAGGCAGATTCTAGCAAGGCTTCAGTCTCCTGGAATTAAAATCTTCTAAGGGGAAGTGACAGTAGTGGGTGGATCATGATGGCAACAAAGAGGGGTAGTAGGTTGGATAGTTCGATGATCAGATGGTCACAGCTATGCGCTTTTATGGAGAAGAGAGGGGGAAAGGTTTGGGAAGAGAAGGTGGGCACCTCTCAGCTCTAGGCAGGAGCACAAACAGTCACCCTCCAGAGGGGTACAGGGAACCACATCCTCTGGTGAGGACCAGTGTCCAGCAGATGCCTGAGAGCAGTCCTTGTCAGTCTTGGCTACTCACAGGCATCATCTGGGGGTTTTTAAAGATACTTCCCCTGTGGTCTCACCCTCAGAGTTTCTAATTAATTGTGTTGGGGGGTAGACTGAGTAATCTGGAGTTACAACAGCTCTCCAGGTGATCAGAAGGTACAGCCACCCATGAAAAATCAGCAAAGAGGAGGGGGCCAATCAAGGACATTCAGAGTGTCAAGAGATTTACATAAGATGATTCTTTTAAGATATTAACACAGTTCCTGGAACAGAGTCTGCTGTTGGCTTCCCTCTTCAGGCTCCAGTGCTTAACTTCTGGTATGACTAAGAAGGGAACATTTGCTCTGCAGGACAGGGTTGACACTAAATGGATAAGGACATCTCAGTGGAATTCTTCACTCCATCATGTTAATATCTCTACAGCCCTCATCCATCTTTCATGATCGGCTCATAGTTCTTTCCAGAAATGAGCCATTCTTCAGCTTCCATGCCTTACAAATGAGCCGGCAGATGAGGTCAAGTGGAATAAGTAGGAAGTTCATTTTCTCCTCTTAATCTAGTTGACGACTCACACAGATTTGTCTGCATAGCTAGATACCACTTTGATTCTAAATTCTGTGAATCAAAGAATTCATCCTTTGGGATGAATAGGTTGAGCATGAATTTCAGCCAGTTAATCTATTAGCTGCTACAATATTCAAACTGTAAAATAATAAATGTAACAGATGACCCTAAATATTCCATGACTATCTTTATGCTTAGGGAATAAGCTAATATATTTTCCCATGCTTCTCTTATCTGATATTAATAAAAGTCACAGTCTCAATCGCCAGTTAAAAGAGGAACAATTCAACAGGAGTCCTAAGAAATTCATCAAGACACATAGATCTTTTCAGAGTCAATATTTGAGCCAATTCTGTAATAGGAAAAGGAAGTAATCTGACAGATTATGTCATTGGCTTCTCCTACTGTGTCCTCAGCTTTGGAGGGAAATTGTTTATCTTTCTAAATAGATCTTTTTGGAAAAATCTACACTATATTTAAGGGCTTCCCTTGTGGCTCAGATGGTGAAGAATCTGCCTGCAATGTAGGAGACCCAGGTTTGATCCCTGGGTCGGGAAGAGCCCCTGGAGAAGGGAATGACTTCCCACTCCAGTATTCTTGCCTGGGAAATCCCATGGACAAAAGAGCCTGGTGGGCTATCATCCATGGCGTGGCAAAGAGTTGGACACAACTGAGTGAACACACACTCGATTTTCTAAAGAAATAAATACATATGTATTCCAGTTTTCTAAACTTTGGCCTCTAATTTCACTCAAGTGATGAGTGAGCAGGGAAGCCCACATAATACATGGACCACAGCAGATTAATTTTATGCTTTTCCCATAAGCCATGTGTTCTGCATGCATTTGTAGATTTATGATAGATTTTACCAGTCTACTAAATATCTCCATTCTCGGCTACAGTTATCCATTGAAGACAAATAGATCATATTTTACTTTAGAATAAAAAGAAATACATGAACAATCCAATTTCCAAAAAAAGAACAGCAATGTATTCAATTATGGGGCCATCAAGAATGAGACAGCTGCTTACAGGAACCCATGAAACTGGACTGAGAACAGGAGAAAAGTTAGAGAAGAAAGAAATGAACAAAGAGAGTGGAGGAGAAAGAAGGAACTGCTGGGCAGCAGGCGATCCATGTCATCCACAAGATTTTGTAGTTGCCTTATTTCTTTTTATTGTTGTTCACGAAGTCATGTCCGACTCTGCTACCCCATGGACTGCAGCATACCAGCCTTCCCTGTCCTTCACTATCTCCTAGAGTTTACTCAAACTCATGCCCATTGAGTCAGTGATGCCATCCAACCATCTCATCCTCCATTTCCTTTTGTGATCACTCAATTTTAAACCTGAGGAGCAAGTGGGGCTTATCAGACTTGGAAATTAATATTCAAATGTTTTCATAATGAATAGAGTACTGAATACACCCTGTACTGATACATTGCCTTTGCATGTGTGTGATACCTACACACTCACTGATCATTGTTATGGCCCCTGTGCGTTTCCATTTTAGAAGGGAAGCGACTGTTACAGGATTTAATCCAGAAGTCCTTCCATATGGCCTACTACCTCATTTTACAGACGAAAAGACAAGAAACTAGAGATGTTAGCACCAGCACTTGTGGCTAGTTACTGGTACAGCCTAGAAACAATCTCTGGTCACCTGGTCCTGCAGACCTGCTTGCTGGCTTCTTGAGGGTAAATAATAATAATGTAAACAGTGAATGCCTGTACAGTAGTCATCATGAGTCAGGAAGTCTTCCAAACGCTTCACATGTATTCATTCATGTATCCTTACAACACTCCAAGAGGTAAGCATCCCCATTTACAAGTGATAAAATTGGAGCACATCGAAATTAAAGAATTTGTCAAACATCATCCACCCAGCAAATGGCCGGCCAAGGATCTGAACCCAGATCAGCTCACTCCAGGATCTCTTAACCACTATACCAGTCTGCCCTGACTCAAAAGGTGATTTTCTTGCCTCTTAGCTTCATTTTCACTCTCATGAATAGAAAGCTTTAAACTGTTGTTATTGTCTCAAGCTTTCAAAGGAGCCTCAGGTTGCTGGCTGTTGACAACATGGAAGAGATTCTCCCAAGTTGAGCTGAAATAATTTTGCTCTCTTGAGCCCACTGGGACAGTTGCTGAGTTTCTCCTTACACTGGTCCCCTCCACCTTTGCCTTCACAGTGCATTGAAAAGGGGCTCCTGGATCATACATTAACTCTAGAAATGTCCCACTTCTGGGCATATATTTAGAGAAAACTCTAATTTGAAAAGATACACACACCCAGTCTTCATTGCAGCCCTGTTTACAATAGCCGAGATATAGAAACAACCTAAATGTCCAACAACAGAGGATTGTATAAAGATGTGGTACATATAGACAATGGAATATTACTCAGCCATACAAAGAATGAAATAATGCCATCTGCAGCAACGTGCATGGACCTAGAGATGATCATACTAAGTGAAGGAAGTCAGACAGAGAAAGACAAATATTGTATGATATCACTCATGTGGAATCTAAAATATGACACAAATAAACTTATTTCCAAACTGGACTCACAGACATAGAAAACAAACTTATGTTTTCCAAAGGAAATCAGTCCTGAATATTCATTCATGGAAGGACCGATGCTGAAGCTGAAGCTCCAATACTTTGGCCACTTGATGCAAAGAGCTGACTCATTGGAAAAGACCCTGATGCTGGGAAAGATTGAAGGCAGGAGGAGAAGGGAGCGACAGAGGATGGGATGGTTGGATGGCATCACCAAATTGATGGACATGAATTTGAGCAAGCTCCAGGAGCTGGTGATGGACAGGGAAGCCTGGCATGCTGCAGTCCATGGGGTAGCAAAGAGTTGGACACGACTGAGCGACTGAACTGAACTGATGTTTTCCAAAGGGGAAAGCTATCGGGGTTGGGGGATGGGAGAGGTTAAATTGGGAATTTGGGATTAGCAAATACAGACTACAATATGTAAAATATAAACAGCAAGGACCTACTGTATAGCACAGGGACCTATATTCAATATCTTATAATAAGTTATAGTAAAAATGTGAAAAAGAATATATATTATATATATAAATGAATTACTTTATTGTGCACTAAAAACTAATGCAACATTGTAAATCAACTATACTTCAATTAGAAAAAAGAAAAGAGGTTTCGATTCAGTCATTCTCTTCAGAAACGCATATTGAGCACCTGCTATACATAAGGGGTTGAGGACAGAGCTATGAGCAAGATAGACATAATCCTGCTCTCAGGGAGATTGTCATTTGTTCATGGTAGGGAAGTGGGGACGGAAATTTGAGATGGTAGAGAGAACATGTTCTCACCATACCAGCACAAAGGAATTAGCTGCTGAAGAAAAAAAAAAGATGTAGCAAATTGGAGCTACAGAAATAGTCACCCCAAATAGATTAATAAGTTCATGATTAAATGCTAGGTAGGATCCTGGTAATGTTTTAGAAGAGACAGTCATCATGACTATGACCATAGTAAGTTCAGTAACAGTGGCATAGACAACGTAAGTGTCACTTCATTTCTAATATCCCTTAAAAGAAATCTGTTTGCCAAAGTTTGTTTCCCAAATTTCAAAGGGAGGGGCCCTTATCATATCTGTATTTTAGGGGAAGTAAGTTGCAGAATGTGTGAAATTCAAGAGGGCACACATTCTTTTCTGGTCCCAAATAATCCTCTATCCTCCAAAGACAAAAATTTCCGAATGTACCTTACAACATCCTGCCGGTCTCCGGAAGCTGAAAATATTTTAGTGCCTGAGATTTAAGCTAAAAATAATTCTTTCATTTTTATCTGCTGACAAGAGGGAGCTTATGATATCTTCTTTAATAGATAAAAGTCCATGGAATGGGTTATATCTGATAACTTATCTTTAAAAATCTTCATGCAGAAGGCTGACTTTATTTTGAACTTCCAGCTCGTGGGCATGCATTCCTACTGTTCAGATTTCATTATTTATGATTCTCATAACTTTAAGAATAGGCAGTTAGACAGGAAATAGAGGCAATTACTTAGTCTCCTAGTCAGCATTTTTATTTATTTATGCTGACTCATAAATTCCTTGATATGGTCACATCATGCCAACTCTTCCTTAATTTGCATGCAGTCCCAAGAAGGAATTATGACCCTGAAATCACAGCCAGAAATCTCTCTTTCAGCTTCTATGACTCCATAGGGCATCCATGGATAACCAGTTTGTCATTTGTTCATTTTTGGCCTTTGCTATTATTTTGTCCCCACACAAATCTCTCGCCAAATGTTTCTGAAAGCAGCACAGTGGTTTTCTCTTGGAACAACCCACTGTTGGATGCTTATATTTCTTCAGCCGTCAAATTCAGTAACTTGGTCTGAACTGCTATAGCTCTAATCATGAGTAAATCAACGCTTCATGCAAAATTTCTCATTTTTATCGTCAAGGTGTTAAATGCAATTGAGAATCATAAAAAGATTTATTCCCCTGCCGAGTACAAAGGACAGTAATCGAGTATACCCAGAATCATTATAGTCACCACAGCAGCCAGACAGACCTGGAATCCAAGTGATCTTTAAAATCTGTCATGCATCTCAAGTCTTTTTTTTTTTTTTTTTTCTGCCACACTTTCTGGTCTTAGAAAAACAAATATTCATCTCCATAGCCTTTAGTTGAGGTGGTCACTATGATTTCTGTACAGTGCTATGAAATTAACATTCACATGTATATTTCTCGTGGGTCCCCTGTATGTACAGCATGCTATTGGGAGGGCATTGGGTTGGTAGAGCTGATATTTTAGAAATGGAATAACTGAGGCTGGGAAGCTAAATGACTCATCTAGGATGATAAAGGTACCAAGCAGCACTGAGGATGCTAGAATCCTGACTCCCTGACCACACCCCCTTCTCTGTACTCCCTTCAACAAACCAAATAAAACAAATGAAATTAGGAAGTAGAGGCGATGTGTCTGACAATGGACAAAAGGACCTTGTTGCTGGGATGGACAAGCAAATGTAACCTTTAGTTTAGTTCTGTTAAAATACCACAATCCTCTAATTTTCATTTGATGTCTGTAGTTCCTGTAGTTTCTTCCACTCCTTTCACCAGTTGCATTGGACAAACATACCCTTTGGCTGAATGTTGCATTTTCTTTCAGACAATGAAAACAGTATGGGCTTTAGAATTTATCAACCTAGGTTTGAAGTTCAATTCTGTTACTATTTGTATGACCTAAGGGCATGGAAAAAAAAAAAAAAATCTCTTCCAAGCAAAAGAGAGGGCTTCCCTGGTGGCTCAGTGGTAAAACAGTTCGCCTGCCGACACAGTAGACACAGGTTTGATCCCTGGTCTGGGAGGATCCCACATGCCATGGAACAACTAAACCTGTGCACAACTACTGAGCCTGTGCTCTAGCGCCTGGGAGCTGCAGCTGCTGAAGCCCAGGGACCCTAGAGCCTGTGCTCCACAAGAGAAGCCACGGCAATGAGAAGCCCGCGCACCACAACCAGGAAGCACCTCCCACTCGCCCCAACTAGAGAAAAGCCCAAGCAGCAGTGAAGACCCAGCACAGCCATAAATAAATATAAAATTAGTCTTAAAAAGAGGGTAGGTGAATGAAAATTCACCTCATCAAACTGCTGGAATGTTTTTAATGATAGTTCCATGTACGCACAGTGCCTGCCCCAGTGAAGGTAATCCACATGTGTAAATGCCGTTCCTTTGATATGACCACATTCTGCCTTTGGCGTACATTAGATTATGTGCTTGTTTCCTAGCTACAGTGCGTTGCAGTGAAGGCCAAGAGACTAAGGGGAAAACAGGGCTAAGATGAATTCAATACACATCCTCTAAGTATAATACTTATGTGTATCCACCTGATGAAGCATCTATTAAAGCACCCAGAACCTCCTACTGGAGCAAAACTCTTAGTAATTTATGTTATTGTTATTTAGTCACTAAGTCATGTGCAACTTTTTTGAGACTCCACAGACTGTAGCCCACCAGGCTCCTCTGTCCATAGGATTTCCCAGGCAAGAATACTGGAGTGGGTTGCCTTTTACTTCTCGGGCTGACCATCATGATCCAACCTGTGTCTCCTGCACTGCAGGTGGATTCTTTACCACTGAGCTACCAGGGAAGCTGGTCTGCAAATTTAAGACTTACATTAAGAAAATGGTGAACAATACAGAGATACTTTCAATCCAGAGCCACAAACACACATGAAAGGCTTTGTGAACCTCAGTGTACCTGGTTAGTCTACCATTCCCTCGTTTATTAAATAAACATTTACTGAGTTCCTATTATGTGCCTGGCTTCCTGGAGCCTGTGTTTCCAGGTAAAGAAGCATCCAAGAGTTAGGATGGGCATTCTTGAGTTCTAATGTGTCTCTGGTAGGCGGGGAAAGATGGGCTTCAAGTAAACTTGGAATCCGTGTAATTTCACATTGATCTGAGACTGAGTCCCTAGAACTGTGGAACTGTTTCATGATGGCAGGTGTCCAGAAGGGGGAGCTAGCCCCTTCCGGTCCATGTCACCAGTGCTATTTCAATCAGATTTAGGGGCTGGGGCTTCCCCAGTGGCTCAGACGGTTAAAAAATCAACCTGCAATGCAGGAGACCCAGATTCGATCCCTGGGTCGGGAAGATCCCCTGGAGAAGGGAATGGCTACCCACTCTAGTATTCTTGCCTGGAGAATCCCACTAACAGATGAGTTGGCCGGCTATAGTCCATGGAGTCACAAAGAATCAGACTAACAACTGAGCGACTAACACTTTCACTCTGGGCTTACCTATTGTGACCTTCTAAGCAGCTGGCCCCAGAGATCTAGACACATCTGGGTAAATGGGAAAACGACATAAGAATGTTCCTTCCAATTTTAATCATGAATGTCAAAGGTAAAGGAAGCCTTAGATTACCTTACCCTTGCCTCTGTTTTATAGATAAGGAAACTGAGGCTCAGAGAGGCAGAGACTTGCCTTACATATGCAAGTGTGCATCATATTTATACTAAGAATTATCTGTTGCTTATCTGAAATTCAAATTTAACTGAGCACCCTGTGTTGTTATTTGCTGAATGTGGTAACTCTAAGCCTGAGTCATCATGTCCAACAAAATAAAATGTTAATCCAGTGTAAGTTTTGAAATAGTGTGTTCAGCCCTGTTCCTACAGTCATTTTTAAAGGTCTGAGTAGTATTCTTAACTCATATTATTTGGGGATCTGTAACTTCAAGGATGGGCTTCCCTGATGGCTCAGATGGTAAAGAATCTGCCTGCGATACAGGAGACCCAAGTTCAGTTCCTGGATCAGGAAGATCCCCTGGAGAAGGGAATGGCAACCCACTCCAGTATTCTTGCCTGGGAAATCATCCCATGGACAGGGGAGGCTGGTGGGCTGTATAGTTCATGGGGTCGCAAAGAGTCAGAAATGACTGAGTGAATAACAACTTCAAGGATACCTTTCTTTTGTTGCAACGCAAATGAATTTTAATAATGATCTGAGATCACTTATATAATTGTAATTAAACTTAAGTATTTGTAATATATATATCTGCCCTATTGAAGAATAATTCTAATTGGTAGTGGGCCCTGTTCTTTTTCAGAATTAATCTGATAACCATTGAGAAAGAGATTGACATGACATTCAACTCCAAAAATGACTGCATCAGAGGTTCTATGATACATTTTCAGTGCCTCACCGATCAAGAGGCTAGTGATTGAAATCTCTGGGACAGTGTCAGCAAGGAACCCATCCCTTGCTGTTTCACAAAAGCCAACATCCCAGTAATGACTGTTTCTTCTTGTAACAAAAAAGACAGTAAAATCAAAGGGGAAATATTCAAAGTACAGCGAAAAGAATTGGCATCAGAAAAGACGACGAGTTGACTGGAGGAAAGTAGGAAAAGATTTTTGAAGTTCTCCACTGTGGGGGCATTCTACAACCACTGGTTTTGTCTCCTTTTTTCCTCAAGATTTTATTATATTGTTTTTTTATTCTGTGTTAGTTTCTGCTGCACAGTGAAGTGAATCAGCCATATGTATACATAAATCCCCGCCTCTTGAACCTCCCTCCCACCTTTCCCCCACCTCACCCCTCTAGGGCATCACGGAGTACCGAGCTGAACTTCCTGTGCTTTATAGCACGTTCCCACAAGCTGTCTGTTTTACACCTGATAGTGTATAGATGGCAATACAAAGGAATGAAACTGGGTCATTTGTAGAGATGTGGATGGACCTAGAGTCCATCACATAGAATGAAAAAAGTCAGAAAAACAAATATTGTATATTAATGCATATATGTGGAATCTAGGAAAATGGTGCAGATGAACCTATTTCCAGGGTGGCAATAGAGATGCAGATATACAGGATGGCTTTGTCTCTTATCCAGTTTCCTTCCCTATAGTACTAACCCTGTGCTTCCTGGGTGTCTGCAGGAAACCAGCAGTAAGAGAAAAGGTTTCCACCTGTTAACATGTAAACTCAAGCAGCCCGCGTCTGCATGGAGGAACCCGTGACTCAGCGATGCTCAAAAGCAACGTCAGAGGTGAAGCAAACCTGCCTTCTCCAGATGCCTGATGACCATGTTCTAATAATCCACCCTGCAAGTTAGTGCCCATGGGCAAGTGCACAGGGCAGAGACGAGCCAGGACAGAAAACCCCTCAATGGGCGCAGTAGAAAAGACACAGGTTCAAAGGTTCTAAATTTTGGACATCACTCTACCAGCAAAGAGCTCTGATTCTAGACAAGTTCTTTAGCCACCCCCTTTATAGAATGATGAACCTGAACAAGACTAAGCACCCTATCCTATGAAGCTCCAAAGAACCTTAATTTAGCAATAATAATTACCTTTACTCCAAACCTTCACTTCCCTTGTCCATCTCTCCCCACAAACCTGACAAAGCCCTCATCTTCCATCAGCCCAAATCTTCCTAATCTTTGCATCACCACCCCCAGGCAGCTGAGAAGCATGGGAGAAAGTGTCTCTATTCAGAAGGTCGGCGCCACCCCAGACCTACAGCCTGCAGCCTCACACAGCAAAGGAGACCCTTGGCTTCAGGCGACTAGAGAACCCCTGGGCCCCTGCTCTGCAGACTCACTGCTGCCGCAAGGCTCTCGTCTTCCTGTCGCAGTAGAAGGGTCTCTCCCTAGATGATGCTCCACTGATTACCATTTCCAGGGTGTGTAACTTTCTTCCATTTTACTGAGGATTTCCTCAGCATAAAATGTTTATATAATCTAATATTAAAAAAAAAACACACACCACCTCCCTTGTCTGTCCTGATGGCCGTTTCCTTTCTTGAGTTAATCTCTTTGAAAGGGTGGTCTGTAACCATCATGTCCACTTTCTTATTCCAATTCCTTCTTTCAATCACTTAAAAAAATTATCTATTTTTAATTGAAGAAGAATTGCTTTACAATACTGTGTTGTTTTCTGCCCTACATCAATATGAATCAGCCATAGGTATACATATGTCCCCTCCCTCTTCAACCTCCCTCCCCCCTCCCACCCCATCCTACCTCTCTAGGCTGTTAGGGAGCCCCGGTTTGAGTTCTGTGAACCATACAGCAAATTCCCACTGGCTATCTGTTTTACACATGATAGCGTATATGTTTCACTCACTTGTACCTGGCTTCTGCCCCAGCCACCCCAAATCATCACTGCCTTATTGCTGAAGCCAGTGGACACATTTTAGCCCTCAGGCCTAAAATAGCGCTTACACTGAAATGTCCTTTCTGTTGTCTTTTATGATCTCTCTTTCCCTTAAATGTTAATCTCTCCCGCGTAGTGTCTCAAGCTCTTCTTCCCTGGTTGGATTAATGTGCAACTTTCTAGCTCTCATTTTTCCCAAACTGAACTAGTCATCCAGCTTCTTAAACCCTCTACATTCTCCTCAATGTGAGGGAGCAGCAGTTGCTTGATCACCAACATCAGAAACCTTTGCACCATCCTTAAATTCACCATTTCTCTCACCTTCATTGCAATTGATCACTGAATCATATCAGTTCTGCCTCTGCAATGTTACCTTCATTATCAGGCAGATCTGAGTTTGTTATCACCACCAACCATAACATCGCACTGAAAATTTTAGAGGTTCCAGAGAACCAAGAGGGTACAGCCCAGCTCTGCACTGTGGTCCTCAAGGCCTTCTGAAAGCCACCTCTTACATACCACACTGACCCAGCCACTCTCTGCTGTTGTGCTCTCTATTTTTGTCCAAATGGGTGCCTGTGGTCTTCAAAATGTCTCCTGCTGGTACTCACCCAGGGCCTCTGCACATGCTTCTCCGTCTGCTGAACTCTCTCACTGCTTCTCTGACTCGTATCTACACAGGCTTCAGACTCTGTTCTGGTGTGTTCTCCACCAAAAGTCTTTCTTGGTGTCCCAGGCTAGGTTGGTCTAGCCCAGTACCTGGAATATAGCAAAACTTTGGAAGTTCAATCATCTTCTTCCATGATTTTCTCTTTTAAACAATTCAATTTACCCTAATTTCATATGCCTGGCCTCTAAAGTATCTGGTTGGCCAAAAAGTTCCTTTAGGGTTTTTCCTGTGACATCGTATGGGAAAACAAACTTTCTGGCCAACCCAATACCTGAACTTTATTTGTGCTTTACTCTCTGTTCTTTGAGTCTTTATCCCAATTTCAAAGGGGAAGATCCCCTTATGCTTAAGATAATGCTCAAAAGAGGATGGTAGGAGGGTGAAGGTAGTCAGTTTTCTGCTTCTGTAGGTGGAGCTGAGGAAGAGTGGGTATTACTCTGCTCCCCACATGTTGGAGAATTGATGTGGATAATCAATAGTCAACTGAGACCAAAGCAACCTCAGAAACTCAAGACAGATGATGATGAACAGTACACAGTAATTGCATAAATGAATCTCACAGACTCAGTGTTGAACAACAGAATCAAGACACAAAAGAATAATACAGTGTCGCTTAAACTAGTGACATACTGAATGTGAATTTCCAAATTTAATAAAAACTACTACACAGATTTTCAAAGTTCCACCATTTTACACTACTTATAGTAGTTAAGAGTTCCAGTTACTCCACATTCTCACCTTTTCTCCTGTTTCTTTTCTCCAATTAAAAGAAAAATTAGCCCTTCTGAGGTATATGTGTGTAATGTACAGTGTATTGTTTTAATTTGCATTTTCCTGTTTACAAGTGGTGGTGTTGGTAAAGAATCATCCTATCAATGGAAGAGATGCAAGAGACCCAAGTTTGATCCCTGTTTTGGGAAGATCCCCTGGAGGAGGGCATGGCAGCCTACTCCAGTATTCTTGCCTGGAGAATCCCATGGACAGAGGCACCTTGTGGTTACAGTCCATGGGGTCACAAAGAGTCGGACACGACTGAGCAACTGAACTTTTCCTGTATGAGTTTTATGGTCCCCTGTTGAAGAAGCCTTTCCTTATGTCATACTAAACATTTGTATTATATTTTCCTTTCACATTTATATCTAAAATTAAACTAAATTGATTAATGTGTAGTGTGGTGTCGAGGTCAAGATTCATTTTGTATGTTTGGATATCTAATCATCCCAACAACTTTTATTGAACAGGTCATTTTTTTCCCACCTTGCTTAGCTGTGTGACCTTTTTCAAAAATCAATCATCCATGTAAGTGTAGCACTGATTGTAGATTCTCTGATCTATTCCTCTGTTGTATGTGGTGTATTTGGCTATCTTTGCAGAAAAACGACACTCCCTTAATTACTATAGCTTTGTAATAAATCTTCTTATTCAGTAGAGTAAGCCCCCTTTTTTTCCCTTCAATATTTTTTTCAGTATTCTTGGCCCTTTGCATTTTCAAATGAAATTTACAACCATCTTGTAAGTTTTATACAAAAGAAACTGCTAGCCTTTTTCAATGAGATTTTATTAAATCCATAAATCTATTTAGGGAGAATTAACTTCCTTAACTTTAATCCATTTATATGAATTTCATGTCTTATATCAATATTTCCAAATTTTTAATCCATTAACATGTCATTTCATTTATTTTGGTCTCAATAATTTTTCTTTAGTTTTTGGTATGGTTGTTTTGCTCATTTTTATTTTGACTTATTTTTAAAATTTCATAAATTTATGCTATTTTGAATTAAATAATTTAAAATCATATTTTTTAACTGTTTACTACAGGTAGGAAGAAATACATTTGGGCACTTGATGATTTTGCTAAATTCTAATTGTGTCTTATTTTGTATTTGCCTTGCATAATTATGTCATCTGCAAAGAAAATTTATTTTATTATTCCAATCTTTATGCCCTTTGTTTATTTCACTTATTTGTTTGCTTGTTTATTGCCTCGCTGTGGTGGCTAGGACACATTACAGTGTTAAGTGGTAAGATTGGGAACCTTGTCTTGTTTCCAACTCAGAGGAAAAGCTTTGTTTTACCATGAAGTATATTGCTTACTATAGGGTATTTGGTACTCTTTATTAGATTAGGGAGCTATTGTGTATTAATAATTTACAAAAAGTACTGAGCTTTCATGTTGAGTTTTATCAAATGCACTTCTATCTTTTTTTATGACCATATATGATCTTTTCTTTATTATGATAAATGAATTGTACTCATTACTTCTCAAGTGTTAAAAACAATCTATGTTCTTGGAATAAATCCAACTTGTTAGTGATGAATTATTTTTATATAACTTGGACTTGATTTATTTTTTTTTTTTTTGGTTTAGGATTTTACATTTATGTTTATTAGTGGTATTGTCTGTATGCATGCTTTGATTTTATGTAAACTTTCCCATAATAATAACGACTTCTTCCCAACAAGATGTTCTTGTACAAATGAAAATGTTCTCATTGCTTATGAACTGAATCATGTCCCCCTTGAAACTCATGTTATAAGACTCATACCCAATGTGACTGTATTTAGAGATAGGGTGTTCTGATGCTGGGAAAGATTGAAGGCAGGAAGAGAAGGGGATGACAGGATGAGATGGTTGGATGGCATCACTGACTCAGTGGACATGAGTCTGAGCAAGCTCTGGGGGTTGGTGATGGACAAGGAAGCCTGGCGTGCTGCAGTCCATGGGGTTATAAAGAGTTGGACATGACTGCAGTCCACAGGGTTACAAAGAGTTGGACATGACTGAGTGACTGAAATGAACTGAACTGAGGTCACATGAGTGAGGCCCTAATCCAATAGAATTGGTGGCCTTATAAGAAGAGGAAGATCTCTCTCTCTATCCCCTGGTGCATGTGCTGGGGAAAGATCACGAAAGGACAAAGTGAAAGGCAGCCAACTACAAACTAGGAGAAGCACTCTCATCAGAAACCAAATTTCCTGGCACCTTCATAATGGACTTCTAGCCTTTAGAGCTGTGAGAAAGTAAATATTTCTTGGTTAAGCCCCCCAGGCTGTGGTATTCCGTTATGGCAACCTGAGAAGACTAAGTAAGACATCACCTATAGCCAAAGAAGAGAGGTATAAAATCCCACCAGTTACATATTTATCTCGGGGTGTTGTGTGCTTTTTTTTTTTTTTTGGCCACTCAACATGTGGGATTTCAGTTCCCCAACCGGGGACTGAAACTATACTGCGGCAGTAGAAGTGCTGAGTCTTAACCACAGGACCACCGGGGAAGGCCCTCTGGGTGTCTTTAATTGCTTGTCTAGCTCATTACAACCCCCACATGAGTGTACTCTGATACAAAGACTAAACTGCAAAGGCAATAATCATGAAATTTCTTTGTACCAAGTAATATAGAAAATGAGAATGAAGGCAAAAATATTCAAATTCATGAAAACAAGAAAAAAAAATATGCCTAGCTGCTACAATCATTGTTTCTATTACTGATGGCAAGGTTATAGTTGATACTAACAATTTCATTTTTTCTACTAATTCCATGGTTCCTGGGCCATTTAGGGCTAGCACCTAAACTACTTGGGAATTTTGACTTGGTGAAGTAAATTGAAGTTTCATTTCTGAAGGGTTCTAATTCTTAATAGTCCTGTCTTTGCTAGGCTGCAGTCGTTTTCTGTTCACTTAAAAAAAATATTTATTTTATTTATGTATTTGGTCCCTCTGGGTCTTGGTTGCAGCAGTCAAGATCTTTTTTTCTTTTCAGTCTTAGTTGTGGTATGTGGCATCTAGTTCCCTGATCAGGTATCAAACCTGGGCCCCCTGCATTGGGAGCATGGGGTCTTAACCACTGGACCACAAGGGAAGTCCACGTTAACTTGTACAAATGGACAGGGAAGTAGTAAGAAGTGCCCCAGGAAAGTCTTCTCATGTCCAGATTTTATTCACTGATGTCATTTCATAGTAGAAATCAAAGTTTCACTGACTTGATCAGAATCCATTTCCCCAACTGGTCTCTGCTAGTCCAGGGACACAGAGACCTGAGATGGCCAGGTAGCACTCTGTGCTTCTAACCCAACACATCCTGCAATGGTGTCTCCTGGTGGAAGCATTCCTCCCTTGGGAAGTAAGACCGTGAACGAAATCGGCAGAAGCCAAATGTGTAGGAATTAGAAGCAAAAATTCTAGGAGTGGCTTATTAGATTTGATAGTGAGAAGAGCCACTCCCAGACCCACCCTTTCATTTCCAGACCCATATATGCTGGCAGTTGGAAAAACGGCATCACAGACTGGGTGCTGTCTCAAAGCATATTCTGTATGGCAATGCCCATCTCATACGCAGAATGCCATCTCTTCACTGCACTACGCTGAATCTTCAGGAGGCCGTCTGTTAGCTCTGTCAGGCTAGATGCCTCTCAGTAATAGAATGTGTAAAGACCAATGAATTCCATTTCTTCTCTTATTATGAATTGCTTTTCCTGATGAACAGCAATGTTCTGTGGAGTAGTTTGATGATAGGTAAGATGTTTCCTATTTCCACCAGAAATATTTGGGGCATAAACATTGGGGGCAGTGAGGTATGGTATTAGCATTAAACTGACATATAGACCAATAAGATAGAATTAAAAACCCAGAAATAAACTCTTGCATATATGGTCAACTAACATTTGACAAGGTAGCCAAGGTAATCAATGGGGGAAGGACAATCTCTTCAATAAATAGTATACTGGGAAAATTGTATATGTGTGTGCTCAGGCATGTCTGATTCTTTGAGACTCCATGGACTGTAGCTCACAAGGCTCCTCTGTCCATGGGATTTCCCAGGCAAGAATACTGGAGCAGGTTGCCATTTCCTCCTCCAAGGGATCTTCCTGACCCAGGGATGGAACCTGTGTCTCTTGCATCTCCTGTATTGGCAGGTGTGTTCTTTACCACTGAGCCACCTGGGAAGCTCTGCTGGGAGAATTAATCACAGGGAAAAAAAAGAAAAGAAATGGGATCTCTGTTTTACACCACTCATGTAAATTATCTTAAAATGGATAAAAGCCTTAAATATTAGACCTGAAGTTGTAAAATTTCTGCAAGAAGACATATGGAAAAAACTCCTTGACGTGGATCTTGGCAATGATTTTTTGATATGACACCAAAAGTGAGGTGACAAAAGCAATAATTAATAAGAGGACTGCATCAACTAAAAAGTTTCTGCCCAGCAAGAGAAACAATCAAGAAAATGAAAAGGCAACCTATGGAATGGAGAAAATATTTGCAAACTGTTACAGGGTTAGTATTCAAAATATATAAAGAACTCACACAATTCAATAGCAAAACCCCAAACAATCTGATTTAAAAATGGGCAGAGGTATACATATACCTGATTCATGTTGAGGTTTGACAGAAAACAACAAAATTCTGTAAAGCAATTATCCTTCAATAAAAAAATAAAAAGAAAAAAAAAGGGTAGAGAAACTGACTAGACATTTTTACAAAGAAGATATCCAAATGGCCGGAAGGCACATGAAAAGATGCTCAACATTACTAATTGTTGGGGAAACATAAATCAAAACTCAGTGAGATAGCACCTGATGCCTATTAGCGTGGATATTACAAAGAAGACAAGACTTACCAAGTGATGGTAAGGATGTGGAGAAAAAGAGAGACCTTGTGCACTCTTGCTGAGAATGTAAATTGGTGCAGTCACTATGGAAAACAGTATGAAGCTTTCTCAAAAAAATAAAAAAATAGAACTATCATGAGATACCGCAATCTTGCTTCTGGATATACACCTGAAGGAAACAAAAGCAGGATGTCAAAGAGATAACTGCTCTCCCATGTTCTCTGCAGCACTGTTCACAACAGCTAAGACAAGGAGACAACCTACATGTCATCAACAGATGGATGGATAAAGAAGATGTGGCCTGCATGCATACAATGGAATACTATTCAGACCAAAAAAAAGGAAATCCTGTTATCCGTGACAACATGAATGAACCTTTGAGGGCATTACGCCAAGTGCAATTAAGCCAGAGAAAGACAAACAGTGCACAATTTCCTGTATATGTGGAATCTAAAAGAGCCAAGCTCACAGAAACAGAGTAGAGTGGTGGTTATGAGGGGCTGGAGGCAGAGGAGATGGGGAGATGTTGGTCAAAGTATACGAACTTCCAGTTGTAAGATGAGTAAGTTCTGGGGTTGTAATACAAAGCATGGAGAGTATAGCTAACAATACTCTATTATATACTAGAAAGCTGTCAAGAGAGTAGATCTAAAATGTTCTAAATGTTCTCCTACACATCAGAAGTGGTACTTGTGTGAGGTGATGGAGGCATTAACTTACCTTGTTGTGGCCATAATTTCACAGTATGTACACCCATGTATCATACCGGACCCTTAAACATACATGTGTGTCAATTACATCTCAATAAAGCTGGAAAAAATAAAGCAGAAGAAAAGAAAATACAGGCAGGACTTTCCTGGTGGTCCAGTGGTTAAGACTCTGAGCTTCCACTGCAGTGGGCACAGGTTTGATCCCTGGTTGGGGAACTAGGACCCTGCATGCCTCGTGGTGTGGCCCAAAGTAATAATAAGAGGCTGAGGATAAACTCTAGGGAGAGAAAAGAAAGCTTACAAACAAGTAAGAAAAGCAGCCAGGGAAACAGGAGAGAAACAAGAAAAGTGAGTGATGTGGTAGCTAAGGAAACAAAACATCTCAAGGAGGGAGATTGCAGTGGGGTCAAATGTGCAGAGAATGAGTGACTGGGAGGTCTTTGATGACCTTGGTAGAAGCAGAGTGGAGACCAAAGGGAAGCGGTGGGTGGGCTGAAGTCTGAGCGGAGGCGAGGGTGTAAAGCAGCTGTGGTCGGAGTGGGGCGGGTGAGAGCCAGGTCAGCTTCCTGAGTTGCCTTTGTAGTTCTTGCTCTGCCCACTGGCTCCCAGCACCCCCACGCCCACATTCGTACATTCCTCCACAAGAACTCCTGGTGGCAGGAGCCCCGTACATCCTGAAATTCGGTGATAGAATTCCTAGACATCTTTCTTCGTTCATCCCTCAGTCCCACCCCCATCCCCTGACTGCAGGCTCAAATGGTTGTTATCCACAGCCTCCGAGCTGGCCTCTCTACCGCTGACTTGTTTGTTTCCAATTTGCCTGTCACACAGCACGCTGCAGTCAACTTTTAAAATAATGACACTCCAGAGCATGTAGTGAAAAAAGTCCATGGAATTCTCCAGGCCAGAATACTGGAGTGGGTAGCTGTTCCCTTCTCTATGGGATCTTCCCAACCCAGGGATCGAACCCAGGTCTCCAGCACTGCAGGTGGATTCTATACTGATGAGCCACCAGGGAAGCCCAAGAATACTGGAGTGGGTAGCCTACCCCTTCTCCAGGGGATTTTCCCACCCGAGGAATTGAACTGGGGTCTCCTGCATTGCAGGCAGATTCTTTACTGGCTGAGCTGCATGAGAAGTCTAAATTATTCAGCACAACTTCCTAGGTTTTCCAAGTTCTGGGTCCCATCTCTCTGTCGCCTCTTGACCAATGAAGCTTTGTTGTTTGTTTAGTCACTAAGTCATGTCCTACTCTTTTGTGACCCCATGGACTTTGGCCCACCAGACTCCTCTGCCCATGGAATTTCCTGCAACAATACTGGAGTGGGCTGCCATTACCTTCGAGGGATCTTCCGGACCCAGGAATCGAACCCATATCTCCTGCATTGCAGGCAGATTCCTTATTGCTGAGCCACCAGGGAAGCCCAGTGAAACCTATGCTCTAGTAACATTCGACTAGGCAGACTTTTTCAAGCAAGCCAAGGTCTCGTGTATTTCCTTTTTTCCAGGTGTTTGGAAGCCTTTCTACTCATCTTTCAAGATCAGCTTTAAGCACCTCTTCCATGGTAATCCCCTCCCTGTCTATCCCATGACCACTCCTGCCGTTCATTCTTCCTTATTTCTGCTATTGTTCGCTATCCTTTATCCACTCCATCCTTTGTTGTGTTGTATGTTTACCTTCCCCAGTAGATGATGACTTCTTGGAGCACAAAAACTATGGTCTTCATCTTTATATTTCTAGGATTTATGACAATGCCTGACATGACAAGTGAATCTTAAATTTCTGTATCATTGGAGGGGCGAGGGAGGCTCATGAAGGAGGAGATATATGTATTTATAGAGCTGATTCACTTCATTGTACAGCAGAAACTAACACAACATTGAAAAGCAATTATACTCCAACAAAAAATTTTTTTTAATTGTTTTAAATTTAAATTAAATTCTGCTAGAGGAGCAGTACTGATATTTCTGGCATCAGTGTTCCTGCTTCACCAGTATCGAAGGTATGTCTGCAGCAGGTGAAGGATGCATGTCTCATCATCACTCTAAGTCCCCAGTTGTCCCTGGGCTCCAATGAGCAAGCATCCTCTCCTCAGCACACCTGGGTCTTTTGTTCAAGTCCACCTGGGACATCAAAGGCCTTTTTTCCTCTCTGGGGGCTCTGGAGCTCTTTTCTTGGCTTTTCCATCCAATCGGCTTCCTAAGGATTCTGTCCCAGAAACCAGAGGGAGCCCCACGAGCTGGCTGTGAAAGGGAATGCCAGATGGCTATTGCCTGCTTGTCTCCTGACTGCAGACTCAAGGCTAAAGGGGATTTTTGTTTTGGGGAAATATCAAAAGCTGCTCTAGCACCAATGAGGCCTGTCTAGGTAAAATTCAACAGCTAGAATTATTCCAAATTAGCCTATCTTTTGGACTGCAAGGAGATCAAACCAGTCAATTCTTAAGGAAATCAATCCTGAATATTCATTGGAAGGACTGATGCTGAAGCTGAAGCTCTAGTACTCTGGCCACGTGATGCAAAGAGCAAACTTACTGGAAAAGACTGATGCTGGGAAGGGCTGGAGGCAAAACAAGGAGGGGAGGCAGAGGATGCGATGGTTAGATAGCATCACCGACTCAATGGACATGAATCTGAGCAAACTCTAGTAGACAGTGAAGGACAAGGAAGCCTGGAATGCGATAGTCTTGCCATTTCCTTCTCCAATGCATGAAAGTGAAAAGTGAAAGTGAAGTCGTTCAGTCGTGTCTGACTCTTAGCGACCCCATGGACTGCAGCCCACCAGGCTCCTCCGTCCATGGGATTTTCCAGGCAAGAATACTAGAGTGGGGTGCCATTGCCTTCTCTGCCCTTGCTTACTATTGTAGTTTAACTCTTGAATTCTGATGGCAAAGAAAGAAAATGACTCTATGCAAATATCTCCTTGTGATCAGTTAGGCACAACTGAATTCCCATCCACTCAATTGATACCAACATGAGGCATGGAAGATGGTTCTTATTAGGCCGGCTTGTATTAATTGTTCTTGCTATAAAGTGATTTCCACTTCATTTATATAACACTTCATTTTTAAATGTGTTCTAAGGAATAATCTGACAGGGTCTAATTTGACCATTTTGATGGATCAGTTATTTCAAAGACAATAACTTGCCTTATTAAATGACTGAAGTTATCATCACCTCCACATGGGTTTTTTGGAACTGCTCTATCTGAATGAACCAGGAACATCTTTATGTACTTGGCTCACATACACCATATTTTTGTGTGTTTCCTCCTTGGGCAGATGAGACCCTAAAGATGGTAGGAAAACCACAAGCAGCCACCAGTGAGGGCCAGGGTCCAACTTCTAAGGCCAGACTCTTTCCCCCCTAATAGCCAAAATGGGGTTCACTTCACTGCCCCACTGTGTCTAGCACGTGGGCTTCTCCCTATCGCTGTGTGTGATTATAGACTAGGGTAGGATCATACTTTGATGATATAAAGAGGATGGCAATCTGATTCTTTACTTGGTCAATTTTACTCCTATGTGGTACAGGCTCAGGGTGAGTTGCTGTTTACCTGTCTATAAGTTTGCCATGTTTTTCTCTTGTTTCCTAGATCCCAGGCTGATTCTGGCAAAGCGATGCTTCAGTGTAAAAGCTATCATTTACTGAATTACTCAGTAGCCCCACCCCCACCCCCCCGCCGCCCTGCAGTGACTTTTATTAATACAAGTCCTTCCTGAGTGACAGCAATGAGAATCTTGATGTAAAAGGTGTGACTGCCTAAAGCCAGTGCTACTCAGGACCCCTCTAAGAGCCCTTTCATCACTTGAGCCTCAGGACCCAAAACTGTTGCACCCAGCAAAAGCCTTGACCATCTGCAGAGGTGGCCAGACTGTCTCATGGAGAAATATTGCTCCAGGGCCTCGGAGCTTTCAAGTTTACTTTAGAGAACTCTTCATTCAGACAAACCCAGACCTAATGACTTGCGAGACTTGAGGACAACAAAGATAATGTATGGAGATTTGCAGAGGTAAAACGAGTTCAGCAAGTGTCTTATCTCTTTAGAAGAATAAATGGCCATGTTCTTGGGAAATCTAATTTGTTCAATAACAAATTGCCCCAGAAAAATGACAACCCATGGTCAAAATGTCACAAGACTTGTCGTGCAATATTCCAGTGATGAATTGTTTATTCAATAATATTGACTGTCACCTAGAGGTTACAGCCCAAAGGAAAATATCAAATTATGTGAGATTTTATCTGTAGTGCGTAAGTCAAGCTCAAAGGGAAATTGTATTAAAGCAAAACCAGAAGTCTTTGAATGTCTTTCTGGACCCTTGGAGAATGCAAATCACTTCTCATATTCAGATTAGCATTCCCAGGTGACTTCTTTTAGGTTGATGTCCATGTTGATGCCAGAGGTGATGCCACAATCACTCCATTCAAAGGCTTGCCTAGTCTTGGGTTTGGAGAAGAGTTTAGTTTCCAAGCCAGGTGTGAATGACAAGTGTCAGGTTATGTTAAAGTCTCCAGTCAAGTGGAAGCTACATTCAAAGTCTGACCACTGCCCTCCACCAAAGGAATAGGAACTCTATTGATAGATAAAGAATCTGGCACAGGGAGTGAAAATAATTTAGTAGAGCCCAAACCTATATGAAAAATACTGTTAAAGAGTCATTTGTACATTGTTCAAGGATAAGGTGAGAAAGACCCAGAGGTGCATTTTTATACCTCTGTCCTCATTTCTTTCAATAACATAAAAGTCAAACATGAAATGAGTAGGGTGTGGGTAAAAGGATGTAGTCTATAAAATATGACATGATTACATTAGAAGACATTTTCATGTTAAGAGTTTTTTCCAACTGAGGCAAAGAGGAGAAAGAAACCACCTCTGGCCTTAAGATCTCTTAACCTTAAGAGGCAAGAGACTTTGGGGTGCAAGGAGTTGGGATTGACTCTTCTTGGCATGTGGATGAGGAAGGTAGGGATGAGTGTTGCTCATGGAAGAGTTAACAGAGAAGAATCTTACAGAGTGCCTTTAGGATGGACGTGGTGTTAAAAAAAAATTGCATTTCAGATATAAGAATTTAAGATGCAGTGTTGAAGGGGAATTTAGAGTTTAACTCTTTAGCTGCAACTATTTTAACTAAATAAAGAGAAGATGCCTTTGCAGGCTGTGACCAGCTCAGTATCACACAGTTAGTGATGGAGCCAGATGGAAATAACTGAGAAGAAAAGCTGCCCCGTACTATCCACATCGCGAGGGCTGTACTTGCAGCATCTTCCTTAGCCCCCAGCTCAGTCTTCCTTTCCAAAGAAGGTATCTTAAGATCCAGAGAAGTGACATGATTTGTCCAACTAAACTGAATTGTCTATTAAATGGCAGAGCACATCAAAGCCCTGAGGCCCTGCATTATGCACTATTCCCCAGGTTTTGGAAATCCCAGAGCTAGTTTTCTTTCCATCCTCCTACATTGCCTTACAACAATTTATAAAAGATCGCATTTAAACCAGGTACTTCCTTGTAAAGTCAATTAAAACTCCTAGAAAGAAATTAGAATTAAACACGTAATTGTGCCTTTAGGCCTCGCATTCTTTCAGCCTCAACAGGATGTACTATTCATAAATCTTGTGAATGATACAAGCGTATTCATGTATTCATATAAATATTGAAATTAAATCACCATTCCTATTGTCATTGCAATCGTCACAGATAATGTATAAGATTTATCTCCCTTTCAAATATCAGAGGGAGAAAAATCTAATGAAAATGATTGTTATACACTGATGTCCAGAGGGGTTGTGATACTAAGATGATTTAGTCCCATGAATATTTCCAAATTCATTGAAAATGCATATTGGTGGTCTTAGAGCTCATGTATATATGCAACTTATACAGAGAATAACCTTGAATTGTTGTTGTTTACTTGCTCAGTCATATCTGACTCTTTGTGACCCCATGGACTGTGGCCTGCCAGGATCCTCTGTTCGTGATATTTCCCAGGCAAGAATACTTGAGTGGGTTGCCATTTCCTTCTCCAGGGGATCTTCCTGATCCAGGGACCAAACTCATGTCTCCTGCTTGGCAGGCAGATTCTTTCCCGAGCCACTCGGGAAACCCATGAATTAGTCAACAGATATTGTTATACCAGGGTAAGGGGTATCCCTTGAAACCTGAAGAAGAAAACTGAGGGCTAGTAAAAGTAATTCTGATATACAGAGCAATAGTAAATTTACAGATGCGTAGTCCTTGGAGGTAAAGACAGAAGAAACTGAAATTATAATGGTGTCACCATGTCCTGGGAGAAGGCAATGGCACCCCACTCCAGTACTCTTGCCTGGAAAATCCCATGGATGGAGGAGCCTGGTAGGCTGCAGTCCATGGGGTTGCGAAGAGTTAGACACGACTGAGCGACTTCCTTTCACTTTTCATTTTCCTGCATTAGAGAAGAAAATGGCAACCCACTCCAGTGTTCTTGCCTGGAGAATCCCAGGGATGGAGGAGCCGTCTATGGGGTTGCACAGAGTCAGACATGACTGAAGCGACTTAGCAGCAGCAGCACCATGTCCTGAGACCATTCATGTGCTAGTCCACGGGATCTGGGGGAGGGCTGCTATGTCTATCAAAGGCTTGGGAAAATACATGGGAACGAGCTACAGAGAACTTCTGACCCTTAGTTATCTGTCTCAGTGACTCTCAGTAAATCTTCCTTACGCATCTTCAGTGAGTGGCTTAGCAACTGAGACCCTGTAAGGTCTATCAATCAAGGCCATCTGAGCATCTACTAAACATAGGTCACTTCAAAGACATCTGCATTATTGGAATCTGTAGCCAAGCGAATCTGAGCAAACTCCAGGAGATGGTGAAGGACAGGGGAGCCTGGCGTGCTGCAGTCCATGGGGTCGCAAAGAGTCAGACATGACTAAGCAACTGAACAACAGCCAAGCAAAGAAAACCTCAAAAAAAGAAAACAAGTTCCTTTACTGATCTACTTGAAGTCTCCCTTTCTGGATTTCATTTCCTGGAGATTAACCTCTTTCACTGAACCTCAGCCCTGATCCAGGAAAGGACTATACCTTCCAGGGTAAATGACAACTTTGCCAGAGGGTTAAGGGATTAGTCTAAGAGACATTCGGAGGCATCCATCATATTCTATAGGGATACAATGGAAAACACCCACATTAACATAGAAGATTCCTGCAGCTAGGAACACCTGCGCTGGGGGTTTGGCTTTCACTGCAGTGAGAGTCAGATTTTTTCCACAGCTGTAAATCATTCAGGGAAATCAGAAACTGGAGAGTCCACGTGATTCTCCTCGAGCACTGCTTAAGACTTTCAGGTCATAGAATTGGTCCTACAGCACAGTGTTAATTACTCAATCATGTTCAACTTTTTGTGACCTCATGGGCTATATAGCCTGCCAGGCTCCTCTGTCTCTGGGATTTTTCAGGCAAGAATACTGGAGTGGGTTGCCATTCCTTTCTCCAGGGCATCTTCCTGACCCAGGGATCAAACCCAGGTCTCCCGCACTACAAGCAGATTCTTTACCATCTGAGCCACCCAACTGGTATAGAAAGTGTAGGTGTGTTATTTGGCTAAGAAATACACAACTGATTTTCATTCCTGGCTTATAGACATCAACCTTACTTCACAGCTGTTCCCTACCATGAGCCAACCTGAGTTAAGAAAGATTTTCCTGACCTTTGCATGGTCTAGTTACTTCATTTATGGTTTCTTTTCTTGGCAAAGATTTTAAATATTCTACAGTCTTTTTTAAAAGATAGCTTCTGATTTTCAGCTATGCACAATAAAGTCTTCCTTGCTGTTGGATTAAAGTTTTGTGGTATTTCTTATATTATTTTAAAGATTTTGTTAATGCCAGTTACATCCGTTGTACCTCTGGCTTGAATTTTTGTCTAGGCTAAGTTGGGATGCCGACTTTTATCTTCTAGAAAGACAGCTCTTTACATCAGCCCCGTGTATAAAACAAACCGTTCCTCCCACTGGGTTAAATGTTTTTCGTAAAGTAATTCTCACTCACCAGTGTTGTCTGTTGCTCCTTCTGTCCCGCGGACTTTGTCTCCATTATGACCCTGGCACCATCTTTTTCTGACGGAGGTGGCTCTACTCTGGGAGCTGCTCCATGGCCTGGGATGGCCCCCTCATGCCTGCTCAGATCTCCTGCAGGAGAACCCAGCAGGTCAGCCCGGAGGAGCTGGAGAGCTGCATGGGGCTCAGTGTAGGGGCCAGGAAGCCCCCAGCCAGTGGCTGAGCTGGTGTAGCGGAAGCGCAACTCACTTCTACCCAGAGTGGGATGCCCCCAACTGTGGAAGTTTTGCTCCACCCCAAGCTCTCCACTCTCAGGTTGTCTGGGACGCGGTGGTCATGACTGCTTGGTGTCTGCCCTTGTAGCTTCCCTTCCACAGAGGTCAAGCCTCATCGGGGCCTGAGGGCTTCCTCCCTTTTACAGGCATTCTTTATCCCCACCCCCACAATCCCCCCACACACAAATTGACCCTTTCCTATCCTTCCCTGGTGGCTCAGGTGGCAAAGAATCGGCCTGCAACACAGCTGACCTGGGTTGGGTCCCTGGGTCGGGAGGATCCCATGGAGGAGGGAAAGGCAATGCACCCCAGTATTCCTGCGTGGGAAATCCCATGGACAGAGGAGTCTTCTGGGCTACAGTCCATAGGGTTGCAAAGAGTCAGATATGACTGAAGCGACTAACACTTTGGGCTCTATCTCAATGCTTCCCAGGGATTCACACTTAACACCCAACATAAACTGTGCCACCCCAGCCTCACCCAACTCCTTCTCTTGGCTAGCCTTGGTCTTTTATTCTTCCATAGACACATGATCAAGATACTACAGAATCTTCTCCATCAAAGGAAAAAAAAAGCTGGGATTATAAATAAAAGCACATTAAACTTAGATACCAGTTTTGGGGAAATTGACACAATTTGTAATTCTATATTTAACTATGCATTTGCTTTCTGTTTACATCTCCCACTAAACTGTAAATTCCATGAGGACACATATTTTTTTGTGTGTTTGTTCACCTCTCTGTACCTAACACACATCCCAGTGCCAGTTCATAACAGATATGTGATAGATATTTGGTGAATAAATGAAATAACTGACATCCAAGTCTCCTCATTTTAAAAGGTAAACAAAGACACTTATGGCAGGGGGCTTCCCTGGTGGTCCAGTGGTTAACACTTCACTTTACAATGCACGTTCGATCCTTGGTCAGGGAACTGAGATCTCACATGTGTCACAGCCAAAAAAATCAAAACATAAAACAAAAGCAATATTATAACAAATTCAATGAACACTTAAAAAAGAAAAGATTTAAGACAGACAATATATGATGAGTAGAGTAGTTGTTACTAAGAATAGTCTTTAGTAATTGGGCAATATATGATGCTGTTTTTATTACCCATAACCGATTCTCCAATACAAATAGATTTTTTTATTTAAAAATTTTCATTTTAGGGGCTTCCCTGGCAGTCCAGTGGTTAAGACTTTGCCTTCCAAATCTAGGGGTGTGGGTTTGATCCCTGGTCAGGGAGCTAAGCTCTAACATGCCTCTCAGCCAAAAAACCAAAGAACAAAACAGAAACGATGTTGTAACATTCAAAAAGACAAAAAAAAAAAAAAAAAAAAATCCTCATCAAAAATAAAATCTTAAATTACTTTTCTCCATTTTAGATATATTAGCTAAACGTGGAATACATTTGCCTATGGAAACAAAACATATTAAGTAGAAGTTAGACTCTCTGCCTATTCCACAGTGTATGCAACTCTTGAAACTATATTTTGGATTAAACGGGCTTCTGTGGAGCTAATAGCTATTTGGAAAAGTGTTGTAATAAGAATAAAAGTATTAACCTATTCAGTTAAGAAAACAAGAGACTCCACTCTGCTCTCTTCACCACTCCCACCTCTGATAAGAGAAAAGGAGGCACTGCCCAGGGCAAGAGCAATTCAAATGCCATCTCCATCACTCAGTGGCCAAACAACCTTGCACCATCTACCTGACTGGAGAAGGAAATGGAAACCTGCTCCAGTATTCTTGCCTGGAAAATTCCAAGGACAGAGGAGCCTGGTGAGCTACAGTCTATAGGGCTGCAAAGAGTCAGACACGACTGAACACACATGCATGCAGTCTAAGTCTCATTTCTGTAGTATCTGTAGTGACAACGATGTCACCTTTCAGCTCTTGTTCTTCATTAGGTGAGCGTGCATCTGACTCACCTGGAGAGGGCTTTTGAACCAAAACACAAGGGTCCTGATCCCAGACTGGGGTGGGTCCTAGGAATGGGGATTTAAAAATCTGCTCAGGTGATTCTGATGGGAACTCATCAGCCAGGAACATCTAAGTTATGCTGTAGTAATGAGGAACCCTGCATTTCCCAGGGCTTAACACATAAACATTTATTTCCTATGCATGTTGCACATTCCATGTGGGTTTAGTGGGGTGGAGCATTCAGCTCCACAGTTATTCGAGTCTCAGGATCACAGAGTCTCCATCATCTGGGACACTCCCATCACCACAGCAGGACAAATGAGGCGTGCCATGCACAAGCAATAAGTATTGGTTCTGGAAGTGACCTTCGTCACCTGCTCACAGCATTTTGGCCAAAAGTAGTCCCATGATCCTGCCTTCCCGCAAGAGGGGTGGGCAGTGATCTCCCCTGGGTGCCCAGGAAATAAAGAAGAACCCATCTGGTGAGCAAAAGTAATGTCTACACACTGACAGTGTTAAGAAGGACTGCATTCAATTCACTAATTAAATGAGATACTTAAAGTAGGGTATTACTTATATAATATGGAACCACTGCACTTACATGGCTATTTAAAGTTGAATACAATTTAAAATGCAGTTCTTCAATCACAGTAGCCATGTTTCAAGTACAAAATAGCCTGAAGTGGTTTGTGGCTACTCCACGGGCAGCTCAGATGTGAAAGATTTCCATCACTGCAGAAAGGTCCATTAGACAAGGCTGCTCTAGTCTAAAACCCGACTCCTTCCCTTTATTTTATACCCACAGGTGGCTGTCAACAGAAACGTTCCATGTGCTGGCAACTGCTCAGAAGCTTTCCACATGAAGGGCATTTGCAAGCTAGATGTTCACAAGGCAGAGAATGGAGGTAGTGTGCTGGGGGAAGGTGTGTGATACATTTTCAGGTTAGCAAAGAAAGAAAGTGAAGTCATTCAGTCGTGTCCAACTCTTTGCAACCCCATGGACTGTAGCCTACAAAGCTCCTCCATCCATGGGATTTTCCAGGCAAGAATACTGGAGTGGTTGCCATTTCCTTCTCCAGGGGATCTTTCCAACCCAGGGATTGAACCCAGGTCTCCCTCATTGTAGGCAGACACTTTATCATCTGAGCCACCAGGGAAGTCCAGGTTATCAAAACTAATGATAAAAGGGCCAGAGTAAAGAAGGACAGGTGCACCTAAAAAAGGGTCACGTGGAAGACATGTCGGTCAAAAAGGGGATAAAAGTGGTTGTCAAAGCAAACCTATAAGGATTATGATTAAACTCATGCAGAAGGCAGGGAGAACCAACTTCATATGCTTTTACAAATAGGAATCTTATGCAAAGTGGTCTAACCAACCTCCATCTCTACTGAAAACAGAATCAAAAGTGATGGGATTAAATTTGATTTATATATAGGGTAGAATGCATTGGGTGAAAAATAGCTGATTGCAAATACTCATCTATAGTATTGTAAAATGGGAGATGTATTACATATTTATAGTTTGGAGAACACCATACTATTTGAAAATGTGGGACAACATGGAGATCATTTTGCTGAATGATCTCTTCTAAAATCTCTTCTAAAGCTGTGATTCTATTTGGGGTTCCTCACATATCCAGTGACCTATGACTCTGTAACTGTTTAGGACAGTGACTCAAAGTGTGGCCTGCAAACTCCTGGTGGTCCCCAAGAAATTTCAGCTCAAACTATTTTCCTAATAACACTGAGATGTTATTTTCCATTTTCAGTGCTGACATTTGCTCTGAAGGTGCAAAAAAGCCTTAGTGAGTAGAACAGCTGGCCCTTTAGTATAAATCCAGTGGGTCAAATCTATTCTATGAGCCATTGTGTTCAATAGAGGGCACGTGCAGCAAAAAACAAAACCAAAAAACCCCTAAAATTTAAAAATGCTATTTTCACTAAAAATGCCCTTGAGGAAGCCATAAAAACCACTACTTTTGTTGAATCTTGACCCTTAACATGTCTTTCAATGTTTTGATGGTGACACTGGAAGTAGGTGAAAAGCACTTCAGTGGCTACTGGGGCACAATGGTTGCCTGGTGGCTGTTTGAGCTGCAAACATGGGGGCTTCCCTGGTGGTCCAGTGGTTAAGACTTCACATTTCCACTGCAAGGGGCCAGCTTTGATCTCTTACTGGGAAACTAAAATCCTGCATGTGACACAGTCCAAAAAAAAAAAAAGTCTGTGGGTTACAAGCCCAACTAACAGTTTATTTTATGGGATGTGACTGAGAGACTAACCATAGCTAATCAGGCTTATGGATTTCGCAGATATTTTCTCAAAGACCAAAAGAGGTTTCCACTTCAAGGAAAAATACTTCAACTGAAATTATTTCTGCCAATAACAAAAGTCAACTTTTCAAGTGAAAATTAGAATAATGGAAAACGTGTCTTTCCCACTGTAAGCTTTTCAGTTTTCTAACCCTCCAAGATTTTTAAGTATTGTGACATTAGTGGTTGTATGATTGAAGGAGGTTTTTCGGGGATTATATGATGAAATATGTCAGTGCTTAAAAGATCTGTGTAATCAATCCAGTGAGCCAACATTTTTCAAATGACTGATGCATCATATTACAATCATTGTGTTCAGTTGCTCAGTCGCGTCCAACTCTGAGACCCCACGGACTGTAGTTCGCCAGGCTCCTCTGTCCATGAAATTTTTCAGGCAAGAATACTAGAGTGGGTTGCCATTTCCTTCTCCAGGGGATCTTCCTGACCCAGGGATTGAAACCACGTCTTTTTGTGTCTCCTGCGTTGCCGGCGAATTCTTTACCTGCTGACCTGTGGGGAAGCCCATCACAATCATAATTTAAATCATAAGTGTGAGATGCAAGTCAATGCTCAACAATATGTGAGTGTGAGAAGAATGTTGATAACAGCTTCAGAGTCCCCATAAATCACTAGTGGAGTTTTAGTGCCGTGTTAAACAATGCTCAAAATTTTGTGAAAAATATTCTTTTCTTTTCCAACTACATGTCTGTGTGAGATGATTTTCTTCATATACTTCAGCCAAGATAATATACCACAACAGATTGAATGCAAAGCAGATATTAAAACTCATCTGCTTTTCTATTATTCTAGACACTAAAGAGATTTTCTTTTTTTTTTTTCTAATTTTATTTTATTTTTAAACTTTACATAATTGTATTAGTTTTGCCAAATATCAAAATGAATCCACAATGTAAGACAGTGTTACTGTTTTCACCTTTTGGTTTTGGAAAATAAACCATTTTTTAACAAAAATATCATCTATTAACACAAAATGGATTTATTATTTTAAAATGGATACATATTTTAACATTTCTCCACTTCTAATAACATAAATACTAGTAGATATAACTGATATAAAACACCTCTCTTTGAGTTCTCACTTATCTTTAAGAGTGTGAAAAGGTCCTTGAAACCAAGACATTTGAAAACTATTTGAGACCTTGTTGTTCAGTTGCTAAGTCGAGTCTGACTCTTTGCCACCCTGTGGACTGCACCACACCAGACTGATCTGTCCTTCATTATCTCCCGGAGTTTGCTCAAATTCATGTTCACTGAGTTGGTGATGCTATCTAACCATCTCATCCTCTGTCACTCCCTTCTCCTTTTGCCTTCAATCTTTTCCCAGCATCAGGATCTTTTCCAATGAGTCTGCTCTTTGCATCAGGTGGCCAAAGTATTGGAGCTTCAGCTTCAGGATCAGTCCCTCCAATGAATATTTGGGGTTGATTTCCTTTAGGATTGACTGGTTTGATCTTTTTGCTGTCCAAGGGAGACACTTCTCCAGTACCACAGTTTGAAAGCATCAATTCTTTGGTGCTCAGCCTTCTTTAATGGTCCAACTCTTATGTCCATCCATACATGACTATTGGAAAAACCTGGAGAAAAATTGGAGAAGGAAATGGAACCCACTCCAGTATTCTTGCCTGGAAAACCCTATGGACAGTATGAAAAGGTTTGGGACTTACTCTGCACTTTATAAAACAGAAAACCATGGACAGCTCCTACAGATGCTTTAATTGCACTGGGAATACCTAAGATCTAATGCATAATAAAAAATTATAGAATTCTGCATGTTCACTCTATTGATCTTAAACATTACAGACCAGGACAAACATTTTCAGAGAGTTTTACTGCCGTTAGTGAAGTCACTCAGTCGTGTCCGACCCTCAGCGACCCCATGGACTGTAGCCTACCAGGCTCCTCTGTCCATGGGATTTTCCAGGCAATAGTACTGGAGTGGATTGCCATTTCCTTCTCCAGGGGATCTTCCCAACCCAGGGATCGAACCTGGGTCTCCCACATTGTAGACAGACACTTTACAGTCTGAGCCACCAGGGAAGACTGCCGTTAAGTGGACATTAAATTTATTTTTATTTAAAATATCTGACTAAATGATCTAAAACTGCCAGAATGACACACATTATGGGATAAGGTGCTATACTGTTCATAAATATGGATAGAACGTAAGCAAATCCTGTTTAAAAGGTACAGTCATCTAGAAGAACAATTTTATTTTAAAAATGTACTAGGATTATATGAGCAGATGCACTACTAATTGCTCTTTAGTTGCTATGCAAGTGTTTCCAGGGTAAGTTTTCTTGTTATATAACTATTCTACTACTTGTGGTAGATGCTTATTTATTTATTTTTTTGGTGCTTTTTTTTAAAAATTAAAAGTCCCAATCATGGTGTAAGAATGTGAAATTAAACAATATGCACTGTGATTTGCTAGAACAGTTGTTAAGAATAAAGTCAGGCACACTGATTTGCTGTTGTTCAGTTGCTCAGTCGTGTCTGACTCTGCAACCCCATGGACTGCAGCACTCCAGGCTTCCCTGTCCTTAACTATCTCCTGGAGTTTGCTCAAATTCATGTTCACCGAATTGGTGCTGCTATCCAATCACTTCATCCTCTGTCGTTCGCTTCTCCTCTTGCCTTCAATCTCTCTGAGCATCAGGGTCTTTTCCAATGAGTTAGCTCTTCACATCAGGTGGCCCAAGTATTGGAGCTTCAGCATCAGTCCTTTCAGTGAGTATTCAGGGTTGATTTCCTTTAGAATTGACTGGTTTGATCTCCTTGCAGTCCAAAAGACTCTCAAGTCTTCTCCAACACTACAATTCAAAAGCATCAACTCGTTGGTGCTCAGCTTTCCTTATGGTCTAACTCTCAGATCTGTACATGACTACTGGAAAAACCATAGCCTGACTATAAGGACTTTCGTCAGCAAAGTGACGTCTCTGTTTAATACATGGGCTAAGTTTGTCATGACTTTCCTTCCAAGGAGCAAGCGTCTTTTAATTTCATGGCTGTAGTCACCGTCAGCAGTGATTTTGGAGCTTGAGAAAATAAAATCTGTCCCTGGTTCCACTTTTTCCCCATCTATTTGCCATAAAGTGACGGGACCAGATGCCATGATCTTAGGCACACTCATAAAAACATCTAAAAATAACTACACCACTGAACTTCCTTCAAAACTCTTCAGGTTGCTAAGAGTTTGTGGTTACTCCTAGATTGGAAATGACTTGTGATCACTGTGGTTTTTTAAAAAGGCAATGAAAAAGGAAAAAAAAAAAAAAAAAGGCAACAACATTCCTCAGAGTTGAATCACACTTAAAATTTTTTTTTATTGAGGTGGGTCTTTGTTGCTGCACGTGGGCTTTCTCTAGTTGTAGCAAGTGGGGGCTAGTCTCCAGTTGCAGTGTGTGGGCTTCTTCTTGCAGTGGCTTCTCTTGTTACAGAGCATGGGCTCTAGAGTGTTCAGGCTCAGTAATTGTTATACAGGGGCTTACTTGCCCCGTGGCATGTGAAATCTTCCAGACCAGGGTTCAAACCATGTACTCTGCATTGCTAGGTGGATTCTTAACCAGTGGACCACCAGGGAAGCCTAGGCCACACTTCTTGAGTAGCAGTTTGGAGCTAACTTTCAACATATTATCAACTAGAGACAACGTATTAGAAGATGTCTTTTGTTACCCGAACATTGACCAGAGACATTTCATTATTCACTTACATAACAATTCATGAGCCACAGGCATTAATTTCTGCAAAAATCCCCTGAGTGAATAATGAGTTAAAATACAGTTCAACAGCTGAGGCTAACAAAAAAACACCTTAAAGTCATCATACCCAGAGTCTCTGAGCTTTATGAAAGGCTATACTTGGGGTTGGAGAAGGCAATGGCACCCCACTCTAGTACTCTTGCCTGGAAAATCCCATGGGTGGAGGAGCCTGGCAGGCTGCAGTCCATGGGGTCACGAAGAGTCGGACACGACTGAGTGACTTCCCTTTCACTTTTCACTTTCATGCATTGGAGAAGGAAATGGCAACCGACTCCGGTGTTCTTGCCTGGAGAATCCCAGGGACGGGGGAGCCTGGTGGGCTGCTGTCTGTGGGGTCGTACAGAGTCGGACACGACTAAGTGACTTAGAAGCAGCAGCAGCAGACTTAGGGAGGCAGTGAGGAGCATCCTCACACTGGGTCAGGAGGCAGCTCACTAAGGATTCTTCTGGTGCCCAAATACCCTGTATCCTTTGGCTGCTCAATCCTGGATGACAACTTTTCAGAAATCAAACTAGGTAGCACTCCCCTGAATGAATTCAAGCTCCTGACAAAACTGTTGAAAGTAGAGCAAAATGATCCCTGAAATGTAGCAGTGTCTTACAACATCATCGCAAATACACTGGAAAGTGAAATGTTACACAAATCTGATGACGTTTAAATTTAGAATGCATGTGATATTTGAGTGGGCTAAATTTCCATAAGGCAGAAGATGCCTTAAGAGGCTCTACAATCCAGTACTGGTATTTTCTGAGTTAGGAAGAGGAATTATATTTGAATTGCCTTATATATGCAAAACTATATACTCTTAAAATATGTAAGAGTATGCTAAGTTTGCATTTAAGATAGACTTTGGAAATGCACACACGTTCTCTGTGTAAAAAAATAAATCAAAATTATAAGTACACAATTACCTAAGAGTGCAAAATGTAGATGTTGATAAGGGGGAAACTAGTTTTCAAAGGCAAAAAAGAAAAAAAAGCTAACTGGGTGAGTTGATTTCTCAACTCCTATCTCATTCCACACTTCTCAGATGGCTCAGTGGTAAAGAATCATCCTGCCAATGAAGGACACCTGGGTTCAATCCCTGGGTCAGGAAGATCCCCTGGAGAAGGCAATGGCAACCTAATCTTGTATTTTTGCCTGGGGAATCCCATGGACATAGGAGCCTGGAGGGCTACAGTCCATGGTGTTGCAAAAGAGTTGAACATGACTTAGTAGCAAACCAACAACAGCAATAATTTCGTTCTCAGCACCAGCTGCGAATAGAACCCTGTGAATTACGTTTGTTGAATTCTGTCTGAATTAACGTTTGCTGTTACTCTCTTCCTTCCACTCACCCTATACCCAAAGTACAGGTGGGGTGGTGTGTTCCCATCTCTTATCAACAGTGTGGAAAAAGTGTTTCCACTTTAAGTTAATTAATATGCCCCATGAGCCCAATTCTTTCCTTGGTAGGAGTTCATCCCTAATGTATTTTGCTGATGTAACAGGCAAATCATTGATCTTTCTAATAGTAGGACCCCTGAAGGATGCTCAGCCAACAGAGTGTGCCTGTAGGGAAACTGACAGTGGATGTCACAAAAGTAAGGGAAGTTTGGCCTCAATAGTACCATCCTTTTCTTTTTTTGGTGTGGGAGGGGGCATGCCACCGCTTATGGGATCTTAGTTCCCCAGTCAGGGATTGAACCTCCGCCCTCAGCAGCGAAAGCATGGAGTCCTAACCACTGACCACCAGGAAAATCCCCCTCCCCTTTTTTAAATTATAATTTTTAGTTTTGGCTGCACTGGGTCTTTGTTGCACACGGGTTTTCTCTAGTTGTGGTGCTCAGGCTTCTCCCTGCTATGACTTCTCTTGTAGGGGAACATGGGCTCTAGGGTGTCGGGCTTTAGTAGTTGTGACTCATGAGCCCTAGAGCACAGGTTCAGTCATTGTGGAATCTTCCTGGACCAGGGATAGAACCTGTGTCCCCTGCATTGGCAGGTAGATTCTTAGTCCACTGAGCCACCAGAGAAGTGTCCCCTCTGTTTTTTAAGACCCCCTCCCCCCCAAAAGACGCCACCTCCTTTGCCTCCTTTGTCCTTCAGTATATTATCCAGAAGTTCAAAAGGGGGATAGAAATGTTTACCTTTAACTTGTCTTAATTCTTCATAGTTACAGGTCTGCTTCAGTTCTTTAATATTTCACTTTCATAAACATGCTCTAAATTAAAGGTGAAAGGAGCTAGGACTTGGCTGGGATCTGGTATTGAGAGGCAGGATGCAGAAGTTTTATGACAAGTCTAGACATTAAAGAGGGATCTCTGAGAGGTCTTGATGTTATTTAGAAGAGACAGCTTACATAGGAAGCACAGATTTAGAATAAATGAGCTGCAAAGAATTAGAGTGAGGACAGCTGGGGGCATCAAACAGGCACACATGTATGTTTTAACCTATTTGGAGTGTTCCTACCCATGGAAAATCACCCCCTTCCCCGATCCAGTCCTGGAAAACTTAAGCTCTGCTCTAGATTTGGGTCATAGTCAGTCAATCAGGTAGCTCAAAACCCCTTCCCCCAAGTCCTGCAAGTTAAATTTATTTGTAAAAAGTTTGAAATCCAAAACATAAGTTCCCAAATACCGAAATTACACAAAGGTTCTAAAGCCTCTAGGCCAGCGCACAGAACCCCACTTACCAGGGCAACTGCAGGTGAGTCAAGGATTAACGTTAAGGAAGGAGGTTCGTTTTTGCCCGACGCCCAGCGGGCTGAACACTGAGCCCCCATGCTCTGAGATGGGACTTGTGGACAAGGCAGCTTAATGCAGAAAGAGAACAAAGTCTCAGGCGCAGCTCCCAGAAGAAAGGGGCTAGGGTGTTCCTGGATGAGCTGGCCTCACAGGTTCAGGGAGCACAGGGATGGCGGGAAAGGTAATGGGAAGCAGGTGGGGCCTCCTCATTCTGCGCAAGCGCAGTTCAGCCACAGGCCTGTGAACCTTAAGGAGGGAGGTGCTTGGTGCAGTCTGACGGTGGAGTTTTCCACCCTTTGAAGTCAAAAGGTCACCAAGCTGCGGGACACTCGCACGTGCCCAGATGGAGGGTCAGTGGTCCTATCCAGTCTCAACCAGTTCAGCTCCAGCTAGACACAGCTGGTCTAAGACTCTGGAAGAGAACTGGGTCAAGCATCTCATTGTTCAGGCTCTGTGCAGCTGGAGGACATGTGAACCTTGTCCAGCCACAGTTAGTGAGGTTACAGGTGAAATAGATTTAACCCACACTCATCCTCAGTTTCATTAACAGTGATGGAACCCTCCTGTTAGGCAGGGCGTTTCTATGAAAACATTCTGTGGCAAGATGCCAGGCACCCCTTGCGCTAGAGGAGCAGGTGGTGGGTGTGGAAATCCCTGGTGGGTGAGTCTAGAAGAACAGGGCCATGGCGTTGAAAAGCAGCCCCTTTCCTTCCTAAGGTCTAACTTTGCCTCTGGGCTGGGTGAGGAAGCCCTACACTACTTGAGTGGTGTCTACCTGCGATGGGGGAGGAGGAGACAGCACAGACGTGCTATTGTGGGGCAGAGAGATCATTTATAGCATCTGAGCATCACAGGCACTTGCCAAGTGGCACTAGTGATAAAGAACCCTTCTGCCAATGCAGAAGACGTAAGAGACACAGGTTCAATCCCTGGGTCAGGAAGATCCCCTGGAGGAGGGCATGGCAACTCAGGCCAGTATTTTTGCCTGGAGAATCCCATGGCCAGAGGAGCCTGGCAGGCTACAGCCCATAGCGGTGCAAAGAGTCGGACACGACTGAAGCGACTTAGGACGTATCCACGAGCATCGTAACTAGAAAGGAATGCTTACAGCTTGTTGGGCACTATTTGAATTGTTTTATATTCAAGTCATTCTCGCAGCAAATGACATTGCCATTTTTTAGGTCAGAGCTGGTCATGTACTGTCATTTTGATATGGTTCAGATGAGCCCTTTACAACTCTCCACCTGAAGATGTGAAAGAAAGAGCTTAACTAACTGCCCAGCGTCACAGAGCTGGTTGTACAGATCAAGTGTTCTTGGGGGAACAAATGGCACCCGCAGAAGAGGATGACCGAGACATTGATGAAAGACTGCTTATGGTGGGGGTTAAGTGAAATCAACAGGATGGGGAAGCTTCTGGAAAAGCCATCCTAGACAGGTGTGGTGGGCATCGGGAGATGGCTTGAGCTGTCAGCAAAGGGCTGAGTTGTGTGTGTGTAGGAGGGGTGACTTACAAGTCACCTCTCATGGTGCATGGCCTTATAAATGGTGCTTGCATTTTTCTTTGTTCATGTCTGTAAAGGCCGAGTCAGGTGTTCATTCTTTACAAAATAGAGCACCTGTCAAAAAATTCTGTATGAGCCATTCTGGGCACAGCAGGGACATCTCATGGAGCATGGCAAGGGAATGACAGCTAGACATTAGTCATGCATTCTTAAATAACATCCACTTATCACTAGCCCTTTATTAATGGGTACCTAACTGCCCAGCACACTCAGCTGGACTTCTGCCTCCCCCTGGTCTTCCACTCCTGCCAGATCACTTTTAGAAGGGGAATGACAAGCTAACATGCCAATAACAGAGTTCTCAAAAGTCAGCTACATGCAGAGCAGGCAGTCCTTCACAAGGTCCTGGATCCTGCGTGTCCAGGAGGAAGCCTGACTTTCTCCTCAACCTTCTAAGCTCACATCGCCCGGTCAACATTTCCCACCGACGTTCATGTGCTCTTACCTGTGACTGTCACCTGGTCTTGAGTTTGTGGCAGCCTCTTTAATTCCTGCTAGGTAGCTCCAAGCACAGATCCAGGCTTTGCTGACTGGTCCCTCTGCTCCCAGTTCCCACCTTCCAACCCACTCCCTTCCTCCACTGATTCCCACCTGCTAACCCTGATGGATGGAAAACTCTCGCTTTCTCAGAAATGACTTAAAGAAAGCTGAGAGATGATTTTGACATAAGCAAGTCAAGCTGTCTCACCTGGATGGTTGAGGATGCCTTTGACCCTAAGGATGGTGGTTTTAGTCCCTAAGTCATGTCCGACTCTTTTGGGACCCTGTGGACCGTAGCCCGCCAGGCTCCTCTATCTATGGGATTTTCCAGGCAAGAATACTGGAGTGGGTTGCCATTATCATTCTCCAGGAGATCTTCCCGGACCAGGGATTGAACCCGTGTCTCCTGCAATTGTAGGTAGATTCTTTACCACTGTGCCAAAATTTCACTATATTTTAGAACCCAACAGAACATCCCAACCAATACCAATAAGACCTAAAGCTGGTTCAGTTTCCCCAGACACTGCTGATAATTTTCTCTCCAGAAAGAAAGGGGGTAATGTCATGCTTCAAATGGATCACCTCTGTATCTTTTTGTAGGAAAATCCCCTCCACCTTAAATTCAAGTTTTTAAAAATTCAAAGCACCTAATGTTTGCATATAAACTTTATATTGTACTTTTTTGAGAGTCATGTGACAAACAGGCTGTTACAAGGAATTTATTCCAAAAAGCAACTTGAAGAATCTGTCCTGAGCTGAGGTCAGTGGGGGTCATTTCCTTCACCGCCTGTCTCCATGACACTGTGTAATGAGGAGAAATATGAATACATGGAAAAATGCTGAAAAGGTGTTTTGAATTCTCAAAGGAGAAATTATTCATAGTATTATTAGTATTAAGTATATCACACAGTACTGTCAGACTTTTAAGTCAGGTATGAAGGATGGCATAAACTAATCAGACTGTCTGTCCTACCTATTTCTGGTATTTGAGAAATAGGTATAAAAAATAAAACAATATTTTTTTTACTAAAAAATTCCATTGAATTTCTTAGTTTTATCTTTTTAAATAGTTTTGATAATTCTCCTTGCACTTGAAGAACATGTTTTCCTATTTTTAAACTTTCCCTACACGGCAAGCTATCACTTATATAAATCTAGAATTATAAAGCTGGAAGAAATTCAACCCAGCTCCAAATTTCTTGGATATCTTAAGCCAGTCCCCAGAGCTAACGCTGTCGTACATTTTGTTTTTCCTTTATCACCTCTAGAGAGGAGATTCCCCACAACCTTCATCACCTGCTCCAAGCTGCTCCACCCCCTCCTCCATCCCCACCCTTCCCTCTACAGCCCTGTCTTTGGACTTCAGCCATGGCTCCTCCTGGGGTCAGACGTTGCAATCAGTAGTCCTTTGGTGACCCTCAGTCACTTGTACTGAGGCGTCATCTCTCTTGGGATGTTTCCCTTACACCTCTGATGGTCTCCATTAAATTGTCATGTAGGTTAACATTCCCACAGTTAGCAGAACAGAAGAACTGGCAGCAGATGGCTATTTGGAAGCATCAAGTGCCATACTTAGAAACTGTTCCTGGTGAGAAGCTTCTATTTCCTGAGTCCTGCTCTTCACCCTCCTGATGTCTGATGAACTCCACATACCTTAAGGATCGATTCCCAAGTTACTTCTCCTGTCCTACTCAAGAGATGCTCTTTCTCCTCTGGGCTAATTGTCACTTGGGCTTCCCAGGTGGGTCAGTTGTAAAGAATTCACCTGCCAATGTAGGAGATGCAGGTTCGATCCCTGGGTCGGGAATATCCCCTGGAGAAGGAAATGTAACCCACTACACTATTCTTACCTGGGAAATCCCATGGACAGAGGAGCCTGGCAGGCTACAGTCCACGGGGTCGCAAGAGTTGGACACAACTTAGTGATTAAACAATCGTCACTCATCACTGCAGCACCTCCCATCACATATATTGCAGACGGATTCTTTCATCTGCCTGTGCACCTCTTTACGAGCATCCTTCTGAGTGGCCATGACTGCCTTCCTCTCTGCTGCTGCTGCTGCTAAGTCTCTTCAGTCGTGTCTGACTCTGTGCGACCCCAGAGATGGCAGCCCACCAGGCTCCCCTGTCCCTGGGATTCTCCAGGCAAGAACACTGGAGTGGGTTGCCATTTCCTTTTCCAATGCATGAAAGTGAAAAGTGGAAGTGAAGTCGCGCAGTCGTGTATGACTCTTCGCGACCCCATGGACTGCAGCCTACCAGGCTCCTCCGTCCATGGGATTTTCCAAGCAAGAGTACTGGAGTGAGGTGCCATTGCCTTCTCCAGCCTTCCTCTCTAGTGTAGTTTATTTCAAGGCTTTCTGAGTCTGTGTTGGGTGATTATAACCAATGCCGAAGCACTTTGTGGGGCATCATTGCAATATTTTAAAAATTATTTTTGGTGCCTCCTTGTAAACTGTCACTTTGGTGATTCTTATCAGTATTTCCAAGGCAATTCCTGTTGCCCTACAATTTCTTGGACTGGAGTTAGTATTTCCATCATGACTACAGGCAGTATTTGTATTGCCTTCATCACTTGACCATCCTGCTTCTTAGTGCTCAGGGGGCCACCCCCTCTTTCTGTCACAGGCTCCCAATATGTGGAGATTATAGTATTGCCTTAGGCTTATTCAGCACTAGAAACATTCCTTAAGTGATGCTGAGGATACTGTCTCAATAAGTCTTCACAATAATTTTTATGTGGGTAAGTTACTTTCCTTTTCTAGAAGATGGATCGCTGTAGGTCAAGAAACTTGCCACCCAGCTCTTCTCAGTCCTAAATCAATGCTCCTTCTACCAGGAACAACCAGAAGTTGCCCCAGTGCCTGCCATCTTTAGACCTCAGGCATCAGCAGCATCTGAGAACTTGCTAGAAACACTCATTCTCAGGTCCTACCCCAGACCTACGGAGTCACGGGGAAACTGTGTGTGTTCCAATGCATGCTGAGTCTGAGATCTCTTTCTGAAACCAGTGCCCCACCCCCCACTGGCTGTCCATGGCATTCATCTGCAGTCTCTTAAAAATATAGTAATGCTGAGCCCCACCTTCAGACCAGGACTCAGATGCTCCAGCAGCTCAGACTGTAGCATCTTTAAAAACAAATTCCCAAGTGGTTTTAATGTATGTTTAGGCTTAAGACCCACTGCTCTAGAAAACACAGAGCTGGAGCTGCCTGTGAATTTCTTCTTAGTCCTCGGGGAGTATCCCTAGGAAAGGTATTGGAAACGCAGCACCTCAAGCATGTTCTATATTGTCACTTAGCAACTCTCTATTCATACAAAAAGGGCCCCTGCAAATATAAAATCCCAACACAGAAAATTAATACAGTGAATCCGCCAATATGTGCACACCCTGCACTCACACCTTATCCGACGAGCCATGTCAGAATCTCGGGATCATTGTGTGTGTGGTTTTGGTTTCATGCTGAACATTTCGAGACATTGTGCTGGCTGCCTCATAGCCATGGTTTCATGGACAATATCAACTCAGCACGAGGGTCATCACACACCCCATGCATCTTTTTTGCCCCTCTGAACAAAGTGAATGTTGACCTGGATACGGAGAAGGATCCTAGCTAGGGTCTTTCTCATTGCTTGAATCCTAATAAAAAAAGATTTTTGCAGCCCAAGCAGAGGGCTATTTTTTTCACAAGCAAAAGCAATCTGTTCTTCCTGAGATAAATCAGTTTGTGTTCTCATGTACAGAATAAGGGATGCCCAGCGTGGTGGGAAGTGGGGGACAAATCAGGTCATTACATCAAACTACTGCTTTCTGTTTTACAAAGAACATTCTCAGGTGTTTCTATAGGGTACTGACTGTCATAGAACCAAAGAGTTTTCACCATAACAACCTTTGCAATTGGCTGTTGTTCCCTTTTTATGTTGAGTCAACTGAGGCTCAAATGCTCAAGTCATTGCCTTAAGGTGACAAAAAAGGGGCGGAATGCATGGTTGCTGAGTCCAGTGTTTATGTGTTTTGTTTTAGGCCATGCTTGCTTAAAGAAAGACAGCACCGGTGAGAGACAGCTTTATGCAGAGGAAAGTAAAAATTAAGCACACCCAGAGAAGCATCATCTTTCAATTATACTGTGGTAACACTTAAAAATTACTTACACAGTATACTAACTTACTGCCCATCAAAAGCAAATGCACTTCCTGAACCACAAATATGTATTCATACAAAGCAAACCTTATTCATTTGGAAAGATTTCGCATGGAGTGTTACTATAAATAACTTCATTATCTGTAATAGAAACTCAGCTATCACCATTCTAATTAGAACATGACTAAAGAAATCCATGTTGAACAAAGCATCTGTAACATTTGGTGAGGGTAATAATGGCTTTGAAGTTCCAGGAAAAAGTCAGTTTTCCAAATTTCTCATTTACATCTCTCTCACTGTTCCCGAATCAATGGTTTAAAAAAAAATAAATATATATATATATATATATATATATAATAAAGGTGACAGACACTTGAAGAAACAGGAAAAATACAACAGCACAAAGAAGAAAGAAAATCATTATATGTTCCCTCCTCTGAAAATCACTGGTACCATTTTGGCTGATGTTTCTGTCTTTTCTGTGCACAGACAGTATGTCTGCCTGCTCAGCATCATCATCTATAAACTGTTTTACCTACTTATACATTTACTAGGATTAATTCCTCTATCAGGTCAGTATTCTACAATTCTTGGGCATTGTACAGTCTTCCATCTTAGGAAAATACCATTATTTATAAATTTTCCACTTTGCTGAATATTTACTGTTTAAACACTTTGGTTTTTATGAATAACATTGTGGCAAACAGAATGGTATATTACTTCTATAAACTGTGTTGGATTTAAGAAAAATTTTCCCAAAGTGGATTTGCGGGGTCAAAAGTTTGTAAAAAACTCGAAAATACATGTCTTCCTTGATTCTACTGCAAATCTGTAACTGACACTCCCACGAGAAGTGGCTTTTGCTTTGCACCCTTCCAAAGCTTAGACTTACAGTGGTGTTTTGGCTGATAATTGTAAAATCACAGTGTATTAAAACGTGCATTTCTTTGTCACTGCATGTTTTCAGGGATCACTTGGATTTCAGTATTATTCAAGGAGAGTGTGTAAGCCTGAAATTCAGCCCCAGAATACTCTGGTTCCTCCTTGTTGCATGGGGTGCCGTGAAAACCCACATATTATCTTGGTTGATAAGCTCTCCCTTGAGCTTGCAATGCAAGAACCTGTCCAATCCCTTAAAAGATTACACTTATCTCAAAGAAACATAAGAGGCTATTGTGGGTGTGTATGTGTGTAACACTCCCGGGGAAGCATTAACTCCATCGTTCTTCCTCAGAATTAATCAGCTCTGATAAGAAACAATTTGGCAAAATGAAATGTCATTTCTGAGAATACAATTTTACACGCACCAATGACCTGCCAAAAAAACGTATACCAAAAAATGGAATAACCCAATTTTACTTAGTAAATACCTATTAAAACATGAGGCCGTGTTGATGTATGGCAGAAATCAAATCAATGTTGTAAATCAACTATCCTTCAATTAAAAAAATAAGTTAAACAAATATGAGGCCACCTCTACAGCAAGTCACAGCAGATGCTTCTGACACTGGTTAATTGACCATAGTGAGAAAGATAAGGGAGAATTTCATGGAGGTACCTATAACTCTCATTTGTCAGTTAGGAGCATTTTAGAGCCCTATTGTAGATTCCACATTGGTTTTCAAAAAATAGCTACAATCGATGTTGATTTAGAAAATATAACGTAATAGATGTGCTGGAAAGAATGAAGGAAATGGATTGTTTAAAAAAATTAATGGAAGAACCCTACAAGTTGCATGAACTCACACAGTGCCCAGCGTAAGGGGCATGGTGGTCTAGGAAATCAGAAAGGAATAGGGAATAGAGGGCACTTTCCAGGTGGTGTGAGTGGTAAAGAACCCATCGGCCAATGTAGGAGACATAAGAGATGTGGGTTCGATCCCTGGGTCGGGAAGATTCCCTGGAGGAGGGCATGGCAACTCCAGTATTCTTGCCTGGAGAATCCCATGGACAGAGGAGCCTGGTAGGCTATGGTCCATAGGGTCGCAGAGAGCCGGACACAACTGAAGTGACTTTGCATGCACAGGGAATAGGGGATGGGAAAATTCTTCCAGGAGAGTGAAGCTGCAGGAAATGCCCACATTATTAGTGTTGCCCCCTCTCTCTTGCTGGGGCAGTGAAGTTTCAGCATCAATGCAGCTCTGTCCATTAATCCCAACACCGCAGAAGGAGCCCGAGGTGTCCATGAAGGCTATGCCTCACACCCGGGCTGAGCTGCATGCTGGCTCCACTGCGCAGAAACCGTGGAAGGAGGGCTATTGCCTGGTCTTAGCCATTTGCTCTGTGACTCCAGAGAAAACATGAAGACTTTGGAGGACTCAGCAACTCCACAACGAATGTTTCTGCACATCCCTGTGTGATTAGCATGGAACTGCAGGTCATCAGCAGGCTGGACCACAAGGGGCTTCCTGGGTGGCTCAGCTGGTAAAGAATGCAGGAGATGCAAGAGACTCAGGTTTGATCCCTGGGTTGGGATGATCCCCTGGAGAAGGAAATGCTAACCCACCCCAGTATTCTTATCTGGGAAATCCCATGAACAGAGGAGCCTGGCAGGCGACAGTCCATGGGGTTGCAGAAGTCAGACAGGACTGAGTGAGCAGGCACACAGGCTTGCACACAGGCCACCAGTGGCTGGACCACAATGCCTTTAGGTTTGTAACTTGCTCTGCTCGTTTGAGATTCATAAATTCCTGTTTTCTTATGACGCTGGACCTGAATTTTTGAGCAAATTGAGAAGCAAGCATTTATTTTCTGGGAGGCAAGTAGGTAACCGGAGTGGAATTCTTCAGTTTCTGCAAGTGTAATAGCTAGGGTCTTTTAGACGCCTTGTTCAGTCACTAAGTTGTGTTCAACTCTTTGCGACCCCATGGACTGCAGCACGCCAGGCCTCCCTGTCCATCACCAACTCCCGGAGTTTACTCAAACTCATGTCCATTGAGTTGGTGATGCCATCCAACCATCTCATCCTCTGTTGTCCCCCCCTCCTCCTGCCCTCCATTCTTCCTAGCATCGGGGTCTTTTCCAGTGAGTCGACTCTTCACATCAAGTGGCCAAAGTATTGGAGTTTCAGCTTCACCATCAGTCCTTCTAATGAATATTCAGGGTTGATTTTCTTTAGGAATTGACTGGTTTGATCTCCCTGCTGTCCAAGGGACTCTCAAGAGTCTTCTCCAACACCACAGTTCAAAAGCATCAATTCTTCGGCGCTCAGCTTTCTTTGTGGTCCAACCCTCACATCCATGAGACTATTGGAAAAACCATAACTCTGACTATATGGACCTTTGTCAGCAAGGTGATGTCTCTGCTTTTTAGTATGCTATCTAGGTTGGTCATGTTATAAAGTAATGGAAAGCAGATAGAGATTTTGGTACTAGAAGTGGGCACTGCTGTCACAGCAGTAAGTGACAGTGATCTGGAATAGTAGAAGGAAGCTGGAAAAAGTCTGAGAAGCACATTAGAAGGAAAAGAAAGCTGAAAACATGTAGCTTCCTTGACAATGTATAATTTCATAAAAATGAGTAAGCCCTTACTGCTGAGGGCAGAGGAACATAAAATGCTAGGTTTGGTAAACACAGCAATACAGACAGCATGGTGACTATAATAATTAATACCATATTATTAACATATATTTAAAGGTTAAGAGAGTAAACTTTAAAAGTTCTCATCACAAGAAAAAAAATTGTGCTGTGTATGGTGACAGCAGTGACTGGATTTATGGTGGGTTTATATTCACAACATACACAAAATATGAAATCATGATATTGTACCCTGAAAATAATATGTAAATTATACCTCAATGAAAATTTCAGAAAAATAAATAAAACCAGGAACACAGGTACGACTTGGATAAAAGTCAGCAGACCAGGTGCTGGCATCTTTGGGAGGCCACTTGCCATTTTCCTATCAGTAAAAATGTTAACTTTTCTCAAGATAATTTTGGACTGGCTTCAAGCACAATTAAAATGATGCTTCAGTTCCTAAAATGAACACTTAGTATTGACAGTAAGGACAGACTGAGAACTTGAGAGAGAAATAAGAATCTGACTCCCTCAATAGGGCTAAGATATGTGGTCAAATAGGGCTTCCCAGGTAAAGAATCCACCTGCCAATGCAGGAGACACAGATTCGATCCCTGGGTTGGGAAGATCCCCCGGAGGAGGGCATGGCAACCCACTCCAGTATTCTTGCCTGGAGAATTCCACGGGCAGAGGAGCCTGGCAGGACAGGGTCCAGGGGTTTGTGAAGAGTCGGACACAACTGAGCAACGTAACACAATAAATGTGGTCAAATATATTAATAATATTCTGGAAAAAAAATTTAATGAGTTTTTTTTAAGTTGGGAAGTGAGGGATGAAGTATCAGTGGATACACTCAGGCGTTAGGTGGGCAGCTGGCAACAGAAAGTCTGATTCTTAGTCCCCGGCAATCAAGGAGCTTGAGGTGAATGAGCCTCAGGAACACATGTGGGGCCTGCAGACCGGCCTCCTCATCTGCTCAGCTCTGGTGCTAATGCAAGACAGAGGTGTCTCTCCGGTAGAATTAAAAGCCCCCAGAAGCACTGGGTTTTCAACAGAGCCTCCCTTCTAACAGAAAAGCAAAAACTGTGAAAACGAGGTTCTGTGATACTCGTTGTACTTTTCCAGGCTTCCATAGGCAACCCAACATTTATCTACACGTATTTTGTTCACCATCTCTCTGTACTTTTTATCCTGGAAAAAAGACAGGCTCTCTCTATCCTGCAGATGAATGAGGCCTTTGATGTCATGCAAATGTTAGCTCTGGGCCAAATGCGTCTGATCCTGAAAGTATTACACGTAGAGAATTAGAGATTTAAATGCATTGACCATTTTTATTTTGCTATGCGGAAACATACATTCACCAGGGGCTGTGCGATGCAGTTGACAGTGAAATGGAGAATATATCTTCTTGAAGGCTATTTATAACTCAATGCTAGATAGTTTAATTACAGTGGAAATTCTGTACAGTTTAAGGCTTGGCTCTGAACTAGATTGTAAATATGGACCAGATTTGGAAATAAAACACTTTTTTCAAGTAAAAAAAGAAAATTAAAAAAAATACAAGGAAGGAGAAATGAAGAAAGAAAAAACAAAAGCAACTGAAGCCCAATGAGTTTTCCTGGAGTGAAGTCTCATCATTACAGTAAACTAACAAAAATACCGGTTTTCTTTCCAAAATAATGACATTTTACATATTTAGGACTCGTCAGGGTACCCTGGGAAGCTTTCCAGACTGAACACGGACCAAAGCAGACGACAGGGAAGAAATCACATTAATATGCTAAAATCAGTACTACCTTGTAACGAATTAAATTAGATTACACAAAGCAGGATTGTGAGCATTAAATATTTCCGGAGAGTCATTACTGTTGATGGGTGAGAGTAATAAACCAGAGGAAACAAATAACAAGATTCAAGTTGTTTACTGAATAAACTCGGTTATTGGCACATCTAATCTGGGAAAAACCTGACACAGCGGACCTAGACAGCTTCTAGCAGTTTAGGGTAATCTTCGTTGATCTGTAAACAAAAGATGTGTCACCTAAGAAATTGCAGTTTTGTTTAGACTTTAACCATCATCAGCTATGAAAGGCATGGACTGTTTCGTGTGTTACATGAGATCACGGTTTCTATTGTTGGTTATGAACGTGCAGGTGGAGCTGAGAACGGAGACACGGTGTGAAAAGTAAAAATGCTGCTCTTTTTGTAACTGTATTGTTGCTTCATGCAATATTGGTTTAGTGGTGCTGATTCAGATTGCTTTATTATGGGAAGATCTCTCTGCCAGTGTCTTTATTAAATGGTCAAAGTCAGTTCTTCTGGATTGAAATTGTCCACAGGCAGATACAAGTCAGTGGGTTAGAAGAGGGAACGCCATATAGATTCTGGTTTTTCCTAATGGTTTGCATGACTGGCTTCGTGTACAGCCTAGGTTATTCCTGTAGAAGAGAAATTTGATCAGTTACTCATTTGAGAATATATGAGAGTTTCCCTCAGACTGAAGTCAGGTGGCAAGTATCTTACAAGGTTATTAAATGCTCTTCTGGACAAGATACTGTAAAACACCAGTGTATGTCATGGATAGGCTTCTTCTGAAATAACCTCATCATTACCCAAGTGGCTGACCTCACTGAAGAGAAACTTTTTCTTTTTTTGCTTTCCTTCTTAATTTGAATATGATGAGTGCATTTTATATTTTTCCTTTGAGAGAAGCCACTTTATCAATCTAGGTTTCTTAAACCAATGTTAGAGAACTAACTTCCTTTACACAGGTAGAGCATTTAAGAGACTTTTATTACATAACCAAGTGTGCAAGGAGCTGCATTCAGCACTCAAAGCCCTCCAAGGATGTTCAGTGCTCATCAAGTTCTGGCGGGCGGGTTAGTATGCATGACAAGTCTGAGCACACACACGAGATTCGGTCTGCTTGTGATGCTGGCCAAACAGCAGCTGGAAAGGCATGCATTTCCTGAAGGAAAGCAGGACCACAAGACTGCATTTTTGCCTCCTCCTGAGACACAGTGCTACGCTCGGGGGAAAAAAAAATTCCCAAAGAATATAGGAAAATAGATAACATCCACAGTGAGAGTGAGTGGTTTGGTTTCAAATTGTAAAACAAAGCAAAACAAAAGCTTAAACAGGCCAGAACCAAACACAGTTGAAGAAGCAGCTAACAATGGGATAATGCTGGCATCAGAATGGGCGTCATTTCATTCCCCTAGTTTTTAGAACGCACAAATTGCACCTCTCAGAACAAAACCATATTAGAGCTGATTAGGCTACATGGCCAGTAAAATAAAACAAACATGACCTTTCAGACCTGGCTAATGAGAGGAGCATGGACTAAAAGGAAGACATGCAGGACCAGGCAAGCAGACTCTGCTTTCTCTTTATCCTCTAGCTGGCAGGGGGAACATCAAAAGTCCATAGTATGGAGCCTGTAAATCTGAAACAAACCAGTATCCGCAAACCAATTCTCCATCCTCTTGATACCCACCCCTGAAAATGCCAGTGAGAGAAAAAGGAGAAAAGGAGGAGGTGAAGGGAGGGAGAGAGGGAAGCCCCGGGCCACATGCCAGCCGAGGCCAAGCCTGGAGAAGCAGCACCCGCCTCTTACCTGGGCTCAGTCTTCTCCATCCTCCGGGCTGATCTCTGTCTCTTTATGGACCACTACTTTGGTCACTGACATGTCAGGATGCTGCTCTTTGGCCTCTTTAATTGCCTGAGCCAGCGCCTATCCCCGGGAGATCACAGGAGGGCAGAGACAAAAAGGAGGTGGAACATGCATGATCAGAGCAAGGAGGAGACTCACGAGCTGGATCTATCTACACAATTCACAAATGGAGCACAACGACTGCCAAGGGGCTTATACGCTGTGTGCTGGGAAGTTAATTCGGAAACCGTTCCACTACAGGCTGGACTGAGGGCAGCTCTGGGCAAAGTAGGGCCAGCTGGTGTTTCTCGTGGTTCCCCGCCAGGGCATCCACCCTCTCTCACGAGATACCTGGTCATGGTCAATGTCCGCGTCTCCAGTGATGACGATTCGCTTCTCAATCCTCGTCTCTGAAATGCCTCCTTTCACAGTCTGAAAGCAACAGACAAGTGTTATGACTTTACCATCCCTGTTGACTGGGGGAAATGGTAGAAAATGCTGACTCAGCTTTAAGTAGCTTCATTTATTCTTTAAAAGTGGACACGGACTCCTATGGCAGTTATTTACAACCGTTAATTTCAGAAGTGAAGACAGAATAGATTCCTTTGGGTTTGGCTGGCTGGTGTTTCTGAAACGTCTGTCATATGCGAAGCAAGGGAGCTAAGTACTACGCCAAGGGCGTTGGAACACATGTTCCTAAGCAGAACTCGGCAGGTGAGGCTAGAAGCATCAGAAACACAGCAGCTGTGAGAGCTCCAAGGCAGTGCCTGGCATCCTGGTATTCATGTAGGTGCCTGCAGGTGCAGCGCAACCTGGGGTTTCTGCACGGACACCTCCCTGGATCTGTTCCCAGTCCACTTACTTTGGTGATGTGGGTGGTGGTCGTGGTGCTGGTGGTTTCAGATGTGATGGTCTGCGCGCTCATGAGCACACCTGGCTCCAAGTCAGCACCGAGATCGACCTAAGCAAGCCAAGCAGGAGACACGACACATTACCTCTCCAGGACGCCTGCTCTGTTGCTTGAGGGCATGGTGATGACTTAGTTATCTGCACAATCTCTGTGCTTCCCTGATAGCCCTGAGCGCTGCCACTGACTCTAGACTGGACCAAACACGGCCGCTGTGAACTATTATTAAAAGCCAGGACTACAAAAGATCAAAATATAAGAAAATCCTTCTTGGGAGGTCCCTGGTGGTCTAGCAGTTAGGATTAGATGCTTTCACTGCAGTGGTCCAGATTCAACCACTGGAAGAAGAACTGAGATCCTAGAAGCTGTGCTGCGCAAACAAATTAAAAGAAAAAAAAAAAATTCTACCCAACCAATCCTAAAGGAAATCAACCATAAATAATCACTGGAAGGACTGATGCTGAAGCTGAAGCTCCAATACTTTGGCCATTACACCTGATGCAAAGAGCTGACACATTGGAAAAGACCCCGATGCTGGGAAAGATTGAAGGCAGGAGGAGAAGGGGATGACAGAGGATGAGATAGTTGGATGACATCACTGATTCAACAGATGTTGAGTTTGAGCAAACTCCAGGAGAGAGTGGACAGTGAAGGACAGGGAAGCCTGGTGTGCTGCAGTCTCTGGGGTTGCAGAGTTGGACACAACTTAGCAACTGAACAACAACCACCACCACCTTATTTATGAGATTTATGTGGGAAGTTTGTAGAGGATGTGGCACATAATAGGCTTACTAAATGGTCACTATTGTTAAAAACAACAAAAACAAAAAAAACACAGGACTTCAGAAGTGTAAGCAGGGGCTGGTGGAACTAGCGCTTTTCCTTATCTAAACAATGAGGGAGATAAGATTTCTGAGCCTCTTTCTACATTTTGGCTTCCCTCATAGCTCAGTTGGTAAAGAATCCACCTGTAATGCAGGAGACCCCGGTTCGATTCCTAGGTTGGGAAGATCTGCTGGAGAATGGATAGGCTACCCACTCCAGTATTCTTGGGCTTTCCTTGTGGCTCAGCTGGTAAAGAATCCACCTGCAATGTGGGGAGACCTGGGTTCAATCCCTGGGTTGGAAAGATCCCCTGGAGAAGGGAAAGGCTACTCAACTCCAGTTTTCTGGCCTGGAGAATTCCACGAGCTGTATAGTTGGGGTTGCAAAGAGTTTGACATGACTGAGTGACTTTGACTTCACGTCTACATTTTCAGACATGTGAAGACCTGCTTAAGTCACCTGCTCTTCCTTGATCAGTAATAAAGTTACAATTATTGCACTGTTTTTGATAGAGACAATTGGGTCCTCTGAGTCTTCTCATAGATTCAGTATCATGTAATTACACTTAGGGCTTCCATGGTAGCTCAGACAGTAAAGAATCTGCCTGCAATGCAGGAGACCCAGATTCAATCCCTGGGTCGGGAAGGTCTCCGGAGAAGGGAATGACTACCCACTCCAGTATTCTTGCCTGGAGAATCCCATGGACAGAGAAGCCTGGCAGGTTACCACCCATGGGGTTGCAAAGAGTTGGACATGACTAACACTTTCACTAATTACGCTTAGGTGCACGAAGTCATGCATGGGGTAAAACAGGTGCCAGGGCTCTGGGCTTCATAGACTGTCTTACCTGTGATGATTCATATGTTATGGTTTTTGTTTCTGTGTGAACTACCGGCACTTCCTTGGTAGAAATTTCTAGCTTTACTTCTCCTGGTGAAACGCTGCCAAAGCTGATGGTTTCTGTCTTCACAGTTGAAGACTATACCAACGGGAAGGAAGCAGAGTGGTTCTTAAATTTTGCACAGACACATATATTTTCCCCCTCCCCTCTTGGTGGCTATATAAGCACAGGTTAGTGTGAAATAAATGTTTATGTATTACATGGGGGTAAGTTGGGGAATGAGGCATAAAACAGATATATGTGAGTCTCCCAGAATTCATATGGAATGTTCCAGGTAAAGGAAAACATTTTGAAGGAAATTGAAAAAACACCCACATTTTTATATTCCCTCTTTTCTATCTCAAGAACTAATTTTAATAGATTAAAAACCATAAATTAGCCTTTTATTGAATAACTTCTTAGAGAAAAGGAGCAAGTAATAAGACATTGAACCACCCCTGCCTACATATACTTCTGGAATCTCAATAAAAGAAAAGAAATAATAAATTCTAGCACTTGGTACTTGGGCAAGCCTGGCTATGGCCCTTCTGGATAAGTATACTGATCAGAAATAGATCTATCAAGTTTTCTGATATCTTGGCTGGCCATGCATCTCCCAGGTTTCCTGCCAATTACAGTAATTACAAGAGTAAGAACCATTTCCTGGAACTGTAGATTATTAATCATCATAATCTATGTTTGCATGTGATCCCAAAGATGAAAACCAGCACAGAGACCCACAATTGCCATGCAAGAAGGCAGTTAAGAGGAGAAACAAACTGCTCTTGGAAAAGGAAGAAAATTATCAACACATAGCCCCGCCTTTACACTTAACTAAATTTTAGGGACTTGCTTTAGTGCTACAAGGAATATTAACTATTAGTTACCTCAAAATGAGGTTTTTGTTCCAAAGTTTCTGAAACGTGGACGGCTGCAGTCTGCTCCTCCTCTGGCTCACAGGAAGCAGTGGCCATTTCGTCCTGCTCCACAACAACTTTATCGGCCACCTCCCCTTTCTCCTCCTTTGCCCCCTCAGTAAGAGCCGAGCCCTCCTTCTCTTTTGCGTCAGAAGCATCAGCAGGTGCTGCCTGGGTCGCAGTGTCCGCGTCATCTCCAGCCACGTAACAAGCATCCCCACTCGCATGCACATTCATCACGTGTCTCTCCTCCACCAGCACCGTTTCCTGCACAACCTTCTCTACAGTCGGTGGCTGGGGCTGCTGGGCTGTTTCCGTCTCTATATCGCTGGACTCCATCTTGGTTTCTGTTTTCTGCATGGGAAAAAAAAAAAATTGTGGCGTCAGCATGACTTTCCACCAAGAAAAGGTCAAAAGGCAAAAAAAACAAAAGAAGCCACTCACTGGGGTACCTGTGCTTATACCCGGCAGCACTGACAGAAAATATAATTTAGCTTTCATCCCCCCCACCAGAATCTCTGATACCCCAAAACACACACTCAAACTTGTGCTGCTCCTTTGGGATGTCGCAAAAGAAACAGAATGCTGTATGAAATGCAATTGAAAAATCAAAACAAAACGAAAGCATTGGGGCACATGCCTATCAGTCTCGGCGGCTTCTCCAGACCTAACAGATGACATAAGATGCTTTAAAAATTAAATGCTGTTAAAATGTGTCAGCAAGATTACTTTCTGAACATCTGAAGTATGTTCTTATAATGGAACTGAAGACATGTGATGTATATGTGGGGCAGGCACAGAGGGGTGGAAGTGAAGACCCTCTTAGGTATTTAAGGCAAAGCCACCTGGATAGAAAACACACACACACACACACACATCAAAAAAGCATAAAGAAAAGGCAAAAAGGCAGAGAGGGGACACGGGGCATGGAAACAAATGGCCACCTGCACCCAGCTTTGAGAAGTGGAAGTGACCGCGCCTATGAACTCTGTCGGTTTTCTCGCGGACTCTAATAAGCTGAGGATTTCTGAGCCGTCCATGAGCTTTTCGCCAGAAGTCTGTTTGGTCTGAGTGAACAGAGAAATGGAGAGTCAGGCACAGTGGTTGGGACACATGTGGGCATGTACACATTCACAGCTGGTGAGACACAACGGTGGGCGTGGGACCCAGGGCGAGGGATGGCAGGAGCTACAGAAAGGGAGGGGAAACAGCCAGTCATCAGGGTGAGCAGGGGCTCTGGTTTGGGAAAGCAGAGAGAGTTCCTGGGTTGGGGCGGTGCCGGGTGAAGCCGATCCTTTCCTGGCCCCGCAAGGCTGGCAGCACCACCCCACCTCGGGGACAAGAGCTGAAATAAAACGGCAGGTGTCTCAAGGTGCACGTCGGACGGCGTGGTGACTTTTAACCATGAAAACAACCAAAAAGCTTGGGTTGGCGGCTCTCAACATAAGCCAAACAGCCAGAGAAACGGAAAGGCTGGGGTGGAAGGGCTGCCTCTGCAAACAGTCATGCTGGAATCGGAAACGGCGACCCAAAGGCGGCCCCGGTTACCACGACTTGGGATGCAGCTGACTCGGTGACGACATAACGGGCAGTGGCGACAGTGACGGCCGGCTCCCGCGAGTACCTCCACTCGGACAGGCTCTTCTTGCGGGGACCAAAGGGCCCCACCTTCAAGGCCTCGGCCTCGGGCTCCGCTCGGCCCAGTCGTGGGCCCTCCAGGCCAGCATCCCTCCTGGGCACCTGGGCTTTCCCCACAGCATCGTCCTCCGGGCTCTGCCGTCGGGACTCGGCTTCCTTGATGGGGGCCAGCGACTCTGACAGCCTCCGCTTTGGGGTGTGGACCTCAGCCCCTCTCCTGGCCGTGTCCTCGGTCACAGCTCTGAGGACCTCGAACTCGGCCAGGACAAGGGGGGTCTTTATGGACTCGGCCAGTCCCCGCTCCACAGTGGAGGGTGACACCACCTTCTCGCCTTCTCTGCCTTTTCCGGTCATCGTGACAATTTTTCCGGACACGGTGTCATAGGACTTTCCGAGAGTGTATATCTTCTGCTTGTTCTCTTCCTTCAAGTGCATTTCTTGGGCCAAGTCTTCGAAGCTCTGCACTTCCATGGTGCTCGATCCTAAGAGGTCGGTGGGGATGTCACCAGTTCTACTGCTCAAGGTCACCACCTTGTACGTCACAGTCTTTTTCGAATCACCATCAGCTACCTCAGTGGGCACTTTGTCTACAATAACCCAATCCTCTGTGCCCTATATTTGAAATATAAAAGCTAAATTAGAAATTCTGATGGTATTTCATTTCTAAAATAAGAATCCTTTAAAAAAGGCAATCTAGATGAGAGCTACACTCGGGTCTGGGAGGTGAGTGTCCAGGGCAGGGGTTGTGATCTATTAATTACGGCTGCAATCTCTTCTCATCTGAAATGTATTAACTCTAGCCTTCAACTCAGAGTACGGTCTATTGTAGACCTGCAATTTCAGATTTCTTGAAACACTTTAGTGGTAAATTTTGCAAGGAATATATCTGATCTTGTACTCAATGTCTGATCATTTTGTATTTCAAGATTATAAAACCTTTTTGAAGCTGTTGTACATGTTATTCAGCTTTACTCAGGTGGACACAGAAAAGACTGTTTTCCATGTGAAATAGAACACTGCACTTCACATCTGTTGTTCTCACAAAGTACGTGCCAGCATTTCCACAAACTTCTGTGAAAATCATTTTCCGTGTTTGTGAATTATATTTCCTTATATGGGTGCTGGAATCCACTCTAGCACTTATTATCCATAAATAGAGTGCACCTGTGTTCCAGGCATGGTAATGAACCATTTCCCACTGTTAGCACATTGTTCAGAGCCTCTTAAAAAAATTGGCTATACTTGTCTGCACACTGTTCCGAACTTATTTACAACCAAAGTTCATTGTCTCAGGAGTTTCTTTGACAGTTTCCTTAGTGTTAGTCCCAAAAAGGCAGAAGAAATGGGAGTTATGAAACTTCTGTATTTGGGAAGCCTATGCAGAGGTTAGCAGGTGACTTAGTCTAACAGGTTACAGAGGGAAGAGAAACCAAGCCAGGAGCAGGGAGTGCCTTGCTTGACATTTTGATCTCGGATGTTTTTTACTTTCTTATTTATCCTTGCCTGAAAACTTTAAGCTAGAATTGGAGGGGGTGGGGCTTAAGAAAGAAGATTACAGACCCATCTATAGACTGGTGCTGGATTAAATGCAATGAATTGAAAAATAACCTCAAGGGTCGACGGGACAGTTTTCTGGAAAATGATTTGACGAGAGGTAACCACAGAGATTGCTGAGTCTCCTTCCTGAATTTTCTGTGTCACACTCTGCTAGTGGGAAAACCAATAAAAGTTCAGAACTTTCAAAGTTAATCAAGGTCATCTGAATTACCATGGCTCTATGGGTGAAAGAGACAGTAAAAAGGCCCAATAATATCATTACAAACTGTAATCATGATGCTTCAATGACCAAACACAGACATAATCACTGAGAAGCAAAGGCCACAAAGAAACGATGGCTAACGGATAACCAAAATAGTAAGAAAATTCCCTATTTTCCCTCCCCGGAATCTAGGCAAAAATGATATACCTACCTTGGTGGCAAGCAAGGTAAGTTTTAAAAGGAAAAACTAAAGATATTTGAATGACACTGAAATCTGAAGAGCAATTCCCTCTGATTCCTTAATGTTTGTTTTTTACCTGAGACTCAAAGAATGGAGAGCTTCCTTGCTGCAAAAATAGAACCTTTTCTGAAATCTCCCTTTCTTCTTCAGTCTGTTTGAATAAAGGGGGTTGGGTGGGAGAGGAGGAAGCAGACAGTTTCCAAAAAAGCAAGTTAGGAAGAGAGCTCTTTTCTTGTGCTACACATATAATAGTCATTCATTTCTTTTCCCCAGAAGAATTACTGTCTGTTAATTTGGAAAATTAATGTCAAAGTTGAATAATTATTTCCAAAGTGAAACAGATTATTCTGTGACTCTCTGGTGTTTTTAGAACTCAAACATTTCTCATTTCTACAAACACAGAACATGCAAGGGTGGAATAAAGGACTTCCTGGAGTCTCAATAGGTGCTTATATGGCTGTCATCTGCAATACTGTAGAAATGAGTATTCAAATGAAAATGCTAAGATTAAGAAAAATAAGTTGAGAATAAATCCTCACTTCCATTTCTGACAAATTCTTGATCATATTCTGCACTGAAGAGCTGCCTGATGCAGAGGAAGGAAATGCACATGGATCACTGTATTACCTACTAATCTGAAATACCCAGCCTAGCTTGAGGTCTTTACTCTACAGATAAACATAAAATATTCTCAAGATTATAGCTTTATTTGAACTTTTATAACATGGTGAGTAATTCTGAAAAGTCAGCTTCAGAATATCTTGGTGAAGAATTAAGTACTTCAAATCGTACTCATCTTTAACATATAAACTTAAGAAAAACATTACACATGTCATGTTAAAATAGGTGTTTTCCTTTCACCTGTTTTTCTTTCTTTAGTATTAAAAATGCATAATTCAAGGGACAATACATTAATTACTGAGCCTGTGTCTCTGCACAGGCTCGGTAGCTAATAAAACTCCACAGAATAATGATAGAAAGGACATTTTAGTAAAGCCATTTAAAAATAATAACAGAGTTCAGAGTATCTAGATGAACGGAACTTTGAAAATAAACCTTCTTGCTGTTTGTTAAACAGTATAATTTTATCAGAGGTATTTAAAATTCCTATGTATGTGTTTACAAAGCTTTCAGTACTCTACTTAATCATTTTCCTGCAAGAGGTTATAGAGGAGCATCTGGAATGTTCTCCAGAAGGGCCTGCTGACAGATTCTGATAGCACTGCTCTCAGATGCTCCTTTTAAATAAGGAACAAAGAAGACGTTTTGAAGGGGAAAAAAAATTTCTGTCCTGCCCCATTTTGGAGAAAGATATTGGAAGAGACAAAATGTACCCTGTGGCATCATTAAATGTGGATTTATGCTTTAAACTTTCAATCAGAGCCTCTTTTTCTAACAGAAATAAGAAACAGGAAGGAAAGGTTGAAATTATAGGTACTTTTCAGAATACCAAGACTAGGCTTCTAATTATAATCACTGAGCTAAATGTTTTTCCTAGGATGAAAGCGTAAAAAAAAAGACCCAGCAGCAGGAAAACAGTGGTTTTCAGCATATCCTGTTATCTGACATCAACTAATTTAAAAACGTCTGTGTCTGTAATTAAAAATGTCCACATGGTCTGCATTCAGAACTGTGCCTATACATGTATATATACCCTATAACAGAAAAGGGTAACATGAGGGGACAAATATTACCATTAATCCTATGTATGATCGACTCCAACCCAGTGAGTTTGACTAAAGAGAAGTGAAGAGTTATTGATAAAGAAAAGCTAGTGATTGAGACATTTACTAGGGGTTAAGACAGAGTCTGCCTGCAATGCAGGAGACCAGGGTTTGATCCCTGGGTAGGGAAGATCCCCTGGAGAAGGAAATGGTAACCCACTCCAGTACTCTTGCCTGGAAAATCCTATGGATGGAGGGGCCTGGTGGGATATAGTCTATGGGGTCTGAAAGAGTTGAACCCAACTGAGCGACTTCACTTTCAAGACAGAGTCAGATGCACACTCTATTACATTTAGTTACTTAAACATTCATGTCTGTGTCATAATTGGTACACAAGGCCCTATAGTGGCCTGCAAAATTCACAGAGCTGTTACTCGCTCATAAGGGTCTCTATGGAGCTGTGACTTTCATTTCTGCTTAGGTTGAGGGTTCTCAAATTTGGTTGTGCATTACAATTATGTGGAGAGCTTTTAAGTAAGATGAAGGTGAAAGAGGAGACTGAAAAAGTTGGCTTAAAACTCAACATTCAGAAAACGAAGATCATAGCATCTGGTCCCATCACTTCATGGGAAGTAGATGGGGAAACAGTGGAAACAGTGTCAGACTTTATTTTTTTGGGCTCCAAAATCACTGCAGATGGTGACTGCAGCCATGAAATTAAAAGACGCTTACCCCTTGGAAGGAAAGTTATGACCAACCTAGATAGCATATTCAAAAGCAGAGACATTACTTTGCCAACAAAGGTCCGTCTAGTCAAGGCTATGGTTTTTCCAGTGGTCATGTATGGATGTGAGAGTTGGGCTGTGAAGAAAGCTGAGCGCCAAAGAATTGATGTTTTTGAACTGTGGTGTTGGAGAAGACTCTTGAGAGTCCCTTGGACTGCAAGAAGATCCAACCAGTCCATTCTGAAGGAGATCAGCCCTGGGATTTCTTTGGAAGGAATGATGCTAAAGCTGAACTCCAGTACTTTGGCCACCTCACGCGAAGAGCTGACTCATTGGAAAAGACTCTGATGCTGGAAGGGATTGGGGGCAGGAGGAGAAGGGGACGACAGAGGATGAGATGGCTGGATGGCATCACTGACTTGATGGATGTGAGTCTGAGTGAACTCTGGGAGTTGGTGATGGACAGGGAGGCCTGGTGTGCTGTGATTCATGGGGTTGCAAAGAGTTGGACACGACAGAGTGACTGAACTGAACTGAACTGAATGTGTGAAGTGCACCTCTAATTAAATCAGACTCTGATGCAGAACCCAGGTATCAGTAGTTTAAAAGTCTTGTAGGTGATCCAGAGTTGCACCCCAAAGTCTAAATGCAAAGTCACAGAAGTCAGATTCAGAGAATAAAGATGATTCTCTCTAGCATGTATAGATGATCCATGGTGAATGGATTTTTCTTTTTTTGCCCAATTTAAGGGCCATCTGAGACCTGAATAGCAAAAGTAAACTTGGATAAGAAAGCAGAAAAGTGCATAGAGCTGATTCTAGGTATTCATGACAATTATGGTCTATACAGTTGCCATGAACACTGAATCAGTGAACACTGGACTAGTGAATGCTGAACCATGGCTCCTAAGGGAAAGACAGTCAGGTTCCTGGGTGCCTCTGGCCATGAAATTCTCATCAACTGATCAATGCATAACCTTGTTTTATGTGTGTTTCTGTTTAAAGACCACTTCTTTAATATATATTATTGATCCATTAACACTGAACTCACAGTCAGCAGCACTGTAACTTAATCCTGAACAAAGCTTACCTAACACACATATTTTCCTATAAGGAACATCACAGCCTTCCTGTACTTGGGAATACTAGAGAGCACTTCGGCGCTATGCCTGGAGGTCATTTTAGACAGCAAAAATCACCAACAAGAACATAAAAAAGCAAAAACGTGGCATTCAACAGGCTTTGAAAAGGACACCTGCTTACAGTATGAGACATGAAACTTGTTACCTGTTCAACCTTATCTGGGAATGCCTTGAGCAGCTATTTATTTTTTAACCATTTTGCACCTGTCTGCAAATTATCATGAAAATGTTTAGTATTTTAGGATTACAATAAATTTCAGTGAGTAGTTGAATGTGCACAATCTGGAATCCATGAATAGGGAGGGTTGATCGTGCTAAGCTTGCTGCTACTGCTGCTAACTCACTTCAGTCGTGTCCGACTCTGTGCGACCCCATAGATGGCAGCCCACCAGGCTCCCCCGTCCCTGGGATTCTCCAGGCAAGAACACTGGAGTGGGTTGCCATTTCCTTCTCCAATGCATGAAAGTGAAAAGGGAAAGTGAAGTCGCTCAGTCATGTCCAACTCTTAGTGACTCCATGGACTGCAGCCTACCAGGCTCCTCCATCCATGGGGTTTTCCAGGCAAGAGTACTGGAGTGGGGTGTGCTAAGCTTATATACCAGTAAAACTGCCTGCCACCTTAAGAAAGGGGACAGCACTGGCAGTGTATAACTGCTAACCTGTATTGCACTGTGGTTAGAATGTGGAAATTCTCAGTATTCAAATAACCACAAAGGAATATTCCCCTGGTGGCTCAGATGGTAAAGAATCTGCCCACAATGTGGGAGACCAGAGTTCAATCCCTGGGTCGGGAAGCCCCCTAGAGATGGAAATGGCAACCCACTCCAGTATTCTTGCCTGGAAAATTTCATGGACCGAGGAACCTGGCGGGCTACAGTCCATGGGGTCACAAAGAGTTGGACCCAACTGAGCCACTAACACTTTCACTATTCCCCTGATACGGACTAGGCCTGTGACTGCATCACAAAAAGGCTGCCATGGGACGTATCTGTGGACAGAAGATGTAGCGGACACCCTTCACATCTCATCCATCTACCCTCCATTCCATGGGTTCTATGTGCGGGTTTGTCTGGTTTACAAAGTTCAGGAGGATTTGCTATCATTTGCTTCTTTGGGGCATCGTGGCCTCTTGTCTGCTGTGAACTCAAACATTTGAAACGTGAAACAACTGGCAATAAAATTCACACTTTACATTAAACACACATTACATTCTAAGAATATGATCCCATTACTACCTCATTGTATTTCCAACTCCTAATTTTCTTAATTGTTCATAAGTTGGTAGCAAAATAGATTTACTTAGGGTTCGACCACCATAGATAAGGAAAAAGATGGTTCATTAAAAATCAGGGGTCATTATATTATCTTTCCAAAACAACACTGTATCACTGAGATTGCCAAAAAAAAGTCCAACTAAGCTTGGGGTCACTAAATCAAAGTTCCTTTACCCTTCTGACACAAATAATATTACTTTGAGATGTCACTTAAAAAAATTAAGTTAAATACCTTCTTTTAGAAATAATTAGACCTCTTTCTAAAACTGGCCAATTACTGTTTTAATTAATTTAAAGTGAGATACATTAAACAAATGGGTAAGATCAAATGAGTAATTTATCTAGAAAAATATCTCACCTCTAAGATGAATATCTTCTGTTTATGTGTTTTTAAACAAATATGCTTTGCATATGCCTAGCAGCTGGGAGGACACAATTATCTTTTGTGCTTTTCACACAACCAATAATGAAAGCCATGTTAAGTCTGAATATAGAAATGAAGAAGAATTTGAAAGATAAGAACTTGCAGGGTTGTTCTTAGGGCTGTCTCCAGGGCCCTCAAATGAGTGTAAACTGGGTGTCATCCTACTGGGGAGGAGTGTTAGATGGAAGCCCCCAAGGCAAGGGAAGTGGGCACAGCCCTGACTGCCCAGCCCAGGAAGGACCACTCTTCTGGGACTTGAAGCTACTTAGAGCTGCTTTCTCAGAGCCCCTTTGATAAAAGAGTTGATAACCCCTGTTTCTAAGAAGCTCTTCTTTATATCCAGCAAGTCTTCCTATAGTGTCTTCCCTTCTGGGTGGTAGAGAAGCCCTGAGGTACACCATTTGCATAACCGCTCAACAGACACTTCAACGCAGTTACAAAGTCAGCTGCTGATGCCTGGGCTATGGAAACCAAGCGCTTGCTCTTCTGCAGAGGACGTCTTTCCTCCACCCTTTAATCCTTTTGTAAAAAAAATCCTTTCTTAGGTCTATTGCAGTTTCTCTGCATCAACAAGGACAAGGCAAGGACATGGCAGCCGTATCCATGTCAAGTTTAGTATTTCAAACCATCACCTCTTCAAGTCATTAACGTTCTTTGGATTCATCAATGGGCTTCCCTGGTAGCTCAGGCCGTAAAGAATCTGCCTGCAATGCAGGAGATACAGGTTCAATCCCTGGGTCAGGAAGATCCCCTGGAGGAGGGAATGTCAACCCATTCCAGTTTTCCTGCCTGGAGAATTCCATGGACAGAGGAGCCTGGTGGGCTATAGTCCATGGGGTCGAAAAGAGTTGGACACGACTGGGATCATCAATGTTATTCTCAAAGAATTAGAGGATTTAATAAGCAAAAAGAATTTCTTTTACAAGTCTAATGGCCTAGACTTCTACAGCCCCTGGTTTATTATCACCACTCTAACTTTTCCAAGCACACTACCTGAACCTCCATTCAGAGAGCCTGCTACCTCCCAAGTCCTTAAGTGACAGCAGAGGAAGAGAGGCTTGACTTTTTCAGTGGCAATTTATTTTGTGCTTTTGTAACTTAATCCAGTATCTGTCATCTTCAGAGCCAGTGTGTCCTTCCTTATTTCCAGCCCTTATAGAAATACGGTGAGCTATATGTAGAATAGCTAGTGTGAAGTTACTGTATAACACAGGGAGCTCCTGGTGCTCTGTGACAACTTAGAGTGGTGGGATGGGGTAGGGTGTGGAAGGGAGGCTCAAAAGGGAGGGGTCATCTGTACCCTTATGGCTGATTCACACTGTTGTATGGCAGAAACCAATGCAACATTACAAAGCAATTATCCTCCAATTTAAAAAAAATATAAAACTAATAAATAAAAAAGAAATAGGGTAAATCAAATTTGACCAATGATGATAAAACTAATCTGACCATAACTCATGAATGACAGTCTTACTAATGCAGGAACTACAATATTTAAATCCATCTGGAAAATCTGAAACTTTTTGTTGTGAAACTCTAAACAATCTGAATGAAACTTGCAATGCAGGCAACTCGGTTCGATTCCTGAGTTCGAATCTTGGGTCAGGAAGATCCCCTGGAGAAGGAAATGGCAATCCACTCCAGTATTCTTGGCTGGAAAATCCCATGGACAGAGGAACCTGGTGGGCTACAGTCCATGGGGTTGCAAGAGTCGGACACGACTTAGTGACTAAACCACCACCACCACCAATGGTACAAGAATATTTTGGTCACTGGACTTTTCATTTATTCTGCATAAAAAGGCCTTTTTCAAAATGATTGAAATGGAGATACATCTTGTCATTTTTTAAAAAGTGGGACTGGAACTGTCAAGAAAGTCAGGATTGTGGTCACTTTAGATAAACAGCTTTCAAAGGAAGTTTAGAAAATGACTAATACCTAAGCATTGCATATAGACTCCTGCTTAAAAAGGAGTTTTCTCCCATAAAGGCCTAAGTTTTAATTTTATTCTGTTCTATCCCATCTTCCTGGACAAATGTCTTTCAAGAAAGGAATCTTGGTAAGAAATAACTTAATCAATGTGATGCTAGGAAGAAGCTGATTTTAAAAATGACTTCTTTTGACAGACAGATAAAGAAAGATGACGTGTAATGGTCTACAGTCAGATTAGTTCCACTGCCACTGTGGATCCTACATCAGGGGAGCCTTGAAGCTACACCAGCTGAATCCTCTCGCCGAACATTTAAAGAGAGTATTTGTTCTATGTGGAAAGCTCTTACTCAAAAAGACCTCTGGCGTTTACTTTCCCTCTTAAAAATCAAATAAAAACTGATTATAAATCACAATATAAATGTTTATATATATATCAGTTAAAATAACCAGTTTTTAAAAACTATATATATATATGTTATAAACAAAAATCTGGCCTTTACTTTCCCTCTTAAAAATTAAATAAAAACTCATTATAAATCATAATATAAATGTTTATATATAAGTCAGTTAAAATAAGCAGTTTTTAAAAAACTGTATGTATATATATGTTATAAATAAAAATCAAATACCAGTAAAAGCCTAGTATAGTATTCCCAGAGGAAAATATGTCCTGAAATGTTATCAACTCCAGAACAATGTTCAAACATTAGACCATCTCAATAGGCCTCATCTTGCAAGTGATGAGAAACATTTATGGACCTTCAGGGCGTTTCTTCAGGCAGCGAAAGTACATTCAGAAAAAGTGACAGTTAATTCACACAATAGGTCAGTGTCTTAGCTGTGAAATCTAGAACAAGCAGCCCTGCCTGCACCGCAGTGTCCTCGGTCATTCCAAGGCACCATGGGATGAGATTATTCACTCCTTGGCCACCCAATCATTTTACAGGTTATACACAGACAAGGGGTGAGATTCTATACTCAGAAGCCTTCCAGATCCCTTCCCTGGAGACCCTGTAGAGGAGTGACGCTAGTGAACTGAAGACGAGTGCAGCCTGACGCCTGAATACCAACCTCTTCGGGTACCAGCGGCTCGATCATGGGCGCATCCTCCTGCCGGGCGGCTAGTCGCACGGGGGAGGTGGAAAGCCTCTTTTCCCACTCGTTCGTGATGGCAGTGTCTGTGGAGGTTTCTAAAAAGGTTCTTTTCAGCTCACTAATATTGGTCTGATGTTTCATCAGGTCGTCTTGGGTTTTATCTAGCTCCTATATTCAGAACATAGAGAATCCAACAGTCAACGTTTTACATTTGATTTCCTTTCTGCACGTGCTCGCTCTCTTTTTAAAAGTAAGGTCGTTATCTCATTAGTAGTCAAAATAAAAAAAAAAAAATTCTGATCAGGGTTCATGACACTACCACAAACATTCTGGTGAAAATGTGATATTTCCAAGGAAAAGCGAGGGAAAACAAAATCTCCATCACACAAGCATAAAAATCAAAAGTTTCAAAGGTCAACTGTAAAGAGTGTAATTCACACAGAACCAGAGAATTAAAATAAATACACACACAGGAAAGGGGATCTACATCGGGGGGACAGGAAGGAATCAAAGGAAGCAGAGAAGTCAACCACACATAGTCACAGGTGAGAACACACCCTTCATGCATCATGGTACGAGCCCACAGGTGTGCCCCTGGAGGAAAACCAACACACACGAGCATGCACTGGTATATACCAATACCAACCTCTAACATAAGATTACTATGTTTGACATACACATTTTCACCCTTTATTCGCTTAATCAGACTATTCTGAAAAAAGTGGAAAAGAAAGGAAAGGTAAGGGACATGATAAGTCACGAAAACAAGTGCCACCCTGCGCACGGCACCAACACACGGTCACCGCCACGGAGCATGCTGGAAGATCTGAACACCGAAGACCAACAGTGACTTATCGCACGCTGCTTTTTTTTTGGCTTTTGTTCCATTTTGAGTTTTCTACCTGTGCCTTGAGCTCTGCATCTTCCTCCTGGTCCGACTGCCAGCATCAAGAAAGAGTGGGAGATAAAGTCTTACCATGCCATCGACTCTGAGATCGAAGGACGGGGTCTAGATAAGCCAGCTACGTGGGACACTTGTTTACGCTTACATTAGAGGACATTTCTTTCTTATATGTGAACCACAATGTTCTCACACACAAATTATGAAGCTTAATAAGATGATGAGAGCAAAAGACTCCTTGCTCGGTGGGTCTTGGACGCTTCAACTTGGAGACTTCCAAGTATGACAAGCATACACCCTGTGTGGGAGGTGACAGCTAGGACTTGACGGGTTGTCCTTACATTAGAAATGGTTCAGGAAGTGTGAGGGGCCACATCAAAATTAAAATTCACCAAACGGCTATGAATACCCAATGATGAGTGCTCTGAGTCAATCTTTCCCATAATCCTATGAGGTTAGCTATTATGATCCCCGATTTGTAGACTAGAGAAGTGAGACACACAGAACTTAACACAAAGGTTCTCACGTTAAAAAATTTCTTTAAACCTTGAATTTGTTGAGCCCACGTACTTTAAAACAAATTTAGGAAGAGGAGAGGGCTGATACTGGGTAACTAAGAAAATTAAAATAAATAAATAAACCTCCCTCGAGTCCAAAATCAACCACAAGAGGAGGTCCAGAGTGAAGTTATGGATGAGAAGCAGGTGATACTGGAGCAGGCTGCCTTCAAGGTGAGTCTGTCTGGGTTTCAATGGGGACCAGACTGTCTAACCTGAATGCCCCACTCTGAACTACTGTTACAACCAGCTCCAGAAAAAAGAAGAGCTCCAATAAAAATAACGCTTTTTATTTATAAAAAGTGTTAGAGGGCTGGTGGCATGTTGACTCTACAATGGTGGTGGGTTCATAGCTCTTCGTTTTATTTTTAAAATGCATAATCTATGTTACATGTCTTCACTTGCATGCTTCAAATGTAATACAAATTTTAAAACTGCTAGAAAATTTAAAGTAGTATTATTAAAATATTTTTCGTTTATAGCATACGTTAGGATTACAATGAAATTTGTTGAATGTATCAGTAGCTACCTGTAACTAATTCTCACAAAATTAAGATGCAATTGGGATATTTGGCATAGAGAATGATTATACTATAATCAGTTTATATGTGACTGCCTAAAAGAAACTGCTAATAATTTTCCAGTATTATCTTTAAATTAACAAATGATGATTTCCAAGTTTTGAATTGAACTCTGCCATTTCCAAAGGAAAAAAACAATTAACTCCATTTTGAAATGTTTTCCTGAAAATATTTTCAGTGAAATGATGTGTAAATACTACTTGTAATATTTTTAATTCTTCCTAAATACCCAACTAGAAAATATTATGATTGGATAACATAAAAAACAACCTAATGTAAACACTACAGCAAAGTGAAAAATAAATTCTGTTAGCACTTTAGGAAATGAACATCTTGATTTCCACTACTAGAGATAAATATTGTTTTTTGCAGATATCTTAATTAGTTGCTGATAGAGAAGATTTAAAAAACAACAAGCCATATACATATTTAATGAACCCTAAAAATTAATAAAATTAAATAATAGCACAGTTTTTCTCCTATCACTGGTCAATGTGATAATTTTTCTTTTTTCCCATAAAGTACTAACAGTAATTTGCTAATTTTCTCTTCCCTGGGGAATTAGTTTCTTTTGAGTAACCTAGACTATATCCAGACTACAAAAAATGAGTTAAGAGAAGTATTATAATTTTAATAAGCATTCTGACCATTTAGGATTTTAAAATGTATTTGTATTCAGTAAACAAGCTACTTAAATTAATTGTGACCTTCCCCCGACATCTTCCCCCTCCTATTATGGCTATCATACATAAACTTCTGGGTTAAGGGAATACATTTTTTTAAATGTATTATCAGTTTAGCCAAGAGTTTTCAAAATGCAACCCCACAACCGACAGAGCCACTGTCACCTGGGAATTTGTTAGAAATGTAAATTCTCAAGCCTATTCCAGACCTTCTTCTGAACGCGAATAGAAAACCCTAGGAGACTCTGATGCAGGCCAGAGTTTGAGAACCAGTGGGCTAGGCAGCAGAATATTTTTAACTCCTATTATTAAGGTAGCATTTCTCTCCACTCTAAATGCCAAAATGCTAAATGCAAGCTGCTAATAAACACAGAGCTGGCCCTCAGAGCATTGTCATCAGGCAACGGGCCGAGCCCCTCGGTTACAGTACCAACCTCAGTGGCGGTGGTTTCCCCATCAGCTGCCGTGTCTGTGCGCTCACTGTCCGTCTGTGGGTGGCAGAGGTGATCAGGTTCCAGGAGAAAGGCAGGAAGAGAAAACAAATCATCTGGTCAAAGCAGGTATGTCCGGGTCCGAGAGCCCAGTCCCTTTCTCTGTGCCCTGTAAAATCGCACTACCTTCCCACAAGAATGCAGGTGCAAACAAAAGCCAAAGGTAGGCCAGAGCCAGGTCCCATCAGCAGAGACACTCGGAGGAAGACCAGCAGCACACGGCCCGCCTGAACCGCAGGATGCGCGTTAGCCAGGGTGCCATGTCTGCTGCTGTGTCGTTCTCCCGCCCTTTTAACAGAAACCCCAAGAAAGATCTAAAAATGTTAAATGCAAATAAAATTGCAATCTATATATTTTTTAAAAATTCTAGTATAATAGGTCACAATTGAAAGGTAAATAAACAAGTACATTTAAATAAAAAGCTACTATAATAGTCACTGGACTTTCAGCCCCTCATTTTTTATATCATTTTGATAATTTGCATCCATCTAAGACCATCAGGCTATCTGCATTACCCTTTAATTCTAAAAAGCACATGCCAGTGACTCTGGCCTATGTTTTATGTACGAAAAGTGTAACTTAACTCTCCAGCAGCATTGGTAACTAGATATTTTTAAGACTATATATTGTTTACTTTGTCCCACCCTCCAATAGAAAGAGGTATATAAAAGTATGGAATTTGAATATCTTGTTCCAAATAAACATTCAAATGAAGCAAATAATAATAATAATAGTAATGAAAAATAAGGAGAGAGGGAGGGAAAGAGACATTTAGTTGGAAACAAATAAAACAAAGCACAGCATTTTACAGACCCTAGGTTTTCACGGGAGAATTACAATAGGAATTTCAGGACTGATTTTTTAATCTGTTTTATAGACATTTACGATTTAGAACAAACACTTTTCATTTTTTTTTTTTTTTCTGGAGGAGAGAAGAGCCATGGCCATTGAAAAGGAGACCTAAACATCTTACATAATATCAACTGACTTTCCCTTTGAAACTAGCAACTATTAAAATTCCCTTGAATGAAGCTGTGTGATTAATAATTTGTAAACGACAATCAAAACTCGGGGTTCTAAGGTTGTGAATCTGCCTCTTAGATCTTTCATTGCAAAGAACATGGGTTATCAAGAGGGAGGGCTGGGACATGATTAAGCTGACACAACTCTTGGCTGGCTTGACTTTTTGACCTGCTCCCAAGCTTTCATTTCCTATATTCCTGAAAGAAAAGGAGTTGTCACTCATACTTGCCCTATGCACCTAAGTCTCTATCCTGGCAACCTGCTCCCGTGCCTAAGCGGGGCAGGGAACCCTTTCCAATAGGTTGGTAAAGGAACCACACTGAGAGCTGTCATGACCCAACCATCTTGGCAACACCTGGCAGGGGGGTGGCTATTAATCTTCTTATCAGGTGACCCTGGTGGCACATTAACATGGTTTCACCAACTGACAGTCTAGGGCAAGGCTGGTTTGATTTAGGAAGACAGAGTTAGGTTGCTGTTGAAAGGTACAGAACAACTCAAGGAAACCTTAGGCTTTCGAGAACAAGTAAAAACGACTTGGTTCAGAGGACTAACTAGCTGTGCCAAAGGCCTCGAATGTTCTTCAAAGTATTTCTCTTCCCCCTTATGTTACTTCCCCTACGGCTTTAGAATTCACTTCAGCAGCGTTCCAAGCATCTTGGTACTGGAATTACCACCACAGTTAATAATAAGAGAGAGGGGTCTCATGTCAGAATGACACCAGCTCTAATGCTTGCTATTTAACTCTGTGGCATGAGGGGAATGTTTCATATTTGAATTCCCATTTCCTTCTTGGAAAATGGGGAAATTAATAGCCCTAACTACCTGACACACACAGAGCTAAAAATGCCTATAAAATCATAAATATTGCTATGAATATAATACTGGGTTGGCCAAAAAGTTCAGCCAACTCAATGTTTCACCATTATTGCTGTTATTTTTCCTAGGTATACACAAATAAATAGTAGCTTAGGCCACATCTAAGCTCCTTTACATTCCTACTTAGAACCTAGTCAGTCAGTCCTTCAACAAATATAGTACCTGATCAGTAAACAGTTAAAGACTGAAGTCATAAAGGCTGAATAAAACAACTTTTATAGCAACTGTTTGGAGAATGGCAACCCACTCTACTATTCTTGCCTGGAGAATCCCATGGACAGAGGAGCCTGGCGGGCTACAGTCCATGGGGTTGCAAAGCGCTGGACACGACTGACCAACGGAACATGACTAAGTAAAACTGCAAAGTGTGTGCTGCACCATGGACTATCATATGATGTGTTTACACAATTTAAAGTGTTAAATCAGGTGGTCAATCTTTTCCTCCAGATTTAATCCATCTCCTTTTTTTGGCATCATCAAAAAATGCTTCACAAGTTGACACACAATTTATGGTGAACTAAGTTCATCTTATATCTTTTGGGAGATGTACATGATTTAGTATTCAGCCCCTCTGTATTTGAGCCAAATTTTAGAAGGACAAAAGAAAAAAATGGCCAACTGCCCTACAGTTTGAAAGGATTACAGCTCTCTACACTGGATTTCACTCTTGAGAAGGGCTGGGACTAATGAAGCCACAGCCACATGCGACAAATGTAAGCAGGGATGTCAAAATATTTAAAAAGCATTCCAGTCATTAGTGATTTTGCAAAACGAAAGTGACAGAGCTGAACTGCATGTTACAAAGTCTCCCGGTTTTGCTGCCAAAGTGCTTGAGGCCCAGGGAAGAAAACAGGCCGTGTCAACAAATGGTGATTTTTTTTTTTAAACTGAATGACCTACATCTGAGTTTTCTAGCTCAGCTTGAACCAGAGCACATAGCTCTTAACATTTGGGGTTAAGAGGCGACACTGAACAGATGGCCAAATACAAGGTCATGTGGCAGGAGGCTGTCATGGGTGGCCAGGAAGGCTGCCGAGGCCAGAGCTGGTTCACGGTCTCAGGGGTTTGCAGGAACAAGGAGGGTTTATGCCACGCCAGCCACGCTGCCACCAGCTTGCAAGGAGTAAGTGCTGTGATTTGTTTTGCTGATGTAACGCAGACATGCCCAAGTAGAACATTAATTTTCATGCACTGATTACAACAAGATGTATACCCTGGATTAGGCACAAGATCTGTGTGGTTGGCTACATAAAAGTTCAGTTATTTAACAATGCAGAAGAACATAAAATGGCAATCTTTTTGCCTTCTGTGAGCTGGATGACTAACTCCATTGCTAAAGGAATAGATGATATCCAGGTTGGAAACCAGTTAATAGTACAAACAGCTTTTGTAGATGATATTGTGTTCTTAAAGGCTGTATGTTTAGACCTACATTGTTTGATAATGCTTCTACTGTGAGAAACAGATATTCAAGACTAGGATTTACAGTGGTTTTTCTCTTAAAATATTTTCCATGTGTGAAAATAGTCTATAACAGTTAAGATTTGGATCTAAGTCATGTAAGATCCAAGAACCTTGCAAAGGGTTCTTAGGCAATATCAAATTGAAAGGCTAAACTTTTCTTTAGAACCTCTCTCAGATCATTACCATTTTTCCCTGCTGCCACAAAGAAATGGTCACAATACAACTAAATATAGATGCTTATGCACCTTGCAATGCTATACACTCACAGGTGTGCTGGAATTATCACTTCTAGCTGAGCACAGACCTGAATAGACTTTCTTTCCTTTTTAAAGTGCTGCTTTGACTTTGTGATTCTTTTAACTGCTAGGTGTATCGAGTTTGTCTCCTGCCACAAAACCCTTGTTTTGTGGGAAGAGAATTGCTGGAGGAGCTGGGGGGAGGTGTAGCTGGGGGTGGGGGAGGAGGGGTGTCAGCCAGAGGCCTGTTGGCAGCTTCTGTACTTTTTCTGGCGTCTACTGAAGGCTGCACAAAGGGAAACTGCTGGGCTATTCACGTGCCAGTGCAGTGGTGGGAAGGGGAGCAATTAAAAGGAAAAACTACCAGCTACCATGTCACCTCCCCCAGTGGCTCAGATGAGGGATGCAGGTCAGCCTGCTTTCAGGTACGCAGGTGGAAGGCTCAAGTCCTTTCCTGGCTGCCAGCCCCAGAGGCTCACCTACCAGACTGTCTCCACGTGGGTGGATCTGGGGCTCACGCTGGCCTGACAGCATGGTTGCCTCCCAATACCTGATCTGGCATTGCTTGTGCTCAAGGAATTTCAGCCCATTTTTATGGTGTATAGAAACCTAAAATGAGTCTCTCCCCGACTGTGTTTGAAAACCGCTGTTTTCAACTTCAGCTCTTTCTGCTCCCGTTTCTGACCCTGCCAATAACTGATGTCACTGGGTGTTTTAAAAGGCTCCAGCCTATCTTTCTGACTCAACAAAACCACAGGATTGGACTTTCCTCCAAGAGTCACAAGGACAGTCTGGCAATGACCGTCAAAGAGCGGTGGGGGCATTTCAGAACCTCCAGGGAGGAGAGGGAGGCGCTTACAACCTTGGAAAGCCACCCTGGTGGTGATGTACCCTCAAGGGCGGGGCCCTTTCCCCGCACCTGGAGCATCCTTTACTGGGCGCGTATCAGCACAGAGCATCACTGCATCAGGACACGTTTTGGTACCTTGCCTCGTCTAGCTGAAAAGTTACTTTATCTGTCTTCTGTGTCCTTTCCTTTATTGAATGGTAACTAAACAGAGCCTTTATTTGACCCTGAGTTCCTACAGAGCAAACGGGTTATTTATGTATGATTGCCTCGAGGCTGAGTCCTTTCCCATTGGCAGGAGGCAGTGGGTGGCAGCACGGGTCTGGCTGGGCTCAGCCTGCTGTGTCCACATGGTGTTGTGCCTAACCCCGGGGCTGGGGGGGCGCATCCCCGGCACACAAAACCTCTGCACGGAGTGGCACAGACGGTAAATGAGGCTCTGAAAGGAGGACCACTATCGCAGCAGCCGTCTACCAAGTGTTTCGGACCGAAGCCCCGAACACGACAGGGACGTGTGTTCTATGCCGAGGTACACACCTCTTCCTCTGAACTGTCACTCGGGTCATTGTCTAGTGAGGCACTCAAGGAGGCCGCCTTGGGCTCCAGGTAGCAGAGGCACAGAGCCAGAGGGAAGGAGAGAGTGAGGGCATAGGGCACTGAGAAGGAGGCGGAGAGCAGGAAGAAGAAGATGAAGAGGAAGCAGGGCACGAGGGAGGGCGAGCGGATGGGGAGATAATGCTGCAGGCTCTGGGGCAGGAGGGCGCTCTCGGACAGGTTGGGGAAGGACAGGTAGCCATCGTCATCCAGGAGAGAGGGGAAGGACCCAGGGAGCTGCAGGGAGAAGGAAAACAGGGTGGCCCCTCTGCCCGGCTGCGGTTTGTAGCCGAGAGCCACGTCGTGGTCCCCCGGGCACGGCTTCCCTCGGCTGTCAGGGTCCGAGGCGGGCTCCCCGTGCTGGCGCCTGGAGTCTCGGGCCAGCTCGACCCCCAGCGGGGGCTGCCCGTTCTCCTTACACCTCCTGCGGAGCCCTGTGGGGGATGCAGGGGGACGGTGGGCTGATGGGGGGAGCGGGGGGCATGAGTCGGTGCCAAGCCCAGGTGACTGATGTGAGGGACAGCGAGAGAGACAGAGAGCAGCGAACAGAGGTGCAAAAGGACAAAAAGAAAACTGCAATTAGTTAATTTTCTTATGGGTACCGATATAAAATCGTCAAAACAAGAATTTCAGCACTGGGGTCGTTCATGAATCTTAAAGCATTCGAGGTGCATGCCAACGCTCCCATGAAGAGCCATCGTTTTCCCCATTAGACCCTCAAGCCAAACATAGGGTAGGCTGTAAAAAAAGGTTGGAGGGGAAGATATCTGTGGGAAATCTCAGTATCTACGTGTTTCATACGATTCAAAACTTGTGTTTAGACCAACAACTCCATGAATGGTTAGGATGCTGAGAGAAAATATAACTCTGATAACGTAAAACCAAGACTTTCAATAACTTCTCCTGATGTCCGGCTACCAGACCTGTCATGAGGGTTCAACTGGATTAAAATCACAGTGAATCCAATTTGCGGTCATTTAAAGCAAAATCTCCAGCATCACCTGTCCTTGGTTAGTCGATGATAGCCAAAACAAGGTGGGTTTCCAAATCAAGAAGTTTCTGGCCCCATTCCTATCTGTAAGCAGTTCCCATGAGGGAAATCCACAGTGAACACAGTAGGAACATGAAGTCTCCGTGAAGAACCGAGGCTCTTCTGAAAACTCCTCTTCCAGCTCCATTTACCCATGGTGTACCCAGAGAAGCCTGAAGAAGTGCTTTCAATAAGCTAACTAGCCGAAAAGACTGTGTTTTTTTGTGATGTGGTTTATCCGTGTTTACTCTGTATTATGTGTGATCCATAAGTAATAGAAAGACACAATTTCCCAGTCTTCTGCATTTTCTTAGCAGAGGAGTGGTATGGTTTGAGTCCTTAAGAGGAAGATCTAGGCCAGCATCACATGAGTTTGCTCCCAGGGAAGGCTGTGCAGGGTTCTGTGGGCATGTGAAGCTCTTCACACCCTCCCTGGCCCCACGGTCTCTGTGACCACAGCCAGCTTTCTCTGCAGGTGGAGGGGGACTGCTGAGCGAGGAGGTGGGGTGGGCAGCGGGTGAGGGGAGAGGAAGCAGGCAAAGGCCAAACAGGACCTGGGTCCAGTGTAGAGGCTGCTGCCACCAAGGAGTTCAAGACAAGGTCACCTGGAGCCTGAAGATGACCGCACGTCCACCGTGTGTGTGTGTGTGTGTGTGTGTGTGTGCAAGTGTGTGTGTGCAAGTGTGTACGCACATGTGTGTTTCTGCCTAGTGTCCTGATAGCATGGACATTACCCAGCTTGCTTTGTGGCGGTTATCCAACCCTGACTTGGGAAGTACAGAGGCAGAGGGTAAGAAAATGCACAAATAAAATGATAGCATGGACCTACTATAATGCAGAAGTGTCTCTTTTTTGATATCAGACAAATATGTCTTTTCCTAATACTCACATTTGATGTTAAACATTGTACTTACACAAGACCTTGCACAAATCTCATTGAACTGAGGATAATGCAAAAGTTAAGAGCCCTCAGAAGGCTGCCCCGTCACCTGCGGTGATCATCAGTGGGGAAACACATTCTTAAAGGAATCAGGGACCAGTCGTTTAAGTACTGTTTTCAGTAACACACCTTCATTTTGGTTAACAAAATAAAAAGAGTGCTGTGCTCCTTTTGGAAGATGGAGAAAAATGAAATTACGGCTTAATCTTTTACGCGGCTGATTAGAGTGGATTTTTAATTTTTTTTTTTAAAGAGTGGTTTTAAAACAGCTTTGTGGTGGTGGGGGTGGGGGTGGGGGGAGGGAGACAGCAGGCAGTTACTGCAGCAGGAGCTTTGGGCCCCAGCCTCTCAGAAGGCATCTGGGTCACGGCGCTCTGACTCTCACAGCCACGGTCTCCTTTGTCTTTCCATTCTCCGGTGGCACAAACGGCACCAAGTGACACCGGCTCAGGGCTCCATCTCACGTAAACAAATCCCTGATCTTCTAAAATCAATAAAGTAGGAGTGGATCATTTCAGGAGCAAAGGACAAGTCATTTACTTTTATAGCTCACTTCATCTTATTCGGCTTTCCTGGTGGCTCAGAAGATAAAGAATTTGCCTGCTAATGCGGGGGACCTGGGTTCGATCCCTGGATCGGGAAGATCCCCTGGAGGAGGGCATGGCAACCCACTCCAGTATTCTTGCCTGGAAAATCCCATAGACAGAGGAACATGGTGGGCTACAGTCCATGGAGTCACAGAGAGTCAGACACGACTGCGACTAACACTTTCATATTATTTACACATCCCTGAAAGTGGAGTGTTAGCCTGGGCAACTTCCAGAAATCATGGGACGCACTGGTTTTCAAGTATATTATCATTTTCTGATTAAGACCTAGTTAAAACCCGCCTTAACTGAAAAGGAGGTGTGTGAAAATGAAAGTCAGAACAATGCACATTTTTGTAGCTAAAGTGAGCCAGATATCCTTGTTGTTATGCCCTGTCTTTATTTTTGAGTTAGGCAAATTAGTTAATCTTACCCTAAGAAACTCTTGCCTGGAAAATCCCATGGACGGAGGAGCCTGGTAGGCTACAGTCTATGGGGTCGCAAAGAGTCGGACACGACTGAGTGACTTCACTCATTCCCTCACTCGCCCTAAGAAAAGGGCTGTGCACTGGGTTACTGGGATGTTCTATCATAAACAGAATGATGATACGTTTGCCAATCTGCCTGTTCAGAAGTCTCTGTTACATTCTTACCAAAAGTATTCTCTACAGAGCCCCAGGGGAAATTCCCACCCCAGCCTCTACATCTGAAGAGCCCGCCTGCAAAACAGCACTTTTGAATCAAGTTTAGCATCACCTCTAAGTTACATAGTATTTTTATTCTGCAGTTTCCTTTCTCCCTGTACATTCCTGGGTTTCCATGATTAATACATATAAACCTCCTACTGTATTTTTTGACTTTTATGGGAGCTGCTCTGCAAGATACATAAACCGGAACCAGAAGGATGCTATCTAGATGTTTTTTGACTTTCATTTTCTCAAAAAGTTGCTTTGTAGTGTTGGAACTCCAGAAATAACCATAATGTTATTTTTTTTTAATAAATTGAATTTCAGATGAAATGAAGTGACCGAATTCAGCGAATCAAGCACCCTGGAGAAATGACTGCCAAGTTCACCCTCCATCTCCCCTGTGAAGTCTGCCTTAACCCTTTTCCAAAATATATTCACTGGCTACTTTAATGATGAGGTTAAAATCAAAAGACTAAGAGAGAAAACAGCGTATGAATATGCAAGCTGTGGTCACTCAGTTACTTGCAGTCAAGAGTATGGCAAAGTCAATACCGTACATCTAGATAAATACACAGCCCTTGGGTAGGAGAATGGGGCCAGAAACAAAGAAAACAGCTTTAGCGGCAATTCTGAATTTTAAGCCCAAACACAAATAAATGGGTTAATATGCCGCCAAAAGTATTTTTAAGATCTACAGACAGGACAGCTGTTGAAAGTCTTACGCAGCACCTAAGTCGTTCAATAAGCAGTTTCAAAAAGTTAAAAAAGGGATCTTTCAGAGGAAAACTGTGGACAGAAGAAATAATAAAGACTGATAGTACGAATGTGACTAACGCTGAGCTATGAGTCAGCCTAAGTCTTATGTACACATTCCTGCTTCACATTCTCAGCACCATTCAGGAGTTCTTTAGAATCTGCAGGCGCCCTGGGAGGCAGAGGGGAGATGTACCTTTCCCTCGTGCCGGACGGCAGCAACCGGCGTGGCTTCCTCGGCCTTTTTCCGTCTGTCCTCCTCCTCGTCCCGCTCCTCCTCGGCCTTTTTCTCCGGAGTCACAGTGGTGATCAAGTTGGTCTGAGACATGCCCTTTGTGGTGATGTACTGGCCAGTACCAACCTCTGCAGCGGACACAGAATCCTTCATGTATATTTCATGGTTTTCATTCACTGATGCTAAAAGCAGATACAATTGGAGAAATAAAGTCTGAGATAGTTAAGTCAGAAGAAGGATGGACGCCACCCATTGTCCTATTACAGGGGAAAAAAAAAAGCAAAAAACCCCGTAAAGCACCAGGTTTCTCTTCAAAAGACACATGAGCCTTGCAGTTACTCTCATCTAAGCAACAACGCAGTTTCATATTTCTGTCACCTGTAACTGCGTCTAAGCGTGATTTCCATGCTCATCTCTTGAAGCCACCAGCACAGTGTTCATCCACTCGCAGGCTCTCTGGTAAGGATGTGTGTGAGGGTGGATGTGAGTGGAAACCGGGGAGCAATGAGTGACTGCTGAGCCACTTACCCACAGAGTCAACCAGCTGGGCAGCAGCACTCGGAGGCAAGTTCCACAACTAACAGCAGATGACTGCCCTCCTACACTTGACTTTAAGCACATCTTTGGAAGTGCCAGTCGTTGAGGAGCACTGAATTTTTTTGTAGTGTTATTGCTATTGCTACTACTACTATTGTTATTAGTGGTTGAAAAGTCTCTCTCTCCTACAATATAAAAGCTACCTAAGTTATACTGAAAAGCAGCCATCTCAGCAGGGATGATACAATTCGGATGGCAGCTCTGCTCAACTGAAGTGCAGAAATGTTTTAATTTTTACTGCGTTTTAAAAAGACTGCCACAATGTGCATACATTCATTCATCTCTGGTATTTGGGGAAAGGAAGACAAACACTGCTAATGTAATTCATGCAACTGCAAAGCATGCAAATGTAAGAGATGTAAGACCCAGCCCTTCCTCCCAGCTAAAATGTCTTAGTGAAAGAGATACCTGATTTAATTAAATTTTTTGAAATTTGTTACTCATTCTTTTAGGGTTTAGGTATCATAAAATTTACTAAAATTTAGAAAGGTTACTTTTCAAATCACAGGCAAAATTTAATCTGCTTTCATATTTTTGGGAGTTTAAGACATAAACATTAAGAAAAAAACTCTGAACTCCTTTGAATAGTAAACCATTTCACTAAAATACCTTCACTAAGATATTTTACATCTCCATCTAGTGACAAAAAAGCTTGTATGAGACAGTTTCCTAAAAAGGCTTGTTAGGCTTTTCTCATAGAAGATGCAACCTTGCAAAAAGCAGTAGCTATTCCAACATGCAGCCATGGTCCCCGACACAGCAGCACAGAAAACATACGAGAACCGGCAGGACCCCAGAGAGTGGGACAACACACACTAGCGTCACTTTGGGGCGGGGGAGAGAGACACAGCACGGAGTTAGTACACTGGTTTCACAGTTGGCTTCTGTCTTCTCAGCAATCACCATTGCACAGAGGGTCCCAAGGAAAACAGCATTCACAGCAAACGTGTCCCCTTGGGTTCACATCACAAAACCACGTGAAGGACAGGGCAAAAAGCTGTGATTCTACATGAGCTCCTCCAACACTGACTTAAAGAACACACACCAGTTTACACAGATGCTTTAAAGAAGAGCAGATGAGACGATACGGAGAGAAGGTGCCACTGCGGATGTGAAATTTCAAAGAACTTAATTCAGCTTCAAACAGTCCTAGTAAACTGTGTTTCCCGAAAGCTTGGTTCTCAGAGATTCTAAAAATGGAACACTCTTGTAGAAGGTAGGGAAAGGTAACTGACCTTCCTAGGCCCGCTCACAAGAGCCTAAAGAATGACTCTCAATATGCCTGCTGAGGTCTCAGGGTCACATCTGGAATAAGACCGCTTTCACCAGCGTCTTATTCACTCTTTGCGACAACCCTGCCAGAGGTGGCCATGATGCCACCTTACAGATGGCGCCTAAACCTGGGACCTGGAGATGGTCAGCCACTCACCCACTGCCGTACTGGGAACGGGTCTGGATTTATCTACACCAGCTGAGCGTTCTTCCCACTTCACTAACAGAACTCATAAGAACAGAGCACTAATAACACAGGTTTGACTCCCTCTATAAACTTTTTAAAAATTTCTATAAACTTTGTATAAAGTACTCCACTGGGACAATTCGTTTTTCATTTTATGTGCATTGTTTTCATTCACGTCATTAGAATCTGCAAACTGCAAAAGGAGCTCTTGGTCATGGCAGCAAGTCAATTTACAGAGGCTTTCTCTTCTTTTCTTCAGTCTGCTCACTGCCCCACCCTCCTTATTCCACTGTCACTGCAAACTCTTTGGTACGTATTTTCCTAACTTTCTCTATATCCACACAAGCATAAGCACAGAACATGGTGGCGGGGGCAGGGGAGTCACCGGGAAAGTACAATGTAGGCACTCAGTGTGCTCAGTACTGTTGGATATCACGGCTTCTTAGCCCCTTCAGCGGCTGGAGCCAAGAATCAAGAGTTATAAATTATGACTTCATGTTGTTGGGCTTCCTGATAGCTCAGTTGGTAAAGAATCCGCCTGCAATGCAGGAGACCCTGGTTCGATTCCTGGGTTGGGAAGATCCGCTGGAGAAGGGATAGGCTACCCACTCCAGTATTCTTGGGCTTCCCTTATGGCTCAGCTGGTAAAGAATCCACCTGCAATGCAGGAGACCTGGGTTTGATCCCTAAGTTGGGATGATCCCCTGGAGAAGGGAAAGGCTACCCACTCTAGTATTCTGGCCTGGAGAATTCCATGGACAGATATATTCAGATAAAGCATTATAGGATTCTTTATCTCACCTCATTCATATTTGTATCTCCTTCTGCAGTCAGAATCAGGATTTCTAACAACATCAATGCAATATAGCCTTTTAAGTCAAGAAATTTGGGGAGTATGTCACCCCAACAGTCACATCAGGGCTTGGTGAAAGGGAAGGAAGGACTGAGACTCTACAGTGAGCTGAAGGCAGAGAAGGTCAAGGGGGAGGTGATCCCAGGCATCTGTAATAATAACTTTTGATTCTATTTATGCTCTTGCTTATTATTAAAATCATATACTCATGCTAGAAACATCACTTTGTATGTCCAGGACAAGGTCCCTATAACACATCTCATGTCCAGGAGCTCTGGGTTAGGAGACAGAGGCCTGGGGCCTAAGTCAAGCCTCACAGTCATCCCATGGAGTCTGGAGGGGATGGTTCCAGGACCTCTGAGGACAACCAAAAACTGGATGCTCAACTCCCTGACACAAAACGCTGTATGTGGCACAGCGATTATATTCGGCCTCTGCTCTGTGGATCTCACTTCTGAGGATACAGATATTCTGACTTTAGCTGCAATGTCTTAGAGCAGAAAAGCACACCAGTGTGTAACTCTACATGGCCACAGAAAACTGCCCCATGACGCAGAAACTTGCTGAATACTCCCTTTTATGCCTTAAAAATGTTACTTAAGTGATTGAGTGATTCTCTCCCCATCATACTCACACCTGACTTAAAGGTGGAGAATGTTTACAGCCACCCTCCCAGCCCATCTGCTGGAGTGATTAATATAAACCAGGAGGAGGTCACTTGGAGCCCTTCACTGTTATTTGAATGTCATCCTTCCTATAAGCTATTATTCACTGACAGATAAAAGTCACATTTCACTGCTGACATTTCTAAAGGAACAAGAGATACATTTAATGCAGTTTTCTTTCTGAACCAAATGATCTAAAATAAACCTGATAATCATTTAAGATCTGCTGGTGAGAGAAGCAAATGATGTAAAAGTATGTGATTCCTATACTGAAGAATAAGAGCATCCTTCTCCAAATTCAGGGTGCCAACTTATGAAAGCTGCCTCATTCTCCAAGTACCATTCTTTTGTGTGATTTTACATAAACCTACCATGGCTTCCCTGGTGGCTCAGGTGGTGAAGAATCCGCCTGCAATGTGGGAGACCTGGGTTTGATGCCTGGGTTGGGAAGATTCCCCTGGAGATGGGAATGGCAACCCACTCCAGTATCCTGGCCTGGAGAATCCCCATGGACAGTGGAGTCTGGTGGACTACAGTCCCTGGGGTCGCAAAGAGTCGGACACGACTGAGCGACTAAGCACGGCACAGCAGACATCAGACTCACAAAGGCACCTTTTTTTTTGCCCATGCCATGTGTCATGTGGGAACTTAGTTCCCTGATTAGGGATAGAATCCATGCCTGCTGTGTGGAAGCATGAAATCTTAACCGCTGAATTGCCAGCGGAAGTCCCTAAAGATTTTTTTGAGGTTAGGGGTTAGTTAAAATTTTCCATTTGATCGAAGACCAACAAGTGCTTTTCATTCCATACTATCCCAGAGCAATGATATCCATCAAAGGCTCACGATGGTCTCACACTACTTGGTGGCCACCAGCAGTCCTTACGAGCGGCACCTACCTCCATCCAAGCTGCGGGACATGGTATAACGTTTGCTGGACGAGCGCTCGAAGTACGGGGCTGGACGGTCTATCAGCGCGCTGGCTCTTCTGGTCTGGGCCTGTGTCCTGCCACTGTACCGGAACTTGGAACCCAAGGTGAGGAACTTCTTTGGAGGCGCTTCTGGTAACAACAGTCTACAAAGATTAAAGGAAAAACATCAGAAAGACTATTAAGCTAAGTATTAGGAATGCTAACTTATTTTTCTTTATTTTGGCTGTGCTGGGTTATCCTTGCTGTGTGGGCTCTTGTCTAGTTGCGGGGAGCGGGGGCTACTCTCTAGCTGCAGTGCATGGGCTTCTCGTTGTGGTGGCTTCTCATAGGCTCTGGGGCCCCCGGGCTTCAGTAGTTGTGGTTACCAGCTTCTAGAGCACAGGTTCAATGATTGTGCTGCATGGGCTCGGTGCATTTGCTCTGTGGTAAGTGGGGTCTTCCTGCACCAGGGATCGAAATTGTGTCTCCTGCATTGGCAGGAGGATTCTTTAACACTGAGCCACCAGGGAAGCCCCAAGAGTGCTTTCTTACTCTGTTCTGAAAGGTAAAAAGTGCTCTGTGCACCAGAGGTTTAATAGCCAACTTGCAATTCAATGAATCTGATTTTGTAAGAAAAAAAGTCAATTCACACAGTGTGTATCAACAAGGGATGCTGTAGACATGCTATGGGGGTAGAGTTGGGATTAGGTGAACTTGACCATCCCATGGAACTGGAGGGTCTGTGGTTCTACAAATCCAGTGAACAACTAAGTAGGTGGTATCAGTGAATGGTGATAATTTGTTATTTTGTAGACACAAATCTGACAACTTTACTGTGTGTGAACAGAGGAGTTGAGGGTATTAAAAAGTTATTTAAATAGCAAGGAATGGACTGGCCATCTGAAATAGACACCCTATAAAAATAGGGAAAGCCACTAAAGATAATAAAGGGACTGATAAGACAGGTAACTATAAGACAGTTGAAGGAAAACCCTTCAAATTTAGTCAGATCTTTAGGATTTATCAAGGCATCTGACGGCAACAAACTTGAAGGATAGAAAGAATTTTGCTGCCATATTCTTTCTAACCACCTTTTTCAGTAAGGTGATTCCAATCACCCTACTTCCTTAGGACAAAACCAAAGTGATTTCCACCCACCTGAAAAATGTATGGTGTTCTACACATACTTTCCATAAACGCTTGGCGGCTCGATGGTTTGGCAGCTTAAACCCGATGGTGCTTTCAAATTGTTCAAACTAAATTAAAAAAAAATGTTGGAGAGCAGAGTGAAGTTTGGAGTCATAAATAACATGAAAGCAAATAACATACAAAATAAAAATACCACCCATAAATTTTTCTCTACTCCCTACATCAATTGCTATATACCGATTTCATGCTACACACATTCATTCATTAAAAAAAAACTTCTTATATCAATCTCAAAACACTGCAGGTACAGACAACCACATTACGCATGTAGTAAATGTTGCATGTACAAGGATTAATCTTATGAAAACTAAACGCAGAAAAGGACAGAATCTGTATTCCTTCCAGAGACCAATTTGTCCTGATCTTTTAAACCTAATGTTCATGGTTTCTCTCTGACATCATGACATCAGCTGGAACACAGAAATGAATAAAACATTTAGAGTCTACAGCAGCCTCAGGATGACATTCTCTCCTTGTATCTGGTCTAGAAATATGCATATATTCTATGTATCCGATGACTTGGTATCAGATATTGCTGATTTTATTTGTTCATTGGAAGGACTGATGCTGAAGCTGAAGCTCCAATACTCTGGCTACCTGATGCGAGGAGATGACTCATTGGAAAGGATCCTGATGCTGGGAAAGATTGAGGGCAGGAGGAGCAGGGGGTGACAGAGGCTGAGATGGTTGGATGGTATCACCGACTCAATGGACATGAGTTTGAGCAAACTCTGGGAGACAGTGAAGGACAGGGAAGCCTAATGTGCTGCAGTCCATGGGGTTTCAAAGAGACACAACTGAGTGACTGAACAACAACATGGATTACCATGTTAGATGCTAACATCTCTCATCACTATCTACATTTGTCCTTCAAGATCCAAGGGGATGAGTCCCAGGCCACCCTGGATAACAAAACCCATCGATGCTCAAATCTTTTACATAGATAGCCTAGTATATGCATATAACATACACAACCCTCCCACAGACTTTAAATCATCTCTAGATTACTTATAATGCCTAACATAATGTAAATGCTAGGGGAAGAATTTAAGTACAATGTAAAATGCTATGGAAATAGTTGCAACAAATTCAAATTTTTAGCTTTTCAGAATTTTCTGGAATTTTTTTCCCTGAATATTTCTGATCCATGATTGGTTGCATCCACAGATGCAGAACCTTGGGATGAGAAGACCCGACTGCACAAGATCAAGGATTGGGAGAACGTATTTTCATATTTTTCAGTATGTAGACTTGAGATGACACTCACTCCAAAGTGAAATAGCTAATTTCCTGAGTAACAGATTTTCATATCATTATGGCAGATACTCAATAATTTTTAAAAAATTTTCTGAAGACAGGATCCATCAGGCCACCAGAGGGCAATCATCTTAAACAGTAAAGCCTTTCCCAAAGAGCTCAAACCCACCAGACTACCGGTATAATCAGCAGCAAAAGGAAATTACGTGGCAAAGGACCAAGGGAGGGGTCCTGTGCAAGGCATGTGAGCTTTCAATATGCTTGACCTCTCTTCCTTGTTCATTGAGAGGGACTGGGCAGGGGAGATGGGGAGAACATCATGGGTGACTGTAAATGCAGTTGCTTTCCCCAAATTCTCCCTCCCTCTGATGGTCATGCGGTGGTCATGGGAACTCACCCCACCTAGTGGACCCAGTCAACCGACAGACCAGAGGACCAGGGACCCCGACTAAACCATCTCCCACGTGTTCATCCTGCATCTCACACGGACCACACGCTCTGCTGAAGGACCACACACTGTGATGCTGAGGGCGGGGGTTTTACAGGAAGAGTCTCCTCAGCACAAGGATGAGAGAGGGCCGGCACTTTCTGAATGCTTATCTTTCTCTGGGCTTTGGATTCATTTCTTTCAACTTCTTTGGAGCCTTTGTGTCACCAGTAATTCCTTCTCACCCTTTCTGCTCAGCCTATAAACATGGTTGTAAAAAGTGAGGGCAGGGAGGACGTTCTCTGAGCTTGTTTCTGCAGAGCCGGGGTCAGGGCTGAGGGGCAGGAGGAGAAGCCTCTGTAGCCCATTTCTCACCTGGCTGCCACCTGCCCAGTCTTCACTCCTTTCTGAGCTCTTACTGTCACGACAGGACCTGCCTATGAAGTTCAACCCACTCTTCTCTGTTCCCATCTGAGAGGCTCCTCTGCCCCATTTGGTACTGCTGGTGAACCAGAGTCACTGCATCTCATCATCATTATTTATCAGCCATGACTGTTTCTGGCTAGTCTTTTCTTCTCTGGATGCTTTTCTTCATCAGCCTCTGGTCCTCTTCTGCCAACCCCTCCCTTAAAAAGTGGTGTGTGTGTGTGTGTGTGTGTGTGTGTGTGTGTGTGTGTGCGTGCATGCGCACACGTGTGCGCACACTCTGTGGTTCAGTCGTGTCTGATTCTTTGCAACCCCATGGACTGTAGCCCACCAGGCTCCTCTGCCCATGGGATTCTCCAGGCAAGAATACTGGAGTGGGTTGCCATGCCCTTCTCCAGGGGATCTTCCTCACCCAGGGATTGAACCTGTGTCTCTCGTATCTCCTGCATTAGCAGGCAGATTCTTTACCACTGAGCCTCCAGGGAAGCCCCTGTACTACACTTCATCTTAGCCAAGAAGGCCAAGAAAAAGTGGCACTACCCATAATTTTTGTTTTAGGGTCTTTCCCCCGCTTGTCCTCATTGAACAAGACTTACTTGTTCTTTGGTAATTTCTTCCAGGCCTAAGGCCTTGAATAAAATGTATTATACAGTTGATGACACTCTTCAAATCTTTTATTTCTTACTACGCAAGGATCACCATCACCCAAAACTCTGTTGCAAAGAAATGTCAATCTTTTTTTTTTCTGAAATTCTCCCCCCTTTTCTTTCTTATCTAATAATATCATCGCCATCAACCTCTCATGCAAACCCAAAGCCCTCTGATTTTCCTGGACTCTCTTCTTCTTCCTTCAATCCTTCCTGCATCCTGTCTGCAGGATCACGGCCTCTGCCTCTGAAACCTCTCTCAGATGTGCTCTTTCCAGTCTATTCCCACAGCCTCTGCCCTAGTTTAGGTCCCATCACATCACATTACTAAGTTGCTGAATCTCATCCCAAAATATCCACCGAGTATGTCACATCCCAGTTTAAAGCTCCCACGGCTCATGGTGGTCTCCAGATGCACTGCTCCGACTTCCCCTTCTGGCCCCTCACTACACTCACTCCTCGTCTATGGAATATTATCACACTTGGATCATGACTCTGTGATTCCAACTGTCTCAGTCTGTTTCTCTGCGAAACAGAAACTCCCTACAGGACAGGAACAAGGTCACATTTATCTTTCTATTCTCAATGCCCAACACAGTTATTGTTCAGTCACTCAGTTGTGTCCCACTCTTTGCGACCCCGTGGACTGCAGCACACCAGGTTTCCCTGTCCTCCACCATCTCCCAGAGTTTGCTCAATCTCGAGTCCATTGAGTCGGTGATGCCATACAATCATCTCTGTCATCCCCTTCTTCTCCTGCCCTCAATCTTTCCCAGCATCAGGGTCTTTTCCCACGAGTCGGCTCTTCACATCAGGTGGCCAAAGTATTGGAGCTTCAGCTTCAGCATCAGTCCTTCCAATGAATATTCAGGGTTGTGAATATTCACAGTTCAGTAGTGTCTGACTCTTTGCAACCCTTTGGAATGTAGCCCACCAGGCTCCTCTGTCCAAGGGATGCTCCAGGCAAGAATACTGGAGTGGGTTGCCATGCTCTCTTCCAGGGGATCTTCGTGACCCAGGGATCAAACCAGAGTCTCTTATGTCTCCTGCATTGGCAGGCGTGTTCTTTGCCACTAGTACCACCTGGGAAGCTGGCCCAACACAGTTCTTGGCAATAAACAGATGCTCACTTAATAAATGCTCCATAAATCAAATATATCTTGGTCATAACATGCAGTCTTAAGGAAATATAAAAACTTACTTTAATTTCATGTATTTGTATGAAAAGCTTGTAGATTATTTCAGTCTTCAAATACAAGTTTGACTCTATATTTACATTAAACACAATTGCCTGCTTTATAGTCTGATTCTTTAAACTTTTGAGAACAAAACTGATACATAACATTATATTAGCTTCAGATGTACAACATAACGTTTTGATATTTGGACATTTTGTGAAATGACTACCATATAAGGCAAATTAATTATCCATCACTGCAGAGTTACAATCTTGTTTTCTTATGATAAGAACTTCTAAGATCTATTCTACCAGCAATTTCAAATATACAATATAGCATTATGAACTACTGTAACCATTATACTCCATATAGTGATGCTTGAAATTGCATTTTCCACCCGTGGAGAAGTTGATTTCGAAGACAGGAGGTAATTCTATACTCTACCAGAAAATGTAGAGGCTAGATGAGCTGAAATCAGGGCTTGGACTACTTCCATTATATTAACTACTTTAATTAGAAATTGGACATATATATTATCTGTTATGAGATAATAGCAGATATTTACTATGTATTATGTGGAAAAGACCCTGATGCTGGAAAGACTGAAGGCAAAAGGGTGTGGCAGAGGGTAAGACTGTTAGATGGCATCACCGACATGATGGCATCAAAGGACACGAATGTGAGCAAACTTCAAGAGACAGTGGAGGCCAGAGGAGCCTGGTATGCTGCAGTCCATGGGATCACAAAGAGTCAGACATGACTTAGCAACCGAACAAGTACAATGTTGGCAAGAAATAGATACGGAACCACTAAGGAGGCTGTAGTTAATCATGGATATTTCTGCCTAAGGAGCAAAGATTAGTTAACAATTCTGATTCTTTCATTAGTCTCTCTGATTGAAAAACAAAAGAGGAGAAATGTATCAGGCTACTGAACTTGCACAATTTACACCCAGTTTTGCTTGCTCTAATCTTTCTTATACTTTGAAGCACACTACCTCTATGTTATTCCCTTTAGGATGCTATCAGATTTGGAGGACAAAGAGGATGCAGAGACAGCACAACAGGACAGATGGGGAAGAAATCTATTCTTTATTCACAAAGAGGTTTAGCAACTAAGTTTCTTTTCTACCACAGCACAAAAAAACACAAAACATTATTCATGAATCCTGCTTTTACATTAAAACATGCAAAAGGAAAAAATCATTCAATTAATGTATGCAGTGGGGAAAAATTAGAACAAAACAATAAAAAGGGAAGATAAGATTGTATGCACTACTGTTTTTTGGACAAACCTACAATAAATTCTCTTAGGCAGTTAGCTATAACTCACTATGTCCTGCCAAGTTCCAAACATGTGAGCAGGGGATTTAAACTTCTGTTTGATCATTTTTTTGTCTTTCACATTCATTAATCTTATCAGAAAAGTCTTAAAACCTCTTGGTTTAGGATTAAATACACAAACTTTTATTTTTTATTTTATTATTAAATATTTTACAAATAGAGTTGCTGTTGTTTAGTCGTTAAGTCACGTCTGACTCTTTGAGACCCCGTGGACTGTAGCCCGCCAGGCTCCTCTGTACATGGGGTTTCCTAGGTAAGAATACTGGAGTAGATTGCCATTTCCTTCTCCAGGGGAGCTTCCTGACCCAGGATAGAACCCACTTCTGCATTGACAGGCGGCTTCTTTACCACTGAGCCACTACGGTAACACACAAATAGAGTCCATGGGTGCAAATAACTATGTAATTATGAATTTTCATTTTTGAACTCTTCTTAAAGATTTATATCACATACTTTTATTGACTATCTACTGTCACAAAGTTATCCTAATAAAGCTGCTGACCAGGTAAATTTCTACTAAAAAAAATTTAGAAAAATGTTCTGTTGGTTCTTTGGTAACTTTCTTCCCAACGTACATGCAAATTGGGGTCTACTTACCTCTCCTGGCCGGATCTTAATGTAAAAGTTGTTCCGTTTGTATGAAATTTTTAGAACCTTTGGCCAAGCAAATCTGTTGATGCGAAGTCGGTCACGATATATCAACAAACCACTTGCACACACTCCTAACATGATGTCGACTCCTTCAGAATCCTGAAAAACAGCAGCGAGAAACAAGGAATGGTAACGAAGGAGTCCTAGGCTTATCAGGTATCAAAGTATATTTTAAATTAAATGCAATTGCATCATGTGATACATGGCACAAGAATAAAGAGATCAGTGAATGATAACAGAGGCCTAAATTAGATTAAAAAACATGCTACCTTTTAGAATACAAAGTTAGAATATCAAAGCCATAGAGAAAAATAATAATGCATCTACAAAAAATGGTCATCTAGAAAAACAGTTAAAATGTAATATGTGTCTATGTATTGCTGAATCCCTTGGCTGTTTGGGCTTCCCTGGTGGCTCAGCTGGTAAGGAATCCACCTGCAATGCAGGAGACCTGGATTCGATCCCTGGATTGGGAAGATCCCCTGGAAAATGGTAAGGCTACTCACTCCAGTATTCTGGCCTGGAGAATTCCACAGACTGCATAGTTCATGGGGTCACAAAGAGTCAGACATGACTGAGCAACTTTCGCTTTAAATTTGGCTGTTCAGCTGAAACTATCAACATTGTTAATCGGCTGTACTCCAATACAAAAGAGAAGATTAAAAAAAAAAAAAAATGAAGCAATCCCACTGCTGGGCATACACACTGAGGAAACCAGAAGGGAAAGAGACACGTGTACCCCAATATTCATTGCAGCACTGTTTATAATAGCCAGGACATGGAAGCAACCTAGATGTCCATCAGCAGATGAATGGATAAGAAAGCTGTGGTACATATACACAATGGAGTATTACTCAGCCATTAAAAAGAATACATTTGAATCAGTTCTAATGAGGTGGATGAAACTGGAGCCTATTATACAGAGTGAAGTAAGCCAGAAGGAAAAACACCAATACAGTATACTAACGCATATATATGGAATTTAGAAAGATGGTAACAATAACCCTGTATACGAGACAGCAAAAGAGACACTGATGTATAGAACAGTCTTTTGGACTCTGTGGGAGAGGGAGAGAGTGGGATGATTTGGGAGAATGGCATTGAAACATGTATAATATCATGTATGAAACGAGTCGCCAGTCCAGGTTCGATGCATGATACTGGATGCTTGGAGCTGGTGCAATGGGACGACCCAGAGGGAGGGTATGGGGAGGGAAGAGGGAGGAGGGTTCAGGATGGGGAACACATGTATACCTGTGGCGGATTCATTTCGATATTTGGCAAAACCAATACAATATTATAAAGTTTAAAAATAAAATAAAATTAAAATTGCAAAAAAAAAAAATGAAGGATGAGCAACTCATCTATTTCCATTTATGGCTGGGTACACTATTTAAGCCTCCAGGTTGGAACCTATAAAAGGCTTGTCTGTAGCTCTGATTTAAGTATGAAAAATACTTCAGCCATTTAAAACACATTACCACTAAATAATAGCCTTGTGATGAAGATACTCATTGCTATGGAGATCTGTTAGTGGAGACTCTATTCACCCAGGTATCCTGGACTTATGATGTCCATACTGCACATAGAGGAGGTCATCCAGGTGAAGGTGTGTTAATTGCAGTGGTGTTCAGAGCCTGGGTTCTCATCACTGGGTGCCAGGTCTGGCCGGACCACTTTACATACATTACTAATCTTCACTAGCATTTTTCTGAGCTAGTTGCTCTTATTATTCCCACTTTACAGGCAAGAAGACCAAGGCACAGATAGGTTAGCTGTCCATCCCAGCTGAACATGGGCAGCCTGTTTCCAGGGGCAGGACTTAACTAATATGGACACTAGCAGACAGGCCCCATCCTTTCCTTTGAGTGTTTTGGGGTTTGTTGCTTTAAAAAGAGCCTTGATTTTTTAATATATCATTATAAAATTTGAGTATAAAATAATTTTTTAAAGTGTGCACCTCCTCCCCAACAGGCCCCCAACACACACTCACCGCCCAGTCGTACTCTTAATCACTTGGTTCCCAGACAAAAAATATAGATGCACTTAATATATATGTATAGGTTTGTTCTTAACAGATTTTTTTGATACGGATCGTTTTTAAAGTATTTTATTGAATTTGTTACATTATTGCTTTTCTCTGCAAGGTATGTGGGGATCTTAGCTCCCCGAGCAGGAACTGAACCTACATTCCCTGCATTGGAAGGTGAAATCTTAACCACTGGGCCACCAGGGAAGTCCTAGGCCTCTTTTTTTTTTTTTTTTTTAACAAAATGGGGATCGTGCTGTATTTGCAACTTGCTTTAGCTACCTGCATCCTACATCTTTAGGTCACTTCCTAGGGAGGTGTGATGAGGGGTCCCGGGGGTCATCAGAGATGTTATGTGAAGCTCAGGAGACGCCCCATGACCCGTTTGTGTCCCTTCAACGTTGTGTTCAGGTGAGATCAGGGTAAAGTGAGTATCAGCGGTGTCCTACGTGGGCTAAGGACAAAGTTCAGAAGGCGGGGCTGTGTGTGAGGCGGAGCCCCCCACCCGTTTCTCACTGGTTGTTGGAAAAAGGGTCACGGAGAGGCAAAGCTGAGGTCTGGGGACATGTCATTGTCAGGGCTGTCTCACTTTGAGTCACTGCAGCCCCAGCAAAGTGGGGAGAGAGACACAAAAGAACCCAAACAGGGGCTTCTGACTCATCCGTATGGGGGTGGGTGGACTGACGTCCTAAATCTCGCCAGTACAAAGCACAGGAGGAACATTTCCAGAGTCAAAAATAAGTATTCTGGTCCCTCTCTGGGCATGGTGAGGTTACACATACAATCTAATTGACTTAAAATGAAACATTTCTCCTTGGAAATGTATTGCTCCATTAGACACGACCTCACTCTAGAGAGATGGAAGGAATTGACGGCAGGATATGACGACGTAATCAGATTTCAGGGGAATTCAGAGACCAGAGACCACCCACCATTTATCAAGGGCTGTAATTGTAAGAGCAATTTACAGAGCTGTCACCTGACACTGGATATAGCGGGGCACGGTGGATGCTTAGATCCAGATGATCTGCTCTCGGGACCACCCAGGTGACCCCTCAGGCCTCAAGCAGATGTGTGTACGTGAGCAGGGCTGCTGGAATAAGGTCTCCTGAGTCACGGTCTTTGTGATGAAGAACTAGTAGGAAACACGCCTTTGGACGTTTACAACCTCTTCTATTATTATGTTTCATATCACTCATGAGTGTCCTTGAACCATGAGAAGGTGGGAAACTATTTGTGGGGCCTTCAACACACTCACTTCTCCTGTGGCCCCCTATCATTACTGCGGCCAGCACACCCCAGGCAAATGTGCTGCCCCAAACTCCCCTTCCTCCTCCTCCTCCTTCCCCTGACCCAGGCTGGGAAGAACCTGCTCTGTTTATCTCAGTGACCTACATGCTCAGCACGGCACCTGCCTAGCACATGTTAAGCTACTACGGATGGGTTGGAAGAAAAAGCAAATGAAGAAAGAAAATGTCAGGAATAAGCAGGGCTTAAAACTGGATGAATGTTTCCATTTCATTAAAGACACAGCAACCAAAAAATGGATTATTATTTTTTCTTTTGAACTTTTTGTTTTGGGGTAAAGCCAATTAATAATGCTGTGATAGTTTCAGGTGAAGTGGGAAGAGACTCAGCCATACATATATATGTATCTATTCTCCCCCAAACCCCACCCCTCATCCAGGCTGCCACATAAGGAACAGAGTTCCATGTGCTATATAATAGGTTCTTGTTGGTTAAAAAAAGGATACTTTTGATATCTATCTAGGGGCTTCCCTTGTGGCTCAGCTGGTTTAGAATCTGCCTGCAATGTGGGAGACCTGGGTTCGATCCCTGGGTTGGGAAGATCCCCTGGAGAAGGGAAAGGCTACCCACTCCAGTATTCTGGCCTGGAGAATTCCGTGGACTGTATAGTCCATGGGGTTGCAAAGAGTCAGACACGACTGAGCGACTTTCACTTTCACTTTGATATCTAGGTTTCTGCTGCAGCCCATAGCATCTAGCAGTAACTTGACAAACTGTATTGAAAGCTATAACCATGTGTTTGGGGACATGTGTTTAGCAGGGAGCATTGACGGAAGACCTGGACAGTCTCAGCCTGTCCCAATTAAAATAAACAAACCTACTATCCCTCAATCTAAAAGCACTGTTCCAACTTCCCCATCCTTTATTATCTCCTGGTCCACAGGATATCCAATATGGATTCATATCTACATTTCCGAATCTTGTATGAAATAAACGCCTCTGACAGAGCCTTTAGAGTGATATTAAACGACCAACAAGCAGAGACAGTCTTCTTCAGGAGAAAAACAAAGTATTAAGAACAGGTTTTTCCAAAACAAGGGACCTTCACCTAATGTAGGTTATTTATTCTTCATGGAGAGCTGTTGAGTCCAAGATCACAGTTCAGAATTTCTAATTAGGTGTTAAAACTCAGGGCCTCTCAATACTATCCACAGCAGAGAAGCATCTCACTTATAACCGGAAATTAGCTTTAATGTAATTCAGTAAATTTCCTCCTTGAAATGATGGAGGGCAGTTGCAGCAGAAAATGAAGCCCATAACCATATCATTTGTTATACTTAGCATTCAGATGAAATCCTATCACAGGCGGCACTGCCACTTCCTTAATTCTTTCTTTTTTAATTGGCCTAATTTCAAATCACATTATCGAATGAAAAACCAGCTATCTATTTTAATTTAGTCGTTAAAGCCATGTTAAGTGGCTTCGTTTTTCCCGATAGGAACAGTGACACATCCTGAGCTGCCCTTCTCCTAAACAGAGGCCCATATCTTTCATTTATTTATTCTCCCTGGGTAGTGAGTGAGTCATCGTATGTATCAAAAATAGCTTTTGATTCACTCCAATTTCCAAGCTACCTTCATTTTTGTCTTGTTTCTTTATCTTTTGGCCATGCAGGGGAAAACTCTGAGAAAAACAATCTAAGTGTGTGTCCTTATTTTCTTTTTCAATTCCTCATTCTACCTTATAGCTGACATAAAACTATAAAACGCTATGTGATCTGAGTGCCAACTAAGTGAAAACCTGTAATAATTAACTGGCAAGTAAACAGAGCTACACCTGCTGTTGTAATTACACACAAATGTCAGGGCTCTTGGCTCTGCTGTACCAGCATTCCCCGGTGAAGGCCCAGCCAAGTCTCAGAGATCCTGCTCATATTGGAGCTTTTGGGCCTCAGAAATTGCTCATCCTGAGTGATGTACAAATGATGCACAGACAAACCCAGTCAGAACGGCACTCATTTGCTCACTATTATCTTGTCCAAACTCATTCTAAACCCATCAGCTTTCCAAATGCAGCATCAACAGAAAGTACAGATCATGTATTTCCCCTCCCAGGGGTCCCCAGCGTTGTTGAGATGTTTGCCTGAACAGAGCCTGCCAAAACCCTCTTCACTTACTGGCCCCAAACTTGACTGTATAAGACGCTCGCTTGCCTGGCAGCCTGTTGCGTGCACGTTCTTGTGAGGTCTGGACCGTGAGACCATACCACTCCGTGCACCGGAAGTCAAGGCATGTCCCCACCCAGGAGGACGTCATTGTATCAGTCCAAGTCAGAAGCAGCTGCCCCGCAATTTCAAGCATGGATCTCTTCAACACTGCTGAAGGACCAGAATCTATCTCTAAGAGCCTAACACATCTTCTATGCTTTGATGATACAAGATTTCAGGAAAGCCTCTGCTTCCACGGCACTTCTATTCATAGCTGTTAGATAACAGACTAACATTCCAATGCTCACTCTCTCACTGTTGAAAAATACAAAGATTCCAGAAGTGTGACAGGGAGTAAAAGCAGCTAGTACTTTCTCCCCAACCTTAACCTGCCTACCTTTCAACCCCAACTTCTCTCTTCCCGAGATCCTGGAATCAAGATAGAGCCTCAACAACTCACCCAGTGACTTAGCCTGGCTGGCTAACTTTACTTGAACTCCAAAATAATCCTCTTATTTCAAAGCACTGATTCTTTGTCACAGCATCTAAACCTTATGAAAGTAAAAGTGTTAGCAGCTCAGTCGTGTCCGACTCTGTGATTCCACAGACTGTAGCCTCTGTCCATGGAATTCTCCAGGCAAGAATACTTGAATGGGTTGCCATTCCCTTCTCCAGGGGATCTTCCCAACCCAGGGATCGAACCCAGGTCTCCTACATTGCAGGAAGATTCTTTACCATTTGAGCCACCAGGGAAGCCTAAACTTTACAGACAGTTTAAAAAATTTAACAAGAATTTACTGACTGCCTGGTGGATGTCCAGAACAAGGGTATACATAGCAATTTAGCACACAATATTTGTGACAACCGGGCCTTGTACACACTTCCATGAAATCAGAAAGTCTGGAGTGTTAAAGTGTATACCTTGGCATGGTGTAAATCGACCCCATACATGGAGAGTTTTTTGGCGTTTTCCAAAAAATGCATCTCTGCTTCTGCTGGCGTCATTCCTCTGATAAGAAATGAAAAGTATTAATTACAATACTGTTTTTTTTTTTTTTTTTAACAAACCTGGTGAAAGATAGTGTTAGTTGTTCAGTCGTGTCCAACTCTTTGTGATCCCATGGACTGCAGCCCACCAGGCTCCTCTGTTCATGGAATTCTCTAGGCAAGAATACCACAGTGGGTTGCCATTTCCTTCTCCAGGGGATCTTTCTGACCCAGGGATGGAACCTGGGTCTTCCTCATTGCAGACAGATTCTTTACTGTCTGAGCCACCAGGGAAGCCTTTGAACCTGGTGGGGCTGTAATATTTCCCACTTAGCTCACATGCAAGTTCCCACAGAGACACTGATTTGTGCTCTAAGGGAGGTAGGGTGCGAGGGAGAATATCAGAAAAATGACTTTTAGCTGAAACAGCACAAGGACATCTCAAGTGGGAGTGGAACCACCAACCACCCAGAATGTATCAGACCCAGAACCTCACTCCACTGTGTCCCATCCTCAAGCCATTAACCTGGAGGTCCCAGGAGAAGCAGGCAGTGCAGGGGACGCCCACCCACCGAGCACAGCTCAGACAAGATGCTCTCCGGGCCCCTGCCGCTCACCTGTGGCTCTTGTGCAGCTCGATGACCTTGTCTTCCAGTTCTTTTGTGTGGTTTGGGGCGAAGCGGAACTCGCTGATATAGTCGCTGCCACACTCGTCCGGGTCGTAGTCACCCAGTTCCGACTGCACGGTGTAGGAGCCCAGCAGGGCCAGCGTGACAAAGGAGCAGGGCAGCCTGCCGGACACGATGTCGTCACGCAGCTGCAAGCAGAGGTAGTACCTTCCGGGGGCCAGAGGGCGGGTGGAAAGCCAGAGTTAGGAGACCGGAAAGGAGCCCGCACAGTCCCAGGCGGGCAGCAGGCAACTTCTCCCCGCGCAACGACCCGCTGGGACACTCTGTCCAGCATCTCTATTTGGATCTCCACACCAAGGGAAGACATACTTGGCCACAAAATGTAATATTTAAGGGCATCTAGTGGCAACTCCACGTTTGTCATCAAACATAGATGCGTTCATGATGCACAGGGTAAAGGAAACCTACAGACTGTCCCTCTAACATTAAGGTAATGCTGAAGGTCAAACTCTCTGGGTAGGGGGAAGGCAATTCTAATATTAAAACAGTGCTCTTAAATATAATGATGAGACCCCAAAGCCTAAAGGAAGACTCATTTTGCTATCTAGATGAAAGGTCCTGCCATGGGACCAAGATAAACCGTGGCTGTGCCATCACAAACATGGCTTGCCACCTCCTGCATCCTGAAATGAGGGTCTCTTTAGAGTGGATGCCTTCTCCTGTGTTAAAGTCTCATTTTTTAAAATGAAGATAACTTAAACTGTTATGAAGACTTTGAAGAATTTGTACTTAAAATCTCTTCACTAAAAGTAAACAATTTTAAATTGGGGGAATCCAGAACACCTTCTGTATAATTTTGCCAATATTAAATATCTCCATTAATAGTTGACTTTTATCTTCTGTTATTTTGCTTCTAAGAGTTATGGATATAATACTAATTGGAGAAGACTCCACAGTAAATGGAAACATTGACGAATTTTAATGATACTCTTCACGGCCCAGAATATGAGTATAAATGATAAAATATACCTTGCACTTTTCACATAAAAAACAAACTGCTGAAGCTGAGGGCTATGATTAAGTCTTAAGGTCCCCTCGCAATATGGCTTCTAAAGGTGATGATATAAATGCTGTGTAATCTAGATACAAAGATTTCTACAAATTTCACAGGTTCTAGTCAGTTAGACAGCATCACCGACTCAATGGACATGAATTTAAGCAAACTCCAGGAGAGAGTAGAGGACACAGGAGCCTGGCGTGCTGCCATCCGTGGGGTCACAAAGAGTTGAACAGGACTTAGCAACTGAACAACAACAAACATGACATAAATAGAAAGGAATCACGTACTAGATTTCATATCCAAGTATATACAGGCTGTCTAGCCACAAATTAGCTGTATAGCCACAACATTACTAGAAAGTATATATAAATAAGAAATTATAAATTGTTCTTTGATTTAATGTACATATAAAAGAAATCTTCTGGAACTAGTTTTTCCTCTTCTCTGACATGTCTACTGGAATTATTTTTCATCATAGCAAGTGACTGAAACTTTTGAGTAATTTCTCTTTCCTGAAAAGCTTGCCAAGAAGGATGTACAGCTACACTGTACAGTATCACTCTGACTGCTTATAAATTTACTACAAAACACAGTAGAAGACCTGGGATTCCAAAGCAGAAAGCACTTGAAGAGGCCTAAAAAGACATGCAGCAAACCCAGGATCACTTCATAAAGAGATTCTTCCTTACACTCAAAGCTCAGCCACCGGGCCAGACCGATATTCCTTTCTTAACGTTCTTTCCCCAAAACAAATGAATCATTTTCCTCGTATATAGAAGGCATGGAAGGTAAACTCTTACATGTGCATGTGTTTATGTATATTTGTGTGTGTGTGCATGCCTGTGTGTACACATACACAAATACACAAAACAGCCACCAACGTATCAGACTGGTTATATACAAAGGCATACGCATCTGAAGACACATTTCCAAGTTTTAAAGCAGGAGCACCAGGAGTTGCCATATTATTTCAGGCTGAATCCCATCCAATTTGACTGCAGTGGGAGGATGACAGCATCTCAATTCCGTGTTTTCCCACTGGGGTCAGGCAGTAGGAAGTATCAGCTTAACACCAAAGATTCAACTGTGAACAGATACCATTCGGCAAATCTTCTTATCAGATGTTTGCTCCCATTCAGCTGTCTTCTGTTCGCCCTTTGGGCGCAGTCGACTAAGAAGCTCACCAGGTGTAAGCCTGCTCCCTTCCCCAGAATTTAAGAGAAGCACAGCCCCCAACATGACTGCCTTTTTCACAGCCAACTTTCAAATACCTGGTGATATCCTCAGAGAGCTGGGCAGGGTCTGGTGGGTAAAATTTCACATTAAACGAAAAGTGCCAAGCACCACCTATGGAGAGGAGAAAAAATTTATAACAAAATTGCAGACAATCCCTTTGTACTTATTATACTAACTGATAGCTAGAGCTGTCTTAACTCTAGGCACTAACTTGCTGATAACTCTGAATCATCCCTGGAAAACGGTGACTTTTCTGTTCAGTGAAATCTGCAAGTAACGCGGCAACTACATTCAATCTCTAATCTCCCCCATTAAATCCTTTACTGGAGCTTCTAACAAGCAAGGAAATTGACTAAATTTGCTCCCTTTCTCAGGGACGAAGGTAAGGTTTGGGAAGAGGGAAAAATAGTAAACGGTACGGAAAGGCCTCAATTGGACAAGACTGGAGCTGGCCGGATCCATCCTCTGAAGTTCTGGGGAGCTCACATACCAACACTGCAGAGATAACCCCGTTTCCCTTGTCTTGTCTGTTTCGTTTCTACAGGTCAGATCCTCTAATAATACATGTCAAGGGACTATTCAAAATATTTTTATTTTACAGGAAAAGTCTGCTGTCATATTAAGGGATGATCTGCTCTATGGGTCATTCGGAAAGCTCTCTTCTTACTCGGGGAAATTTCTGATTAAAGAGACACTGTGGGTATTTTCTGTGCATCCCCAAACCCACCCCTCCTCATCATCCCCTGATCAGGATGGGTCCTCACTGCACGCTGCCATTCCTCTTCCTCTAGCATCTCTTCTGGCCTCTCCAGTGGGGAAGCAGGTCAACCAGACATCAGCTCACGGGTACCTGCTCTTGGGCCAGTCTACACACATATGTGAGACATCATGAGCCTCCCTGAGCTCTGCCTTTGATTCATGTTCTTTGGCTCAGAAGGTAAAGAATCCACCTGCAATGAGGGAGACCCAGGTTTGATCCCTGGGTCAGGAAGATCCCCTGGAGAAAGGCATGGCTGCCGACTCCAGGATTCTTGCCTGGAGAATTCCATGGACAGAGGAGCCTGGCGGGTCACAGTCCACGGGGTCTTAGAGAGTCGGACACAACTGAGCGACTTAACACTTTCACACCTAACCAGGTTTATTACTTTAAATGTGGAAAAAAACACATTTTTTTCCCTACATTTACTCTCTCTGTGGTCACCCTGTCACATGTTTTCCTCTTGCTCTTTCCATTTGACCTTTTAGCGTGGCACATTACTGAGGCCTGGGTGCTCCTGGCTGGGAACTGTTCTCATTTGTTCTCTGCACCCAGTAAGCACAGTGCGAGGGCCTGCTGCTTCTTAATGGCTGCAGAGAAGAGCCTCCGGGTCTCCCAGCTCTGGTGCTGGAGGCCTTTCCTCTGAGCCACACTCTTCCTCTCGCTCTGTGATTCCTGTCCTTGCAGTCCCACCCTTATGCTTCAAACACTTTCCTAGGCTTTCTTTCTTTCTTTATGACTGCTCTGGGTCTTTGCTGCTGCACGTGGGCCTTCTCCAGTTGTGTCGAGCTGGAGCTACTCTCCAGTTGGGGTGCACCGGCTCAGCAGGGGTGGTGCACGGGCTTAGTTGTTCCTCAGCACGTGGGATCTTCCCGGGCCAGGGATTGAAGGCATGACCCCTGCATTGGCAGGCAGATTCTTTACCACTGAGCCACCAGGGAAGCTCTTTCCTAGACTTCTAACACACCCCATCTCGCCTCCTCATTCCATGACTCCTGGAAGCTCCGTTCTCTCCCAGAGTTCTTCCCAAATATTCACAAGAAAAGTGCCAGCATGATAAGTACACGCCAGCTCTAGCCTTTGCATTATTCTCTTGCTTGAGTAGCACATGCTCAGGCTACATAGGTTACCTGTGTTTCTGTCATCAACGGCATGGTCCATTTATTAATTCTGGTTTGTTCTTGACATTATTACTCATATTACATTTAGGTTTCCACCTGGCAGGGATCCCTCTTAAGTTGACTTACAAAGGACTTAGCATGGGACCAGGTATTACTGGGTGTTTCATGTCATTTCTAAACCACCCAGAAAATATTCCCAAAACACCGGCTCTAAGAGTTACAAGTCATAACATATCTGTCAATCAAATATATTCTTAGTGATTATTCTTCCCCCTGTTCTTAAAAAAGTCCTCCTGTTATTCTAAAAATAATCTGGTTTGATTTTACTCTCCTATTGATCCCTGTTCACTTCCTGCTAAAACAGAACACTTGCCAACAGTGAAGTTTACAATGGGAGCTGGCTCACCCCCAAGCAACTGGAATGAAAGCTAATGGATTAGTTATGGGAAATGGATTTATTGCTCTTTTATAATTTTCATCCACTTTAAAGTGAATCCAATGAATCGTTTAGCAATGTAATTAAACAAACTCATAATAAATTCAGGGTAAACACTCTAAGTTGGAAACTAAGAGGTAATAAAAATAGAAGAAAGATATTTCAATGCAAAAATCCTCATTACAGGAAAGTGAGTTTCAAAGGACTGTGGGCCTGAGAAGCATCTGAGGGGCTTGGTAAAAATGTCAATCCCTAGGCTCCACTCTACTCTACTCCATAGCTCTGATCTCCACAAGGAGATCAAACCAGCCCATCCTAAAGGAAATCAACCCTGAATATTCACTAGAAGGACTGATGCTGAAATTGAAGTTCCAATACTCTGGCCACCTTATGCAAAGAGCTGACTCACTGGAAAAGACCCAGATGCTGGGAAAGATTGAGGGCAGCAGGAGAAGGGGGCGGCAGAGGAAGAGATGGTTAGATAGCATCACTGACTCAATGGACATGAATTTGGGCAAACTTCGGGAGATGGTAAAGGACAGAGGAGCCTGGCATGTTGCAGTCCATGGGGTCCCAAAGAGTCAGACACAACTTAGTGACTGAAGAACAACAAGTTCCACTCTCAGAGGTTTTTATTCTGGAGATTTGAAACACAGCCAAGGAACATATGATTTCAATAAACGCCCTTATGGTTCTCATACAGTTGGTCTTGGGGACCACACTTTGAAAATCACTAATCCTAAGGAATTCATTGGAAGGACTGATGCTGAAGCTGAAGCTCCAATACTCTGGCCACCTGATGTGAAGAACTGACTCATTGGAAAAGACCCTGATGCTGGGAAAGATTGAAGGCAGGAGGAGAAGGGGGCGACAGAGGATGAGATGGTTGGATGGCATCCCTGACTCGATGGACATGAGTCTGAGCAAGCTCTGGGAGTTGGTGATGGACAGGGAAGCCTGGCATGCTGCAGTCCGTGGGTTCTCAAAGAGTCTGAGACACAACTGAACAACTGAACTGAACTGAAGATTATAACTCAAATGACAATGAGGTCTCATAGGACATTATTTTGAAAAGTGGGAAAGCTTAAAGAAAATATAATCTATACCATAATCAAGGGGGAAAAAATCCAGTGAAATGAGGCATAAAATTTGAAATTAATATGCAAGGCAGATTTAAACTGAAATATATATCCCCATAGAGAGTTTGGTAGGAACAAATCACTGAGAAGCTATGGTTATGCCATAAATAGGCCTGTGATCCTGAATCTGCTCAGATGACTCTGGTTAGAGACTTCACAATTGGAGGAGTCTCAATGCATAAAAACGACATTCTATAACACTGATATAGGCTTTTAAATTACAAATTTATGATAATTAGAAAACTGTGAAACTAAAGAGAATTCATTATTATGCAAAAATTCTAACTTTAGTCTTCTATGCCTGCCAAATCTTAAAATGTCTAAATATACTATGTTTATAGCATAAATGACTATCATATATTCTATATCATAAAATCACTATATTATAAATACACTATATCCTAAAATAGTAGATTCAGAAATTTTAGATCTGTTAGGCATAAAAGATGACTGGAATAAGAATTTTTTTATAAGCACAAACTCTACAGGCTCAGAATTTTCTATTTCTCATAAATTTGTGATTTAAAATCTCTATCAGCTAGATTGCCATTGTCTTGAAAATCTCATGCTAGAGAACTACTGTGGGGCTACAACATAAAAATAATGGAAATATCCTTTTATTATGTGTGTTTAGAAGAGAAGGTGATTGTACAATAATTACATGAGGCCTGATAATACTTTTCTGCCTTGATACTAACAGAATGTAACTTTGGTGGAAAGAAGGTATTTAGTACCCAGGAAACAATGAGAAATATAGATAAAAACACCAAATTCCATTTCCAAAAAAATCCCAATTTTCTGTGCCTCCTTTGTCTGCACGATTATCTCTTGGTTTTATGTTTCTGTCACAAACACTGTCTAATCTACATGAGGAAAATTTGCTTTAAATCTCATGTCTGATTGTCCCTTTAGCTTGTCTCTTAGAAAGAAAGGTAGGACAAAGGATAAATGGGAAATAAAGAGAGAGAGACAGAGAAAAAAAGAATTCCATTAACAGCAAAAAAAACTACCTGTTAATACATACAGCCTTTCCTGCAACAGTACTATGATTTATCCTTGAACATTTAATAGATTTTCAAAGTGCTTTGTGACTATAAATCACCCAAGTACGAAATAGTATTTTATTAATTAGGTCACTATAAGGAACTTAAATAAAGCACACAAAATGCTAAGACATATTTCAGCACATCTGCTTTTAATAACTCCATAAAAAAGTTCTCAGAACAAATTCATCATCTTAAGTTTTTACTGGACCTCTCTGGATAAAGGTGTGTTTTTATCTACTTATCACACCTGTAGCTTTCCCTGGTTTCAATCCCAATTTATTTCTATCAAACTACTTCATTATCAAGTTTCTTGTTAGTGATGACACCAAATTCCTCTCAAAAATATGGTAAAGATGTTTTCACTGTACAAATAATTCATCAGGCTCTCTACTATCTGAGGAAAAATTCACTATTTTGAGATATTACCTAGCATTAAACCATTTCAAACTGCTTACTACTAATTACTTTTTATTTGCACCTAGGGTATTTGGAGGTCTCAGCACATTCAAAGGCACTAGAAAGATGTTTCTCTTTTAATAGTAAACTGTTGAAAACTTCAATGGAAATGATGTTCTTATTAATAAACTCGTCTTAAATTTTGTCTCCAAATAGAATCAGTTGCTCTGGAAAATTAAACTAGATTTCATGGACAAAAAAAATGAACTGCTTGAAAAAATTAACTAGTTATTTGAAATTATAAAGTATATCTACCTGTTATCATTTATCCATAGTAAAAAGCAATAGCCACAGAAAAGGGTTAAATAAAAAATTAGTTGTTCTCAACCCCTTACCCCGCAGGGACATTTCTGGGGGGTATTTACTATTAATAACATTCATGCTCTTCCCAAATATCCACATACCTATATACATGCATAACTCTGTCTTGCTGCACCGTACCGCACCGCACGTTGGAGTCTTAGTTCTGAACCCTCACCCCCTGCAGCAGAAGCGTGGAGTCTTAGCTACTGGACTGCCAGGGAAGTCCCTATGCATAATTCTGTTTAAACAAATATGATTTATTTCTTTAAGGTCTCACTAATGAGAGCTAAAACTATACTCTATCTCATTCTATTTAATAGCTACCTAGTATTTCAAGGTATGGCTATTTCATGATCGATTTAATCATTTCCTTATACATGGATATTTAAGTTGAAACAGTTTTCTGCTATGCCAATGGTATTACAATGAACTTTCCTACACGTACACATATGTACATACTCCTATCTAACACACACACTGATAACACTCCTACAAGTAAAATTAGGGGTCAAAGAATAAGTACCTTTTAAATTCTAATAAATATTGACAAAAAGTGTCTTCTTAAAGGGTTATATTTCTCCCAATTGAGTACAAAATTGCCAGTGCAGGGAATTATTAAAATTTTAAAATCTTTGCTCTGGAAAATTAAACTAGGTTTTATTGATAAAAAATGAACTGCTTGAAAAAATTAACTAGTTATTTGAAACTGTAAAGTATATCTTTTACCATTTATCCATAGCAAAAAGCAACAGCTATAGAAAAGGGTTAAAAATTAAAAAAAAATCCTCACTCTCAACTGCCTATGCTACAGTGCCATTTTCACTGAATAGGTGAAAAAATGTCTCATTTTAATTAGCAGTTAATTACTACTAAGATTTAGCACCCTGTCTAATACCTATTAGTTACCTGTTTTAAACTTTCTGTGTTGCTCCTGTAGTTGTTTTGTCCATTAGGAAATGTGAAATGTGCATTTCTTAATTTGCCTTTTGGGGCTAAGGAAAGAAGCTATCATCAGATAGTAAAATTCAGTCTGATTTGTTATTAAATGACTGTTACTTCTAGCTTGACTGCTTGCCTTTCGTACTTTGGTTAGGCATAATATAACATTAATAATTAAATTTGGAACTTTAAAATGATTGTCAATGGGGGCACCACTTGATTAAATCACATCTCACATCTGTGTACAGGCAAGGGACTAGGTCAAAAGTCATGTCATTTTACTCCCAGGTTGTCATAATTCATAAAGGGTGATGGGTATCTGAGCCAGACAAATCTGCCAAAAATAAAACTTGAGATCTTAATCTGTCTTTCAAAATACTGTATCCACACCAGCCATGTGGGTAAGAGGTACTAATTCAGATAAGCCCACAGTTTGGAAATCTCCCTCCCATTTCTACACAAAATAATCCAAAAGAACTTACTTCGAATCTGTTTTTTAATTTCCTTAGCAGGATCCAACCAGTTCTGAAAAAGAAGTGAGAGTCTGAATATGAATCAGAGAAGAACAGAAATGATTTCGTGTTGAGTGGGTAGAGACACGGGCTAAGTGCATTTGGGAGGGAGCAGGGAATGGCTGTCGGAAGGGCCTCCAGCTGGGTCCTGCCCCTAATATGTCCAGCTGCCTTCACTCGTCCCGAGAGGGCCCAGGCTCTTGTCTCTTGAGAAGATGTGTGTATGTGCAGGATTTAGGCTGGACAAAATTCTTTTACAAGTGCCTTCAGAGATTCAAGTTAGCATAGAAAGAGAGTAGAAAAGATGGTGGATTCTATGTTCTAACAAATTAGGAGAAAAAAATGAAGAAACAGCCAACCCCCAGTCACTGCAGAGGATTGGTCACAGGACCCCAGATGACACTGAAATCTGGGGATGCTCAAGTCCCTGATATGAAATAGCACAGTATCTGTATACAACCTATACAATCCCCTCACATACTTGAAGTCATCTCTAGATTATTTCTAACACCTAATACAATGGAAATGCGATAGAAAGAGCTGCTGGTACACCAGCAAATTAAAATTCTGTTTTTGGAACATTCTGGAATTTTCTAAAAAAATATTTTTGATCCTCTGTTGGTTGAATCTGCAGATGCAGAACCTGAGAACACATAGAGTTGGCTACGTGTAATGTGACTCCACTGATGTCCTAGCTGTTCAGCTTCCCATGTAGTGACTTCTGTGATTATAGATTTTAAAGCACCTTCTTAAATGCATTCCTAACAAACAAACACTTGTTTGAGACTTTATGATTTTCTTCATCAGAACACTCAGGCATTTCATGATGAAGTGAAGACATCACCCAGTGAATCCAGCCAAGATTAAGTACGATTCACAGAATGACAACCAAACAAGTAACATTTATGAACACGATTGTGGTGGCTCAGTTTCCAGTATTAAGGAGACAATTTGTTCTTCCTCATTTCTCAGGTGGTTGAGAGGATAAGTGAGGAAAAGGCCTAACGAGACTGCATCAGCTGTGAGAGTCTACAGAGGCAGACTGGATACCTAAGACAAGACCCCTCTCATATTGTGACGCAGCCAGAATATGAAAGCATAATGAGATGAATTAACAGTAAGATGGCATCCAGTGGACATGTTTCCCGTGTATCAATGTATTTGATTCTCAGTGGCTCAAATCCACTGACGTATTATCATACCCTCCCCAAAGCACTATATAAAATGCTTTTCTGGAAGCATAAAGAACTCAAGCATGAAGAGCAGAAACACTGAGTTACTGTTTCCAAAAGACTCAAGATTGAAAGAAGTTGTCGATAATTTCCCTCATGAAGAAATAAGGTGATAAACAGCATTTAGGGCCTCAGACAGTACATGTGAGGTGTAGGGGTGCGAGGGGTGGGTGGAGAAGACGATCTACCGATTCAGTGTCAGTTCACTTTCTTGCAGTGAAGGGCAGCTGAAGCCAGAAGATTCTCTATAGCTTTGAACCACTCACCTTCTGGTTTTCAGCATCTCGATATGTAAGCCCAAAATAGTCTTTCTCTAGCAAATTCAGATGTTCACAGACTTTATCAAACAGCACTTGGCCTCTGGAGCGTTTCTGTGAAGAACAAAACAGAAAAACAAGTTACCAAAAAAGTTCTTCAATTGCCACCATTAAAACGGGTACACTTTAAAATGTTGCTTGTTGTAACTGTTCAGTAAATGATGAGTGGGTGTGATCAGTTCAGTGGGGTGCCATTGCAGGAGATGTAAGAGATGAGGATTCGATTCCTGGGTTGGGAAGATCACGTGGAGTAGTAAATGGCAACCCACTCCAGTATTCTTGTCTGGAAAAAAGGCAATCATCTGGGGGAAAAAATCCATCAGCTTAATTTATGGTGATACACAGCATCTATCATGTTTTCATGTGAGACTTTAAAGCTCTTTCAACTTGGCCTTGGAGTCTGAGATGGATTAACCGTCAGCAATTAAGCTAAACTACTTTTTGTTTGCATAGTAGCAACATTTCACATCTTGTACATTAAGCATATTTGTCTTTAAGATTTAATACAGTAAGAGAAAAATAAGAAAATTGATAAACAATGGGCATGCCAAAAAAGAAAGTATTCAGAAGATCTGTAAGTGGTATGTATTACTGTGCAACTGCAAATATATTGGAAATTACTCAGCCCCCTCAAGCATGACTATTTAGGAGAAAAGATAAATTTAGGATAGAAAAGTGAAGACTGGTTTATAGCTAGCTAAATAATCAATGTTGTATTTGAATAAAGTTTAATAATGTATGAAAATAAATTACATGATAGCAAAACTGCTTAACACTCAACGGATATGAGTAAATGGTATGACAACAAAATGCTGCCTGCTAGTTTAAATCTTATATTTGTAAATAATGGAATATCGCTTCTGAAAAATTCTTAATAAATTATAAAGTTTTCACGCACACAAAAAACAAACTGGTTCTTCTGATGCTTCCATTGGTAAGATCTCCAGTTTAAGAGAAAAGAACACAGAGGTGCAGAGGACTTAGATGAGAGAGGCAGTCTTGCTGCTGCCTATGTTGGTGGCTTTAACAGATAAACCTAATTCTGAATCTTCCTTATGTCCCCTACATCTGTGCAGACCTCTCTCCCTCTGTAAAATGGGTATGATGCCATCTATTTATTTGCAGCGTTGTTGTTCACTCACTCAGTCATGTCTGACTCTTTGCGACCCCATGGACTACAGCATGCCAGGCTTCCCTGTCCTTCACTATCTCCCAGAACAAAAACATTCAAACTTGGTCCAATGATTACACACATCAAGCATCCCACAAACATCAGCTGTTATCAGCCTAAGTGACAAGTGGCAGAATATGTAATGTAGGACTCAGTTTGCCTTTTTGTTGCAGGAGAACAAACACAGCTCCTTGTGGGGCTGATAAACATCCTTAGTACTAAAATTGTGCTAGTGGTAAAGAACCAGCTTGCCAGTGCAGGGGACATAAGAGATGCGGGTTTGATCCCTGGGTCGGGAAGATTCCTCTGGAGAGGGCATGGCAACCCACTCCAGTATTCTTGCCAGGAGAACCCATGGACAGAGGAGCCTGATGGGCTACAGTCCACAGGGTTGCAAAGAGTCAGACAGGACAGAAGCAACTCACCACACACACAACATTAAAATATCCTGCTCTGGGACTTTCCTGATGATCCAGTGGCCAAGAACCCCCACTCCCAACTGCAGAGGACCTGGGTTCAATCCTTGGTCAGGGAACTAGATCCCATATGTCAAAACTAAGATCTAGTGTAGCCAAAATAAATAAACAATTTTAAAAAATACCCTGCTGTTTTTTAAGATATCAATTATGTTTATTGCCTAACTGCTTTAAGCAGAACATAATATACACAACACATACACAGACAAATAAACAGCAGTGTCTGGCCAAGTACTTTCTCAATGAGCAAAAACAAACACAAATAAATAAATAAACCTTTCTCTACAGAAACTTCTACTTTCTTTGACCCAGCAGACCTCAGCCAGGCCCTCAATGGAGGAATTATTCTCATCATGCTGCAGGCAGCCTTGGACATCGTTTTAATTATCTGTCTTCTTCCTTTTGTTTAACAGGTGGAAAGGCTAGCTCAGGCAGAGACCACTGTGCTAGCTGGTTCTTACTTTTCTGGCTCCTCACCATTTGATTTCTATTAATGACCCATGTGAGAGTTGGACCAAAAAGAAGGCTGAGCACCGAAGAATTGATGCTTTCAAACTGTGCTGCTGGAATAGACTCTTGAGAATCCCTTGGACAGCAAGGAGATCAAACCAGTTAGTCCTAAAGGAAATCAACCCTGAATATTCACTGGAAGGACTGAAGCTGAAGCTCCAATACTTTGGCCACCTGATGCAAACAGCTCATTCATTGGAAATGACCCTGATGCTGGGAAAGATTGAGGGCAAGAAGGGAAGGGGTTGATATAGGATGAGATAGCTCAATGGCATCACCGACTCAGTGGACATGAATTTGATCAAACTCCAGGAGATAGTGAAGGACAAGGAAGACTGGTGTGCTGTAATTCATGGGGTGAAAAGATGGGGGTCACATGACTTAGCGACTGAACAACAATGACCCACAGCTTTCTCTTGAATAGACTACTTTTCTTAAACATATTTGAATACTATATATTTATATACACACACATACATATACTTTTTAGTTTTCCACTATTTTACACCTTTAATACAATATTAAAATTCATTCATTAAATTAAATATAATCACACACAAAATTCTTTTCAGGCTTTCTTTTCCACAAATTTCTATATTCATATTAGTTTGGCCTTTCTTTTTTTTTTTTCCCACATAGAAATAACCAGCTTCAGGGCAAAATTACTTTCTTTTTCTTTCACTAACAGTTTGTAAGACAATAACATAGTGGTCCATTCTTAACCCTGAGGGGTTTGGGGGAATTTGTTTCTGTCTGTTTTGGCTCTAAGAACCAAGATGGTTTGTTTAGAATCTACTATAATGTTGTCATTGTTGTTCAGTTGCTAAGTCAAGTCTGACTCTCTGCAACCCCATGGACTGCAGCACGCCAGGCTTCCTTGTCCTTTACCATCTCCCAGAGTTTGCTCAAACTCACGTGCATTGAGTTGGTGAGGCCGTCCATCCATCTTGTCCTCTGTCATCCCCTTCTCCTGCTTTCAATCTTTCCCAGCATCAGGGTCTTTTCCAATGAATCGACTCTTCACATCAGGTGGCCAAAGCATTGGAGCTTCAGCATCAGTTCCTTTCAGTGAATATTCAGGGTTGATTTCTTTTAGGATTGACTGGTTTGATCTCTCCTACTATAGATGGTTGGGCTTCCCTTGTGGCTTAGCTGGTAAAGAATCCGCCTGCAATGCGGGACACCTGGGTTTCATCCCTGGGTTGGAAAGATCCCCTGGAGAAGGGAAAGGCTATCCACTCCAGTATTCTGGCCTGGAGAATTCTATGGACTGCAGAGCCCATGGGGTCGCAAAGAGCTGGACACAACTGAGTGACTTTCACTTTCACTACAGATGATTATATGTAAACAATGAAATTCCTATCTACTAAATCTCACCATAGCCGCCAGCCAGTTGGATGACACCAGAAAGGTCTCTCACGTTATGTGGGCCTTCTCCTGCTCATCCTTGATTGAGAATGGAAGACTCCATAAGGAGCCAGGGATCACGGACTCGAGGATATAGGGCCCCTGTGCTCATGGCCAACATCACTATGATCACAGCTCACTGCCCCAGAGCCTAGACATGGCATCTGCACACGTAAAGGGAAAGACCCTGGCGATGGCTGGAGTCGAGACAGGACACAAAACAGGACTATTTTCCAGCCCCACACAAGTTCCCCTCTGTAATCACTCTCCCCTCCCCCAAACTGATTGTTTTTACACAGATGACTTTTTTCTAGCATATTATTCAAGTTTTTCAAGTCAATTATTTCTACATGTTTGACATCATGTGCATCTTTGGGTAATAATATCTAAAATATGACTAAAGCTCAACAGTCACCCGGAACTTCTAGAGAATTTATGTTAAATATTTGTTTCCCAGAGAAAGGATGTTCATGAAGTGATCAAATCTAGGCACCTAATTTTCATGGGGTGTGTTTATATATTGCCATAATGAGTCAAGAATTCAGTAGATTCCAAAACGTTTTTTTGGACAGAGTTATTCTAAAATCAATGGATAATTTACTTAACTGGAGACAAACACTTTTTAATCTCATTTGCTGTTTCCTGAGAGTTGATAAGTCATGTCTCTGACTCAAATGCATTCACAGTTCATGTAACCCTTCACTATTAACACATGAACATCATGAAATCCTGAGTTTGCTTTGCAGTTACAAACCAAGGGGCTTCCCAGATGGCCCAGTGGGTAAAGAATCTCCCTGCCAATGCAGGAGACACGGGTTCAGTCCCTGGGTTGGGAAGATCCCCTGGAGAAGGAAATGGCAACTCACTCTAGCCTTCTTGCTTGAGAAAGCCCATGGACAGAGGAGCCTGGTGGGCTACATTCCATGGGGTTGCAAAAGAGTTGAACACGACTTAGTGACTAAACAACAACAAACCAATGATGGAATGCCCTCTCTTGACCCTTTTTTTCCTCTTAAAACTGGATTTCTAATAGAGAAGATGAGGATACAGCTATCACCACCACTCAAACACAGCAGATGAAACAAGTCTTTCTGCAACATTAATGAAACTTCCCGAAGTCAAAGCTACTCCAGGATTTTTATGTCTGTAAAACACTGGTTCTCAAGGCATAGCTTATCAATCAGCATCACTTGGGAAGTTTATATTAAAATGTTTATTTTCACTTTCACTTGTCTGCTTAGAGGAACAAGTTTTAAAAATTAACTTCAAAATGTTTCAGGATTGGGGAATTTCAAACAGTTCCAAAAGTACAGACAACAGTATCATGAAACCCTGTATACTTATCGCCCAGTTTTAACAAATGCCTTTTGAAGATCACAACCTTGGTTCATCTGAGTTTTGCTCCCCTCATCCTACCCCACAGTTATTTGGAAGCATCTAAGCAAATCATTTTGTCTCTATTTATCTTAGCATTTAACTCTGCTCTTTCAAAAAGTATAATTGCAATGCCTTCATCACATTTAAACAAAATTAGCAATCAGTCCATACTATCACCAAATGTGTAGTCAGTGCTTTAATTTCTCCAGTTGCTTCAAAGATTTTCTTTTCATTTTCTTTGATAAGCCCATACATTGCAATGCTGCTGCTGCTGCGTCGCTTCAGTCGTGTCCGACTCTGTGCGACCCCATAGACGGCAGCCCACCAGGCTCCCGTCCCTGGGATTCTCCAGGCAAGAACACTGGAGTGGGTTGCCATTGCCTTCTCCAATGCATGAACGTGAAAAGTGAAAGTGAAGTCGCTCAGTCCTGTCTGACTTGTAGCGACCCCATGGACTGCAGCCTACCAGGCTCCTCCGCCCATGGGATTTTCCAGGCAAGAGTACTGGAGTGGGGTGCCATTGCCTTCTCCGATACATCACAATAGGCTGTCATATCTCCGTAGTCTCTCTGAAACTGCAAGCTTTCCATTTATCCTGGTTTTCCTGTTGAAATGAACTTGTTTTGGAAATCAGGTCATTTGCCTGCAGAGTTCCCTCAGTCTAGACTTGCTGCTCGCATCTTCATGGTGTAATTAACACGTTCCTCTGTCTTTTGTATTTTCTGTAAACTGACAGTAAAATCTAGAAGCTTGACCAGAATTCTTATTTGACTGTTTTCTATAACAGATGCTATGTAATTTCATCAGGAGGCATACAGTGACTCCTGCCTTTTTTGTAATATTTTGTTGTTGTTAGTTGCTAAGTCATGTCCAACTCCTTTGTGACCCCAAGGACTGTAGCCCGCCAGGCTCCTTTGTCCATAGGATTTCCCAGGCAAGAATATTGGAGTGGGTTGCCATTTCCTTCTCCAGAGGATCTTCTTGACCCAGGGATTGAACCCATGTTTCCTACATTGGCAGGTAGGTTCTTCACCACTAAGCCATCTCGGAAGCACAGTCACTAAAGATTGTTGCCCTAGACCCATCGAATTGAGATGGCAAGATGGGAATATTCTAATCCTCATCATTGCTCCCCCAATGATCAGCTGGAGCATGTCTATGAAGAGAGTCTCTTTGTCAAAATTATGTATCCAGTGACATAATTTGATGAAGCCAGGATCAACACTCACACCTTCTCCTCTGTTCAATTCCAAGACAAGTTGGCTCCCTAGCATCATCTAAAAGTCACCAGTTAGAATTTTTGTCTTATGTTGTCACTATGAACTCACGGAGGTAAATCAGGCTTGATGTGTTTCAGTCCATTATGGGTGTTACCCTTAGTGAAGCTCTAAATGTCCCTAAATGCTCTGCCTGGCCTTTTGCTGTCAACTCTCATCCTTCACGACGCTTCTCTAGTGCCACTTCTTTATAGCACTTCCTGTCCTCCCAGCCAAATGTGATGTCTCTTGTCTCTGGACATTTGAGCACTTCTGGTACCAAGAGGGCACTTTCCACATTCCACTTTACATTGCAGCCGTCTATCTGTGCATCACCTTTTACCCTGACCGACTATAAAGACATTCTTCATGCTATCAAGCCAGTTATACTTTTTTTTTTGCCATGCTGTATGGCAAGTGGGATCTCAGTTTTCCTACCAAGGATTACACCCATGCCCCTGCATTGGAAGCATGGAGTCTTAACCACTGGACTTCCAGGAGAGTCCCTCCTACACTTTTTATGGAACCTCATTTTGGTCAAATATCATCAAGAGATTAAAAAGGTAATGCGATGAAAATTTACATAAAATTTTTCTTGCCAGCATATCATAACCAATGTTGCAGAAGCAATAATTTAACCTAGGGTTTTCAACCTTGGACCCTGGGAACAGTGAAAAAGACACCAATATCCAGGAACCCATGTCAGGACAAAGAAATCAGAATTTCTGAAGGTGGGAGCATGGTCTTTGCAGGTTATCAAGATCTCGTTTGCAGGTATGGTTGAAAGGTACACTTAAATTAAGTTTACAATTTAAAAACTCTTAAATAGGAGGACTCCAAAGCAATGCTTCTTTTTTTGATGAAATGTGTAACTTTTTCATAACAGTTTCTTTCAGGCCTCTTAGACCAACACTGATAGCTACATGATAATAAACTTTATTTACATACAGACACAGTCTTAAAATCTTAAGATATCCTTTCCAACAAATTTTCTTAAAAAACGTTAAGTTCTCAAGAAATGAAAAACCAGTCAAATGTTGAAATAAAATGATACAAACGAGCAATGATAAATCACCAAACTATAAAACCAACCAGTAAACAAACCAAACAATGAACTTGCATTGAAAACTATGAACAAGGTACACAAAATTAAAATGTTTGTTGAATTTTAAGTGGTGGCATTTTCCCTTGGGAGAGCCAAAACATATAGACTTTAACTGAAGAACCTGCTGCTGCTGCTAAGTCACTTCAGTCGTGTCCAACTCTGTGCGACCCCATAGACGGAAGCCCACCAGGCTCCCCCATCCCTGGGATTCTCCAGGCAAGAACACTGGAGTGGGTTGCCATTGCCTTCTCCAATGGATGAAAGTGAAAAGTGAAAGTGAAGTTGCTCAGTCGTGTCTGACTCTTAGCGACCCCATGGACTGCAGCCTACCAGTCTCCTCTGCCCATGGGATTTTCCAGGCAAGAGTACTGGAGTGGGGTGCCATTGCCTTCTCCGGAAAAACCTGATACCATACTAAAAAATGACCCAGGTGGGATAAGAAATATCTTGATTTCCTCTTTTGTGATTGAGCAGAAGCATTCACATCTTGCCCAGCACGTTAGGGAGGAGACCAGAAGGAACAAACACACAGGGCTCTGAGCCTGGGGTGGGATGGAGGGAGGAACTGCTCTTGGTGCACGTGTGTGCGTGCTGCGTCGCTTCAGTTGCCTCCGCCTCTGTGTGACGCTGTGGACTGTAGCCTGCCAGGCTCCTCTGTCCACAGGAATCTCCAGGCAAGAATACAACCCCTGGAGTGGGTCATGATGCCCTCCTCCACCTGGAGATTGAACCTATGTCTCCTGCATTGGCAGGTGGATTCTTTACCACTAGCACCACCTGGGAAGCCCACACCTGGGCACATGCCCTCCTAAAAGGCCTGGAAACTCTGGCTTGATCTGTGCTCCCAAACATAAGCCCAAATTGTACTAAATCTCAGCACAAGACTTCAATACAATTTGTCTTTTCTTTCAGTCTCACAAAGCTATGAATCAGTCGCTAAGAAAGGCTAAACGCTGAAATTAGAGAAATTTGTAAAGTCAAGTATAATGTCCTTGCCTGAGAAGATGGGCTGCAGTTCTTATTTTCTGGAGCTGCACAATTATGGAGAAAATGAAGCAGAGACTGTCGTCCTGCCTGAGAAGTATAGCTAATCAGTGGTCCCTACGTCTTAAAAGGGGGACAGGGGGCGGGAGGTGGGGAAGCAAAGCCATCAGCACCAAGGTTGCGGGTACATCCTTGAGGCTCCTCAGGATCGATGTGTCCATTTCTATAAACTGTCGCTTTAAAAAAAGTCTTGTTACATTTCATTGTTCAGTTGTTGTGTCCACTGTAGCATACTAGCCTCCCCTCTCCTTCATTATTTCCCTGAGTTTGCTCAAATTCATGTCCATTGAGTTGGTGACGCCATCCAACTATCTCATCCTCTGCTGCCCGTCTTTTCCTTCTGCCCTCAATCTTTCCCAGCATCGGGGTCTTTTCCAATGAATCAGCCCTTAGCATCAGGTGGCCAAAGTACTGGAGTTTTAGCTTCAGCATCAGTCCTTCCAATGAATATTCAGGGTTGATTTCCTTTAGGATTGACTGGTTTGATCTCCTTCCTGTTCAAGGGACTCTCAAGAGTCTTCTCCAGCACCACAGTTTGAAAGAGTCAATTCTTTGGCGCTTAGGCTTCTCTATGGTCTAGATCTCGCATCCGTACATGACTAGGAAAAATTATAGCTTTGACTAGATGGACCTTTTCAGCAAAGTGATCTCTGCTTTTTAATATGCTCTCTAGGTCTGTCATAGCTTAGGCTAAACCACATGTGTTAATACAAGGAAATATATACGATGTTGAGAACTTACAGAGAAATTGACACTTCTGTACCTTTATTTCAGCTGCTTTGAAATTTGAGGGTGCACCAGCCCTGTAAGCACTTCCATCTCTCCACCATGTATCTTCCTCAAACAGATTGCTGATTTTCTCCTGCAAATTATACCTTCCTATAGATTGATGCACTTTGTGAACTTGCATTTCTGTCCCCCAAGGACAGGAAACTGGACACCCTTTTTAATGTCCCCAACAGAATGTCCTAAACACCAAAAACATTCAACATATGTGTCTAATAAGTGCTCCTGGCATGAATCTGAAGGAGGAATTTCTCCTCACATTACCTTGGATTAGTCTTGTTGCAAAATGCCATCTCTTTTTTCATGCTTCCTTCTGTAACTGCATATTTCCTCATTGAATGCCTCTCCATTCTCCTCACTTTTAAAGGTCAAGTGGAATTCTCTTAATTTCTAAAAGACAGCATCACCATTTGCCTGGTGTTTAGGAGCATCTGAAGAGCTCCACAAACTGACCTGGCTGGAGCCTGAGCCTAAATCGGACACCTGGACTCCGTGTAAGTCATTTCTTCCTCAGTTTTCCCTTTTCTGTTTGAAAAATGTTCTAATACTGTCTGCTCTGAAATTTAAGTGTTGTTGTTATTTTTTTTAAATCTACATTTAGAAAATAGCAAGAGTCCATGGTCAACTCATGAATAAAAGATGACGACGGTGTCTGGTCTGTGACAACAGCCTGAAGTCCCCGAGAGAGATCTGAGGCCGGGAAGGTCTGAGAAGCGCTACGTGGCCCCAGCTGCCCTGTGTGCATCCACTTCCATTTAGGGCTTTCTGTCTCAAGTGTACTTTCAATGCCAAGTTTAATAAGCACAGCAGGAAGTCCATTATCCCCATCACTACTGCCAGAATCCACGCCCTGAAGGGCAGGACTTAATGGAAACTTCAGCCTGTGTGAAGTGAAGTGAAAGTCCGTCAGTCGTGCCCAACTCTTTGCAACCCCATGGACTATACAGTCCACGGGATTCTCCAGGCCAGAATACTAGAGTGGGCAGAATACTAGAAGCTGTTCCCTTCTCTAAGGGATCTTCCCAACCCAGGGATAGAATCCAGGTCTCCCGCATTGCAGCTGGATTCTTTAGCAGCTGAGCCACCAGGGAAGCCCAAATCCCAAGTGTGATCCAGACAGCGAATGCAAGGAGGGCTGATGTGAGAGGCAGAGATGAATTTTTTCTGCCTAGATGTTATGTGTCTCACTAGCATGTTCTTTAAATTCACAGGCAATTGGCTTTTCAGAAAACCATGACAGTTCTTTTAAATATTAATAAGTCCATTAATAGTTATTCTGCCATTTTCTTAAACTCGGCTCAGTTGGCAGTGCCGATACGGAGAGGCCTGTGAAAACAGGAACTCAGAACCACATCCTGGTGTTGCTTGGTTTTTAAACAAAACAGTAATTTATTTCCAATTGTCTAGAGATTAGACAGTTGTCTAATGTCTCAACTGTCTAGAGATTGGAATTCATCTAGCATTATTTAAATATCTTTAGGATGCAGTTTTAAAGATATTATTCTTTTCCAATTCAAGCTTGTTTCCCTATCATTCTATTCTAAATGAGGCTCATCAGACAGCACCAGCGCTGGACCCTGACTCTACAACTAGCTGGCTGTGAGGTGAGACAGTCACTGAAGCTTTCTGAACTTCACTGCCTTCCTTAAAAAATGGTAATAATATTTTTCCTTACTCATAAGACTGTTGCATTAATTAATACACAGGAAAGGACTTCCCTGGCGGCCTGGCAGTGGTTAAGACTGCACTTCCACTGCAGGGCGTGTGGGTTTCATCCCTGGTTGGGGGAACTAAGATCCTATGTACCTTGAGCCCCTTGCCCCTGCAAAAAACCCCAAACATAAACCCCCCTGATGACCAAGGAACCTTCACAGCAGCACTGAATGCAGACCTTCCGTCCTCTTCCATAAAACAGAAATAAAATTTCTTAAAAAAACAAGAAACACAGGAAAGCATACAGATTGCCTAGCCTAGGGGAAGCCATTACCAATCAATGCTGGTGATTATCAGTTGGCCCTTATCATAAGGAATCCAATTTATTCAGGGTCCTTTTCTATTGTTGTTTTTCTTGTTTTTTTTTTTTTTGCAAATTCAGGGTTTCTAATGTTGAAATTTGGGAGAGAGACTGAAGCCTTTTCATCTGCAGTTAAATCACCCCTATGTCTCATGAAAAACAAATCTCACTCTACAGGTCAAAGTGGGAAATGGCTGAAAAGAGTATCATTATCAGTAAACCAAGGGAACATTCCATTACCCTGTGCAAATACAAACACAAAGTGGTTTTTCACACGCACTGGGTGTACTGGCACACTTAGGTACATCCTAGGCCAAACATGAGAGTTACGAATTATCACAGATACAGCCTGCAGCACAGCCAGAGCAAGAAGGGAGAGTTCACATGCGGAGAGCCCACCGAGGTTTGAAATTCTCTGCAAAAACACGTTCAGCACCTATACAAGAACCCCTTCGTGCACGTGAAGCTCCTCCACTGCTTTTAGGAAGACGTCTTTTTCTTTCAGCCACAATCTGTTTCTGCCTTCATTTGTTGTAGCCATTTCATTCTGTTTGAAATCAGACTTCTGTGCTCAGAGCCGAGTACCGTGGCCGATAATAGCTTTCCGGTGAAGCACGCTTCTTCTTGGCCAGCAAAAACACTGGGCTTGCTTTTGTACAAAGAGTTTCACATCACACGTATGAGATGTTGGCAGCGAACTGTAAGACAACATTTCCTGCTGTTAATCTGCTAGGGATTCAAGTCACTAAGCCAATGAGTGCCAAGTGAATGCAGAGAAGGAAGCCTGGGGAAGAGGGATGAGGGAGAGACACAGACTTTTAAACCTGAATCACAAAAAAGAACCACAGGCCCTAATTCAGAACAACAGGGGACTTTGAGAAACATTTCCTGGGAGCTGTCATTGTTGTTCAGTCACTAAGTCATGTCTGACTCTGCGACCCCATGGACTGCAGCATGCCAGACTTCCCTGTCACCATCTCCAGACTTCCCTTCACCATCTCCCTGAGTTTGCTCAAATTTATGTCCATTGAGTCAGTGATGCCATCCAACCATCTCATTCTCTGTCACCCCATCTCCTCCTGCCCTCAGTCTTTCCAAGCATCAGCATCTTCTGCAATGGAGTTGGCTCTTTGCATCAGGTGGCCAAAGTATTGAGGCTTCTGTTTTAGCATCAGTCCTTCCAATGAATATTCAGGGTTGATTTCTTTAGGACTGACAGCTTTGATCTCCTTGCTGTCCAAGGGACTCATGAGTCTTCTCTGACACCACAATTCAAAAGCATCAATTCTTCAGTGCTCAGCCTTCTTTATGGTCCAACTCACATCCATATATGACCACTTTCCAAGACAATTCTCCAAAAATAAGAAGAATCCAACAAAATCCCCAATTGTGATTTACAACTCATTTGGTCAAGTAAAGACCTGGAGGCGATGCAGATGCTGACAGTGAAAATATAACTTTTCATATTATACATTTAACAAGTATAAATTTGTAGAATGGTCACTTTTCAAACCTATACAGCAGGGGTTCCCAACTTCCAGGATCTACAGCCTGATGATCTGAGGTGGAGATGATGTAACAACAATAGAAATAAAGTACACAACAAACGTAATGTGCTCGAATATGCTGGAACCATCCCCACCCCTCCAGTCCGTGGAATCATTATCTTCCAGGAAACTGGTCCCTGGTGCCAAAATGGCTGGGAATCACTGCTAAGGCAACGATGAATAAACCTGAATAAAAACAGTCAGTGCTTTAAATAAATAGGTCTTAAGTGAACCAGTGTCCTTTTCACCAACTGTCTCCTCCTATTAACAGGACAAGACTGTGAGCAAGCACACAGAGGAAGATTTCAGGGTTATTACATAAACTACTCTCATAATTTGGGGCTTCCCAGATGGCGCTAGCGGTAAAGGACCACTTGTCAATGTAGGAGACGTAAGAGATGAGAGTTCGATCCCTGGATTGGGAAGATTCCCTGGAGGAGGGCACGGCAACCTATTCCAGTATTCTTGTTTGGACAATTCCATAGACAGAGGAGCCTAGCAGGCTATAGTCCAGGGGGTCGCAAACAGCCAGACATGACTGAAGTGACTTAGCATGCATGCACACACTCTCATAATTCAAAAATGTAATTATATCCTTTCACCAGTAAAATTGTGGGTTTAAATTAAAATAATTGTGTGACCTATGAAAAACCTATAATGAAAATAGAAATGTCTGGCAAAAAAAACAGGATAGGTGATCAGTTCAGTCGCTCAGTCGTGTCTGACTCTTTGTGACCCCATGAATCATAGCATGCCAGGCCTCCCTGTCCATCACCAACTCCCGGAGTTCACTCAGACTCACGTCCATCGAGTCAGTGATGCCATCCAGCCATCTCATCCTCTGTCGTCCCCTTCTCCTCTTGCCCCCAATCCCTCCCAGCATCAGAGTCTTTTCCAATGAGTCAACTCTTCGCATGAGGTGGCCAAAGTACTGGAGTTTCAGCTTTAGCATCATTCCTTCCAAAGAAATCCCAGGGCTGATCTCCTTCAGAATGGACTGGTTGGATCCCCTTGCAGTCCAAGGGACTCTCAAGAGTCTTCTCCAACACCACAGGTCAAAAGCATCAATTCTTCGGTGCTCAGCCTTCTTCACAGTCCAACTCTCACATCCATACATGACCACAGGAAAAACCATAGCCTTGACTAGACGTACCTTTGATCACACTTTCAACTATACTTAGGATCAGTCTGGCCTTCACTGAAAGCATATCATCTTTCAGATTAGCATTTAAATGCAGCAGATGAAGGGAAAAGTCTTTGCAATCATCAAACATGTTGATCCTACATACATATGCTCTCCAGTTCTGCTGGACACAGGCAGTAGCCTATGTAGACCCCCTGGGTACTGCCAGGTCTATATGCCCAAGGTCAGGACGGTTTTTGGACCATCCGCTCTGGATCAGGGACATCCTGGCTTAACACTCCTGAGCTGGCAATCGTGAAAAGCCAGCGTTAATCCCTTGGCCTGTCAGCTCCTGCTCCTGGGGGCAGAGGCGGGTGGAGCCTGCTCAGCTCTGCACAGGCCAGGACTGTTCTAGAACGAGACGCGCCCCGCTGCCTTAGGATACACGAGGTCCCCCCTCACCCTGCAGCCATCCTAAGAGCTCACTGAACCTCGGAGAATGTCACTCTGCTGACACCTGAACCTCAGATGGTGATTTCTTGGCATTCTGTGGTTATATTAATTTTTAAAGCATGAATTGCATTAGCAAATGGTCACAAAATAACAATCACAGAAAAACTGAAATGACAAGGCTAACTGAATCCAGAAAACGAATGGCTTTTAAAGTAGGTACAGGCTTTTGCCCTAAACAAAGAGCTGTAACATTCTTTCACTGACAGGAAAATTAAAACAGTTCTATTCAAGCAAAGTCAAATATTACAGTTTTGTTCAGATGATTCTGCTTATTTTCCTGTGCTTGCCTGAAAGCAGCCATCTTTCCTGGACCTTACTAGCGTTCGGGGTTAAACTGGGAGGTTCGGGGCTGAGAGACTTTGGGAAGTTCTTCAGGACTCGGGTGACCCTGCTCCCCCTTCTTTGAACGGGGATCCTTGGAGCCAGTCCTGCTGGCTCCCTCCTGGCTTAATAAGGACTCTGGGGCAGTAGGATGCCTGGGGTCTGAGAGGTTTGGAGGGGACGTGAAGTGAAATTCCAAGGAGGTCACCCCAAGATGTTATCAAATGTATTTTCACTTCTGCTTTTATATCCCCCAAAAATCTTTGTGAGAATAAACCCACGTGGGAAGACCAGAAGCCGGCTATCGGATTCAGTTCCAGCAGCACAGCCAGCCAGCGTGAGGACGCAGTCAGAGCCCGTGACAGCGGGGAGGAGCCCCTGACCTCCTGCTCCATCACACAACCTTCCTCCAGTTCCTCCCCACTCCCCCTGGATTCCTTCTGCCAAACAAAGTCTGCACAAGCTACCTTCACACTCTGGGTCCCCCCAACACCCTCCCTCATCCTTCAGACTGCTCCTCAAGCATCCCTTCCTCCAGGACCAAGTCCCAGAGAACGTTTTTTACAGCTCCTGCATCGCACTTGTCAGGGTGGCAAATTCCTGCTGGTTTGCTGATTTGAGTAATGTTAGTAGAAGTGGGCTTCCAGTGAACAACAGGGGTATTTTTATTATATGGACGCTGTGAGGCGAGCGTTCAAAACACAGGTTTTATGGATTCATCTCTTCCCACCTTCTTCCTCTCGTTTTCTCTTGGTGCTGCTTTCTGCTTATTTATTTTCTTCTCATTATATTCCATGTATATCTCTATATGCGTGTGTGCTCCATTGTGTCCAACTCCTTGTGACCCCACAGACTGTAGCCCACCAGGCGCCTCTTTCCATGGGATTCTCCAGGCAAGAATACTGGAGTGTGCTGCCATTTCTTTCTCCAGGGGATCTTTCCAACCCAGGAATTGAATCCGAGTCTCCTGCATTGGCAGGCAGATTCTTTACCACTGAGCCACGTGGGCAGCCTACATGTATGTCTGTAAAATACCTTAAGAACATGGCTGAGTACACATCATAGAAACCCTGTTTAAATAAAATGTATTTTTGAAACAAATTATCTTTAGAATTTGGGTGGGTTTTTTTTCCCCTATGAGGATGAATTCTTGACCTGGTATTATTAAGGAAGCTTGTCAAAGCATGATATTTTGGACAGTGGTTTTTTTTTTTTTTTAAAGGAATAACTGGAGACATGAACTGAAGCATTTTGCTTCAGGTAATCCTTGAAAAGCATCCCGTGTGTTTGACAAGTCCAGTCTAGGGGCACTTCCCTAAAGAACGTGGCGGCTCTTTAGTGACTTTATTTGCTGTCACCATGGCATTCCATAAGAAATAACAAGTCTCTTTATTCCTTCCGAACACCATCCTAAGAACCAATTCCTTGTGCTCACTGTACGTCCGCATACCATCACTCATGCCTACAAGCAGCCGTGGGATGAATAAAGTGCATTCCTAAGTGCAAATATGACTTCGAGATTGGAATTTCTTTCACCCTTATTGGAAAGTGACCCCAAATGTGCATACCAGTTACACACAGCTGTCTGTCACACAGGACATACACATTCTGATGCAGCAAAGATGCCTTGTTTGTCGTGGAGAAGAAACCCCCACTGATCAAAACCTTTCATGAATTAGCATCTAATCTGGCCATTTAAATTTGCCATTTGTAGACACATCCTGGAACCAAACCACAGGAAACAGTCACTAGACAACACTAACAAAAGAGACGAGTCTTGGCAGGACAAGCAAAAGGAAGACCCAAATTCCATTTATCTAGAGATAAAACATCCACACTAGAAATCCAACAAGGGATATCATACCAGGTTATGAGAAGCTAACGTTCTTGATAGAACTGTGATACATTCCAACGAGAATCCCACAATTTAAAATCTGTGATCTAGTCTGCTGCTGCTGCTGCTGCTGCTAAGTTACTTCAGTCGTGTCCGACTCTGTGTGACCCCATAGACAGCAGCCCACCGGGCTCCCCCGTCCCTGGGATTCTGCAGGCAATAACACTGGAGTGGGTTGCCATTTCCTTCTCCAATGCATGAAAATGAAAAGTGAAAGTGAAGTCTCTCAGTCATGTCCGACTCTAGCGACCCCATGGTCTGCAGCCTACCAGCTCCTCCGTCCATGGGATTTTCCAGGCAAAAGTACTGGGGTGGGGTGCCATTGCCTTCTCCTATGATCTAGTCTAGAAGAAGCAAATAAAAACCTGGAAGTGCATTGGCTGGTCATTACAAACCACAGAACTGAAGAGGAAAAGAATCCGTGGTTTTACAGCTCTTGAGAGAAGAAACCTGGATTCAGCTTAAAGCCCATCTGCCCTAGACCAAAAGGAGGGGGAAGACGTGGGAGGAGGTGGTATTTCCTGAATGAACAGCAGGCCATGACCACAACCCTGAACTGGAAAACTGTAGGAGACTATTGGGTGGGTGGAGGCAGGGAGAGGGTATTGTTTTCTAATTTGAGATTTAAAGAGTTAAAAAAACTTTCTGAGTAATACCACCCCTTCACAGTTACTGATGATCACAGGATGACACACTATGCTAATGTAAAATTAGTCCTAACGTGCTGTGTGGTAAGTTGCTTCAGTCATATCTGACTCTTTGCGACTCCATGGACTGTAGCCTGCCAGGATCCTCTGTCCACGGGATTCTCCAGGCAAGAATACTGGAGAATACTGGTTGCCATTTCCTCCTCCAGGGGATCTTCTCAACCCAGGGATCGAACACCGTGTCTCTTATGTCTCTTGCATTGGCAGGTGGGTTCTTTACCGTTAGCACCCCCTGGGAAGCCCAGTCCTAATAGTCTTGTTTAAATTTTTTTAATTTGATGTGGATCATTTTAAAAGTCTTTATTGAAAGAATCTGTTACATATACATTGCTTCTGTTTTATGTTTTTTTTTTTTTTGGCCCTGAAGATTGTGGGATCTCAGCTCCCCAGTCAGGCTCGAAATCTGCAGCCCTTTCATTGCAAGATGAAGTCAAAACTCCTGGACCAGCAGGGAAGTCCCCTGTCTGGTTCAAGTGTTCCAAGAAACAGGGGTCAGGCATTCCTTAGAGGAAATGTAACGTTACTGTCCTTACCACTTTGTGTAACTGAAATTCTAATGTACAAAGGACAGCAAAGAGCCAAATTAAAGAAATAAAGGGACAACGGGCATCGGACAGGAGGGAGAACAAGAATCAATCACAGTGAATGACACTATTTCTCCATGGACGGTCCCTGGGGCATTCCATGGCCTCATCTTTTCTGCTTTCAGTAGTGCCATGCCTTGACGGCAGTTAGAAAATAATACTGGGAATGTTTCTCTGTGGAGAGTCTCTCCTGAACCTTTCTGAAGGAGACCCATTACTCAACCACAATTTAAACATGCTTGCTCCTTGGAAGGAAAGCTAAGACAAACCTAATCGACGTGTTAAAAAGCAGAGACATCCCTTTGCCGACAAAGGTCCGTCTAGTCAAAGTTATGGTTTTTCCAGTAGTCACATATAGATGTCAGAATTGGACCATAAAGAAGGCTGAGCACTGAAGAATTGATGCTTTTGAATGATAGATCTGGAGAAGACTCTTGAGAGTCCCTTGGACTGCAAGGAGATCAAACCAGTCAATCCTAAAGGAAATCAACCTTGAATATTCACTGGAAGGGCCGATTCTGAAGCTGAAGCTCCAATGCTTTCGCCATCTGATGAGAAGAGCTGACTCACTAGAAAAGACCCTGATGCTGGAAAAGATTGAAGACAGAAGGAAAAGGGGGTGACAGAAGGTTAAACGGCAGCATTACCGACTCAACGGACGTCAGTTTGAGCAAACTCCGGGAGACAGTGAAGGATAGGGAAGCCTAGCGTGCTGTAGTCCATGGGGTGGCAAAGAGTCAGACACGACTTAGCGACCAAGCAACAACAATAACGCTCAACCACAATCACTGCTGTAACGTTCCCACGGGGTTGAGCACATCCAGTTCCTAAGCGAGGGGTACGGCCCGAAGAGACTGGGCCTGGGTGTACAGGAGCATCTGGGGGTGGGGTGGGGGAAGCTGGACAAGGCACTCCCACCCCAACTCGAAGCGTCAGTGTTGCCCAGAGCTCTACTGTTAACGCTCTTCCCACTCATTCACTGGCCATCTGCACCATTTCATTCACTCCTCTATGTGACTCACTGTAAACGGTACCGGCTTGCACAGTGCCTACCAGCCTGACTTCTCTTCCAACGGTCAAACAACGTATCCAACTGCAATAGCAGATTGCCACTTCCATATTCCAGGCATCTCGAATTCAATAGGCTTACATTAGACTTAGTTTCCCCTCCATGCACTTTTCTTCTTATACTGTAGTCTACAAATGTGGATGCCATTGTTAGTTACCATCTCTTCTCCACCTACATACCTGCCCACACATGCAGTTAATCATGTCTGCTCATGTTCAGGGTAGTTCTTTAAAATCCATCCTCTCCCCTCTGTCCCACTGGCCACCTTGGTTGGTGGTCCTCAGCAACTCTTGCCAACTAGCATCCCTGTTTCAATTATTATTTAGTAGAAGTAGCTTTTAAAAACACAAATGGTCAACCAGCTCCCCAAAGCAAAACCCCTCAGAAGTGCCCATTATCTACTGTGATTTCTCATCTCCCTGGTGTATACACCCCGCCTGATCCCTGGGGTTTCAGACAGAGTAGATCTAACAGTTAGGTTACACTAGCTGGCACCAGTGACCTTTCGATAGGAACATTGTCCTAATCAGCTGAGCCCTTAAAAGCAGAGAGTTTTCTCCAGTTGGCAGCAAAAAGTGGGGAATAGAGAGACTTGAATGTAGAGGAATCTAAGGTGGGAGAGGTTCTCTGTTGCTGGGACAGACGGAGCCTCATGGACTGATAGCAAACTCAGCAGCCCTGAGTCGTCCCTGGCTGACAGGCAGCAAGATGGGACCTCGGTCCTATAACCAGAAGGAAATGCATTCCACCAACAGCACCAGAAAGCACGTAGATGCATCTTCCCCTAGACCCGCCTCTATACACAGTGCAATCGGTGAAGAACATGACTTCTCCTCTGTAAGATGCTGAGCAACAATCCAGCCAAAAAACGTGAGATGATATGTGTTACATCTCCACGTTTATGGTAATGTGTTATACAGCTGCTGGTGCTAAGTCACTTCAGTCGTCCGACTCTGTGTGACCCCATAGACAGCAGCCCACCAGGCTCCTCCGTCCATAGGATTTTCCAGGCAAGAGTACTGGAGTGAGGTGCCATTGCCTTCTCCGAATGTGTTATACAGCTAGAAAACCAATTTCCTGGATGGCTCAGCAGTAAAGAATCGCCTGCAGTACAGGAGACACAGGGGAAGCAGGTTCAATCCCTGGGTCAGGAAGGTCCCTTGGAGGAGAAAATGGCAACCCACTCCGGTATTCTTGCGTGGAGAATCCCATGGACAGAGGAGCCTGGTGGGCTATAGTCCATAGGGTCGCAAAGAGTCAGACAAGTCTGAGCATCCACACGCACAGAAAACCAGTATGTGCAAATACCCAACCCTGTTAGCAAGTCAAGCCCATCCTTCCCGGCCGGCCCTTGGCCTTCCCTTTTCACTCTCAGCTGCTCCTGACGTTTCAAATTCTCCATGTGTACTTTTCTCATCTCCTTATCTGCCAAAATTCTAAACAGAACTGTGTAAATATCCTGAGTACAATAAGAATTATTCTGGAAATTTAAAAATAAGTAAATAAAATAAGTGAATGCTACTTGACTTAAATATCACCACAGGGGAAGTCAGCCAACACATTCTAATAATAAATATATGCCAAAAATATGATCGGACACGTGCATACCATTTTTAACAGCATGAACCACTGCGGAGGAATCTTTGCTCGTAGGGAGGTATTTACAGTCAGCTAAATATTTGGAGTCATGCTTTTTATGCATCAGCCCTATTTCAAAACCTAGATCCTAAAAAAGAAAGAAGAATCTAAGAAACGTGCCTCCAACAGCCACTCCCAATTTCTTCAGGCAAGAGAGAAAGTTCTCTACAAAAGCAGAGAATCTGTCTCAGCATGAAATGGAAGTGAGTTGAGTAGATTTCCAATTCTTTGCTTTTTCTGAGTTGCTCCTATTGTCCCTGGTTATTTGCATTAAAACCAAGCACATCACAAAACTCCTCAAGGATAACAGGCTCACAAAGACTCTCTTATTCTCTACTTGCTGCTGCTGCTGCTAAGTTGTGTCCGACTCTGTGCGACCCCATAGATGACTCTGTGCGACCCCATAGACGGCAGCCCACCAGGCTTCCCCGTCCCTGGGACTCTCTACTTGCTACAGAAGGACAAATACAGGATGACCTGCATTTTGTTGCTGTTCTTGTTTAGTTGCTAAGTCATGTCTGACCCTTTTCGACCCCATGAACTATAACCTGCCAGGCTCCTCCGTCCATGGGATTTCCCAGGCAAGAATACTGGAGTGGGTTGCCATTTCCTTCTCCAGATCTTCCCGATCCAGCGACCGAACCTGGACTCCTGCAATGCAGGCAGATTCTTTAATCATCTGAGCCACAAGCGAAACCTGCATTTTTAAGACATTCAAAACTGTGTGGTCTCAATGCTCTGTGGTAAAGAGCTGAATGGGATGGAAATCCAAAAAACAGGGCATATTATGTATATGTATAGGGCTTCCCTGCTGGCTCAGATGGTATAGAATCTGCCTGCAATGCAGGAGACTCCGGTTTGATCCCCAGGTTGGGAAGATCCCCTGGAGAAGGGAATGGTAACCCACTCCAGTATTCTTGCCTGGAGAATCCCATGGACAGAGGAGCCTAGCCAGCTACAGTCCATAAAGTCACAAAGAGTTGGACACAACTGAGCGACAAACACACACACACACACCATGCAGATTCATTCTGCTGTACAGCAGAAACTAACACAACATTGTAAAGCAACTCTGATTTTAAAAAAAAATAGTAAAGAAACCTCTTCAAATAACACTACTCAGAGTTACCAAGGAAGAAACTGGAAACTATACTGAATTAAGGCTTACTGGAACTAGAAAGACTGTAAAGGGACTTCTGAAGGGATCAAGCGTGAAGGAAAAGCGGGTGACTTAGTCAGACACCTTCTCTAATAGAGTTTCCTACACATTTTGAGGAGTTCATCACCAACGCCAAGGACCACCGCCTCCTCACTCACCATAAAGTGGGAATTGGCTCATGAGAGGAGGCTAGTGCTGAAAGCCAGATATGGAGTGTGTTTAATTATCTTCAGCACATATTCAGGCTTGTTAAACACCTACTGATTTCTGGCATAACAGCAACAGACCCTTAGCCACATCTTCTGTCTGATCTCAGCAGGTTCAAGCCGGGCAGCGTGAGAAAAGCAAATTTCCTGTTTAAGGTCAGTGTCTCAGTCCTCACAAGTGGGTGTTGAGTGCAGTTACTTCCTGTTCATATTTAATAAAATCATTCAGCATTTCCCCAACTGCCAGATAAATGATTAGCTCATATGGAAACACTGATAAAGCCTATAAAGGGACAGTCAAGATGAAATTTACTTTCTCAGATTTAAGAAATACTTTCCAGTGTTTACTATATTATAAGGTAATAAGCTGTGCTGTGCATGCGTGCTGTCATGTCTGACTCTTTGTGACCCCATGGACTGAAGTCCGCCAGGCTCCTCTGTCCATGGGATTCTCCAGGCAAGAATACTGGAGTAGTTTGTCATTCCCTTCTCCAGGGGATCTCCTTGACCCGGGGATAGAACCTGTGCCTCCTACGTTGGCAGGCGAATTCTTAATCACTGAGCTATCAGGGAAGTAACAGCTGGCTATTTCCTTTTAAATTACAAGGGTTTTCAAACTGGTGCTGCTGCTGCTAAGTTGCTTCAGTCGTGTCCGTCTTTGTGCAACCCCATAGACAACAGCCCACCAGGCTCCTCCGTCGTCCCTGGGATTCTCCAGGCAAGAACGCTGGAGTGGGTTGCCATTTCCTTCTCCAATGCATGAAAGTGAAAAGTGAAAGTGAAGTCGCTCAGTAGTGTCCGACTCTTAGCAACCCCATGGACTGCAGCCTACCAACTCCTCCGTCCATGGGATTTTCCAGGCAAGAGTACTGGAGTGGGCTGCCATTGCCTTCTCTGGGTTTTCAAACTACGATCCTCATATTCAGCTCTCTTCCTGTGCCAGTTGGACGCTGGACTGTAAGGCATACATGGCAGTCAAATCCTGACACTAACTGCTGCCTGACTGTGTGCACTTCCCTCTAAGACCAGATCAGCTAGTATGTGGATGGACACCACGAAATTGTGTGCAAGCTGGTTTTCTGTGACTATTTTACTGTGTCCCTAAGACAAGGACTTTAAAATCACTGTCCTCCAGGCTTCCAGAACCTACCTCTGCACTTTGTTGGAATGTGAGTGCAGGACTGAACTAGAGTTTACACTGTCCTCTGACCCTAAGAACCTGCTATTCTACAAGACTTGAGCTCTGCTGTCCAAGAAGGGACAAGGTCAAAGACACCTGCCTCTGACATTGAAGGTAACAACAACAAAAAAAGTGGTATCACATTCAAGAGATGATCCACCATGTAGACATTTTCCCAGGTTGTGAACTAACTTTGAAAAGACTTTTCTCATTGTGTGGTTGATGCCAGTAGCGTTCTCCCTAGACTTCCCGCAGAGCCAAGACTATGGCTGGAAGAAGTAAGGCATCAATTTAAATGCTAACGAAAAGGAGACGAGCTATAATCTTGAAAATTATAACCTGTCTTTCATGGGGAAAATGCTGTAATTATGAAATGAACTGGCAATTGATCAGGAAAATTGGGGGAAGAGATCACTGTATTGTGGAAAGTGTTTCTCTCCAGAAAGGATGGTGAGGGTCCCAGATCAGACTTGCCTTTCCACTCTGAGTAGGACACGCAACAACTGTACAACTGGCTCCCAGTCATTCTACGTTCTGGCAAGGAGTGGAGATCAGCTGCAGCTCTGGTTCCTTCCCCACTTTGAAGAGCTTCTGCAAGACACTTCCCCAGCTGTTTTCCCCTTCTTACTCAAAATTAAAAAGTGCTGGTTCCAAGTTCTACTCTTCACAGAATATCTTTTTTTTTCAATTGAAGTAGAATTGATTTACAAACTTGTGTTAGCTTCTCATGTAACGCAAACTGAAAAAAAAATCTTTTTTTCAGATTACCTTCCACTATAGGTTATCACAGGATATTGAGTATAGCTCCCTGTGCTATACAGTAGTGCTTTTGTTTACCTACTTTATACGCAATAGTAGTAGTTGCTGTTTTTGTTTTCGTGGCTAAGTGGAGTCCAACTCTGCAACTCCATGGACTGTAGCCCACCAGGTTCCTCTATCCACGGGATTCTCCAGGCAAGAACGCTGGAATGGGTTGCCATTTCCTTCTCCATGGGATCTTCCAAATCCAGGGATCGAACCTGCCTTTCTTTCGTCTCCTATATTGCCAGGTGGATTCTTTACCATCATGCCACATGGGAAGCCCGTATAGAGTAATGGGTATACTTTAATCCCAAACTCCTAATTCATCCCCCCTCTTTTTCCCTTTAGTGACCGTAAGTTTTCTATGTCTGTGATTTTCTTTCTACTTTGTAAATAAGTTCATTTCTATCCTTTTTAAGATTCCTCATATAAGTGATATCATGTTTGTATTTCTCTGTCTGACTTACTTCACGAAGTATGATCATCTCCATGTCCATCATGTTGCTGCGAATGGCATTATACTATTCTTTTTTATGGCTGAGTAATATTCCATTGTATATACGTACCACAACTTCTTTATCCATTCTTTTGTCAATGGCCATTTAGATTGTTTCCGTGTCTTGGCTACTGTGAATAGTGCTGCTATGAACATAGGGGTGCAGGTATCTTTCAGGGCATCTTATTTCATGATAGTATAGCCAGAAGCAAGGCCTGGGTGGTCCTTTTGATAAATTAGATTTAAGAAGTCTTGAGAAGATGACATCCTTTCCATCAACTCAACCCGTCTCTTAGATGAGGATGAGATGGTTGGATAACATCACCAACTCAATGGACATGAGTTTGAGCAAACTCTGGGAGATGGTGAAGGACAGGGAAGCCTGGTATGCTGTAGTCCATGGATTTACAAAGAGTTGGACATGACTGAGCGACTGAACAACAACAAAGAAAGTTCTGGAGCAGAGGGCAGGAGATCTGGGCCCTAGCCCTTCATGGTCCTTTCCAGGCTGTGTGTCCTCAGGCATAACATTAACTACTCTGGGCCTATTTCCTCTTCAGTGAAATGGGACAGGAGACAAAGTTATCTCCAATGATCCTTCCAGATCTAAAACTGTGACTCCTGAGGAAGAGAACACCCTGTCTAAGCTTGAAGTCTTTGCATCATTTGGTTTTCAGTGTCTGGAATGTTGCAGGCCCTCAACAAATGCTTTGTATCAATGTCTTCCTTGTCATCTTTTGCACACTGTGTGATGTCAGTTCTAGGGACTAGAATGGTTGTAAACAAGAAAAAAAGAAGGCTCATTAAGACAAATCATAATTAAGACCCCCTTGTTAAAAACTGTTTCAGTACCTGCCATGTACAAATCAATCAATGTTTTCTACAAAATACAGAGATGTGAGTGAGATGCCTGCTGGAGACACCACCTCAAGAGATGTTTGGAAGCTGTAATCAAGGGCCTCCTCTAGGAAGGAGGCTAAAGAAGCTCAACTAGTGGCAGAGACTCCTGTCCTGGGACCTGAATCAGCTTGGAGCTATGTGCCTGGGAGGCTGTGGTCCCTGTTACTTTTTGAAATGAAAACTAGGAGAAAAATTTTAACACCTTTAGTAAAAGAGTTTGTTTCTCTTAAATCTTCAAGAAGTCAAATCTGAACACCTTGGGAAGACTGCATGCTGACTATGTCAGGTAAATAAGAAGGTGCCTGTTAACAGTCCTCGTGTGTCCCTGTTCCTATGGTTGCTCAAAGAGTCACTGCACAAGGAAACTGAGTTTATTAAAGCCCTTCTGTGGTCAGGAGTCCACTGGTCTTCAAGCTGGAAGGCTCAGCTGCAAGATCGGGCCACTTGGTCACAAGACATAACAGATGTTTTGATGTAGTAAAACACAGTTGAACAGAAACCCATTGAGGTTAAATCCAAATTTACACAATTATACAGAATCAAAACCTCTGAATCATGTAGTAGTTGAGTGAATGATACTCACAGTGGTTTAAAAAAATTCTTATTTTTTATTTTTCACAACTACAACTTCCATGAAAGGCAAGAGGTGTTCTATTCAACCTTCTGCGTGATAGCAAATCTATCTGTTGTTCAATCAAGAACTTCTAAGAGCTTCCCTGGTAGCTCAGATGGTAAAGAATCTATCTGCAATGTAGGAGACATGGGTTCAATTCCTGGGTTGTGAAGATGCTTGGGAGAAGGGAATAGCAACCCACTTCAGTATATTTGCCTGGAGAATACCACAGAGGGGCCTGGTGGAGCAGCTACAGTCCATGGGGTCGCAAAGAGTCAGACACTACTGGGCAACTAACACAAACTTTTTCAAGAACTTCTAAAGGGACCATAAGGCATTTTAATCATGTAACCTAGAGAAGATGGAAAATTCAGACAGTGATTTTGTTTTTCCAACTAAACCCCAGTGAGTAGAATACATGAAACAGAAGCATGATATGGAAAGTTAATTGGATCACAAGCAAGACAGGGTATTTGGAAAATTTTTAACAGTCCCTTTCTAACAGTTAGAAGGTGATGAAAGCATATTTAGGACAGAGGGCAAAATATTCCTTTATCCTCCCTGGTCCCTTGGAAGCATCTCTGAATGGTAGCAAGAAGTGCATGTTGGAGTAAACACTCTGGATTTTGGAAGGATCTGAGTGGTACTCAGTCATGGAGTCCATCAACCTGCAGGCCTCTGGGCATGGCCAAAGCTGCGGGGATGTCTGAGCTGCAGGCTTCTAAGGTTTTACTGCTACACTTAAGTCCCTTCTGTATTTGCCCAAATCTGATGCAAAGCTCTCTCCAGAGAGGCTAGAGTTCTTTCACCTACGGGCATCGTCCCCTGGATTCCAGCCCCACATGGGATTACCTGGGGCTCACAAGCACTTGGTCTTGCTCAGGACTAAACCAGCAACACAGTGGGACCTTGTGAAAAACAAAGTCTGCTTCAAGGTCTACCTTCTGCCACTTTTGAGGTAAAGCTTGGGACTCCTCCACCCGTTGGGTTTCTTATGGAGAACAAACCAAACTACATCTGAAAATGACTTAAAATATGGATGAAATATGGATTCAAAGTTCAAACATGTCTATTTTATTTTCCTAAAACCAAATCAGACTAGATGAAAATGGTGTCAAATAAGAGGAAGCATTTCTAACTGAATGGTCATCAGAAAGTACACTGTAAGCTAACCAGACCTGGAAACAATGAGAGTGAAATTAAAATAAAATAAACATGATAAGCACCACTTCCTCTATTGTTGTGACTGGTACTTCTGTTTATTTTCTCTTTTAAAATTCAAGGTCAAGAACTAAATAGCAATGATGACGGTGACAAACTGGCCATAGGAAGTAGCTGGCATTCTCTAAAGATCCAATAAAAATGACAGGAAGGGAAGGGCAGTATTGGTGATTTTGTTGGCAAATGTGACAATCCTGGGGCCTGCAAACATTGCCCAAACATGCATATCAAATTGCTGATCATCGGATTTTTTTCTTATATTTTATGTGTAATTAGTTCTTTTTATATTTTAGATAGTCATGATGAAGAGTTTGAAAAAAATGACTGAGGAAATACATCTCTCAAATGGAAAACACCCACTGTTACAATGATCTACGGCTACTGCTGGAGGGAAATTTGAAAAATCCAGCACAATTGGAAAGGGCTTCCCATCAAAACAGTGGGGGCAGGAACTGTACACTTCATGAAGTCACTGTTTTCAGAGAGCAAAGGCTTCTTGTATCTTGATTTTCAGGGTCGCTGGGTTTCCTCTGCTGCAGCACTACTGGGCAAGGGGAAAAGCTACCTTGTACCATCAAAAGAAGAGAGAATCAGGTACAGGTAAGGTGTGTGTGTGTGTGTGTTGGCAGGGGGTCCTTTGCTGGCAACTATAAATTCTCATGACACAGTCGTGGCAAACTGAGCCTTGTTGATTTTGACGGTGAAACATTAAAGGCATTAAATAAGCCAGAGAGGAAAAACAGCTAGGCACATAGATTTCATTAAAATAAAATGCCTTGTTTGAGGTCTATTCAATGCAAAAATAAAGGGAGGGGGGAGATATTCCTCTTACTGTCTCCTCCATTCTATTCTTAATTCACTTGCTCGAGTTGGGGACAGGGGTCGGGAGTGGTAATCCTGCTTCTCCAGAGTTTTGTGCTTCTTCTCTCCATGAGTCTTAGAACAGGAAAAAGCACTGGAAGCCATCAGAGCTACTGGTTTCCACAGATGCACCTACGCTTTCTGCTGGAATTCTCCCTGTGTGAAAACACTATCCACTTTCTTCCAGACTGTTCTTTAGAAAACTCTGGTAGTCTTGACTAGAGAATTGCCAGGGAACCCTATTTACTCCATTATATAAATATAATTCAGTAGAAAGACTCACCCTCAAGTTAAGGAAGAAAGCTTCTCTTGACTTAAATTTTTCCAGAAGGTGGATCCACATTGGAAAAATGCAACGTTGCTAAAGGTTACAAAAGGGCTTTAAGCTTCATAGTAAAGCCCAGGTAAAATTATATTATTGGATCTTCTCGTTTCCAGAATAAACATCTGAATCAATAATTGAATACTTTGGGCTAAGAAATTAGGCAAAATCAGAAGCAGCAGACAAACTGCAACAAATGGATCTGTGTGTGGCAAACCTCAGAACATATATTTTACTCCCCACCCATTTTTCCTATTCAACCAGTCGGTGACAAACAAGCCCATTTCACTAAACAACCCACTAATAATTGTCAGGTTACAGGATGACAAAAATTCTCTAAATTAACATGATAAATGAAATCACTTTTGATTTAAGAGTTTATTTTAAAAATTGTTTTCTATGTCCCTGTAACCTGTAGTGATTTGGTAATGCAACCCCATCCCCACCCTAAATGATATCAATGTGAAATGAATTTGAACCTTCTGTTCCAAGAAAAGCACTGGTGCGTGAGCACATTGTGTAGACTACAAGGAACGAGGCAGGGGTTACAGGCAGAGAACACAGGGCATCAGGTGGGCTTGGTGCTGGCTGTGTCATGAGAAAAGAGAAACTGAAGTGAACAACCACACACAGAGGTCCAGATTCTCAGCACCCCTGGCAGAAGAGGGGGCCAGTGGAGTCATGCGGTGGGCGGGGTTTAAGCAGAGGGATGTGAGAAGGACCAAGGGCAGGCAGCTGGAGGCAGAGGAACAGCTCTTTAAATGAAAATATTAAATCTAAAACGGGAATCTCCCCCAGCTCGGCGCAAGGAGAAGATGCTGTGGATGGCGGGCGGTGGACCTGGCAGACTTCTAGCTCCCGCCTGAGTTCGCGCCCAGCCTGTGTTCTCGCGATACTCAGCGACCATCCGTGTCTCTACGGCTCTCAACAGCCCACGTTGCTCTCAGCTGTCAACTTGGTCTGGCCACACATCTCTGATAAAAGTCATTCATCTGCCCTTTCTCTCAAAGGAATTTTTTTTTTTGTTTTCTTTACAGAGAGAGCACAGAGGAGCATATGCTTTTACATTCGAGCTGCAGATGTGAATTTTAAAACCCTTTTACACTTGAGCTGCAGATCCTACTCATTGTCCAAGCAGGAAAAGGACATTCACCATTCAAATTACCCTACCGCTCCTGTGTACAGAAATCTGTAAGTTTCCTCCAATTAACAACCCTGCCATAAGTAATGCAAATAGAAAAAGTAAAATTCATTTCAATGACAGCTCACAGCCAGGATATTAAAGAAAACCTGATTTTTTAAGGCCTCCAAAATGTTTTTCCTACCATGGAAAGTATTAGATATTTTGCCTTCTTTTTTTTTTTTTTAAAGAAGATCACATTTTTCTCTTAATTGTAACATTTTGGGGACTTTACAAGTATTTTCAGTAATTTGATCCCCTGTGAGAGAGACTGGAAATAATTTTGTATTTAGAAACTGGGTCTGAGTAATTTTCCAGAGATCTGGAAAAACAAAGAGACATCTTGCATGCTTTAGACCAATATACCCCAGCTCTTCAATATCTGGGACAAAAAAAATATTTTAAATATACACTTACCTCTACATCACAGGTATATTCTGATCCATCCAGAAGTATCACTTTGCACTGCATGCTTTTAGGCTTTTTGACGATCTTCAATGGAGATCGAGATAGTTTGCTGCTAGATGATTTCTGAGAAAGTTTATCGTCTTCTAACTGCTGATATTCGAGCTGTTTGGCAGGTCCGGCAGCAAACTCCTGGTCCTTGTCAGTGACCTGTGGAGAGCAAACAATGGACAGTTTTCATTGCAAGACAGGAAATAAATATTGCATTGCTCAGGCAACCAAAGGACACTGTAGAAACGGGATTTTCTATTTCCTACAGGATGAGGGATGTCTGAATTAGGATATAAGGAATGGATACACATACACAAAAATAATACTAACAGGTACACCTAAATAATTTCTGCCACCTGAATGTACCCATAGGGACTTCTTTCAGTTTGACTCAAGTATTTATACGAGAAGTGCTGAGCTCTCAGTGAATGCCATCAAGTTTCGCCCAAGCAAAGAAGGGTACAAATGTCTTTTAAAGATTTTTTTTTTATATGGACCATTTTTAAAGTCTTTATTGAATTTGCTACAATACTGCTTCAATTTTATGTTTTGGTTCTTTGGCTCTGAGGCATGTGGGATCTTAGCACCCTACCCAGGGTCAAACCTGCAACCCCTTCCTTGGAAGGTGAAGTCTTAACCACTGGACTGCCAGGGAAGTTCGGGCTCCTGACTTTTTAAAAAGGCATTGGCTCTCACAGACATAGTGAGCAGATGTATAGTTATCAGAAGAGAAAGGGTGAGGGGACAGATTAGGAGTTTGGAATTAACAGATACACGCTTCCCAGGTGGCACTAGTGGTAAAGAACCTGCCTGCCAATGCAGGAGACATAAGAGACGCGGGTTCAATCGCTGGGTCAGGAAGATATCCTGGAGGCAGGGCATGGCAACCCACTCCAGTATTCTTGCCTGGAGAATCCCCATGGACAGAGAAGCCTGGAGGCCTACAGCCCATAGGGTCATAAAGAGTCAGACACAACTGGAGCAACTTAACATACACTACTATATATATATTAAACTAGATAAGCAACAAGGGCCATACAGCACAGGAACCTATCTTCAATACCCTGTAATAACCTATAATGGAAAAGAATCTGAAAAAAAAAAAATGTGTGTATAACTGTATCACACTGCCGTTCACCTGAAACTAATACAAATTGTAAACCAACTATACTTCAATTAGAAAAAACAAAGGCATTGGATAGTATAAGCCTTAAAAGTAAACAAATCATCTAAGATTGAATCTAATGTATTCTGCTTCTTTCATTCACTGGGTCGAGCTGTTTGGCAGGTCCTTTACTCCATGACCCATACTGCTCCATAAACATACCAGGTATCTTATAAACTGTAAAGCCTACAGAGTTTTAAGGATTAATCTTCTCAGTAATTTTACAACTGTTAAAATACGTGATTTAGCTCTAACTCAATTCAACGAAGCTAGCAGTACGGAAATTAATTAAAAATAATCCTTTAAGTCTGCTTCCCACCCCCCCCCTTTCATTGTAATGAGCCAGTATAAAAAAATATCAAATCTGTTCAAAGGCTTTAATCTGCTTTCAAAGCCTAACAGTCCAGTCCAAGCTAGACTCAGAACTTTAAGAGGGAGTGATCCTACAGAACAGTAACATTCTCCCTTGAGTCAGTCCCCTTGGAATCTCCCTGTGCCCTGCTCTCCAATGACTTTTTCTACCCCTCTTCTATCTATTAGATCACCACCAATGTATATCAACCCATGGGCCCAACCAACTCTTCTACTGGTCTGCAAATACACTCTGAAAAGTCCAAAGAAAGATATGTTCTTAGAAAATTCTCTTTTCTGACCTCTCCATTTTGTAAAGAAGGAAGCTGACGTCCAGAGGACTTGAAAAGAGTTCTGGAAACACTGAGATAACCACAGAAGAAAAGTGGTTTAGAGTCACACTTCTCTTTAGTTTCCAACGTCTGAGTATAGAAAGTCAATCCTTTTATTAACCATGTATGTCTAATTATATTTGGGTATAGAAACTCTTCTCCCACTTTCATGTTTATTTCATTTCAGAGTGAAGAGGATAGAAAAATCCAGCCTAGTAATTTAAAATTGCTGAAGATCTGAAAACAAACAAAACCCTACAGCCACCATGTCTACACAAAAAGAAAAGGGAAGGGAAACCGTGATGACAACACTTGCTCCTTAGATTCTACTTGACAAAAAGTTAAAGGATAACCCACAGCTCCCTTCACAAAATGTCGATCAGACAGAGCATGAAAATAAATGTTATTCTTTTCCTTTTGACCCCCTACCGCACCACATGCAAGATCTTAGTTCCCTGACCAAGAATTGAACCCATGGCCCCTGCATTTCAAAGTGCAGAGTCAGCCACTGGACCGCTAGGGAAGTTCCAACATGACTCTTTATAGAGTTTAAAAGCAGAACTTAAGTACTATGAGAAAAGAAATAAAATAATCAGGCTGTCAACATACAGTTTAATGTTATAATTATATGTTGTGTTTTTAAAAAGACATGGGGACTTCATGTCTCTTCTTTTGATGTTCTCTAGAATTTCTAGCTTGACACAGACACTTTCAACCTGTAAAAGGTCAACCATACGTAGAGATTCCCAGATTCCCTTAACCCATGAGTCAGTAACCTAAAACATACCAATCCCAGGTTTGAAGTTTGAAGACAAAAAAATTTAAATATGGATTCATTCAAGGCCCAGGTATAAATCATGCTTTATATTTTGTAGGAAAATTTTTAAAAGGAATAATCACATTTCCATGACAACTTAAACACATTTAGGTAACCAAGTTGAATATGTCCATGGCAGAGAGAAAGAGAGCAGCTTGAACACCTACTAGGAACAGCTGGTAACCTTAAGGTCAGAGTAGCCCCCAGGGAAACATTAGAATAGTTCTGAACCAGTGTGTACATACTTAGTCGCTGAGTCATGTCTGACTCTTTGCGACCCCATGGACTACAGCTCAACAGGCTCCTCTGTCCATGGGGATTCATTCTCCAGGCAAGAATACTAGAGTGGGTTGCCATGTCCTTCTCCAGGGGATCTTCTGAACCCAGGGACCAAACCCAGGTCTTCTGCATTGCAGGTGAATTCTTTACTGTCTGAGTCACCAGAGGCTTAAATAAACAACTGGGAGCATAATTAGAGCTGCCAGTGCAGTGTCTAGCCTCCCTGTAAACTCAGATAAAACCGTGGACCCGCAGTCCAGATTTCAGTGTGAACTGAAGTGCTTTCATCAAAGAAAGGCGTTACTAAGCAAGGCTGTGGAATGTCATTCACTGAAAGTCTTAAAACAGCTTAAGTGTCCATCTGCCAGGGGAACAGAAGAGGACAAGCAGATGATCCTCCCCCGTCCCCTGGACCCCCCACGTTCCTGCTAGTGCTAGGAGACCCAGGCCAGAGCAAAGCCTGGAAAAGCTCAGCAGACATTCATTCATGGTTCTGAGTTGGAATGCCAGAGGTACGGGGCGATGCAGGCTCACCTCCTTCCTCACCGGCGTGCTGTGTGCTGCCGCCTCCTCGAACTGCTCCGGCGCCTGGGGCTGCTCCTCGGCGGCCGGCTCTGGGCCCGGCTGCGCCCCCGGCTGCGCCCCCTCGCGCCCCGCCGCCTCCTGGGGCTCGGCCTCCTGCTCCGGCTTGGATTCCGAGTCTGATCCTGATTCGGTGGTCATGGTCGATTGTTCTGCAGGCAGAGAGAGGGACAGTCCTATCACTCGGGGAACCAGCACCCAGAATAGGGAGAAACGCTAAGAACCCAACACAGACCCAGCAAGCAGCCTTGTCAAGTTCACCACTGGCAAAGGTGCCCGTCGACGGCGCAAAATGAACGTTTAACTAGCAGTCAAGTTGATTCGGGGCCATCACGGGTTCTCCTCCTATTAGATTTTCGCCACAGATGACAGGGAAATGACACTACCATCCTAATAATTACCTAACTTAGATACGTTTAATTTCAGAAACATGTATCAGCTGAAGATACATTTTAGTCTCTGGGAAGGATGATCTAATAATGGAAGCAGGTACAATTTCTCACTCTTCTCCTCCTCCCCAGGGACCCTGCTCTGCCCCTCCACAGCCCTGAATCCATGCATTCTTCCTGGAATACACGTCTTTCCTCTGTGATGTCCCATAACTGTTACGCCCTTCTGAATGCGCAACCACAGTATAACAGCGGCTCCTTAAGTACTGCCGGGCCTGTCCCACACTGGACCACGCCAGCCCTGGCCATGGCCGCAGGGAAGCCAGACAGCATCCCCTCTCCTGCTCATCACAAGTTCACTCTCAAAGGTTTCTTCTCAGCTCCCCCTCATTTCCCTTGAGTGTTGAAGAAGTCTGTCTCATATTCCATCTGAAACTCACACAACAGATCTTGACACAGAATAATCTGCTCTTACATCCTAAAAAAGACGCTCTAAGATATAACCGCCATGTTCTTATAATTTACTTTTCAAGACACTAGTATTTTGTGCCTCAGTTTCCACATCTGCCAAATGGGAGAACTGAACATGATCACATCTAAATAAGCTATTCCCTGCTGTTACCTTTTTCCTACTACTAATAGACATGCTGCCCTAGTTAAAGCTGTTTTTTGCTCTAAGCAAGAGAGCTTCTATACCACGGGTCACCATGTCATTTTAAGCAATTTCTGATCTCAGGTGTATGGTAAATATTTCAAAAATGAATATCTCAGATCATCATATAATTTCCCTTCCTAATCCTAATTAAGAAGAGGTGGCAAGAATACACAGAAGAACTATACAAGAAAGATCTTCACGACCAAGATAATCATGATAGTGTGATCACTCACCTAGAGCCAGACATCCTGGAATGTGAAGTCAAGTGGGCCTTAGAAAGCATCACTATGAACAAAGCTAGTGGAGGTGATGGAATTCCAGTTGAGCTATTTCAAATCCTGAAAGATGATGCTGTCAAAGTGCTGCACTCAATATGCCAGCAAATTTGGAAAACTCAGCAGTGGCCACAGGACTGGAAAAGGTCAGTTTTCATTCGAATCCCAAGGAAAGGCAATGCCAAAGAATGCTCAAACTACTGTACAATTGCACTCATTTCACACACTAGTCAAGTAATGCTCAAAATTCTCCAAGCCAGGCTTCAGCAATACTTGAACCGTGAACTTCCAGATGTTCAAGCTGGTTTTAGAAAAGGCAGAGGAACCAGAGATCAAATTGCTAACATCCGCTGGATCATGGAAAAAGCAAGAGAGTTCCAGAAAAACATCTATTTCACTTTATTGACTATGCCAAAGGCTTTGACTGTGTGGATCACAATAAACTGGAAAATTCTGAAAGAGATGGGAATACCAGACCACCTGACCTGCCTCTTGAGAAACCTATATGCAGGTCAGGAAGCAACAGTTAGAACTGGACATGGAACAACTGACTGGTTCCAAATAGGAAAAGGAGTACATCAAGGCTGTATATTGTCACTCCATTTATTTAACTTATATGCAGAGTACATCATGAGAAACGCTGGGCTGGAAGAAGCATAAACGGCCATCAAGATTACTGGGAGAAATATCAATAACCTCAGATATGCAGATTACACCACCCTTATGGCAGAAAGTGAAGAGGAACTAGAAAGCCTCTTAATGAAAGTGAAAGAGAGTGAAAAAGTGGGCTTAAAGCTCAACATTCAGAAAACGAAGATCATGGCATCTGGTCCCATCACTTCATGGCAAATAGATGGGGAAACAGTGGAAACAGTGTCAGACTTTATTTTTGGGGGTTCCAAAATCACTGCAGATGGTGACTGCAGCCATGAAATTAAAAGATGCTTACTCCTTGGAAGGAAAGTTATGACCAACCTAGACAGCATATTCAAAAGCAGAGACATTACTTTGCCAACAAAGGTCCATCTAGTCAAGGCTATGGTTTTTCCAGTGGTCATGTACGGATGTGAGAGTTGGACTGTGAAGAAAGCTGAGCACCAAAGAATTGGTGCTTTTGAACTGTGGTGTTGGAGAAGACTTTTGAGAGTCCCTTGGACTTCGAGGAGATCCAACCAGTCCATTCTAAAGATCAGTCCTGGGTGTTCTTTGGAAGGACTGATGCTAAAGCTGAAACTCCAATACTTTGGCCACCTCATGTGAAGAGTTGACTCATTGGAAAAGACTCTGATGCTGGAAGGGATTGAGGGCAGGAGGAGAAGGGGACGACAGAGGATGAGATGGCTGGATGGCATCACTGACTCGATGGACGTAAATCTGAGTGAACTCTGGGTGTTGGTGATGGACAGGGAGGCTTGGTGTGCTGCAGTTCATGGAGTTGCAAAGAGTCGGACATGACTGAGCGACTGAACTGAACTGAATCCTAATTTTATGGTAAAAATATATCAAGCAAAGAATTAGTATCACACTTTAAGCAAATAATACACCTGTTAGTATGGTGTAGAATTTGTATGCCCAATAAAACTCCATAGTAAAACCACCATTTAATTCCCATTCTCACAATACACATTGGAAGATGCTTAACACTTTGAAGAGGGAAACATTATAAATACTAATCTATCTTATAAACTGAATGTGGTGCTTTCTATTTTAGGTAACTTTTTACCATCACCAGCTATTCTGCCTGTTGAATAAAAGACGTGTCAACCTGGCGTGTGCTCAGTTACCATGTAAATGTAAACATCAATCCAAGTTCAGGGCCACCCAGGGATCTACATAAAACCAGTACAATTTTTTCCTCCTTATATTTTAGATTTTCAAGCAAATCTTGAAGGTAAATATGATATTCTCATTTTTAAGCTTATAATACAAAGTGTAAAGTCTACAGAAAAAACAGTGGAGGGGGAGGGAGAGGTGGTGATTGTGTAATTCAGAGACTATAGCTGAATTCTTCCTTTTAGAAGGGGAGGAGTCATTCTAATAATCAATTCAACTTGCCCACCCAACCTTCAGGGAGTACCAGATATGAGTCAAGCCCTACTCTTGGTTTAGAAGCAGAGATAAATATGTTGTAACCCCCTGCCACCTCTTTGACTATCTTCTCCGGATTTCCTTACTATTTTTTAAACGTAAGTATTTTTTTCCACACAGGTAACTGTGGTATATACAGCTCATATGACTGCACTCTAGACCTGAAAGCGTGTTAGTCGCTCAGTTGAGTGTGATTCTTTGCAACCCCAGGGACTGTAGTCCGCCAGGCTCCTCTGTCCATGGGATTGTCCAGGTAAAAATACTGGAGTGAATTGCCATTCCCTTCTCCAGGGGATCTTCCTGACTCTGGGATCTCCTGCATTGCAGGCAGATTCTTCACTATCTGGGCTGAAATCTTCTCAATACGTGTTAAGATAAAAATCTTTCTAAACATAAAATTAGCCTGGGATTCACTCTACATGAAACAGAAAGGTAAAACTCGTAAAGAAATATCCCAATTTTGACTGCTACTATTCTAGCCATGAAATCGCTCAGCACCTGGTTTTTGTCTTTAATTCCATGTCTTGTCTCTAAGGCAAAAAGCCAGCTCCACAAAGGCCGAATAAAAATGCAAAATGGACAGAGCCCAGGAACCACCTATCAGCTATTTAAATAGTGAAATAACCTAGCATTATTCTCTGCCTAGGAATAACTAATACCTGACCTGGCATATATCACATTTATCATAGAACCGCACTTCAAATAAAATCCTACGCCCTTGTCAAAATTTCCTCAGCATATCATTTCCCCTAACACTAAATATATAATACAAGAAATACAAATCATTGCTGTTTTTTTATTAGTCTTAATAAAATAAAATTTCCTTGCTGTGGGAGGGATTGGGGGCAGGAGGAGAAGGGGATGACAGAGGATGAGATAGCTGGATGGCATGACCGACTCAATGGACATGAGTTTGAGTGAACTCTGGGAGTTGGTGATGGACAGGGAGGCCTGGCGTGCTGCAGTTCATGGGGTCACAAAGGGTCGGACACGACTGAGCGACTGAACTGAACTGAACTGAAAGTAAGAAACTTTAAAAATGTAAGGTTTTAAAATTCTGGAATCTCACTAGAATCAATATTTAATTCTAACATCTGAAAGGGCATAAGGTCAAATTGTACCTATGAGCAAACTGTATCAATGGCCTCAACCTGTAAATTCAATTTCAAAACTTTGAAAATAGTCTTCCTTCCCTATTCACATGCCAATATAAGTGAGCAATAAACTGATTTTTTCAATAACAAACAACTAAAATCAAAGCTTCTTAATATGGTCCTTCTTACTTTATGTCATTAGTTTAATAATTCTATAATGTACATCTCCAATCTTAAACCCAAGTGCCGAAACATTCTTTAGTATTAGATTTGCATGATTTTTACAGTGCTTTGGTTTTTCTTTTTCTTATACTCAATTCTTTGCTTTCCTGGATGACCCCCGCCATTTAAAATTGCACATTATCCTTGCCAACTCACTAAAGATGACTATTTTCCAATGCTCCCTTCTCTTCTGATAGATTAATTTTGTATGACCTAAAATCAGCAATCATTCAGTGACTGGAAGGAACAGCATCACCTGTGATCACAAACAGAAAGTGACACAAAACGCTTATGCTCAGCTTTGGCTAAACTGGGCCTTTTCTCTATATTAAATTTACCTTGTTAACTGTGTTCTGCTTCAGCTTAAAAAAGTTTGGAATCCTACAAACTCTAAATCCTCAAAACTGGTATAAGGACTTTTGCTACATGCACTGGGATGATGGCAAGAGAAGCCTTCTTTATCTTTTCAAGAAACATAAACTGTATTCCATGATGCCTCTTTTCAAGGCTGTATTTACTCCATGACTACCAAAAGAAATGGTAATTAGCTTTCAAAGAGGCATGGCGCAGGTGTGAATGAAATCCTTCCCAATTCCTGATTCATTTCTCCTTTAAAAAATGGTCCCTGGCATTCATTTGAGGCTTCGTTCCTTTTCAGCTCTAATTTTTTACTCTACAGAAGAAAAAAGTCAGTTTATCCTCATTTTTTTCCACTTATAGAAGTAGCATCTCTAACTTCTCCATCTCCTGACTGCCACAGTAGCTTCTGCATTCAAATTTACCTACATCTCTTGCAGATAAGAAAATTCAGTGACATTTTATTAAAAGACACAAACCTAGGATTTTTCCTGCAAGAGAATGTTTCATATAAATCTCTGTCCTTACATATACAACAGGATTCCTGTGGAGTAACAAAACATTTCATAAAGAAACCCCTTCACACCATTTACCTGCCTGGGGGATTGTAAGACTAATGATTTTTAAGAAAACAAGCCTTTTCTCCCTTTGATCTTTCAAATATAAATGTACAGAAGAGAGGCTAGTAGATCTTGATATACTCAGCTTAAGTATTTGTGACTCCTGAATACTATTCACTGATCCATTAAAACTACCAACTTCAAGCAAGTGAAAAACAGTGATATCCCATGACTCTTCTGCTGCTGCTAAGTCACTTCAGTCATGTCCGACTCTGTGTGACCCCAGAGACGGCAGCCCACCAGGCTCCCCCGTCCCTGGGATTCTCCAGGCAAGAACACTGGAGTGGGTTGCTACTTCTCCAATGCATGAAAGTGAAAAGGGAAAGGGAAGTCGCTCAGTCATGTCCGAACCTCAGTCATGTGCGACCCCATGGACTGCAGCCTTCCAGGCTCCTCTGTCCGTGGGATTTTCCAGGCAAGAGTACTGGAGTGGGGTGCCATTGCCATGACTCCTCTAGTGGAGTCTATTTGCATTAAAAAAAAAACCCAGTATCCACTAAACACACCCCCACACACCTAACAACTGCTCCTGACCTTGCATCCTACCCCTCTGCAACCCCATCCTCACCCTTCCAGGATGGCCCTACCTCTCTACTCTTCTTTACAGTCATGTTCTGGAAAGAATAATAAAAAAAAATGCTCAAGCAGTAAAGCATCCGCCTGCAATGTAGGAGACACAAGAGACTGGGGTTCGATCCCTGGGTTGGGAAGATGCCCTGCAGGAGGAAATGGCAACCCATTCCAGTATTCTTGGAAATCTCATGGACAGAGGAGCCTGGTAGGCTATGGTCCATGGGGTCACAAAGAGTCAGACACGAGTGAAGTGACTAGTCATGTATATATACATACACTCACACACACACACACACGTGTGGGTGATTCACTTTGCTGCATAGCAGGAACTAACACAACACTGTAAAGCAATTATATTCCATAAAATTTTTTTTTAATTTAAACAGAAGGAAAACTAAAAGAACTTCACCCCCATGCTGTCACCACATCCCCACCCCCAGCACCCTTCAGGGTGGTCCCCATTATTCTACTAAATCCTACTGAGGTCACCGATGACCTCCCTACAAGCCAGTAAATCCACATGAGTCCCTTCCCATCTCTGAATTCTCTGTGTTTTTGACACACTCGAGATCTTCCTCCTCCCTTCTGCCTCATTTCCATCCTCCTCTTCACATTCATCATCTCATCCTGTTTCTAAGCTCTGCAGGTCTTTGGAATTGAGCTCCTCCACTTGGTTCCCAGCACAAGAGCACATCCGAAATACAGGTTCCTTACTCTGTGACTTCTCTGAGCTTCAGACCCACAGACACAACTCCACTGCCCGTCCTGTTTCCCTGGCTATTTCAGGGGCACCTAAGACTGAACGTTTCTTCATCCAAACCATTGGCCCCACCCCCTCCCAGCCCCCCATCTGGTCTACTTCCATCTTCCCCATGTCAGTAGGTGTCCGTCTGTCCAGCTGCTCACGGTGGGGATTGGGACCTCTCTTTCCTCACTCCCAATTCCATCCCCTTCACACTTGTCAATGTCACCTCTTGAGCTGTAATTAAAGAAATAGACCTGAGAAACTTCTAGGCACAAGTGACCAGTCAGGCAAAAGCAGAAGGGCGTGAGAACTTGTGTACATGTCCTGGTGTGAGGGCACGTGGTTAGTGGTGGCTGGACCACGAGAGCTACGTGGCCGGTGAGGCGAGCTCATGAGACCAGCCAGGCAGAGATCAGGCCCTGTGAGGCCAGCCGGTCCTCGCTAAGGGGTCCTCATCCCATCACACAGAGGCCGTTCTGGCAGCCACGGGGATGACCAACATCAGCTCAAAATTAGACCAAGTCGACAGGCCAAGAAGGCCTTGATGGGGCAGCAGTGGACGAGACACTCCTCAAAGCACAAAACAGTGAAATTCAAAAAATTCAAAAAAATCATTATAAAATATAGAAGACAGTGGAGGAAAGAGGAGCCAGGTGTGCTGCAGAATATGGGGTTGCAAAAAATTGGACATGACTTACCCAGTGAACAACAATGCTGTAAAGTATCTCTGAAACCTTGACAGTAATGAATGGCAACGATGCCTGGGACCAGTGGCAAGGACAATTCTGTTTTTTTTTTCAAAGACGTTCTTGGGCCATACTAATTTCAAGTCTTATAAGCCAATAGACCAAAGCCTGTGAAGGTGTCAGACTTTAAGTTTGTAGAAGAAACAGAAAGAGTTTTTATGGCAACAACACAATAATTCAAAACCACTTTCACAACAACCATGGTAAACCTGGAAAGGATGATCAAGTCCCATCAGTATGGAGACAGATTTCATAACAGTACTGGGAATCCACGACTCAGAATTTTTAAAACAAAACAAGACCAACACCCCCAAACAAGGCCACAGCCCCCTGCTTCAAGGAACGATCAGTCTGACAGGCTACGTTGAGAAGCCAAGTAACACGGTGCCCAGGGTGCAAGAAATCTGCTTCGAGCTGAGAGTTGTCCACCAGCCCGCGGGGCAGGCTCATGGGAAGTCACCTTGGGTAAAAAAGATAATTGCTAACCTTCAACCTCAAGTTAAAGGACTAGATTTAGAAGCAATCAAAGATCACAGGCTACTTCAGGAAAACAAAAGGGGAATGGGGATAAATAAGAGCAAGGATGAGGCAGGACGCTGAGGGCCGGGCAGCCACGCAGCAACTACCCTCAACTCTACCACAGGTTCTGGGACCCCAAAGAACCTGGCTTCTCCCTCTGTTCTAAGAGGCTGAAATTCTAGGATTCCTGAAACCTGAGACACTGTTGTATGAACAGCATGATGGTGGCGGTGGCTTTAGTCACTCAGTCGTGTCTGACTCTCTGTGACCCCATGGACTGTAGGCTGCCAGGCTCCTCTGTCCATGGGATTTCCCAGGCAAGAATACTGGAGTGGGTTGCCATTTCCATCTCCAGGGGAACTTCCCGACTCAGGGATCGAACCCACATCTCCTGCACTGGCAGGAGGATTCTTTACTGCTGAGCCACCAGGGAAGCCCATTAACAATGAGGTCTAAGGAAATTTTGTCCTTTAAGTGAGGACCGAGACTAACTGATCTCCAAGAACAGGAAGCTCCTAGAGCAGCAACTGCTCACACTCTGGTGGGAAAACCAGCCTCCTGGCCACTGTACAAGTGCAAGGCTTCATCAGCTATCTGAGTCTCTTCAAGTTTGATTTAATTCACCAAAGCAAGACATTACCCAGATAATCCTAAGAAACTGAAACAATCTCTTAGTTTACTGAATACACTTGAAAACCCTAAATAATTTTTTCAGCAACTTTTTAGCTTTTCAAGTTCAAAGATGCTTACCTCTATGTGTGAGCAGATAAACAAATACAGTTTAGAAAACAGAATTTAAAATGTATGGCCAACAAGGATGTACTGTATGGCACAGGGAACTCTGCTCAATGTTATGTGGCAGCCTGGATGGGAGGGGAGTTTGGGGGAGAATGGAAACATGTATATGGACGGCGGGGATGGCAGAGTCTCTATGCTGTCCACATGAAACTATCACAGCATTGTTAATCGGTTATACCCCAACACAAAATAAAAAGTTAAAAAAAAGAAAATAGAGTGATTATGGAAGTGTCCATTTTATGAACATGTGTCCACATTTTGAAATCCAACTGATGGGAAATGCCAGGGTATAAAACTCCAATGTATCTTTGAAATACCAGGATATTTTGTAGTTTCCATAGTCCTCTAAATACATTTCTATAAAACCAGGGGAACAGCTGGCTCCCCCTCTAGAGGAAAGGGGACTTGCACTGGTAAAGGATTTTAACAGAATTCAGTGACACCACTAATGGGAGGAGAGGCCAAGTTCCCGAGACCATTAAGCTGCTGGCAAGTTAGGTCTATAAAGCGAGTGGCAGAACAACAATCTCAGTTCTGCTTTAGTACACCTGCATTACGACCACTGGGTTAAAAGCAAGGACGGCCCCAAACTTGGATTCCTGAACTCCAGACAGTGGGGAAAGGGGCCTGAAGGGTCCGAGAGATTGCATTGGTATTTCCAAGGATACTGTACATTCAGAAATGACACGGCTGCATATAGTGGCCGAGTCTCTCTGTTTCTGCCTGGGCATTTATCAGCTAAGGTTAGAAATACTGGCTACATCATTGCTTCGTTCATGAATCCATCCCTTCCACAAACATGTGCTGAATGTGAGGCCCGGGGACACATGAGAAGAAGATAAACAAGTCTCTGCTCTAGGGGAGCCTGCCTTCTAATTGAAGGAGACAGAGAAATGAAAGACGTCAGCCCCAGGGAGACGGTATTAGATGAGTGAATCTCAAGTTGGGTGGGGCTTCCCAGAGGGCGCTAGTGGTGGAGAGCCTGCCTGCAGTGCAAGAGACTTGGGTTCAGTCCCTGGGTTGGGAAGCTCCCCTGGAGGAGGGCGTGGCAACCCACTCCAGTATTCTTGCCTGGAGAATCCCATGAACAGAGGAGCCTCGTGGGCTGCAGTCCATGGGGCCACCCACAGAGTCAGAGCACACACCAAGTGGGTGGGTGGCTGCTGACGCTGGGTGGTTAGGCAGGGCTTCTCCAAGGAGGGGACATTTCCAATATCAGGCACAAGGGCTGGGACCATGCCTTCTAGAAGCCTAGTGCCCAGGCCCTAAGGATGAAATGAGCCTGTGCTCCACAACAGAGAAGCCACTGCAATGAGAAGCCCATGGTTAAGGAAAAAAAGCTGTTGTCGGGAGCTGGGACTCAGAAGGTGCAGGGGGAGGGCCACCATGAAGTAGGTGAGGTAAGTGGGGTTTGGGGCCTTGCTAAGCCAGCATATGAAGCTGGGTTTTATTTTAAAGGCAGTGGAGAATTTTAAGGGGAGCAGTCAGAGGGTCTTATTGATGCTTTTTAAGAGACGACTCAGGGCCTTCCCTGATGGTCCAGTGGTTAAGAATCTGCCTGACAATGCACGGGACAGGGTTTGATCCCTGATCTGGGAGGATTCCACATGCTGGGGATCAACTAAGCCCCTGAGCCACAACTAAAAAAGCCTAAGCACTCTAGAGCATGTGCTCCACAAGAGAAGCCCATGTACCGCAACTAGAGTGTTGCCTGCGTTTGCTGCAACTAGAGAAAGCCCGTGCACAGCAATGAAGATCCAGTGCTGCCAAAAATAAAGAAAGAAATGGTTTTGGTTTTTGTTTTTGTTTTTTAAAGAGAGAAAGACCATGCTGGGTTTGGAGTGAGGGAGCCAGGATGGGAGCAGGGGGAGCAGTGAGCGGGTTACTGTAGTCCAGGTGAGGGAAGATGCTGGGAGGAGACGAAGGAAGGGCAGGGGTGCCTTCTAGGGTATTGGAAGCTATGATCCGAGCCTTGTGCAGGCAGGGGAGATGGGCTAGCTGGGAGATACAACCGCTTAGCATTGTTAGGTCTCATAAACACAGGGACCCTGGGGGTGAGAAGACCGCACACTATGCACTCATTAGGCAGGGAGCCCAGCCACAGGCAAAGATGAGGCTGCAGTCCTTCTGGGCGCTGCCGCATCTCTAATGCAGATCTTCAGGGAACCCAACGTCATTATCCATCATTTCTAAACACATTCAGGTGAGAGGCAACGCCTGGCTGCATGTGTAATGAATGTCTTCTTCTGGTCTAAGTGACAGCTCCAGTCTTCCCAGAAAAGCAGATTAACACGGAAAAGCTTTGGCCCTGGGTGTAGAGCATGGCTTCCTAGACTTCATTTGGGTACCGAGCTCATAGCTAAAGGGCATCTGGACCTATATGCTCATTTCACACATAACGTGGCTAAGAATTTCAGTCTCCATGAGATTTTAATGTGATTATCACTGAGACGCTGTCATCCTCAGCAAAGAGGTGCTAGTAAGTTTGTAGAACACTTCTGCTCCTATCAAAGGGTTTAACTTAAATGACGAAGCTGTCTACCCATGAACCTTCTCTTGCCCAGGTTGGATCTAGAAGCACATTACCAAGCACAGGGCAGCACTTTTCACATCATGTTTACATTTTTTCACTTGGACAAGCATTTGAATGAATTAGTCAATGCACAGCAGAAATATTTTAAGGAGCTTTCCTGTGATAAGAAAGTGCCAAGCACTTATTTTTAGGAGTTAGAATACTTCAATTCTGTTTCGTACGAGCTCTGTTTACAGCCATGCATTTGGGTTCCCTATCACTGAAATAGAGTTCAGGACTGACCACGACTTCATTTCCCTCAGCCAGAGATGCTCCCACAGAACCCTTGGGGTTATAGGCAAAAAATTAAATCAAAATGGAAATTTCAGCCACCAATGAAATACATCAGAAAGGGCAAAAAGACAGCCCTTATGTCAATATGAATCCTGGAAAGTCTAAGAGAGCAAGCTAAATTTAGCAACATTCTCTTCATTTACTGTTAAGCATAAATCACTCTAAGGAAGAAACTGGCATTATATTCTCTGTGTGTGGATCGTCATTCAAACAGCATTATTTGCTTCTTAACTCACATCTTCGCCAATATTAGAAAATACTGCCTTATGGCTTCCTCAAAGGAAGATTCAATTTGCAAAATGCATAGGAGCTTCCTGAGTTTGGAGTAATTTCTTATCGCCTTTCTGTGCTTTCCCTAATATTATTTTGTAATTAACAGGGTGTGGTGCTTGAGAAAGTAAAGGAACTTGTTCACAGGGAACCCAAGGTGTGCAGGACAGATAGGGGCCGGGAAGTCATCCTTGCCCAAGGTCATATAACAACCACCACTGGCCAACAATTAAATCTGAGTTTTGGAGGACTGCCCTGGTAGTTCAGAGGTTGAGAACCCACCCTGCAACGCAGGGCATGCGGGTTTGATCAGTGGTTGGGGGACTAAGATCCCACATGCTGTGCAGCAACTGAGCCCACACAACAAAGATCCCTCGTGCAGCAGCTAAGACCTGATGCACCCAAATACACAAATGAGTTTTTTTTTTTTTTAATCTGAGTTTCTGCTTCGGATAAGACCTCTTCTACATGAGTTCTGCACTTCAGTGATAGCAGTTAAACCTACCCTTAGCCTTCTGTCCCTATTTCAGAACTGGACAGCTTTCCAAAGTCATTGTTTTATGTGATCATCTACAATTCCACAATGCTACTTTATTCCTTTACTCAATGTAAATCAAACATTAATAAATTTAAACTTCTATAACATTACATTTTGGTTTATAGACTATTTTCCCTACTACTTACTTGTCTTTATGCACTTATCTTTACTACTTAATTTATCTTTATATATGTGTATATATGTGTGTGTGTGTGTATATATATATATATAGAACATCACAATTTTAGTTTCTAATCGACTGCAAGCTCTTAGAATTCTATACCAGGTTGCCGACTTATTTCTGGAAAACAAAACGATCATTGTTGCTTTTAGAGAAAATATGAATGGTACTGACCCTGCTTCTAGATTCTCAACAATTTGTGACTTTCCACCGATAGTGGCTTTAGCCTCAAATATCCATCTGAGCCTAGACTTTAACCAGCTCCAACTTTGAAAGTGTTGTTCGTGGAGGGCCTCAAATGGACAAGACACCAACAACATGCTGTCCGACTCCACTGTTTGAAACTTTTCAGAATTCCACGGCTACAATCCAAATAGGAAAGAAAAGGAGATGGCGTGTTTCTTCTGGCCAATTCTGCCTCGATGAAGAACTTATTAGCAAAAAGATATCTTTGGCACCTTAAATAGGGAGCATATTTCTCTACTACCCAGCATCTGACTCTGCATCTGTGAGAAATGAGGTGTGAACCAGAGAGAGTGAATAAATTAAAACAGAGTCAGACTCTCTGCCGTTAACCACCACTCAGGAGAGCTGCCCGGCTCTTTCTGAAATGGGTCTCTCTCCCTTAGAACCATGCGTTTTCAAAACAGGGAAAAGGTCATGGCTAAAACTCCCAACCTCTGCACTCAGTGAGGGACAACGTCCCCTCTGGTATCTGGGGGAACCTGGCCGAGAAGCCAGGGTTCGGGCTTCTCTTTAGAGTCGTCAGCACTTTAGGGATTGAGGCAGGAGATCGATGGGCCCAGGCTGAAAATAGAGTCTGTCCTCTGTGCACAGATACTCTAAGCTGAAGAGGAGAAGCAGCTGAACCCCAGCCAGATACAAGACCACACATTTCTCACTCTCAAGGAAGTCAAGGTCAGGGAGACCTTCCTTACACACATGAACAGAAAGGCGCTGTGGAGGTCAAAAAGGAATGATGCCCACCTACCCAAAGCCCTCTTCACTGGAATCCATCTTGACTAAAGAGGCGCATGCACATGTGGAAGGACCTGGAGATAAACCGAACATTGACTCAGAACTGGGCAAAGCAAGATGACTGGCCAAAGGAAACCCGGAAGAAATGTCCCATCTAAGTGATTCACTTATCTTCCCATATAAGTGAGGAGAAGGGGGCGACAGAGGATGAGATGGTTAGATAGCATCACTGACTCAATGCACTGGAATTTGAGCAAACTCCAGGAGATAGTGAAGGACCGGGGAGCCTGGCTTGCTGCAGTCCATGGGATGCCACAGAGTCGGACACAAGTTAGCAACTGAACAACGAGTGATTCAAACTACCGCTATCATGGCCGGGCAGCATCTTTGTAGTTGGTCCACCTTCTCCCCAGACTGCTGACTTGTCTGCTTAAAGCACTTTTCCTTTCTACTGACACTTGCTTCTCAAATGATTGGTTTTGAATGGCGAGCAGCTGAACCTGAGTTTAACAACACTGTAATAAGTGATCTTTAATATTACTATTATGACTCACTGAAGGCTCAGATAATGGTTAGCACTTTTTAATAATAAAGTGTCAAGTTTTGTATAATATTTTTAAGACATAATGCCATTGCACACTTAACAGGCTACAGTGTAGTATAAGTGTAACTCTTATGGGCACTGGGAAACCAAAAAACTTGTGTGACATGCTTTACTGTGTGTCTGGAACCCACCCTGCAACAACACCTACGTGTCAACAAATGACTGAACCTCTAAGTCCCGTGTCTACCAATAATGTCTTGGGAACTCAGATCCAATCGAGTCTGACTCCTAAAAGCCGGGGCTGTTTTTGTGGTTTATTGCCATGAACAGAAACGAATACAAGTTGAAAGCTCTCAGCTCTTCCCCGAGTAGAACATGCTAAATTCAACCAGCTTCCCTTTTTAATCCTGACATTGTCTTGACACTTAGGTATTCCAAAGCCAAATTAATAGAATTTGGTTTTCACCACAGTTCCATATCATAGAGTTTCTGCCCCCGCCCCGACCCCTGCCCCATTAATCAACTAAGTGTTCAGAACTCTTGTAAGAGAGGAAATGGGAGCTCCTCTGGTACTCTGGATCCTTCTACATTTGGGAGTTTTGACAGGTTGTTGAGTCTTTGCAAACTTCAATTCAAATGTGAGGCCAAGTACTGAATTATTCTGTTTCTTACCATAATGCATTAGTTTTTATCTCTATGCTAGCAATGGAAGGAGACTACAAAGAATGTTCTTAAAGGATCTCCCTGGCACACAAATGAGCTGCTTAGAGACAGTGTCTGGTCCAGTTTTCTGAAGGCGCTGATGAGAGGATTCTTTACTCCAGGGCTGTTCCCTTGGTGCCTGTAGCACTGAAGAGGTTCTCCATTTGCACCTCGAATCCTTTGTAATTAAAGCTTTCAGAGACTGGCTCAGCCACCATCCGTCCTGCCCCCCTCCCTCAGGTGACTCAGCAGATAAAAACACAGCCCAGTGCAGCTGCCTTCTAATGGCAGATTATGATCTACTGTTGTTCAATCGCTTAGTCGTGTCCAACTATTTGCGACCCTATGGACTGCAGTATGCCAGCCTTCCTTGTCCTTCACCATCTCCGGAGTTTGCTCCAACTCATGTCCATTGAGTCGGGGATGCCATCCAACCATCTCATCCTTTGTCACCCCCTTCTTCTCTTGCCCTCAATCTTTCTCAGCATCAGGGTCTTTCCCAACGAGTCAGCTCTTTGCATCAGGTGGCTTCAGTACTGGAGCTTCAGCTTTAGCATCAGTCCTTCCAATAAATATTCAGGGTTGATTTCCTTTAGGATTGACTGGTTTGATCTGCTTGCTATCCAAGGGACTCTCAGTAAGTCTTCTCCAGCACTCCAGATTCCAATTAGGGGGGGTTGAATTTCCCACCCAATGTACTAAAACAAGACTGAATGGCTACAGGTGTGCTGTTTTATTTATATGCTTTTTCTCTAACGGGGAACTAAGCCAATAAACAGCTCTTTCAATTTTTAAATCCACACATTTCCAGTTCAATGGGGATTAACTTAAAACCCTACAGACAAAAATAAATTTGAAGAAAAACAGAAAGGTTGAATCGAAGTTCATCTTTAAAAATTTTCCTACATTCTTTACAGTCTAGGTTTCCAGAAAAGGTTTAATCACAGGCAAACCTGCTTCACTTCAAATGTTGATAATTTTAATTACTGCACTTTTCACAATGTAATTAGTTTTAAATCCTTTCACTTGTCTGTTGAAAGCAAACTAAATCTAACTGGCGGCTTTATACATAAAGAAGCTATAATAAGAAGGGTTTTCTCAAAGCAGACTCTGCCAGGGTCAGGCTGTGAAAAATACTGTTGTTGGTGGTTAGTCCCTAAGTCGTGTTTAACTCTTTGTGACCCCTTGGACAGTAGCCCTCCAGGCTCCTCTGTCCAAGGGATTTCCCAGGCCAGAATATACTGGAGTGGGTAGCCTTTCCCTTCTCCAGGGGATATTCCCAACTCAGGTCTCCCACATTACAGTGGGATTCTTTACCAGCTGAGCCACTGATGCTTCTGATGTAGGGCAGGAAAAATGAAAGGCCAGAGGAAGATAGATTAAACTGTTCTCTGACAGCAGGGAAGCAATGCTTTCTGCTGGAAGGAATCGGAGAGCAACAGAAACCAGACAGCTGGAGAGGGTAGTGCTAATGACTAACCCTGGAGAGGCTGTGGATGGAGCCTGCGGTTTTCAACATTTAGGCTCACCAAGCGAAGATGTGTGTAAGAGAGAAACCAAAATGTTGACAGATCATTTCTAGATGGTCGACTCTTTCTCAGATTTTGTACAAAAGTATTATTTATATAACCAGAAGAAAACAAATCAACAAAATATTGCTGCTTCTCTTTCAAAAAGATTTTTTCCATATGAATTATTTTTAAAGCTTTTATTGAATTTGTTACAATATTGCTTCTGTTTTATGCTTTGGTTTCTGGCCCTCAGGCATGTGAGGTCTTAGATCCCCTACCAGGGATCGAACCCACAACCCCTCCCCATTGGAAAGTGAAGTGTTAACCACTGGACCGCCAGGGAGTTCCCAAAACATTGTTTCTTAAAGGTATGTAGGGTTTTTTTGGCTGCACGGGGTCTTTGTTGCGGCGCACACTCTCTAGTTGTGGTGCATAGGTTCAGTTGCTCTGTGGCACGTGGGCTTTTCGTTCCCCGACCAGGGATGGGAGCTGTGTCACCTGCATTGCAAAAGGGATTCATAACCACTGGACCACAGGAAAGTCCCTTAAAAATATGTTTATCGCATCTTTAAAATAATCTGTTCTCTAGGTGACTATCCTAATATCTTAAATTGGCTTTTTTTTTTAAAAAAGGACTCATCCTAAAATAATTGAACACTTCAGAAATAGGCCTATTTATCTGCCACTAATATAACCCAGTGCCACCATTCAGTAGATAGAGCAAACCAGTGAAGGCTTAAGGTGTGCACAGGACGATACGCAGACCACGTGTATATGTATCAGAATCATCTGGGGCTCTGGTAAATTTCCATAGTCCTCAGAATTAACCACTGGTGCAGAGAATCTTCCTCACAAGATGCTTGGGTTCAAGGCCCACTAATTCAACCAGAATCCCTGGTGGCCGGTCTTAAGCCTCCTTAATTTTTAAAAGCCACTCTGGGATTCTAAAATGCAGACTGGGATGAAAATAGTGAGCTAGCATTTCTGCAGTTTTAATAAGCACCCAGGTCATCCCCACACTGAAGTTTATTAATCAGTGGCCCAATCAGAAAATTCACAGCCCTAAAGTTATTGATGGAAAAGTGAAAATGAAAGTTGCTCAGTCATGTCCGACTCTTTGTGACCCCATGGACAATACAGTCCATGAAATTCTCCAGGCCAGAATACTGGAGTGGGTACCTTTTCCCTTCTCTAGGGGATCTTCCCAACCCAGGGATCGAACCTAGGTCTCCCACATTGCAGGCAGATTCTTTACCAGCTGAGCCACAAGAATACTGGAATGGGTAGCCTCTCCCTTCTCCAGTGGATCTTCCTGACCCAGGAATCAAATGGGGGTCTCCTGCATTGCAGGTGGATTCTTTACCAACTGAGCTATCAGGGAAGCCCCTAAAGTTATTAAGCAACTGTATCTGGAGGCAGAAATGACAAATAGATCACAACAAGTCATTGGCCCTGGTCAAGGCCATCAATTTCGGCTTCTCTTGCTTGTGTAAGCTGAAGCACCCTTACTGTGTTTCACGTCTCCCATATGTACATGTCGTTTTGCTTTCGCTGGTTTATGCAAAATGTACATGCAGACTGTATGCTTTCCAACGTTAAGATCTTCACTTCAGTAATAGAGCAAGATTCATTCCAAGGTCTGTTCCACAACAGTTACATTCTTCTGCCTCAGTCATGCTCAGTCTTCTTTCTAACAGACTATTAAGTAATAACTGATAGAAAGAATATTATCTGTGTGTATTAGTGATGATGATGACTGAAATAAGGTTGAGAACACCTGACTTCTTTAACGTTGAGGAAATCTTCCTCCTCTTTCCAAGGAAGCACCTCCCTTAAATTGAAATGAGGTCCCCATGAAGAGAGGACAGTGGACAGACACGAGAGGGGTGGACAGAAAAGGGAGGAAGAAAAACCCTGCTAATTACAATTCAGAGATCTCCTTCAGATTTTGCCTTCATGAAATCTTACCACCTACTAGCCCTGAGGCTGTGCTTTCAATTCAATTTCACAAAAATTGCTGAGTCCTCACCCTAAGTCAGGGTCTTGGTTGCCTAACAGAAGAGGTCACAGATATATCAACGTTTTATTTCTTAAGAAGAGCCCTCATGACTAAAACCCTCTTATCTACCCAATCCTGAATGTAAAGAAAACCAGACCTGGGCTAAGATTTAGTTCAGTCTCCTTTTAATTTTGAGTGCTTGGGTAGCGTCACCTCTCGCATCTCAGGTTCTTCATCTTTAAACGAGTGAACATCTATCTTACGAGGTCACCATAAGGACTAGAGACGTATATACAACACCTGGCACATAGCAGATCCTCAATACACTATAGCAATCGTGATTGTTGTTTTTCTTATTAATTTCTCAGAACGTTCTTCGGAAATTACCCAATGTGGACTATTCCTCAATAGAACAGGAGGTGAGATAAAAATCTAGATTTTAAAGAAGCTTCAGGAACTTTCTTGGTGGTCAATGGCAACCCACTCCAGTACTCTTGCCTGGAAACTCCCACGACAGAGAAGCCTGCTAGGCTGCAGTCCATGGGGTCGCTGAGTCGGATATGACTGAGCGACTTCTCTTTCACTTTTCACTTTCATGCACTGGAGAAGGAAATGGCAAACCACTCCAGTGTTCTTGCCTGGAAAATCCCAGGGATGGGGAAGCCTGGTGGGCTGCCGTCTATGGGGTCACATAGAGTCGGACACGACTGAAGCAACTTAGCAGTAGCAGCTTCCACTACAGTGGGCACAGGTTTGATCCCTGGTTGGGGAACTAAGACTCCACAGGCTGTACAGCCATAAATAAATAAATAAATAAAAATATTAAAAGAAGCTTTAGTTCCCACAGTGGGAAAAAGACATAGCTGGGTCCTTGGCCAGAAAAAGCACAGTCACTGTTATCTCTAGCGGTGACACCTTGGAAATGTCACAGAAGCACAGATGTTTACTGTCAGGTATTCCTTCTTTACGGCCCCTCTGGACCAGAGCTGGGACACAGCAAGAGGGCCTCCAGATCTGAGACACTCCTCCTCCTCAAGTCCACCTCTGAAGATGGTCCCCAAATGCCTGGAGTCTGCAGGGCAGTCTGGACGCTGGAGCTGAAGGAGACCAGGCCACCGCACAACCCAAGAGTGTGGCTGGAGTTAAAAGCACAGCTGACCCTTGAACAATGCAGGGGACAGGGGCCCTGCCCCATCACACATAACCACAGTCAGCCCTCCGTACACTGGGTTCCTCCTGTGCATCCATGGTCCCGCATCCCTGGATTCAACCAACCTTGGCTGAAACAGAAGTTGCTGTGTTAGTCACTCAGTCATGTCCAACTCTTTGCAACCCCATGGACTGTAGCCCATCAGGCTCCTCTGTCCGTGGGATTGCCCAGGCAAGAATACTGGAGTGTGTTGCCATTCCCTTCTCCAGGGGATCCTCCCAACCCAGGGATCGAATCCAGGTCTCCTGCATTGCAGGTGGATTCTTTACAATCTGAGCCACCAAAGCCCGAAATAGTATGTACCACTGAAAAAAATCTGCCTGTAAGTGGACCTGAGTACTTCCAACCCATGCTATTCAAGGGCAGAGTGTCTTGTACACTAACCAGGACCCCTACTTCATGCAGAAGACACCTGCTCCATGTCTATCTAAAGAGGAGCACTCCTTTCTGTGTAAAATCCAGATGTCAAAAATGTGCTATCCAAAAAAGTGCTGTGAAGAATGAGCCACCCCTCCCACATCCACACCTGTCTCCCTTAGGAGGCTCTGCTGAAGGGAGATCCGTCCAGGGCAAAACTTGTAAAGAACCATGGAGCAACCAAAGCTCACCCAGAACATCAGCATGAGGTCCAAGAGACAGAATATAATCTACCCGAGTGACCGACTGAACAATAGCCACCTCATATTCAGCACTGACAATCTGACAGGAGTCTCTTCTCTTTCAAGGGGGGTTAACCAAAAAAAGGCAAAACAACCTTAGTATTTAAGATATTTAAGCTCAAGTTAATCACTTTTGCCAATTGGGAACAGTTACTGATCTCTGTCTAAGGTGTTCAAATCTAACGGATAATGTAAAATTTGAGCTTTGTCGCTTACCAGCTCTGTGAATTGCAGTAAGTTACTCAAACTCTCTAGGAATCCATTTTTAGTCAGTTATAAAATGTAGATAAAATACATCTTATGATTGCTGGAATTATAAAAAATAAAATATATAGAGTAGCATTTAATACAGTTTAACACACATAGGAACCATTCAATGAATGGACCATCCTTTTTAAACCAGTGGATCAATTCCTGTTGTTGCTATTTCCTGGTTAGAATGTACTCCAATATTAGGGAGTTTAAAAAAAAATGAACATTTTGTTAAAATCCAAAGAGGATTTGGGCAAAGTTCTTTGAAACTTATAGAAATATTATCTTTTCCTTTAGAGTTTTATAGCATTGTTAGTGCTAATCTACTCATAATTAATAAACCAAATTAAGGGACAGGCTCAACGCTCTCCTGGCTAGTCTGTCAAAAAAATCACAGCCGCATATATCATTTCTGTGCACTTGTCATTTCCAGTAACCTGCTTATGTGAACTCCGCTGAAAACCCGGGCCTGGGAGATAATTATCTTCCCAGGACTCTCTCAGGAGGGAGATAAGGAAAAGGCATTCAGACAAAGGTTACACGGGACAATGACGCCCTCCATCAGCCAGGGAGACGATGAAAATAAGTTTTCTGCGTAATCTAGGAACCACAACTATGAAATCATAATTACTAGAGTCTAATCCTTATCAGGTCCGGAGAAGGAAATGGCAACCCACTCCAGTATTCTTGCCTGGAGAATCCCATGGACAGAGGAGTCTGGTGGGCTATACAGTCCATGGGGTCACAAAGACTCAGACACAACTGAGCGACTAACACACACACACACACACACACACACACACACACACACATACACATAACCCTTATCAGGTCCTAAAAATATTTTGTCTTCTTCATTCAGCTTCTAAAAGTCACGAAAAAAACAAGCAAAAAAAGAAAAAAGAAAAATACACCACTTTGCAAGCTATGTTCTCCTCCTGGTGATGGGGAAAACAAGACCAATTCACTAAGTCTAATGTTTTATTAACACTGACCTTAGCAGAAGACACACCTCCCACTAAAATCTCTTCCGTTTGCTCTAAACCTTTTGCAGAGTATTCCTGTTTTTATCTTTCTATTTTCTCCGTGGACTCCCTCATTCCCCATTACGAGAAACAGACTCAGACATAGAGAACTGGCAGGGAAGAGAGTTCAGTGTAGCAGGAAGAAGAACAGTTGGAAATGTAAATGGGACTGGAGGCATTAATCTTCCTACTTCACAGTTTGCTACTGGGGAATCACGCTCACCTGAAAGGAGCTGAAGGAGATCAAAAAGTCAAGTCGCGGGCCCCTAACTGAATATGCTTAACCCGGGGCACTGGCACCAACCTGCTCGCCTTCTATTCAAAAGCACTTTGGGCAAATTTCTACTAATAGGATTTTTGTTGTTCTGCCATTATTCTGCTTTGTTTTCATTTGTAAGATAATTATTCAAATCATTTTCTATAATCCACCTTCATTCCAAACTATCCACTCATTCAGTAACATTTCTTAATATATCCTGCATCCTGAAAACATGAGGCTCTGATACCTTATTTTTGACCTGGCCTACTTTTTCTTTTCCACTATGGTTTATTACAGGATGATGAATATACAGGATGCTTAATACAGTTCCCTGTGCTATACAGTAGGGCCTTTTTGTTTATCCATCCTATATATAATATTGGGATGGCCAAAATGTTCAGCTGGGTTTTTCTGCACCATCTTATGGAAAAACGCAAACAAATTTTTGGGCCACCCCAATAGTTTGTATCTGCTAATCCCAAACTCCCAATCCTTCCCTCACCAACCCCAAACCCCCTTGGCAACCACAAGTCTCTTCTCTATGTCTGAGTCTGTTTCTGTTTTGTATAGAAGTTTATCTGTTTCATATTTTAGATTCCACATCACATAGTATCTGTCTTTCTCTTTCTGACTCACTTCACTTGGTATGATCATCTCTAGGTCCATCCGTGTTGCTGCAAATGGCCTTATTTCATTCTGTTTAATGGCTGGGCAACATTTCATTCTAAGTACGTCTATCACGTGTATATGTGTGCACCACATCTTCTGACCCACTCATCTGTCCAAGGGCATTTACGTTGTCTCTGCGTCTTGGTTACTGTGACTAGTGCTGCTATGAACATAAGAGTGCATGTATATTTTTATAGTTTTATTTGGATTATTGGAGAAGGAAATGGCAACTCACTCCAGTATTCTTGCCTGGAGAATTCCATGGACAGAGGAGCCTGGCGGACTGCAGTTCATGGGGTTGCAAAGAGTCAGACATGACTGAGCGACTTTCACTTTCTCTGGATATATGCCCAGGAGTGGAACTTCTGGATGGTATGGTAATTCTGTTTTTAGTTTTCTGCGGAACCTCCATATTTTTCTCCATAGTGGCTGCAGCAATTCACATTCCCACCAACAGCATAGGAGGGTTCCCTTTCCGCCACACCCTCTCCAGCATTTGTTACCGGTAGACATTTTAGTGACAGCTAATTTGATCAGTGTAAGGTGATACCTCACTGTAGTTTTGACTTACATTTCTCTAATAATCAGTGATATTGAGCACCTTTTCATGTTAATTTGGCCTACTTTTGATTTTTGCCACTAAACAACATGTTGTACCTACATGATAATCATTTTAAAAAAAGCTAACTACATCAAACAAGTTACTTACAGCTCACCATCATCAACCCGGACTGGAGTCAGGAGGTACCTGCACTCCTAGAACACATACACTTAACCCGTAATACAGATCAGGGAAAGCTGGATTGTAGTATCAGTTTTTTTCTTTAACTTTTATCTTTTATGGGGTACTATGGTATAGATGAAAAAGTTGGCTTAAAGCTCAACATTCAGAAAACAAAGATCATGGCATCTGGTCCCATCACTTCATGGGAAATAGATGGGGAAACAGTGGAAACAGTGTCAGACTTTATTTTTCTGGGCTCCAAAATCACTGCAGATGGTGACTGTGGCCATGAAATTAAAAGACGCTTACTCCTTGGAAGGAAAGTTACGACCAACCTGGATAGCATATTCAAAAGCAGAGACATTACTTTGTCAACAAAGGTCCGTCTAGTCAAGGCTTTGGTTTTTCCTGTGGTCATGTATGGATGTGAGAGTTGGACTGTGAAGAAGGCTGAGCGCCAAAGAATTGATGCTTTTGAACTGGGGTGTTGGAGAAGACTCTTGAGAGTCCCTTGGACTGCAAGGAGATCCAACCAGTCCATTCTAAAGGAAATCAGCCCTGGGATTTCTTTGGAAGGACTGATGCTAAAGCTGAAACTCCAGTACTTTGGCCACCTCGTGTGAAGAGTTGACTCATTGGAAAAGACTCTGATGCTGGGAGGGATTGGGGGTAAGAGGAGAAGGGGACGACAGAGGATGAGATGGCTGGACGGCATCACTGACTTGATGGACATGAGTCTGAATGAACTCCGGGAGTTGGTGATGGACAGGGAGGCCTGGCGTGCTGTGATTCATGGGGTCGCGAAGAATCGGACATGACTGAGCGACTGATCTGATCTGATGGTATAGGTGATTAGGCTTCCCAGGTGGCTCAATGGAAAAGAACCTGTCTGCCAATGCAGGAGACATGGGTTTGATCCCTGGGTCGGGAAGATCACCTGAAGGAGGAAGTGGCAACCCACTCCAGTATTCTTGCCTGAGAAATCCCATGGACAGAGGAGCCATGGCGTCGCAAAGAGTAGGACACGACTGAGCACACATATAATGGATTAACAATGTTATGACAATTTCAGCTGAACAGTGATGGGACCTGGCCATAAAAATACATGTATCCATTCTTTCCCCAGCTTCCCTCCCATCCAGGCTACCACAAAACATTTTGAGGTGTTAAGCCTTGCAGTAAACAGCCCAGATTGGTGTATTAGACGCATCATAGAGGCTAGAATTTGCAGAATGGATTAGGGAATAGACCAAGACCCAGTGAAGACTATCTTACGGCGATCCAGGCAAACTATGAGGGCCTGAACAATCACAGCATCATGGAGATGGAGATGAGTTGGGATGGCGAGCATCAGATCTCCTTTTCACCTCCATCATTTAACTCCCACCAGAAGCTGAATCAGAGTCGTCACACTCTCCCACCAATAACCTGAGTGAGAAAGGGCTGGCTATGCGAATGCAGGTACAAGACACACCGGTAGCCCCCAAGTTCCAAACAGCATGCATGTTTATGCCACACCTATATAAAAACGCTGGAGCTTCTGGTAAGGGAACAGGAGCGTATCCTTCAGAAAAAGGATCCACAGAACATGGCAGGACAAGGGACATCACATCAGGAAAGGCACCTGGGCATCAGTGGGCGGCCTGTGTGGGTCTCCTGTTTGGGAACTGGGTTGCGCAGCTGGCAGAACTCTCTCCCAAGTCACACCTGTCCACCTCTTTCTAGGCACATTGTAGGATGTCCTTGTGAACCTGGGTCCCTCAGTTACTACCCTGGGTAATGACCTCCTGCCAAATCATGATGCACATGGAGCTCAAGCAAGAAGTTCATCTTTAAGGTGCAGATCTGGGGTTGTTAAAGCAGCATCGCCTCACCTATCCTAACCGTCAGAGCATAAAGGCTGCACGTCTGGTGTAATGAGGGAAGAGAAAGCCAGGGATGTTTGTGCTGGGTTGCAAGGACCTAGGAAAACAGAAAGGATGGGATGACCAGATAAAACTGAAGGTGGCAGCCTAGAAAATTGTCAGATTTTCCCAACTGTTCAAGCCATTCATGGGTCTCTATCTGTAATGAAGACCCAATACAACAGAGAGGGTATAAACTCTACCATGGGTTCAGCTGGCTCCATGATTAATCAGCTGTGTAATTTTGGGAAAGTTACTTAACCTCTCTGAGTTTTAGTTTATTAAACAGGGATATTAATCTTGTCTGCCAATCTTGCCAGTTTATGAGAATTCATCATGATAACTCATAGGATTTATATAAAAATAATCACATTGAATTCTCAAGTCCACATTAGGTATTCAAACATTAGCTGTTATTTATCATTCACAGTTCAGATTCCTAGGCCCAGTATGTCCAGAATGTAGCATCTATAGTTTTAATGGTTTATGCCAATAGAAAATCAAGATAATTTTCATGCACAACAAATCTGATGATAAAAAAAAAAAGACACAGCAAAGTTAAAGTTGCATTTTAAAACTTGAATCTCACTTCAATAAAAAAGTCATTATTGACTCTGGTTTGGTTAATGCAGAGGCAAAAGCATAATTACAAAGTTACAAAAGAGGAAGAAAATGAGCATTTCCCTCCGTGTGTCTTGTACATTAAATTACAACTCTTAGTGACACTGCTGACATAAACCCTTATGCGATGATTATTTCAGTATGAGGCACTTCCTTCCTGCCTCAGCCTAACTGAAACAGAACGCCAGAGCAGCTGCTGAGACAGTCCTCGCCGCTGATTTCAGTGTGGGGTTCACCTTCCCTTTACGGGAGAAGACAACAGCAAAAGTTAATACATATCTTTATATCTGAGGCCAATCAAAAATGGCGTAAGTGTTCTCGCACTTTTTGTAAGAGTAATTCAACAACCAAAATAAGACATACATAAGACATTATGTATAAGACATAAGACATTATGTATGTCTTTACATAAATAGTAAAAAGTATACATTATACAAAAAGATCATGCTTGAAAAACATTTTCTTCCTCCCTTTATGGCTGCATGTGTGCTCAGTCGCCCAGTCACGTCCAATTCTGTGTGACCCTTTGGATGGTCGCGTGCCAGGCTCCTTTGTCCATGGGATTCTCCAGGCAAAAATACTGGAGTGGGTTGCCATTTCCTCATCCAGGGGATCTTCTCAGTGCAGGGATCAAACCCACATCTTTTGTGTCTCCTGCACTTTTGCTGCTGAGCCAACAGGGAAGCCCATGCGTAAGCATTAGAGGCTACCTGCAAATAATTATTCCTTTCATTTCCAAAGTAGTTTTCTCCTCTTTAAAAGCCAAACCTTGCCTTATTTGCACCGCATATTATTAATGTATATATCCCTTTTATCTTTATCAAGAAATGTCAAAATACTAACGAAAGTTACAAAGAAACAATATATTTTCATATGACCCTCTTAGGAAAAACACTTAGCCTGAGAAATGTATTCCTTCCGAGAACTCATTAGCACTTTCTTGGCATGACTTTGGGGCCTGGTGGGTTTTTTTTTTTTTTTAAAGAGGGAATATTTCTCACACCATATGCTTCCAACAAGAAGGTGGGATTTCCTAGGTCCGAGAATCCATCAGTGTAGGCAGGGCACAGCTGCACCCAGAATATTCTGACATGCCAAATTACAGGTCTGGAACATTGATTTCCTACACTATGTTTTAATCACCAAGACATGGAAGAGTCAAAATGTCTCAAACACACAATTTTGAACAATCAAGGGAAGGGATGTGTTCTCTTGCCCACAGGGTTTGAGCCAGAACCACTACAGTGACGGACCATGGATGCATTTTTGCTAACACCAAGGAGGGTAATTATCACAAGTGTCTAAGGCCAACATCTGCTGGACAGGACACTGTGTTTTTCTTCTCTCTGCACTGTGTTCCCTGGTGCCCCAGGCAAACAGCTGTCATCTACATGCCGGCCTTCTGCTAACACTCTGTAATTCCTCAGGGGCTTCCCAGCCTATAATTAGACTCCCCAGCTGCCTCAGTGGAGGCTGCTAGGGGAGCTGAGAGGGCTGTGCTTTATATCAGCCCCTAAAATGTCCTCTTCAAGACGGAGCTGCTGGAAGAACACGGATTGGAATTTGGCCTGGGAGGCAAACGGGAATTCTTCCACCACTAGCTATGAACAGATCTAAGAGCAGTGTCTGCTTTCAGATGCACTGAGCCAGTCACGTGGGTGGGGACTTGAGACTCAGCATGAAAAATGGGGAAGTGCAAAACCATAGGAGAGATCTTCCGATTCAAAGCTGCAGAGAGCATCAGCACTGGAGCCGATACCACAGCTCCCACGGCCTTTTACATAATTTTCCTTTCCAGGCACCATCGTCCAGATGAACCAACACAGCACAGCAAGGAGGAACTAAGAGAAGGCAGATGAAAATCCCATCCTATTTCAAAATCATCCGGGTTCCCTGTCTCAGAAACGAGAGTATTAAGTCAAAAAGTCAAAGAGGGAGCAAGCTTTACATTGGACTGAATCTTTGAAACAAAAAGCAGCCCAATTCTTAAGAAAATGAGTAACTTTTTCCAAACACAGAGGACCACCCACCAACTCTCTGACCTGGTCCAATATTCATAGGAAACAAAGGCACAGAAGCAGATTTTCCCAAAGGAGAAGAACCTGCTGTCCTGGCAGAGGGAAGCCTGTGGCTAGGGTCATCCTCAGACTCCTGAAAACCATTATTTCCTTGCCTAGAGAAAGGACTGTTATAATGGACTGAAACTCAAGTGCCCATAAAAAGCGAGATGCCCCCAAAGCTGATAGCTGGTACAGGCAGGGTCCTCAGGGCAACGAGATGTTCCCGACTAACAAACATATTGGATGCTACAGATGCCTCTGGTCTGTGGACCACAATGGAGCCCCACTTATGGGGTGGATATTCACACAGTCTATGGATGCTCTCCTGGGCAACTGATACCTGGCCACAGCTGAGAACTGGACTTGCCACCAGCTTCTTCAAATTGAAAGCTCAAGACCACAGCTAAGACCAAAGGTTCAGCCACACTGTGGGCTTCTGAAATGCCAAAGACAAAATTAAGAGGATGCTTTAAGGAGATACTTAAAGAATGGACATGAGGACCAGCCCTTCCATGCAATCAAGGACCCTGCTGACTACCAATGTTCTAGGAAGGGCAGGGGACTCCTGTTCTCACTTTTATGACCGGAAGTCACGCGGTCAAGGAGGCACTAGGAAGTCCGTGCTGGTTCCTGACACTATCAGCTGCTTCCCACATGAATGTTTCTATAAACTGAGGCTCTTTCTTTCCAGTCCCCCAAAAGAGGTCTAAAACCATCCTTGATGGAAATAACTGTCAGTGTTCCTCACACTCCACGGCTCCCTAAACCAGAAATGCTCAACACTGCACAGCCAGGACGGAGAAGGCAATGGCACCCCCCACTCCAGTACTCTTGCCTGGAAAACACCATGGATGGAGGAGCCTGGTGGGCTGCAGTCCATGGGGTCGCTAAGAGTCAGACACGACTGAGCGACTTCACTTTCACTTTTCACTTTCATGCATTGGAGAAGGAAATGGCAACCCACTCCAGTGTTCTTGCCTGGAGAATCCCAGGGATGGGGGAGCCTGGTGGGCTGCCATCTATGGGGTCGCAGAGTCAGACATGACTGAAGCGACTTAGCAGCAGCAGCACACCAGGAACTCCTTTCCACAGCATGTGACTAGACTATCATCCTGGGTATCAGAGCCTATGAATTTGTGTGTGCATTCTCAATCATCTCCAACTCTCTGCAACTTCAATGACTGTAGCCAACCAGGCTCCTCTGTCCATGGGACTTCCCAGGCAAGAATACTGGAGTGGGTTTCCGTTTCCTTCTCCAGCAGATCTTCCCAATCCAGGGATGGAACCCGCATCTCTTGCGTCTCCTGCATTGCCGGCAGATTCTTTACCACTACTGCCACCTGGGAAGCCCTGTGAAGCTGGGGAATGTAAATTCATTTCAAGATTTGCCTAACTAATCAGAACCTTCTGTAGAGCACAAGGAACTCTACTCAATGCTCTGTGGGGACCCAAATGGGAAGGAAATCTAAAAAAGGGATGTATGTATGGTTGGATGGCATCACCAATTCAATGGACATAAAATTAGGCAAACTCCAAGAGATGGTGAGGGATAGGGAGGCTTGGTCTCCTGCAGTCTATGGGGTCACAAAGAGTTGGACACGACTTGGCGATTGAATAACAACAAATGTATATGTATAACTGATTCACTTTGCTGTATAGTAGAAACAGACTGGTTCCAAATAGGAAAAGGAGTACGTCAAGGCTGTCACCCTGCTTATTTAACTTCTATGCAGAGTACATCATGAGAAACGCTGGGCTGGAAGAAGCACAAGCTGGAATCAAGATTGCCGGGAGAAATATCAATCAGCTCAGATATGCAGATGACACCACCCTTATGGCAGAAAGTGAAGAGGAACTAGAAAGCTTCTTGATGAAAGTGAAAGAGGAGAGTGAAAAAGCTGGCTTAAAGCTCAACTTTCAGAAAACAAAGATCATGGCATCTGGTCCCATGGGGAAACAGCGGAAACAGTGTCAGACTTGATTCTTTTGGGCTCCAAAATCACTGCAGATGGTGATTGTGGCCATGAAATTAAAAGACGCTTACTCCTTGGAAGGAAAGTTATGCTCAACCTAGATAGCATATTCAAAAGCAGAGACATTACTTTGCCAACAAAGGTCTGTCTAGTCAAGGCTATGGTTTTTCCAGTGGTCATGTATGGATGTGAGAGTTGGACTGTGAAGAAAGCTGAGCGCCGAAGAATTGATGCTTTGGAACTGTGGTGTTGGAGAAGACTGTTAAGAATCCCTGGGACTGCAAGGAGATCCAACCAGTTCATCCTAAAGGAGATCAGTCCTGGGTGTTCTTTGGAAGGACTGATGCTGAAGCTGAAACTCCAATACTTTGGCCACCTCATGTGAAGAGTTGACTCATTGGAAAAGACCCTGATGCTGGGAGGGATTGGGGGCAGGAGGAGAAGGGGACGACAGAGGATGAGATGGCTGGATGGCATCACGGACTTGATGGACATGAGTTTGGGTGAACTCTTGGAGTTGGTGATGGACAGGGAGGCCTGGCATGCTGCGATTCGTGTCACAGAGTCCCACACGACTGAGCGACTGAACTGAACTCCACATTATAAAGCAACTGTACTCCAGTAACAATGAAAGATTTACCTAAGCAAAAAAATTAATGATAGATTTTTTTTTTAATTCAGCCATCAAAATTCATATATTCACACTACTACAAATGTCCATAGGCAGAGATAACCAAGAGTAGACTGTTTAACAAAATCTGCTGATTGGAACAGTTAAGACCAGTGTATGGGCAGCTGCCCACAGCCAATTTGTCATATTCCAAAATGTAACCTGTAAAGTGGTCGTTGAAAGCCCCAAAGCCTGTTTTCCACACAGAGGCACACGTGTGTGCTGTCACTTCAGTTGTGTTTAACTCTTTTTGACCCTATGGACCGTAGCCCACCAGGCTCCTCTGTGCATGGGATTCTCTTAGCAAGAATACTGGAGTGAGTTGCTGTGCCCTCCTCCAGGGGATCTTCCATGACCCAGGGATAGAAGCTGCCTCTCAAGTCACCTGCATTGGCAGGCAGGCTCTTTACTACTAGCGCCACCCAGGAAGCCTTTTCCACACAGATACTAGTGCCCTAAATTATAGTCAGGCTTCAAGGACTGCCTATAAAAATCTGAAAACAGAATGAGCATGAGAACAACATTTTAGTGGAATCCTAAAGGGCCCTGGGACTCCTTAAACTCAGTGGGAATGAGCGTGGGGAGGAGGTCTGGGTACTGCTCTCAAAACAAACACTGTGGCTTTGTCTCTGGTTTATGGCTCCGTCACCAAACATGTCTGGAGAGAGAGATGGCAGCCCACGCTAGGATTCTTACCTGGGAAATTCCATGGACAGTGGAGCCTAGTGGGCTGCAGTCCATGTGGTCACAAAGAGTCGGAAACAACGAGTGACTAAACACCACCAGCAGACATGTCAAGCAGTCCTCGGCACATGTGAGTGAGTAAATGAATGAATGAGTCAATGATGAGTAAGTCAATGAATGAATGAGAGGAGGCACCCGCTACACCCCAAAGCGTGACACGTCAGGGTCTGGCACGATCCATCAAGAAGAAGCCCTCAAAGTAGAGCCAAGGAGGGAAAGGCAAGGCTTGCTGTCCATTCAAATGTTCTCATAATGGAAATGGCTTAAAAACTGATTATTTTTAAACTGAGTAAGTCTCCTTTTCCCCTGACTGGAGCCCCAGGGGGTTGGCCTCCCCAGAAGACACATGTCAAGTGTTTTGGGTATTTCCCCAGAAGTGCCCCAGGCAGAATCAAACACCAACATGGATGCTAACTCCTGCCTTTAAACAAAACAGAAGCAGCTTGGACACACGGCTCTGCACTGCACTGTCTCCACCACCTGCACGGAGAACAGCCATGGCTCCCCCTTGCCCCTGTCTCGCCGCCCCCCCCAAACATTGGCTCCCCTAGGATTCCTGGCCCCAGGCTCCCGGTCTCTCCTTCCCCTCTGACTGCTCAGTGGTCTGCAGACCCTGGAGAGCCACAGGGCTCATGCTTGGATAAGCTCTGCTCTTCTCCAGCAACAGTCAGTCTGTGAAGAGTGCACGCATCCTGGGATGTTCTTCCCTCCACACCATCAGGCTTCTGTGCCCCACCCCCCTTTCAGGCTTTGCTCAACTGCATCTTTCCCTGAAGGCTTCCCGGAGTGCTACGTGCTCTCAAAACTGCCAGTCCACCCCCCCTCTTTCTCCTCTCCCTTGCTGTGTCATTCCATAACACTCATCAGACATTGAATATCCTGTTATTGTAATTCACGGCATCCAAGGCACAGAAGAGGTAAAAATGGTAATGGTGACAGATTTTATTTTCTTGGGCTCCCAAATCATTGCGGTCAGTGACTGCAGCCATGAAGTTAAAAGACACTTGCTCCTTGGGGGAAAAGCTATGACAAAGCTAGACAGCATATTAAAAAGGAGAGACATCACTTTGCCAACAAAGGTCTGTATAGTCAAAGCTATGGTTTTTCCAGTAGTAATATACAGATGTGAGAGTTGGATCTGAAAGAAGGCTGAGCATCGAAGAACTGATGCTTTCAAACTGTGGTGCTGGAGAAGACTCTTGAGAGTCCCTTGGACAGCAAGGAGATCAAGCAAGTCAATCCTAAAGGAAATCAACCATGAATATTCATTGGAAGGACTGATGCTGAAGCTCCAATAGTTTGGAAACCTGATGCGAAGAGCTGACTCAGTGGAAAAGACCCTAATGCCGGGAAAGACTGAAGGCAAAAGAAGGGGGTGGCAGAGGATGAGATGGATAAGTAGCATCACTGACTCAATCAACGTGAGTTTGAGCAAACTCTAGGAGATAGTGAAGGACAGGGAAGACTGGCAGGCGGCAGTCTATGGGGTCACAAAGAGCTGAACAAGACTGAGCAACTGAACACCAACAAATTTATGATTTATTTTCTACTTCTCACCTCTAGAGTATAACTTTCAGGACACCAAGGATTTTTTTTTTCCTTAGCTTGTTTCTATCTTTGGTTCCCAGAAAAATGCCTGGCACTCAATGTTAGGCACTTGGTAAATCTTTGTTGAATGAAGTAACGAATAAGCAACATGTTTTGAATACTATCGCTTACCAGCTTCCTTATTGGGTGGAGAAAACGATCTCCTTGTATTTGATACTGCTTGGTACCCCAGCCTAGGAGAGTGAGCGTTTATGCACTTAGTCCCCTCTGAAAGGACCTTTTAGGGTCTCTCCATTGTTTCACTAAACGAAATCAACCCTGAATATTCACTGGAAGGACTGATGCTGAAGCTTCAATACTTCTACGTACAATGTCTTCCAGGAATTCAAACTCAATGTTTCCATGATTAAATTGCTCTTTAAGAAGGAAATATTTAAAAACTGGTCATGTTAAATCCAATTAATGATAAAACAGGTTAAAACAGCAAGGAAATCAAACCAGTGAATCCTTAAGGCAGTCAACCCTGAATATACACTGGCAGGACGGATGCTGAAGCTGAACTTCCAATACTTCGGTCACTTGATTTGAAGTCAACTCATTGGAAAAGACCCTGATGCTGGGAAAGATTGAGGGCGAGAGGAGAAGAGGGCAAAAGAAGTTGAGATGGTTGGATGGCATCACTGATTCACTGGATGTGAACCAGGGCAAATTTTGAGAGATGGTGAGGGGCTAGGAAGCCTGGCGTGCTGCAGTCCATGGGGTTGAGAAGAGTCAGATACTACTTGGAGACTGAATAACAACATTCTTTCACTACTTAGAATACAAACACACACTCTTCTACATGGACACACATTTGCAGATAAAAATGAGGATTAAAATGAAAAGAGTTGAGCTTTTCCTTTTGGTACAAATACCTCAAAGGTTGACACGAGTAAGAGGAGGCTCAAGTGTCTGAACCCATTTGTTGGGCAACCGAGCAGGCGATGTGTTTGCTTGGATGTGTGTCGAGTGACAGCCCGCGGAGAATTATTACAATAAAATTATAGGGTTGATTGGAGAGAAAAATTGCAGGGAGAGCAACTCACGCTCGGCTTTGAGAGAGGAAAACAGGGCAGAAACAACAACAAACCCTCAACAGTTGTTTTTTTTTTTTTGGTGAAAGCACACAGCACGTTGCAAAGGAAGCCCGTCCACGTGGCAGCGGGGCCCGTCTGCAGGTCCAGATGCAGATGACTGCGGGATGTCCTTGGGAAGATGGTGACACAGCTCGGAACTCCCAGGAAAGAAGGGGAGACTGCTGAGGGAGAAACCGTTTTCTCTTCAGCCCTGTTCTCCTATCCACCCTACATCTCAGGAACTCCTGATACGTCAGGCTGTTTCCCATTTTTTTCCTTTTCAAAAATTCTCAGGCAAAAGAGTCACTTAGCACTTACAACCAAGAACTTCGAAACAACAGATCCAATGCCAAGTATGTTTAAGAGCACAGGGTGGGGCCTCTGAACTGCTCCAGGCTTTGTCAAGAGAAGGTACTGAAGCCACCAGCTGTGTCTCCCCTGCTCAAGGTCCCTAAGGAGGCTCTGCAGAGCACTGGGGACATCCCGTGTCGGAGGAAGCCTTCGCAGGTGTCTCCTTGCTGAGTTCCTGCAGGACCACTGCTGCCCCTGACCATGGGATCATCTTAGCTTCAACCATGAGGTCCATCCGACACACAGGATGGTCTGTTTTTCCTTAGAAAGGACTCACCCTCCTTCCCCTGCACTGAGGGGGATTCAGCTGAGCATACCTGGTCCCTTCCTCCCGTGGTTAGTTATCCCCCAGCTTTGCTCTTCGGTCCTCAGGGAAACACTGGGAGGGAGTGTTTCACCCCCTTCACTGTGCTCCCCAAGTGTTATAAATGAGCACAGCCCAACCTACAACGTCCTCAGGGATGAAAGCCTCAAACACAGCTCAGGAACGAGACTGCTTCATCTTTTGCGGCAAGTCAAGGTCCTGTCCCTGCTCTTCGGCTACATTTCCTACTTCCTGCTGGGTGTCCTGACACACTAACAACAGGTAGTAACCAATGATGTTTCAAATGTGTCAAACCAGAGATGCCCCCAAAGAAAGATGCTTCAAATCAAGGAGCGAGCAATAGAGGCCAAAGAAACTAGGTCAGCAGATTTATTTCTGAGCTGAAAAAGTTGGATATGTTTTTGAGTCACAGAGCATTAATCACAGAAGACAATCCAGCTAAATTGCTTGCCTCACAAGGGCAAGGATGGAGCCAGGTCAGAGTGGTTAAGCACCTCCCAGGAGTTAAACTGTGGTGGTTAGAAAAGGCCCAAGTATAATAATACATTTACCATCAGAGTATTATTTTGTTATTAAGGTCACTGCCCATCAAATAGGAGAAGGCAGTGGCACCCCACTGCAGTACTCTTGCCTGGAAAATCCCATGGATGGAGGAGCCTGGTAGGCTGCAGTCCATGGGGTCGCTAAAGAGTCAGACATGACTGAGCGACTTCACTTTCATTTTTCACTTTAATGCACTGGAGAAGGAAATGGCAACCCACTCCAGTGTTCTTGCCTGGAGAATCCCAGGGACGGGGGAGCCTGGTGGGCTGCCGTCTATGGGGTCGCACAGAGTTGGACACGACTGAAGCAACTTAGCAGCAGCAGCCCATCAAATAAGACAAATAATAAAATTGTTCTTCCACGTACAGTATCTTCCAGGAATTCAAACCCAATGTTTCCACAATCAAAGTGCTCTTTAAAAAGGAAATATCTAAAACCTGCTCATGTGAAATGCAATTAATGATAAAATAGGTTAAGACAGCAAGATCAAACCAGTGAATCCTAAAGGAAATCAACCCTGAATACTCATTGGAAGGACTGATGCTAAAGCTGAAGCTCCAATACTTCGGTCACCTGATGCAAAGAGCTGACTCACTGGAAAAGACTCTGATGCTGGGAAAGATAGAGGGCAAGAGGAGAAGGGGACGACAGAAGTTGAAATGGATGGATGGCATCACCGACTCAACAGACATGAGTCTGAGCAAATTCTGGGGACAGTGAAGGTCAGGGAAGCCTAGTGTGCTGTGGTCCATGAGGTTGCAAAGAGTCAGACACAACTGAGCAACTGAACAACCGCAGCAGCAAGTACCACAGAATCACCTACCCTAAATGAAACAAATGCATTCAAATCACCACACTGTCCTCAGTACATCTCCCAAGAAGATTCCTTCCATAGGAGAAACAGTCAATGCACATTTAACACTTCTGAAGACTGTGGTGATGCTGTTTCTACTCAACGGGATTTCAACATTATCCTCTTTCCAGTATCAGATAAAAGAATGCCAAGAAACAAGACTGCTCTATCAGGTAATTCTATTTCACTTTTATAAAGCCATAACAACAATTAACAAACCCTTTAAAGCAGTTTCCAACTTGCTAATCTGGGTCTAAGACAGAATCCAGACTGCCTATGCTGAGAAATGATGGCTTCAAAATGAGTAATGGCTGTTATCAGACCACCTAAAACCAGAGAAGCCAGAGGCAGGGCACCAGTGCGGCCTGCTCAGAACTATTTTGTGGTCATGCATGGATGTAGGTCAGGAGGAATGACAATGGGGGATGATGGGGGCAGGGGGTGCACGCTAGCCACGCCCGTGGTCATCAGAGAATATCTAAGCTGCTATCCAGAAAAACATCTATTTCTGCTTTATTGACTATGCCAAAGCCTTTGACTGTGTGGATCACAATAAACTGTGGAAAATTGTGAAAGAGATGGGAATCCCAGACCACCTGACCTGCCTCTTGAGAAATCTGTATGCAGGTCAAGAAGCAAAGAGACACTGATGTATAGAACAGTCTTATAGACTCTGTGGGAGAGGGAGAGGGTGGGAAGATTTGGGAGAATGGCATTGAAACATGTGAAATGTCATGTATGAAAGGAGATGCCAGTCCAGGTTCAATGCATGATGCTGGATGCTTGGGGCTGGTGCACTGGGACGACCCAGAGGGATGGTATGGGGAGGGAGGAGGGTTCAGGATGGGGAACACATGTATACCTGTGGTGGATTCATTTTGATTTGGCAAAACTAATACAATTATGTAAGGTTTAAAAATAAAATAAAATTAATTAAAAAAAAAATAGGAAAAAAAAAAAAAACAGTTAGAACTGGACATGGAACAACAGACTGGTTCCAAATAGGAAAAGGAGTATGTTAAGGCTGTATACTGTCACCCTGCTTATTTAACTTAAATGCAGAGTACATCATGAGGAATGCTGGGCTAGAGGAAGCACAAGCTGGAATTAAGATTGCCGGGAGAAATATCAATAACCTCAGATATGCAGATGACACCACCCTTATGGCAGAAAGTGAGGAAGAACTAAAGAGCCTCTTGATGAAAGTGAAAGAGGAGAGTGAAAAAGTGGGCTTAACGCTCAACATTCAGAAAACGAAGGTCATGGCATCTGGTCCCATCACTTCATGGGAAATAGATGGGGAAACAATGGAAACAGTGGCTGACTATCTTTCTGGGTTCCAAAATCACTGCAGATGGTAACTGCAGCCATGAAATTAAAAGACACTTACTCCTTTGGAAGGAAAGTTATGACCAACCTAGATAGCATATTCACAAGCAGAGACATTACTTTGCCAACAAAGGTCTGTCTAGTCAAGGCTATGGTTTTTCCAGTGGTCATGTATGGATGTGAGAGTTGGACTGTGAAGAAAGCTGAGCACTGAAGAATTGATGCTTTTGAACTATGCTGTTGGAGAAGACTCTTGAGAGTCCCTTGGACTGCAAGGAGATCCAAGCAGTTCATCCTAAAGGAGATCAGTCCTGGGTGTTCATTGGAAGGACTGATGCTGAAACTCCAATACTTTGGCCCCCTGATGTAAAGAGCTGACTCATTTGAAAAGACCCTGATGCTGGGAAAGATTGAGGGCAGGAGGAGAAGGGGATGACAGAGGATGAGATGGCTGGATGGCATCACCAACTTGATGGACATGGGTTTGGGTGGACTCTGGGAATTGGTGATGGACAGGGAGCCCTGGTGTGCTGTGGTTCATGGGGTCGCAAAGAGTTGGACATGACTGAGCAACTGAACTGAACTGATCTGCTTTACCACTCAGTCAGCTCCCCTTTATCAACCAGGCACATTCAACTCACCATCCTGAACTCAAAGGCTCATCCAAGAACATGTCATTGCTGGCATCAAGAAGAAAGGAACGTAACGGAAAACAAATTTCCCAATGGAGGGAGAACATACCATTTCACCAATGCTTCTGGAATACCTGGATAGAGAAATTCCAGGTCTCCACCCTCCCCAAGAGTAGACAAGATACACAGATTCAGAGAAAAATACTGTCAATAAAAGAAGCAGAAAAAAGGGCAGTCATGAAAGCTTTCTTTTGGATAAGAAATTCTTCAAAACCAAGTTATAAATTATTTTGCTGATAGGATACCATGACTATCTATCCTTATATGTTGGAATCATTTTCTATGGCAATCCAAGTGGAAATTTATCATTTGTTTTCCTTTAATTAGAATGCACATCTAATCTAAACCTCACTATCGACTTGATGCTTCATTAAAGAGCCCAGAAAACCAAGCACACTTTGATTTTCCAGCACTGAATACAAAGAGTGAAAACGAGAGGTGTACGAATTATCTTCCAAATTACAAGAAAATGGAATATTCATCGGTAAGGAAGAGGGGCAAAAAAAACGTGTTTACCTTTGACTGTGCTAATAATGGAAGGGAAAGAAGGGGGCAGGCCAGATGGCATGTCTGGGAAGGTACAGATGATTGTGGAAGTGCTAATTCTTGAGGAGGGGGAAAATTATGATACTCTAATGAGCATAAAGAACTGCAAGTCCAAATTAATTGAAAATGACTGGAACCCAACTGTCACTCTGGGAAGCATGGCTGAGCTCACAGCTCAGAGCAGGAAGGTCTCGACCTGGTGCACACACACTGGCTCCTTCACCTCTTGGCAAGATACCTCGGGCCACACAGGCCAGCTTTTGCCATCAGGGGGCCTCACTTACTGAAGCTATATTTACAATTCAACATTAAATCACTCTGAACACAACCGTATCCACTAAATCAAAGGTTAAAGATGGATCAATAAAAAGTTCTCCTTCGTAAGCTCACATCTTCTTCTTTTATTTTTGGATTGATAATGAAATGTGTTTGTTTTCTAAAAAAAAGAAGACTCCTGCATGTATGTACAATGTAGGTTTATTCATAGTAGACAAACCACCACAACTAAAAGGTCCACAATAAAAACGTGGCAAATTCCTATCACATCGTATCTTGAAGGACTCCTTCAGTTAGCTGGGTACTGAGCAGCACTGTTCTCAAAGCTGGGGTCCATGGTGAACAGAACAGATGTTAAGTCCTAGAACAGATGAAGCAGATGCTCTGGTTGGGGGAGGCACACGACAGACACAAACAAGTAAAACATATACTCATATGAAGAAAATGGATGCAGAGCAGGGAGTCAGTGCTGGGTGGGGTGAGAGGCGATGGGGTGCAGGTGCAGAGGCAGGACGTCTTAGGCTGATGGGCAGCAAGGACACTCATCCCTTGGTGTCTGTCTTGGGGAGGGGTGATTGATTCCAGGACACCCTCAGATACCAAATTCCATAGAAGCTCAAGTCTCTTATGTAAAATGGCACATGCTCAGTCACTCAGTCATGTCTGACTCTTGGTACCTTTCAGGGACTGTAGCCTGCCAGACTCCTCTGTCCATAGAATTCTCCAGGCAAGAATACTGGAGTGAGTTGCCATGCCCTCCTCCAGGGGATCTTCCTGACCCTCCTTTAGGGGATCTTCCTGACCCAAAAGATCAAACCCTCATCTCCCGCATTGGCAGGTGGGTTCTTCACCACTGAGTCACCTGGGAAGCCTATAAAATGGCACTGTATTTGCTTAACCCCTGCACATCTTCCCATAGACTTTAAATCATCTCTAGATTACTTATGGGATTCCCTGATGGCTCTGCAGGTAAAGAATCTGCCTGCAATGTAGGAGACACAGGTTCAATCCCTGGTTCAGGAAGATCCCCTGGAGGAGGAAAATGGCCACCCACTCCAGTATTGCCTGGGAAATCCCATGGGCAGAGGAGCCTAGCAGGCTACAATCCACAGGGTTGCGAAGAGTCAGACACTATTGAAGTGACTGAGCATGCAGATTATTTATAACGCCTAACACAATGGAAATACTCGGTAAATAGTTGTCAATACAATGCAAATGCTATGTAAATAATTGTTGGGGGCAAATTCAAGTTTTGATTTTTGAAATTTTCTGGAACATTCTAAAAAAATATTTTTCAATAACACCTAACACAATGGAAATACTATGTAAATAGTTGTAAATACAATGCAAGTACTATGTAAATAGCTGCTGGGGACAAATTTACATTTTGCTTTTTTTGAACTTTCTAGAACATTCTGAAGAAGTATTTTTCAATCCATGGTTGGCTGAATCCAGGGATACACAGCGTGAAGATACAGGGTTGTACCATGTTCTGAGGTGAGAAGCACAATCCTGTTCAAGGCCTGGTGAGGAAGCCATGAGCTCTGGTTAAAGCATCAGTTTTCACCCCCAAGAACTACACCATGGGCTCCTGGAGGTCATGGAGCCTTCAGGATGAACAAAGCTGCAGAGGGACAGGTACAAGACACTGTTTAAAGTTGCTTAAATGTGAACACCACCACAAATAATTTAGTGATGCTATAGAGAATCCTAGGAGGGAGGGAGGTACAACTGCAGAGGAGAACACAGGGAAAGTAAGCAATTTGGGATAGTGCTCTCTCTCTTAAAAAGTGATGTTTTTAAGAGATAAAAACATCATTAAAAAGTGATGTTTTTAAAAAGTTTTATCTCTTAAAACTGGATGTGGGATACAGAGGTGGTCACTGTACCTATTACTCAACTTTTTCAGGTATCAGAAATATTACACACTATTTCTAAGAGAGATCGTCACCCCATCTCGACGTCCTCTGAGATCTGAGTTAAGACCCATCCATGGGTCATCCTGACACGGATCTCTACGTAATGGACAAGGCTGTCCAGTATTTCTAATCTGCTGTGATCAAGAATATTTTACCACTGGTGGAAACGTTTCTGGTACAAGGAGACAGGAAACAAATTAAGGGACTGGAAAAGCTGTCATCACTTTCCTAGCTCTCAAACGACACATCAGAGCCTTTTAGGGTCCACAAACAGGGGCTGCACAGAAGGCCGCAAATCTATGTTCAGTGCTTTCCACTGTCAGCAGTGTCACCTTAGACACAGCCCCTCATCCGCGTAGGAGGCGGGCACTTTTAGCCATGTCACCTTCACTTCTCAATATACTTTTTTAAAAAAAATAAAACGCCATGGATACCAGGACCTCTTATATACAGGCGTGTAATTCACACCTCACCTGTATGTGGGAAAGATTCCTGGGGGCCTGGGCTCCCCCAATTCCTGCTGCCCCCACCCAGACCTCTACCTCCAGCAGTTTGCTCCATCCTCAAAACCAAGGAACGCAAGGAAGCAGAAACACCAGGTGCTCCCAGAGGAGACGGGTCCTGCTCTCTGAGTCCCTGTGAGACACCAATGTCACAGCAGCTGAACCAAAGCTGTTTCAGGCACAAGACAGCCTCGCTGCTCCTGGGTGCCCAGGAGCCCTAAGCACTGCTCCTTCTAAACACGCTTCCAGGGGTGTCTGCCCCCCATCCCCCTCCTCCTCTGCACACCCTATTCACTCACCCTCTCCCGGGCCTCAGCTTCCAAGGCATTAATAGCATCCTTTTGTAATGAGTCCCCATCTTGATCTAGAAGCTGGACTGCTCTGGTGTGAAAGCTACCGGACATCTCTCCCTGGATGTCCTGTGGACCCCATGGACCTCTGCAACACTGTCACCTCCCCAGTGTTCTTCCTGGATCCAGTCTCATCCCTCAGTCGTGTACCATGTCTGACTAAGCATCCTTTCCCCCTTGGCCTTTGTACCTGCTTGTCAGTCACCCCACAAACACCCCCTCTCTAGTCCACTCTGGATCCTACCAGACCCTCCCCTTCTCCACCACATGCTGACTCCTGGCCACTGTTCAGGTCTAGGTTAGACCTCACTCCCTTCTGCCAGGACCACATCCCAAGTCTGAGTGGTGAGCTTCTTGGGGAGAACTTGGAGCCCGATGCCCCTTTCACAGGCAGTGACAGCTCTGTGCCCTGGGGGAGCCCAGCGAGTGGCTGCTTCTTATTTTCATTTTTGCTCTGTCGCTGACACCGGCACAGTGCTAATGCGAAGTCCTCAGGATGTATTTCATCATCAGGAGAAGGAATGAAGGCACAGGATGGTGGGAGCAAAGCATAGAAGAAATCCAAGATGTTTCTTCAACTAAATGTCTGCTACCTTAACTCACTAAAAAAAAACAAAACACTGATTATCATCATATTCTACATCTTACAGCTTGAAAATTGGATTGGATCAATGGAAAAGTACCATTGGCTCATGACAGTGACAAAAACAGAGACGCTACTTTGCCAACAAAGGTCCATCTGGTCAAAGCTATGGTTTTTCCAGTAGTCATGTACAGATGTGAGAGTTGGACCATAAAGAAGGCTGAGCGCTGAAGAACTGATGCTTTCGACTCGTGGTGCTAGAGAAGACTCTTGAGAGTCCCTTGGACTGCAAGGAGATCAATTAAGTCAATCCTAAAGGACATCAACCCTGAATATTCATTGGAAGGACTGATGCTGAAGCTGAAGCTCCAACACTTTGGCAACCTGATGTGAAGAGCCGACTCATTGGAAAAGACTCTGATGCTGGGTAAGATAGAAAGCAGAAGGGGGCAATGGGATGAGATGGTTGGATGGCATCACTGACTCAATGGACATGAGTTTGAGCAAACTCCAGGAGACAGTGAAGGACAAGGAAGCCTGACATGCTGCAGTCCATGGGGTCACAAGGAATCAAACACAACTGAGCGACTGAACTACATGAAGGTGATTCCGCAGGAAGGAAGGGTTGTTCTACACTTCTACATGAGAATTTACATCTCTGAGAGGTCCAGAAGCTTTTTAGTCAAGTCACAAATCCAAGTCTTTGGACACCTTTCGTGTGCACCCATGAGAAGATGAACTGGGACACAGTAAAGTTCTGGGTTCGGGTGAACCACATTTGCAGTAAGAATTCAGAAAAGGGTGGAGAGAGTCCCTTGGACTGCAAGGAGATCCAACCAGTCCATTCTGAAGGAGATCAGCCCTGGGATTTCTTTGGAAGGAATGATGCTAAAGCTGAAACTCCAGTACTTTGGCCACCTCATGCGAAGAGTTGACTCATTGGAAAAGACTCTGATGCTGGGAGGGATTGGGGGCAGGAGGAGAAGGGGACGACAGAGGATGAGATGGCTGGATGGCATCACCGACTCGATGGACAGGAGTCTCAGTGAACTCCGGGAGCTGGTGATGGACAGGGAGGCCTGGCGTGCTGCGATTCATGGGGTCGTAAAGAGTCGGACATGACTGAGAGACTGAACTGAACTGAACTGAATACAGGTTGAGATCAGAGGCAGGTGTAGGTTTCATAAACACTGACACTTAAACGAATTTTGGAAATGTTCTCTAAGAAAAAGATGATACAGTTTGAATTTAAACTTAAGTATAGGCTCCGTTCAGAGAAGGCAATGGCACCCCACTCCAGTACTTTTGCCTGGAAAATCTCATGGATGGAGGAGCCTGGTAGGCTGCAGTCCACGGGGTCGCTAAAAGTCGGATATGGCTGAGCGTCTTCACTTTCACTTTTCACTTTCATGCATTGGAGAAGGAAATGGCAACCCACTCCAGTGTTCTTGCCTGGAGAATCCCAGGGACAGGGGAGCCTGGTGGGCTGCCGTCTGTGGGGTTGCACAGAGTTGGAAACAACTGAAGTGACTTAGCAGTAGCAGCAGCAGCATAGGCTCCATTAGTTTCATGCATGGTTAAGCCCACATCTGAGTGGGAAGGTTCAAGAGATCAAACTTAAGAAATAAGAAAAGAATGCATGGTCTCAGTAAAAATCATATCACAAGAAAGGTAAGGTACAAGAGAGGGCTTGGTGAGTATAAAAGCTATGTTTTCAGTAGCTGGGCTTCCCTGGTGGCTCAGATGGTTAACAGTCTGCCTGCAATGCAGGAGACCTGAGCTCAATGCCTGGGTTGGGAAGATTCTCTGGAGAAGGGAATGGCAACCCACTCCACTGTTCTTGCCTGGAGAAAATCATGGACAGAGGAGCATGCCTGGGACTACAGCCAGGCGCTGTATGAGGCCCAAAGACATGCAGCTGATGGAACATGTGACTCTTGCCTGGCACCGATTACCACCTAAGGGTTGATGTCTCACTTGCAGAGGAAGGGTGCAAACAAGAAGGATGGACTTAACTAAATGTTAACCGTCCCCAAGTTACAGTAGCTGAAGCAGTCCTCTACACCCATCAACACTGTGACCTGGTCCTGCTTCAGAACATTCATCCCAATCTGAAATCCTATTTGCGTATTGCTGGTCCCCCAGCTTGAAATACAGCATCCAGGAGAGCAGAGGTGACTCCAAGATGGTGTCTGAAGACACCTGCAGAAGGCACAGTGAGAACTGAAAGGCTATCTGCTGGGGGTGGCGACCTGCTGGGTCTCTACTGAGACTGGGCCATAGCGTCAGACAAGCTTCTGAAGACCCTTAGGCTGCATCGAAACTGTAGGTCCAAGGACTGGAAGCTCCCTCTTTTTTTAAAATTTCTTTATTTGGCTGTGCCAGGTCTTAAGCGCAGCATACAGGACCTTTAGCTGCAGCATGCAAACTCTTAGTCGTGGCATGTGGGATCTAGTTCCCTGAGTAGGGATCAAACCCGGGCCCCTGCACTGGGAACGCCGAGTCTTAGCCACTGGACCACCAGGAAGTCCCCTGGAAGCTCCCTCTTGAGTTCATTTTTCTTTGCTGTTGCTTTTGTTGTTCAGTCACTCAGTTGTATCCAACTCTTTGCAACTCCATGGACTGTAGCCCACCAGGCTCCTCTGTCCTTCACTATCTCCCCGAATTTGCTCAAATTCATGTCTGCTGAATCAGCGAATTCATTTTCGGATCCTATTAAATCAATGCCTTGTTTTGTTGCCCCCATATGAAAGTTAAGAATTTCACAATATCTTGAAAATATCTGTAAGACCCAAAGTACTCAGCCTGATTTTGATCAGCAGATCACATTTTCTCATAGAAGCATCTCTGCTTTACTAACTTCACTCCATTTTTCTATTATTCATCATAAAGAGAGAAAACTAACCTCAACTGAAGATGTATTAAAGAGCCACATATTTTCAATTAGACATTCATTTCATACTCCAGACCATTACACTACATGATTATCATCCCTACTTAACAGATAAGAAAACTAACCCTTAATCCTACTTCCTTAACCTTTTAAATTTTATATTCATTTCCTAGGGCTACAAAAGTGGTAAATGATGGATCAGCCATAGAGAAACCCAGACAAGGGTCTTTCCTCCATGCTGAGCATTCTCACAATCATTAGGACTATTTATTTCCAGTGTATTATCTTTATTAAGACACTAGCCAGTAGGACTTCCCTGGTGGCTCAGTGGTGAAGAATTCGCCCGCAATGCGGGAGACTCAGGTTTGAGCCCTGGGTTGGGCAGATCCCCTGGAGATGGCAACCCACTCCAGTATTCTTGCCTGGGAAATCCCATGGACAGAGGAGCCTGGCGGGCTACAGTCCATTGGGTTGCAAAGAGTTGGACGTGACTCATCAGCTGAACAACGACAGGAATCCGTGTCTATTAATTAGACACTTGTGATGTACCAGGTACCACATGCAGTGCTTTGTGTGTACTGCATCATTTAACCCTCATAACCTCGGGATCTCAGAGAAGGCAATGGCACCCCACTCCAGTACTCTTGCCTGGAAAATCCCATGGATGGAGGAGCCTGGTAGGCTGCAGTCCATGGGGTCGCTGAGGGTCGGACACGACTGAGCGACTTTACTTTCACTTTCATGCATTGGAGAAGGAAATGGCAACCCACTCCAGTGTTCTTGCCTGGAGAATCCCAGGGACAGGGGAGTCTGTTGGGCTGCTGTCTATGGGGTCGCACAGAGCCGGACATGACTGAAGTGACTTAGCAGTAGCAGCAGCAACCTCGGGATCTAAACATTATGGCCATTTTGTAAGTGATCAAATAGACTCAAAAAGTTAAGAGACTTGACCCACATCACACAGCAACCACATAGCAAGCCTAGGAGCCCATCCCAGGGCTGTCAGATTCCAAGACACACATTGTTATTGTTGTTGTTTTAGTCACTTCCCAGGTGAGTGGTAAAGAATCCTCCTGCCAATGCAGAAGATACAAGAGAAGAGGGTTCAATCCCTGGGTTAGGAAGATCTCCTGGAGAAGGAAATGTCAACCACTCCAGTATTCTTGCCAGAAAAATTTCATGGACAGAGGAGCCTGGCGGGCTACAGTTCATGGGGCCACAAAGAGGAGCACACGACTGAGCAACTGAGCACAATTATCAACAGTGGCCTCTAGACAGTGCAGTTTCTTCTGCTTGTCTTTCAATATTATTAGAAAATATTTTACAGGGAGTATGCATTATTCTTAATACCTGAAATAACAGAGAGGTTTTAACTGGAAGGAAAAATAGGAATGAAAATCATTCCATCTTCTGAACATTTCATTTTCCACCCTAATCAGTCCAAAAGTAATAATTAGGCTTCAACTAAATACGATCACAAAAAATACGTCATGAGTTGCCAAAATATCAATCGCTGAAAGGAACTAGCATTACATACAATTTCTGAAATTTTTTGGATTACTCCTTTAACAAAAGGTCATCTGTCCCCAGACTCCTGTTCTTCTAATACACCCTACATTGATCACCAGATGAACACTGTCTTTCCTACTCCACTACTTTCAATGGCTCCCTAGTACCTAGCAAAGTGCAAAATGTTCCTTAGTCTCATATTCACCGTAAGGCCCCACACTCTCTCCTGAGACTCATCTCTTATTACTCTGCAGGGTAAAGACTACATTCCAGTTACCTTGAGGCCTCCTACCTTTCAGTGTGTTCTATCTGGAATGTATTCTCAATGACTAGTCAAAGTCCAACCATCTTTCAAGGACCCAAATGGAAAAGCCAAACTTGAAAATGAAAACTGCTCAATAGGTTTTTCCTACAGAGGGATGCACCTCAGTTACCAAATACATAGAAGGGGGCATGTGAATAGGGCATGTGAATAAGCACTGAACATCACAGAGCATTTTTAAAATGTGCATAGCCAAGTACAAACCCTATCTCATAACATTCATGACACTGTTAATTCTAAGAAATAACGCAATACGTAGCACTCTGCCAATTAAGTGGTGACTCATATGTTGGAATTTTAATTTTCTAGTTATTTAGAGAACTCTTTTACACTTAATTACATATTCTCTGCATGCACAAAGAGAAACAAAATAAACTAGCCAAGGTACTCAAAAAAATTCTATTACAGGTCAAAATCCAACTTTCTCAAATTGCATGCTGATTCAGTTACCGTGATCTATGCCTTTACACAGGAAATACCACCTATGTTTCTTCATGGGTGATGTGCTATTTCTTATGCGTGCTCCATTATGTCTCCAAGATTTCCTTCCAATCAACTGACACCCAATCTCCAATTTTTGACGTCTGCGTCTTTATCAATGAATTCAGTTGCCAGCTTTCTCTCTGCCATATGGCTGAGAGCAACTGTAAGACATATCCCAATTTCAGAGATGTGCAAATGTGGAAAAAAAAAAAAAGGTTTGTTTTAGAGAAAGGATGAAATGTGGAGCTTGACTAAAACACAGAGAAAGTCACTACTGGAGAATGTAAATACAACATATATAAAAAAATGACCAAAGAAGAGAGATCTACATAGATGGCTAATGGGAAGCTGTTATAAAGCACAGGAAGCTCAGCTCAGGGCTCTGTGATGACCTAGAAGGGTGGGGATGGGGGAGTGGGGTGGGAGGCAGACTCAAAAGGGAGGGGATATATGTATGCATATGGCTGATTCATTTCACTGTACAGCAGAAACTAACACAACATCTTAGGGCAATTATATTCCAATAAAAACATTAAAATAAAAAAATTTTTAAGGAGAAAATAGTTTTTCTCTTCTTAGTTCAACATCAAGATCAATATGATGGCCCAGCCCTCATTCTGCTTTTGTCTCCCTCCATCTGATCCCTCTCCCCTTCTTCTGAGTACATCTGCTCTACTGATGTCCCCATGACACCAATTAGAGATGGCAGGAAGGGAAGCAGGCTGCCTGCCCATCTTCTCTCAAAGAAGCCGTCCTTTTTTCTCACGGTACCTGCAGTATTCTCTTCTTGGATCAGACAAAACCTCTAGAACCTACCTAATCTGAGCTGTGGCCAGAGCAGCAAACTCGTTATGAAGAGGACCGTGCGGTTAGAAACAGCTGCATACAAGAGTCTGAACATTCTCATTTTTAAGGAAGTGGCCATGCTTTTTAAGCCTTGTCGACTATTCTTTAATAGTGAAGCATAAGTCACATATGGCCTCACTTCTTAATCCAATTCCATAAATATTTACTCAACACCCTATGAGTTTAGACCTGTGCTGGTCTGGGAATGAAACTCCAAGCAAAAGGAAAATAAGTCCCTCCAAACAACAGGCACTCATTCAGTTTAAGTGGAGAGAAAAAAACAGTGCATGAAGCAGAGGAAGTATCCCAACTGTTCTCTAGATTGAATACAAACCTTTCTGCTTTTGCTTTTTTTTAAAGTCTGTAAGGAAGGGTTATAAGAACAGTGCATCAAAATGTCAGCCATCTAAAAATTAAGTTGTCAGCTTTTTCCTCTGTACTGCAAATTACCAAAGAATTAGGGGTTTGGCGCTAATAGAAGCTTACAATTGTGAAGTGTGCAATTTAGCCAATCATGGTTAAGTCTAAAAATGCAACACCAAAGACGTTTCAACGAATCGAGCTGCAGTTCTGGTACTTAATTTCAACTTCTCTATTTGGGCTATCCTTCCTTTTTTTTTTTTTTTTATTTTCCTTCCCTTTTGCGTTGGCAATGTGTTCTGGACAGTGACATGGTTAAATGAGAACTGCTCACAGGTCCCACGCACATAATATCCTCACATGAGAAAAGGTCAGTCATCTTACTGAAGAGGTGGCAAGAAGACCCCAGGCTGCAGCTGTTCTGTGGGTCTCCTTTATGCTCGCATCACATTCAAATCAGGAATCACAACAGGAAACTGATTAATCACAAATTCGGGTGCGGCCTGTCTGGGATCATCTCTGCACTGAAATGCTCAGTTCAGAGAATTCAAAAGTGCTAAATTATAAAATCATCTACACATAAACCAAAAACTTACACAGAAATCAACTACCCCAAATCACTGCAGGTTATCTTCTACACTTGTGAAACCTCTTGCTTTCTTTTGCCCATCTTTTTTTTCTAATTGCCAATTGCAAACACATCACTGGAAAACACATCAGATAGAACACCGTCTACCCAGAAAGAGACCGTATCTCGACAGACACCACACCACACACTTTTGAAAGACAAGACTAACCACCTACACCAAGAATTTAGCAAGAATGCTACTTAGGTACAAAAAGAGTAAGAAATATACTGACTCTATTCTCTGCATTAATATATACTCGTTAATTAAATATGATTTTTCAATGGCCCTCCTAAAAAACTAACGATATTTTCCTTAACAGGAGGAAGAGTCAATCATTTCTACTACTGCACACACACACACAAACGCTCTGCTTCCTTAATCTATGAAACACACTTTCCCATGCAGGCTTGCATCCATATCTCATGCTTCAAACAATACCTTATGGTGCAGTTCAACTGGAGAAAGGACAGCCTCATTCATGGATCAGGCAAAGTTAATGCCGGCAAGATGCTTTAGACGGTCTGGTGTTGCTGCCCCACCCTTGTTTCCTTTGAGCCATAGTGATGTCACAACACCAGACAGGGCAGGGCAGTGACTTCAGGGCTCCAGACCCTGCTTCTGGGCACACAATTCTCTGCAGCCAAGAGGAATGAAATGAGAGCAGAGCTCTCCAGGAGTGCCTGACGAATTCTCAACAAGCTAGCAGCTGTGTAGCCTTCCGAAAGAAAGAGATGCTGCATTGATACCATCAGAGATCTCTCTAAAGGAAGCGGTGCCAGAGATAAACCTGAGTCATGGTTTTCCATAGTAAGTCTCTATTTCACTATAAAGCTGACGTTCACAGGAAAACAATGGTTGGATCCTTAGAAGAGGCTGGGGAGGAAAGATGACCAAGGAACTCCAGGACTTAAGTAATCTCCATGAGAGTCAAATTCTCAAGGAAAAGAAACATGTCTTTATTTTTCAGCTCACTCTTGGAGTTCTATTTTACTGGAGAGGACATGAATTCTATTTTGTGAATTTTAAGGCTTTTTTTTTTTTTTCCAAAAAATCACTAACTTAAATACACTGGATAGTATGTCCCTGCCATAATAACCCAACAAACTGTAAATCAAGGAAGGATTCACAAAATACTGACATCATAACATCTTTGGTCCCTGAACAGTTGCCTCCCTTCTCCTTGGGCAGCCCCTTAATGCATTTGACCAATGTTTCAAGACCAAAGTATGGACAAGATAGCTTCTGACCAAGTTAAAAAAAAAATCCCAGGTCTCCTATTTCAACACAATTCAAAGTTGGCCCAAGTCCAAGCACTGTACAAGAATTGACAAAACCTGCTTTTAACCTAAATCGCACTGGTACAGAAGAAATGACTTAAAAAAAAAATGTAAACAGCTCTCTGAGATACTGACCTTTGACCTCCATCTTCTCAATCCTTCAGCTCCAAGGGGTTTACACATTAAATAAAGCAGCCACTCTTCCCGCTACTGAGAAATCATTCACAAAACACGTTCTGCGCTGCCAAAATTATTTGCCTAAAGTGTATTAGCTCGATAAACTGTGTGCAGTAACTCGTGCATCTGGTATGTTGCTTTTCTAAACCACTAGAAAATCATAATGCAAATGAGACTATTTAGTATTCAGCTATTTTATTTTCATCAATGCCTTCTGAAATTAACAAATTAAAGTCAGGCTTCTCAATATGGAATTTATTTCCTCTCGAAATGACTTTGTTACTCCAACTAAAGTTTTGAAAGTCTGATACCAAAATTAACGTGCATTTTTTAAAAAAGCTTTTTGATCCAAGATACGAATCACCTCCCGTTCCCCAGAGTTTACTCAAACTCGATGCGCTCTTTTTCCTTAATAGGGCTTTTCTGCTCAATTTGCTGTATAATTGCTGTGTCTAGGGTTCCCAGATCATAAATGGAGGTTTACCATTTTTGTTTGAGACATTAAAAATCAGTGTAAAATTCAAAAAGACTGTTTTTAGTGCTTGGTCTGATCTGATGGCTCTTCTACTAGGAAAGTTAATGCTACCAGGATAAACTCCAACGCACACCTGGCCGCCCCGGAGACCCTAAAATGGACCCCCCCCCCCCCAAAAAAAAAAAAAAGGAAGAGCGGGATATCTGCAAAAACAATTCCGCCAGACTGAGGTTTAAAAAAAAAAAAAAAGCTGAAACACCAAGTTAAACACGAAAATGCAAGCGACGCATGACAGGGCTGCCTGGCCCTCAGGATTTCTCAGGCCGGCCTCCAGGCGTAATTAACAACACATGTTCTCTTTATCTTTCTACGTGTTCTGCAACCATCTCAACTTTAACCCTGGGCTGGGACTGAAGGAGAAAAAAACCCCTAGACAACTTGGGATCCGGAAATCTGAAAACCGAGGAGACACCGCTCCCGCGGCGAAGGACCACAGGGGCAATAGACTAGGTAACCACACCCACCGCATTGCAGAAGCCGTGAACTTGGGGGGGGGGGGAGCGGGAAGGAGGGGAAGGAGGGCGAGAGAAGAGGGGAGACCCCAGACAGCAGGGGCCCCCGCGGCAGGCTCCGGGAAACACCCGCCCGGAACTGGCGGAGACCCCGACTCCCGGAGTCCCGAGCCCCGCGCCCCGGCCTCCCCGCCCCCAGCCGCCGCAGCGCCGCCCGCGCACACGCCTCCCGGGGCAGTGCAGCCTCACAGGCGCCAGGTGAGCTGCGCCGCCCCCGGGTCCCTGGCCCCGCAGGTGCCCGAGCACCCCCTACCCCAACTCCGCACCCCGTTAGGAGGACGCTGCCTCGTCCCCCTCCCCGGCCACCCCGCTGCAGCCTCCGCCGCCGTCCGGGGGCCGCCGCCCGCCCCACTTCGGCGAAGCGGACAAGTTACATAAAAGCGGCGGCCGCTTGGAGCGCAGATGCTTTTGTGCGAGCGCACCTTACCGGCCCCGAGTCTGCCAAGCCCCGCGCAGACCCTCCGCCGCCGCGCGCAGGCTTCCCCGCGCCCCAGGCGGCGCCGCAGTGTCGCCCCCGCCCCCACCCCACCCCGAGGGGTAACTCAAAACATGGCGCCCGGGACGGGGGGAGGGCTCGGAAACTGACCGAGCAGGGGCCAGCCGCCCCTCTCGGCCGGAGCTCCGGGGGAGGCCCCCGGGGCCGGAGGCCGGGGCTCGGGCCGCGCGCCTGCCCTGCGATGCTGCAGCGCAGGGCGGGCGAAGCGGGCACGTCCCCGGGCGCGGCGCCCCGGCTCGGCCAGGGGGCCGGGGGTCCCTGCGGGGGTCCCGGCGGGCCGAGCGGGGAGGGTGCCCGGCTCCCGCGGTTCGCGCGGCTGAGCGGCGCCGCAGCCACGCGCCCGCCCCCGGCCTCCGGCCAGCCCTGCGCCCCCGGCGACCCTCCGCCTCCCTCGGCCCCCGCGGCCCCGCAGGCAGAAAAGTTACCTGGGCTGGGCCGGGGGGCCCGGGCGCGCGGCGGCGGCGGCGGGGGGACCGGCTGGGGCGCGCGTCCTCGGCGCGGCGCGGCGCGGAGGCTCGGGCGTGGGGAGGCAGCCGCAGACGCGGGCGCTTGCCGCGCTCCCCGCCCCGCTGGCAGGAGACTCGGGAGGCTCCGCGGGCTGCGGCGGGGCACACGCCCAGGGACGCGCCCGGCCCGGCTCGGCCACGGGGGAGGGGGCGCTGGAGACTTCAGGGCTGTCGTGCCGCCGCCTCCGCCTTCATCCCGGCGCGGGGTCGGGCTGGGGAGGACGCCTCCCAGACCGCTGCCAATCGCCTGAGCCTCCGGGTTTCTACTGCGATCACTGCCGGGCTCTCTATCCGCCCCCCACCCCCACCCCCACCCCTCCCAGACACCCCCGGGAGAGTGGGGGGAGGGCGTACCTGACCTTCAGGTGAGTTATTTACTGGCTTGGGGACTGCAGGTTCCCCCCACCCACCTTTTTGAAAGAAAAAAAAAAAAAAAAAAAAATCAAATTGGCGGTGTTTTGCACCGGGTTGGTGTCCCAGAAAGACTAAGTTAATGGAGAAGATCTGAATTAGAGGTTGAGGGAGGTTTCCTGTTTTCCAGGCAGCCTCCTGCTCCCCACCGTCTCCCCATCCCCAACCTAAAGCTGCAGTTACAGGTGGTCTTCCCGGCCTAATGGGAAGTCATAATTGATAACGCTTCCCACTGAAATGGCGGGGCCTGGGGCGGGTGGGGAGTGGTTTGCAGGTTTGTCTCGCAATATCACAGCCCTAGCCAAGTAACCAAGGCACATTTATTAAAATGTTTAAGGGCTTCTCCAAATACTCCTAGTCACCTTTCTGGGAGCTCACCGACTCATTCAGGGAGGGAAAAAATGGATTTACACAAGTACTGCGTTTACTATCGAGTGCCAGATAAGTGGTGCACAGTTAAATGGCTGCGGCAGAGCTTCTGGACCGGGTCTGTGGGTAACCCCGTGTTTCCAGGACAGGGAAGATGGCAATAGAAAGGAGAGAGGGCTGTACAGTGCAGGGAACCATATTCAATGTCCTGTAATAAACCTAATGGAAAAGAATAAAATGGAGGGGCATTTTTCAGACTGTATTAGAGACAGTTGGAAAACCATGGTTCCTGTGTTTCTGTGGAGTGTATGGGCCTGCATTCTTTAGGTTTGCAGCTTTGGGAAATTTTGAGGAAGAAAATGTGACTTGAGTCATGTCATAGGAAAAATATTCTGATAACACTGCAAAAACTAGAAAGGATGGGCAGACAGGAGGTGAGTATGGCATTGTTCCAAGGACCAGAGATAACAAAGACCTGAACTGTCTTTTAAGTGACAGACAAAGATGACAATTCACATACTGGTTGTGCTTGGTGATGACCTATGTTAATTTCCTATGGGGGCCACAAGAGTGTTTAGAAATATATATACACATATATGTAACATCTGTGCATATATGGTGGTTTGTGTTGCATATGAGATCTGTGAATAAAGAAAGGATTTTTTTTTCCTTTTTTATATATCCACACTAAACAACTTTCCTTTAAAGTGGACTTGAACAAATTGTATTGTTTACAGTATACACTGCATTGGCATTATCACTGGAGATACAGATGGTTTCATATTTTCATTCATTTTATTGCAATATTTTTGCTGTTTTTTTTTAATTGAAAGCGAACCGCTTTCTCCCTGACTGATGAATCTTGGATCTTTCTAGTGATGGAAAAAATCAGCAATAGTGTAATGAAGGTCTATTTTCTTGGGAGAAAATGTTCAAATACTAAATATCAGTTTTAAAAGTTAGAAGTACCTAACTATTCATCCTAATACTGCATGAATTCAAAATTTGGAGTAAAAACCATCCTGCTTCATAATTTAATAGTTAACCTGGGAAGTAATTATTATGAAACTCTTTGGTCTTGACCAAGGCTCTCTACTATTCTTTTTTGTTTTTCCTAGCACACACGTGGAGAAAAAGAAAGGCCAAACAAAAATTCAGGAGCATCACAGGGCTAGCTCGTCAGTACTTGCTTGTATCTCTGTAATAAACACTCTTCTTTCTACCTTGTGAATATCATGCCAAAGCCGCTGCTAGTCATCTGTCTCCCCACAGTGCCTCACTGGGTACATTGCAAGCAAGCAGTGAACACTTCTGCTAAATGAATAAATGGACGTGGAATAAAGAACTAAGTTGTCACTTGGACAGTTCTGTTTCCTCACAAAGGACTATTTCCAAAATGCTTATGTTTAAAAGCACTTAGGGTTTCACAAAATAAAAAGACACTATCACATACTAATGCTGTTTAGTATCTGACTCTTTTGTGACCCCATGGACTACAGCCCACCAGGCTCCTCTGTCCAGGCAAGAATACTGGAGTGGGTTGCCATTTCCTTCTCCAGGGGATCTTCCCAACCCAGAGATCAAACCTATGTCTCCTGCATGGTCTTTACCACTGAGCCATCACATATTAATACCTGCTGAGTAAAAACAATAATATAAAGACTATGCTTATGAATTATAACTCTCTTTGGGAAATAAGGAGCTCTTCCACCTGGAGAAGAGAAGGAAAGCAAAAAGAAGATAAGGTGATGATGCCATTATAGTTGATGGCATTGTATTCGTAAAACACTAATAAACACTCTACATCCCTCCAGATATCAAAAATAAAGCCGCTCTACCCCCAGAGAATTTGATATTCTTGTCTGTGTAAGATCCCTCATGGTGCTGCTTCAGTGGGTTACAGAAAAGTAGTTCTTGGGTCAAAGAAATGCCTTTCATACAGTCCCAGAGTGAGTGCAGATTTGGCCTGAGAACTCAGATTCCAGATTTTCTATGTTCATACAGGAAATGCTGAAATAATCCATGAAACGTGGGGCAAGGATGACCCCAGGCCATGACTCCAGCCCTTAGTTCTTTCTGGTCTCTCCCACTAAGAGAGGCTTACCCTACAATGGGCTTCCTGAGATTGCTCTCTTGTAGGGAAGATACAGGCTTCCCAGGTAGCTCAGTGGGTAAAGAATCCACCTACAATGCAGGAGATGTGGATTTGATCCCTGGGTTAGGAAGATCTCCTGGAGAAGGAAATGACAACTCACTCCAGTATTCTTGCCTGGGGAATCCCATAGACAGAGGAACCTGGAAGGCTACAGTCATAGGTCACAAAGAATTGGACACAACTGGAGTGACTGAGCACGCATGCACGCAGGGAAGATACATCACTAAAGGCCAAGAAGCTATCCAGAATTCTAGCCGTGGTCTGGAGAAAAGGGACACAGCTCACTTTAGGCAAAGTACGTGTGTGACTTCATCCCCAACTGTCAAGACAGGATTCCCCACGAACCTCCATCCATCCAGGAGCATCAACAGCATGCTGACTCCGTGGTATGCAGTGGTACCCTGCTACCTTATGAGTGATGATAACTCCAGCTTGATGGCCAAGGCAAAGGCAGCATTTACCAGCTGTATGACAGCCTCATCAACAAGACTCCAGGAAGAGATGATGAAGAGTCTGTCTAGTGAACCCACCAGGACGTTGCCCTCCAGCAGGAGGACTGGGAGAACACTGAGGCTTGACCAAACCTGGCAGATGCGGCTGCTCTAACAAGCGTGCACCCCTGTCCATGATCTCAGACCACCTTTCATGAAAGCATGTGGTGTTTAAAAATACCTCCATGCCCTTCAGTCCTTTAGGCTGACTGCTCCTCGTCGTCAGTTGTCCTAGTAAAATGCCAACAACCCTCGCGGTAACTAGCTGAGGCTTATTTTATGCTCATGATACTCTCAGGCACCTGAATTGCATATCAAGTCCTTGAAAAGAGGACACAAAGTCTTCAGCCATAGCATTACCAGGGACCATAAATAAGGGAAATCCAGGGATGAATGCATAATTCAGAAGCAACAAGCTTATTCTTCTGAAATGAAAATTCATTTGAGAGTTTCTGGGTTCTAAGAATAGTGTCAAGTTAACAGCTTATCAAGGCTTCCAGATGCTTCATTCTGAGTTTGTATACATCATTTCAGAGGTCTGTGTACATGCAGAGCACAGATGCAGAACGAAATTTTAAAATGCAAGTACAAATGCAGCACAAACTATGTAAAAATATGTACATATGAGAGGGAGCAAGTTTAGACCTGCCAGCACATCATTTTTTTTTTTTATGTTGAAGACTTATTCTCTCTCCTCTCTTTTACTCAGCTATTTTTTAAACATTTTTATTTATTTCTAATGGAAGGATAATTGTTTTACAATATTGTGTTGGTTTCTGCCATACATCAACATGAATCAGCCATAGGTATACATATGTCCCCTCCCATTGGAACCTCCCTCCCACCTCCCATCCCATCCTATCCCTCTAGGTTGTCACAGAGCACCAGTTTGAGCTCCCTGCATCATACAGCAAATTCCCACTGACTATTTTGCATACGGTAGTGTTTATGTTTCCATGCTCCTCTCTCCATTCGTCCCACCATCTCCTTCCCACCCTGTGCCCACAAATCTGTTTTCAATATCTTTGTCTCCATTGCTCCCCTGCCAATAGGTTCATCAGTACCATCTTTCTAGAGTCCATATATACGTGTTAGTATATGACATTTGTTTTTCTCTTTCAAACATTTCACTCTGTATAATAGGCTGCTAGCACATTATTCTTAAAAATCATTCCTATTCATCAAAATTCCATATTTTCCTCCTTTCTATCTTTGTACTCTTGGAAAAATATTAGTCAAAAAGACATGGCTAATACATATCATGTAAGTTCTGGGCTCCAAAATCACTGCAGATGGTGACTGCAGCCATGAAATTAAAAGACACTTACTCCTTGGAAGGAAAGTTATGACCAACCTACATAGCATATTCAAAAGCAGAGACATTACTTTGCCAACAAAGGTTCGTCTGGTCAAGGCTATGGTTTTTCCTGTGGTCATGTATGGATGTGAGAGTTGGACTGTGAAGAAGGCTGAGCGCTGAAGAATTGATGCTTTTGAACTGTGGTGTTGGAGAAGACTCTTGAGAGTCCCTTGGACTGCAAGGAGATCCAACCAGTCCATTCTAGGGGAGATAGGCCCTGGAATTTCTTTGGAAGGAATGATGCTAAAGCTGAAACTCCAGTACTTTGGCCACCTCATGCGAAGAGTTGACTCATTGGAAAAGACTCTGATGCTGGGAGGGATTGGGGGCAAGAGGAGAAGGGGACGACAGAGGATGAGATGGCTGGATGGCATCACTTGACTCGATGGCCATGAGTCTGAGTGAACTCTGGGAGTTGGTGATGGACAGGGAGGCCTGGCGTGCTGCGATTCGTGGGGTCGCAAAGAGTCGGACACGACTGAGCGACTGATCTGATCTGATCTGAAGTTTCATTGTATTAAAATATACCCTTATTAAATAATTTTTTACTTTCCATTTGTTGTGAACTTTAGAAAGTAATCTCAGCACTTGTAAATAAATAGCATAATTTCCAACAATAAAATTTTAAGGGTTAGTCTAATCCTCAGTTCTTTATAAAGTTGAAATGCTCAATAACTATTCTCTTTCCTTTAAGTAGAAATAAAAATCCATTAAGAATATCTTTGGGCATTTTGTTTATAATGGTAAAATATAAATAATGTAAGTTGGCGATCTGTAATTCACTAAGACCATATTGATACCCCAATAGATGATCACTGTTGGGTTATGCCAAGACACGTTACATTTTAACCACTTCACCCCAAAAGACATGAAATAAATGCCAGCAAGCCCCTTAGTCTCCTGTAAAGTTGTAAATAATCCTAGCCAGCTATTCTATTTCATCCTAACCAGAATTAACAAGAATGAACTGAGGAAGAAAAAAAAAATGGTAATATGACACATTCAGATGTCTGGTTTATTAGCTTGTTGACTCTGTCTCCAGGCTTATGTTCCCCACTTTAGGCAAACAGGCCATAGTTAACTCTGTAAATTAAGGAGTATCCACCTATAACTACTCCCAAGAAAAATGTCAACTTTGGTGCTTGATTTGATTCCTGTTTTCCAGGACTTTTATTTGCCATTTCCAATTGCCTCCTTGTCCATGCATACTTAATAATCTGAAAATAGTCCACAGCTTCCAGAATGTTCTGGGCATCAATGAAAACATCATTAGAATATCTGTGTCCCTTGAAATAAATCTGGTGCTTAATAGGTCAAAGCCATCTTTAAAGACTCCGCTGTTGACTCTCTCCTGTTCAAGATGTTTATCAGGCACTTGTCAGAACATCGAAGAAGGGCTTTTTGCGGATGATGTAAATCTGAGGAGGACACCAGAGTTTCTCAATTCAGGTGGTTTGTGAAGAGTTTAAGTCTCTTATTTCCATGTCAACCATAATCTTGGAAAGCTTATAAGCACTCACACCACTTATATCAGAATCCCTCAGAGTGCTTGTTAATAAGGAAGACTCTTGGGTCCAGCCCCAGGATAAACAAACCAGAACCCCTGGGGTGGGGACCAGAGAGCAAGCACTTTCAACAAGCTCCCCAGCTGATACAAAATCACACTTGGTTTTGAGGACCACTGGTCCAGGACACTAGGGTACAGCAATAATGATACAGGTGACAAGGTTGATGTATTATTTGCATAGCTGTTTTATAGAAGGTGGGACAGAGATAAGTGAGAGACAGCCTCCTTCAGCCACATAGATAAGCAGAACTATAAGGAGGCTCTGCCATGACAGTCAGCACACATTTTGCTGTAAGAGTTATTGCTTGGATCCTGTCGTATGCGTCAATTTGCAACAGCAGTTCATTCTCAGTAAGTACAGTAATAAATAACAATGAAAGATTGTTCTGTACCCAGTTCCAGCAATAATTAGATTAGATGCCCATTTATTGAAGACTGCAATAACACTACAACTCTGACCTTAATTTCCAAGTGCACAAAACATCCTGACAAAGTTGCCAAGGGATGTCTCCTAAAAATGGGAAATGGAGAACTAATTGCTGGCAGTTTCAGTTAAGTTTGAGATTTGACTCTCCCAAACCCAGCAAATAGAAACTTTAAAGTATTCACACCTTTTGCTAGAACATACATATGCAGACAGGTATCCCTTGTGCTGATCAGTGAAAGCTAGTGAACCAAACAAATTGACCAGACATACATCTTTCTATCCTTAAGCACAAAGTGAGGGATTTTGTTTCTGAAAAACAAGATCATTATTCCCATTAGTGTTAGTCAATCAGTTGTGCCTGACTGTTTGCAACCCCATGGGCTGTAGCCCATCAGACTCCTCAGTCCATGGAATTCTCCAGGGAAGAATACTGGAGTGGCTAGCCATTCCCTTCTCCAGGGGATCTTCGAGACCCAGGGATTGACCCTAGGTCACCCTCATTGCGGGAAGATTCTTTATCATCTGAGCCACTAGGGAAGCCCTAAGAATATTGGGTGGGTAGCCATTAATATGTTGTTAATTTATGGGTCTTGTATTTTTCATATCAAGTTGTAAGGTTAGTTTGGTTTTATAGTTGATGAGACCTACAGAATGAGAAATTTAAATCTAGTTTTACATCTATATATATTTAAGTAACAAAAATATGACAACATGAGGAACATCAGAAGTATTTTCTTTCTTTAAAGGTATATTAAAGAGTGCGATTTCAGCTCAATAAAAGATAATAAATCCTAATATGAACCTGCTGTCTTATGAGCAGTGTGACTTTCCAGCTGGCAGGGTCAAGGGTCTCCATCTGGATACCAGATGACATCTGTCAGTAATGCCCCAGAAGAGATTCCTCTTACAGATGGGCAGTTTGGCGAGATCATATTTAAAGTCCTGTTTACCCCTGAGACCAAATTGTTTTCCAAGTGTTTGCCATGCAGGAACTAGAGCTTGCCCACAAGTCTTCACTGTTGAGGTAGCAATACAAATCTTAACTTCATTAAGATATACTGACTGAGATATCCAGTATACATATTACATATACATGTTTTATACACACACACACACACATATATGGGGCATTCCTGCTGACTCAGCAGGAAAGAATCTGCCCACAGTGCAGGAGATGTGAGAGACTGTGGGTTCAATTCCTGGGTTGGGAAGATCCCCTGCAGAAGGAAATGGCAACCCACTCTAGTATTCTTGCCTGGAAAGGAGCCTGGCAGACTGCAGTCCATGGGGTCACAAGAGTTGGACATGACTTAGCAACTAAAGCACCACCACTATATATATATATATGTACATGCTATGGAATAGCCTACAAAACTCTCTTATAGGTTGAGATTAATCTGTGATTGGTTCATTGCTTTTTCTCTGTGAATCTGAAGACAATTTCCACCACTGTTTCCCTTCCTACATGACCTGTCTGATCCATCAACTCTAATCCACTTGTCCCACCCTTGCTCATCAGACCTTTATCTCTGAGTTACGTTTTATTGAGCTGCATTAAGTGGATGGCCACAATGTGGTTTGAGTCAAGGTACAAGGATTATAAATGGAAAACCATTATATTTCTAAGCTCTTTTCTGAAAATTTCCCAACTATTCCACTCTTTAAACAAAATCAAGCAGGCACACACTTGCCATACAACATACATGTTCATGAATGCCATTATGGCTTGATGAACAGAGTATGGAATGATGTTTTAAAATTGTTGTGTGACCTTGAACAAATTTCAGCTTCTCTTGATGTCAATATCCATTGAAATATTCCTCCCATTTTCTGTCTTTTTAAAAGAATGGTTCTCAACCATGGTGGTGCGTTGGAAGAATCAGGTAGGGGAGATTTTAAAAAATAACAACTGAAGTTCATTATGACAGAGGCATAAGAGATACATGTGGCCTTATTATTATAAATATTTGTACTTTATGTACATTTGAAATATTTCATGATGAAAGTTTAAAAATACTTAAAAAATAACTGATGCCTGAGATCCACCCCCAAACCAATGAGATCAGAACCTCTGGGGAATGACGAGCAGGTATCAATATTTTTAAATATTTCTTAAGTGGTTTTTAAGGATAGGCAGAGTTGAGAAACAAGAGTAAGAGAAGACTAAAGCACAAAATTAAGCCATATATAGAATTTCTCAAAAGAAGGATACCATGAAAATCAAAATTAATAGTAGCCACCTATTTATACCTTCAAACAGAAGTCACTGGATTAAACATGCATGTACCCATTATCCTCTGTGAAGCTAGTTGTTTTTTGAACACATGTTAAATTTCCTTGGCAGTGCCTGCCATCAGATTTGTTGATACTCGCACTCTTTAGGGGAAACTTATTACTGTAGCTGGCTGCCCATTTCACAGTAATGTGTCAATAAAATGCTGGCATATTTAACAACAGGCATAAAGAGCTCATAACACTAAATATCATGACTAGAATTTCAACAACTCTTCAAACACCCCAAAGAAAAAAATATCATTCATGGTTTTATTCCAAGCTCCTGCATGAAGTAGAGAAAATATACTTGTACACTCATGAGTATCTTGGATGGTGGATGATAGAAGATTCCAGTATGTGATCAGAGGTGTCTAGTAGGAAGTTGTGTCTAAATAAATATAATCTTAATGTTTTATGATTTGAAGCTAGTGATTTCCCCCAGGGGTGTTCACACACTGGGATTCTACACCATGTTCCCAGCTCAGTGATCATGATTTTTTACTAAGAGCCAAAATTTATGGAGCATTTGCCTTGTGCAAGCAACTGTTTTACGAGCTAGTCTATGAGAATAGCTTGTTTCACCATCATGAGAACCTTATGAGATAGATCCCATGATTGTCCCTATTTGACAGAAGGGGGAAATGAGGCAGAAACGGGTTCAACAATGTGTCCAAGGTCACATAACCATGACCAGTAGAACCAGGATATAAACTTGGATGGCCTGACTCCCAAGCTAGACCCCAAAGGCTTCCAACTCTACAGTCACATATACACACACGCACACACATATTTAGTTAAATCTCATGAAACTGGCATTCTCTGAGTGTTTTTTGACTTTCAAAAACAGTAACTATGATATGTACTATAATGAGAAGAAACTGAATTAGCTATGAAGGCAGGGATGCACGGGATTAAGGAATGATCATTTCTACCACCTGGTAATTTTATTTTGGAGCCTGTGCTCCTAACCACAGTGCCCAGTTGTTCCTACAGAATTCCATCAGTTCAGTGCAATTTCATCAACAAATTTAAAAAGTTGTTCCCCACGTGGAATCGTATTCCAGCTTGCCTGGTGGCTCAGATGGTAAAGAGTCAGCCTGCAGTGTGGGAGACCCGGGTTTAATCCCTGGGTCAGGAAGATCCCCTGGAGAAGAAAATGGCAACCCACTCCAGTATTTTTCCCTGGAAAATCCCATGAACAGAGGCGTCTGGCAGGCTACAGTCCATGGGGTTGCAAAGAGTCGGACACAACCAAGTGACTTCACTTTCTTCTTTAGAGATGGATCTATTTTACTAAGAAGTGTATTCTACTTCTATTTCAACCTTGGGAAAAAGGCCAAAGGGGAAAGTTCTGCTCCATGAGTGAATTCTAGTGGCTCTACCTTCAATATAACCAGAATACCACCACTCTCCATCACACCAGCTTCCCTGGTGGCTCAAACAGTAAAGAGTCTGCTGCAGTGCGGGAGACCAGGGTTTGATCCCTGGGTTGGGAAAATCCCCTGGAGAAGGAAATGGCAACCCACTCAAGTATTCTTGCCTGGAAAATCCCATGAACAGAGGAGCCTGGCAGGCTACACAGTCCATGGGGTTGCAAATAGTCAGACATAACTGAGCGACTTCACATTCTTTCTTTCTTCTCACCACACCTACTGCTAGCACTCTGGGGCAAACCATCACCATCCCTCTCTGGGTTCCTGTAAGAGTGTCATATTTATCTCTTCTGCCTTTCTGAGACTTTTGTTGTCATTGTCCAAATGGAAGACACTGTGATCCTGATGAAACAAGCCAGGTCATGTCATTCACATTCAAAGCCCCCAAAGATCTCTAGACCTGCATCCTCTGCTCTCACTGTTCAGGCCTCTTCTGCCAACCACATATCCTGTCTCTCTCACTTTGGCTCCTTGCAGATCCTCAAACAAGCCAGGCACAGCCCACGCTCAATTCCTCTCTCTGATATGCTGATACCCCATCTTCAAATCTGATCACATGCCATATCCTCAAAGAGCCTGACTGTAAACGGCGGACCTGATTATAAACTGACCCAACACTCCCACCCTGCATCCTGCATCGATCACACCCAGTATTTCCTTACTGATTACGTACTCAATGTGAGTCCCACAAAGGCAAGAGTTCTGGGATCCAATTCCCTGGGTGTCCCGCCCACAGAGAACAGTGCCTGGCAGAGGGAAGGCTCTCAATTTGTATTTGTTGAATGAAAGAATGAAGAAAGGAGCAGGGATTATAAAAGAAGGAATTCTGAAGACAAGAGTGATTAGAAGGGCAGGAAGTACAGAACTGCAGAGTTAGGTTGCCTGGGATTGGGGTTGGACACCAGAAAGAAGAGATTCAGAAGGATGAAACTAAATATGAGAAGGAATGGATGTATGGTGGAAACGTGTGCAGAGTTACAAGCAACAGACTTCCTCCAGATCCAATGGCGGAACTGATCTGGGCAGAGTCTCCTAACCACCCTAAAAGGCTCCCCATCCTCACCCTGAACCAACACGGATGACACCAGCAGGGTGCACCTCTTACCACATCCTCAGCGATGAAAGTCAAGAATGGTGTAGCCACCACCCCAAATGCCACTTAACATCAGGGAGGATTTAATGAGCACTTGTCTTCTCAAGACAAAAGAAAATGTCACAGGATCCAGGTGGGACCCTCCTCACTCATCTGCACAAACAATGGGGATGACCACTGCAGTGGGAGTTGTCGCATCAGCTGGAGCAGAAGTGTCCAGGCTAGAATTGTTTCTCACATCCATGGTTGCCATGGCGATATTTATAAAGATGTCACCATGATCAGTCAGTGAATACTTTTAAGAGGCTTCTGGAGGATAAGAAGTTACAATCCCCCCTCCATCTTCACAAATCACTCTCATCCCACTTGCTCCCAATAAATTGCTCACTTCTTTTGATTGCACTTGGCGTGCCCAAGAAAGATGAGTCTCACATTCTGTAATTTCAAGCTTGAAGCCTGTACTGTGTCTTTCCATGCGGTCTGCATTTTGGTTTTATTCAGTGATTCATGGTGCCTGTTCAAAGGTCACCAGATCAATCCTTCACCTGCCAAGAATGTCTTCTAATCCCCAGCCTCTTCCTTCACCAGGGCAACAAAGGTCTAAGGCCTCCCACCCACTCTGAAAGAAGTGTCCTTGTGTGTTACATTGCCAAGTTTATGCCACGGCCATACTTTAAACAAATCTTAGGAGACAGAATATCTTCATCACTCCCTGTGCCCCACATCATTAGATTGCAAGCCCTGTGAGCAAAGTGGGTATATTTTTCTCATAGTTGTACTTTCCAGTATGAATGGCATGGCACATTAACCCTAAGAAACTCTGAAATAACTCCTAGCACCAGGCACTAGAGGGCTTAGTGAATGATGCCACCGTTCCCAGCCATGCACCTTAGAAACCCTGGGTCTTCCTGGCACCTCACTCCCCATCAGCTCCTTTACCCACTCTATTACTAAGTCCTTTGCATTTTATCCGAATCTCCCAGATCTGTGCACATCTCTCCTCTCCATACTGGAACAGTCCATTCTCTAGTCTCCAGTTGCCCTGACAAGAGTGAGCACTCAGAGACATAAGTGGGTTGCTTAGAACAAGAACAGCCCACTGTTCTCAGGGCAAGGACAACTCCCTCTATTGCAGCCTCAATGCTCTGAGCTCTCATGGAGCTCCTGACCCATGTGCACTTACTCTGCTCTGTTCGGACCAGCTGCTTTCCATTCCTCTTTTTTGGCTTCCTTAACTAGGGCACAGATCCTCCAAAAGTGCCACCGTTGCAACTCTGCAGGGAGGGTGTGACTGATGAACCGCTGTCTCCCTTTGCTAGAATGAAATCCCAGTTGAGAACCAGGTCTGCTTCTCCTCACTGCTGTGTCCCCACCATGCACACTGCCTGGCACATGGGAGATGCTCAGTGAACATTTACGATAAATGAACATCACCAGATTCTCGTCATTGGAGACGGTACGGTCCATGATGATTAGGCGTCTGCCTGCACAGGTGGTGGCAAGGGGCTCACTACTTCTGGTACAAAGAAAAACCAAATGCATAAACCTGGACTCCACGAGGCCTTTAGGATCTTGGACAAGTAAGTAAGGCTCACAATGGGCACTTAAATATTCATCCATATCATTTGTGCACAGGGACTGAACAGGTACCAAAACCTTGCTACTTCTCCCAGTGGTGTGGCAGGAGCAGGAACACTTCCACCTGAAATGCTGCCCATAGACTGGGGAGAATGATGCAATTCTTCCCTAGCCCAGAGCATCAGCCTCTGAGCTTCGCCACTGGTTCACATTCACTCTGTCCATGTCAGTGATCAATCCTGGAAGAGGAATTAAAGACCAGGCTGAGTCTCTCTGTCTGGCCCTGGCTCCTCATGCTGGACAGAGCATTGGGCCTGGAGTCAGCCCCCTGACTCCTCCAAGCGCCAGAGCCCTGACTTGGCTTGGGCCATGGTGCTTCATCTCTTTGTGTCTGCTTTCTCATTTCTAAACTGAGTGACTAACCTGCTTCAAGGGCCACTGAAAGGACTGGATGAAATAATGTAGAAAGCACTAAGTGAGATCTTAGGTTCGTAGAATGGTGATGGCGTTAAATGAGGTTACGAGGGCAGCTCACACTCATACCTTTTGGCCACGCTTCCTTGGCCAGTGCAGCCCACAGGTTCCTGACATCTCCCTCCCTCCATCTCACCTCTGTGGGCTCCAAGATACAGAGGCAGAGCTAAGGGCCCCTGGAGAACCAGCCCACTTGAAAAGGTAAAGAAGGATGGCTCCTCTGTCCATGGAATTCTCCAGACAAGAATACTGGAGTGGGTTGCCATTCCCTTCTCCAGGGGATCTTCCCAATCCAGGGATCAAGTCCAGGTCTCATGCATTGCAGGTGGATTCTTTATTGTCTGAGCCAACAGTGAAACCCTCAATCTTTGGGAGGTGTGTTGAACTTATATATCTAGTTCACGAGGAGCTAGGAAGAAGCAGCAAGGAGCCCTTAATAGCTAATCTGACACAGTTCTGTTACCCGATGGAAAGGGGTAAATGCAGGAAATCATATCTACTCGGAGCCAAGAGCTTATGTATTAACACATGTGCTGCTCCTAACACATTTTTTCCCCAGTCTTGCCACCATGGCTGGAAGCTTTTTTTTTTTTTTTTTAAAGCACTTATCTGAGATGTTCTCAAGAGCATGTGTCAGTATTTGGAAATCCCATCAAAAACTACAAATACTCATGTTGCTGAAGATAGATACATATTTTTGAAGGAGACAAAATGATTTAGCACCAGACTAATGAATAAAGGGATCAACTGGGGTCAGAGCCATTGGCCATCAAAAAAAAAAGAAAGAAAGACACAAACCGGGAGTTCTAACTATAAACACATTCAACTGAGTTCTTAGAAGAGTTTAATGGACTAGTTTGGAAGGAAGTTCAAAAAGCAGTTCCAAAAATACTCTGAGCCACAGAATCATCTCCATTCACAAACATAGCTCTCATTTATCGACAGCCTACTATCTGCCAGGCACTTGGTAAGTATGTTACATTCACTCTATCACTTGAGATTCAGAAAACCCCTAAATCTATATTGTACCATCTAACACCTGAGAAATTCAGTCTGTGCCCAAGGTCACAATAAAGATCTTAGATAGAACTGCATTTGTCTGCATAGAAGTATTTATTTGACAGCTCTCTCCTCTCCCTCTTCAAGAAGACAACATTCCTTTGAATGAATGCTCTCTGATATATTTGCTAAAAAAAATTTTTTTTTCATATAATGGCCAAGCTTTCTGTAATCCATGCAAACATAGAACCCTACAATAACCATGCAGGATTACTAGAACCTGGGGCCTTGAAACAGGGCTTTGCTAGTGGACAGAAATTTCCAGTGTCAGAGGGAAGCACTCTGAGACCCTTTCAAATGGGAAGCAGAAATGAGCCTACAAAAATCTCAGAAATGAATAACAGAGAATGGGATGTGTATCCAGCTACCATTATGTTTACAGGGAGGGTTTGAGCTTCTAGTATGAAGTATAATTACATATTAAATTTAGTTATATAGAAGCTGCACAGACTAGGTGTTAAGAGTTGCGTTTAAACCTGACTTTGGAATCTCTAGTGCTCAGTTGCTTCGGTTGTGTTCAACTCTTTGTGACCCTAAGGACCATAGCCTGCCAGACTCCTCTATCCATGGGAATTTCCCGGCAAGACTACTGGAGTGGGTTACTATGCCCTACTCCAGGGGATCTTCTCGACCAAGCTATCGAATCCATGTCTCCTGTGTCTCCTGCTTTGCAGGAGGATTTTTACCATTGAGCCACTGAGGAAGCCCAGTAAATTATCCCCTAAGGCCTCAGTGATTTCAATGCAGAGTGGGAATCACCCTCATCCTAGGGTTGCTTGAGAATCAGATATGTTAAGTTCTTCCTAGTATGTCTAAGGCATAGGAAGCCCACTATAATGTTAGCTGTGATTATTCATATTGATGTAGAAACACACTCATTTCCCCAAGGGTCATTATCTGGGAGAGGGCACCACAGGACAGACATTGATATTCTACAAAGGTACTTAGTCTTCAGCAGTGGTGCTTTAATTCAATTAGACTACATCAAGTCTGAGTTTTTTAAACTTTATGAGAATTTTCCTTGCCAACATTACACAGCGTCTGAAATTAATTAAATGATAGTTTCTAAAGTAAAAAGTTTCCAGGACCCATTTCTGTAGAGTACCTCAGAAAAGAAAAATTTGGCATGCATTCCTTATGAAGATGAATATACATTTCTTTTTTCCTGTGGAGAACTTTGTGATCTTCAAAATATTTGGCAGCAGTTTTATCTTTATGAAGTCAAGGCAGCCACAGTTACTCCCAAGTTGATCAGGAGAATAGATGATGATGTTTTCCTATCACGAAATGTTCTCATATCATTAAGTCTGGACTTTTAACAGCCCTATTTTCAAATTAATGGAGAAGAAAAATTTCCCTAGGTTCCTAATTTAGAACATCAATTTTATGCAAAGAGAGAGAAAGTTATGGGTACCTGGAGGACCTACCTCAACTACAGGAAGTCTCTGTTCCCAAGAGAGCCCTGCTTCTCCCCCATCTTAGGACACCAGGAGAATCTTATATAGGGACCATCTGTGAAATCCTAGCTAACTGAATTCTCACCAGAGATAGGATCCAAAAAGCAAAGTTTCACAGCTGCCATGCAAAAATCGTCAATTCAGTAGAATTGAAATACTAGAGTTTAGCTCTAATACTTTGTCCACCTGATGCAAAGGGCCAACTCAATGGAAAAGACTCTGATGCTGGGAAAGATTGAGGGCAGGAGGAGAAGGGGACGACAGAGGATGAGATGGTTGGATGCCATCATCGACTCAATGGACATGAGTTTGAGCAAACTCCAGGATATAGTGAAGGATAGGCAAGCCTGGCATGCTGCAGTCCATGGCGTCACAAAGAGTTGGACACAACTTAGCGACTGAACAACAACAACAATCTGTTCTTCAAAGGGATGAAACAGACCTCCATCCAATTACCTGGGAAGCCAACCACTAAAACAGTCTGTCTTCTGAGCTCCAAACAATCAATCTACAAATGAACCTATGGATGTCAGTGTTCATAAGTTCATGGTTATTCGGATTAATTTGAAACCTTCTTGCAGTTCATATCAATCAGGCAGTATTTACTTGGTTGCTTCTCTAGAAAAACTAATGAATACTAAACAATATTACTGATGGCTTAATAACTACCTCAGGTTCTTGGTATGTGATCTACATAAAATATTTTTCACCTACCACATAATTAGCAGTTTTCAAAAAGATGAGAGAAAATTTCATGATATTGCACCTATATCACGATGTTAGATATTATAGTTTAAATTTTGCCTTTATGCATGCTAAAGCACGGACATGCTATTTCACCTACCTCTATAGGTAGGCTATCTTTTTATTTTATTTTATTTTTAAACTTTACAATATTGTATTAGTTTTGCCAAACATAAAAATGAATCCGCCACAGGTATACCCATGCTCCCCATCCTGAACCCTCCTCCCTCCTCCCTCCCCATACCCTCCCTCTGGGTCGTCCCAGTGCACCAGCCCCAAGCATCCAGTATCGTGCATCGAACCTGGACTGGCGACTCATTTCATACATGATATTATACATGTTTCAATGCCATTCTCCCAAATCTTCCCACCCTCTCCCTCTCCCACAGAGTCCATAAGACTGATCTATACATCCGTGTCTCTTTTGCTGTCTCGTACACCGGGTTATTGTTACCATCTTTCTAAATTCCACATATATGTGTTAGTATACTGTATTGGTGTTTTTCTTTCTGGCTTACTTCACTCTGTATAATAGGTTCCAGTTTCATCGACCTCATTAGAACTGATTCAAATGTATTCTTTTTAATGGCTGAGTAATACTCCATTGTGTGTATGTACCACAGAGACACGTGTACCCCAATGTTCATCACAGCACTGTTTATAATAGCTAGGACATGGAAGCAACCTAGATGCCCATCAGCAGATGAATGGATAGGTAGGCTATTTTTTATTTGCCATCTTATTTTGATCTTTGGCTCAAACTCTACTATACCATCCAGACACAAAAATATACGCACCTCCGGTAACCTCGCCAAGATGCTCCCTGCAAATCCTCTTGGCATCTGTGTGTTGGATCAGGTTTTTCCCCAACTTTGAGTTTCAGAAATGCTGAAAGTAATCTAAAGTGTTTGTATAAAAGGGCAAAAAAAAAAATGGTGATAGCACAAGAGCTAATTAAAGTTCAACCTAAAATTAGATGGGTTCCCTTGATTAATTGCATAGCAACTGCCTGATGAGTGGAGGGGTGAGGAGGACATCCATAGTCTATACTAGTCTAGATGCAGTAACTTTAAGAATGAAGAAGAGGGACTTCCCTAGCTGTCCAGTGTTTAAGAATCCACCTTGCAATACAGGGAATGTGGGTTTGACCCATGGCCCGGGAACTAAGATCCTATATGCCGAGGAGCAACTAAGCCCACATGCGTGTCACAACTACTGAGCCTGTGTTCCAGAACTAGAGAGTCTGTGCGCCGACATAAAAATCCCGCATGATGCCATGAAGACCCCAAGTGCCACAACTAAGATGTAAATGCAGCCAAATAAATAAATATAGGAGATAAAAAAAAAAAAAGAATGAAGAACTCTTATTCCTAACTTAAAATTGGTTGTTTAGAAATAGTTCCCCCAGGGAAGCATTTAGAAAAACTAAACAACTTTGGCAACACAAACTGCCTGATAAGAGTAACTTTTTAATTTTAACTTTTTCAAACTTAATTCACTCTGTAGGAAGAGACAACCTGTTACTGAACAACGTCAAAGCCTCAGGTGAAGTACAAAGTCTATCTGAATATGCAGGGGAATGAAGCCTGCAGATCCTAGTTCTGGAGAACACTGCAGGATACCCCACTGCACCATTCTGAAAAAAATCTACATTTGTTCGGGTACATTGATCAGCAAGGGGAACATCTGCATGTTTATTGAAAGGAAATTGAATGGCAGGCCTTGTTATGTGACTCAAATGTTATGTTCCATACTTTACATGGTAATTTCCAAGACATTATATTGGGGGGAAAGAACAAAGAATGTATTATCTTCTGCGGTTTTCTTACGGCCACACATGGCAAATCCTTCACAAGAACCTTCTAAAAGGCTAGTGATCAACTGAATGAGATGTCCAAGGAGAAATTTTAATTTTCAAGTAGGATACATAATTAAAAATCCCATAAACGTGCTTCATGTGCTAAGCCTGCAGCATCTTTTTGAGCCATAAAGAAAGTGCCTAAAAATAAGTTGGGGGGCATAATGGAAGGGACATGGGAGCTCCTAAGAGCCAAGACTGGAACAATTTGAGCAAAAAAAGGAAATAAGGATGATACTCGAGTATAACCCAAAGAATCAAGTAAATATCCATGACTCCATACCGTTATAAATAAATGACTGACTAAATACACAGAAATAGGAGAAGGCACAACTCTTACAGAAGAATTCCAACTAATAATTGTAGGATGAAGGAAGGAAATAGAAAAATCACCAGATCCATGGATGAATGCCAAAATTAGGGGGTGAAAGTTTAAGTTTCAGAGTATCTCCCCACAAATATTTATTAACTACAGACGGATGCATGTTACCCTCCTTATAGTAGGAACCACCTTAACTCAGGTGATGAAAGTTGACATCACCAATAATGTTAACACAGAGGTCACAGGCTCCCAACATGATGCACTGAGAGGTCACATCACCTGTGTAGGTTCTTCCCCAAATGCATGACCTTAGTCTATTCATGGGAAACATGGGACTTTCCTGGTGGCTCAGTCAGTAAAGAATCTGCCTGCAATGCAGGAGACCCAGGTTCGATCCCTGGGTTGCGAAGATCCCCTGGAGAAGAGAATGGCTACCCACTCCAATATTCTTCCCTGGAGAATTACAGGGACAGAGGAGCCTGGCGGGCTGCAGCCCATAGGGTTGCAAAAAACTGGACATGACTGAGCAACTAACACTTTCACGTACATGAGACAAAGCCAAATGGAGGGACATTCTACAAAATATCTGGGACACCAAGAGCTTGAATCCTCACTGTCTTCCCAGCATCTGCCTGCAAGTGTGTCATGTTGTCAGGCTTCGTGGCACTCACTTAATAACCAGGCCACCAAACAGTTATCTTTGGAAAGGACTTAAATGACCAGAGAGGAAATTCTATTTGTCTTAGCCAGTACCACACACAGAAAAACATAATGCAGTTCAATTCGTTGATATTTTAAGACTAGACTACTGATTCATAACGTATAATACTTGCATCTTTCAGCTTCTCTGTCTAATGGGCTTGGTCAAATAAATGACTTCTAAGAAAAACATGACATATGCCAAAATACAGAATTTTGCTCTAGCTCAATTGTTGAAGTAGGAAACACATTTTAGCTATCTATTAGCTTGATTTGTGCATGTATCCATCAAGACTGCCCCAGGAAGCAAGAGGCGTACGCAGCTGTGAATTTCAGAGAAATAAGGCAGGGAATGTTAGAGAAGCCAACAAGGGGTGTTGAGGCACCAGGACTGGGAAGAGGAGGGATACTTTATCACCCCCAGGCTGACACGGTGTGGGGAGGAAGCTGTTAACAGCACTCACTGTGAGCTGAAAGATAGGGAAGAATCCATCCAACAAGAGCAGTGCCAGTAATATTTCCTTCCATTTCGTTCACCAGAGAGCACTGAACAGAGTTCATTGTGTGATTCAGTAGGTTCTCATTAGTTTACTGTTTTATACATAGCCGTGTGTATATGTTCTGGTGGCTCAGATGGTAAAGAATCTGCCTGCAATGTGGGAGACCTGGGTTCAACCCCTGAGTAGGGAAGATCCCCTAGAGGAGGGCCTGGCAACCCACTCCAGTATTCTTGCCTGGAGAATCCCATGGACAGAGGAGCCTGGCGGGGTACAGTGCATAGGGTCACGCAGAGTCAGACACGACCGAGGGACTTAGCACACACTCACTTGTATATATCAATCCCAATTCTCCAGTTCATCTCACACCTGCCTTCCTTCCTTGGTGTACACATGTTTGTTCTCTGTGTCTCTATTTCTGCTTTGCAAATAAGTTCATCTGTATCATTTTTCTAGATTCCACATAGAAGTGATATTATACGACAGTTTTTTTTTCTCTTTCTAGAAGTATAGTTGATTTATAATGTGTTAGTTTCAGGTATACAGCAAAGTGAATATATATATTCTTTTTCAGACTCTTCATTCCTATAGGTTATTATAAAATATTGAGTATAGTTCCCTGTGCTGCACAGTAGGTCAAACACAGAATATTATATCACATAAAGTGAAAAATGAAGTTCAAATTTCAATTTACATACCCAATTTTTGCAGAGAATTATGATAGGCAATCAATAAAATACTTTCAAGCATAAAAATACCATATGAGGGTTATATTCTATGGAGCAAGTAGAAAAAAAAATAAAGTTTAAGGAGAGAAAGAAATGATGCAAAATATCTGCAAAAGAAAAGCTTGTTCCTGTCCTTGTAAAATAGATGGCCAGTAGGAAATTGCTAGGGCTTCCCCGGTGGCTCAGATGGTAGAGAATCTGCCTGCAATGCAGGAGACCCAGGTTCAATCCCTGGGTCAGGAAAATCCCCTGGAGAAGAGAATGGCTACCCACTCCAGTATTATTGGGGCTTCCCTGGTGGTTCAGATGGTTAAAAAAAAAAATCTGTCTATTACATGAGAAACCTGGGTTTGATCCCTGGGTCAGGAAGATCGCTACAGAATTTAAAAGATACATATAGAAGAGTGATGTACTTGTTTGATTATGAAAAGTATCATATATGCATGATAACTAAAACCATGTGTGGTATAACCATTTAAATTTGACATGAAAAAATTTAGTGTAAAATCATTTAGATATGAGCCTAAAAATGGACAAGGGGTACATAGTTTCTCAAACTTCTTCTAGGTGGCATAGAAGCAAAAAGTATGAAGATCACTGGTCCTCAATGAAGTACTGTCCCATCCATGCTCGAAAGCTGCCGTTCTCCTTCCACTGTGATTTATACCAATTCTTCTGGATGGTTACAAAGAAAAACAGTCAAATCTGAGAGAAAGGAAAGGCTTTGTTGAATATCAAAGAATGTTTTTAAAACACTAGATGTGAAAATATGGATCTAGATTTCCCAGAGGTCTCTCCACATTTGCTAGGGTGCTCCCTGGGGTATACTCAAGCCCTGATTAAATGCAAAACATCTCTGGGTGATACTGATATTTGTCAACAAGAGGAGAGACTAACAAAGTTACAGTAATGTTCCTAGCAGTATATATATATAGACCATTCCCAGGATCTCTCTTGGAGGAAGAATGTAAAGTTTTTTGTTCTTCAAGTCCATACTTTCAGATCCCCGGATTTCCAAATTAAGAAGTTTTTATTGAATATGTTGTTGTATGTTACCCACTTCTTCAAAGAGCCTTGGCATAGCCCCAGCATGCTTTGAACTTAAGAAATTCTGTAAGAAGCTCAAGCTGAACAATGAGAAAAATAAAACTAAGACTTTCAGTTATAAAAACGTGGACTATTGAAAAAATTGAGTTTAGTGACGATTATGCAAGCTCCTACAAGATCAAGCCAGTCAATCCTAAAGGAAATCACCCCTGAATATTCAATGGAAGGACTGATGCTGAAGCTGAAGCTCCAAATACTTTGGCCACCTGATGCAAAGAGCCAACCCATTGGAAAAGACCCTGATGCTGGGAAAGATTGACGGCAAAAGGAGAAGGGGGCGGCAGAGGATGAGATGGTTAGATAGCATCACCAGCTAAACAGACAAGAATTTGAGAAGACTTTGGGAGATATTGAAGGACAGGGGAGCCCAATGTGCCGCAGACCATGGGGTGCAAAGAGTCGGACATGACATAGCAACAAACAACAACAAACAATGGAACTTTTCCATAAATACAATTTTATAAAATGTATCTTGATTACAATCGGTAGATTTGATTGGGTAATGTTTTCTTTCAATGGGACTGCATAGCTTTTTAGCACAATTTTCAGTAATCTGGAATAGGAATTCTCAAAATTAGCCCTTCAGATCTAGAGGCAATCTAAAGGGGAAAAAATGAAACAGAATAGTAACAGCAGAATTTGTTTTGGTGAGCAGAACATTTTTAGTTTAGATTTTTAGTTTGACCACCCTCATTTTAAAGAGAGTGGTCAGCTACCTCTCAATATTTTTAGCAAGTACTGGTACTTATTGTATGAAGTTAATCAAATGTTTACTACCAATCACTCACTTTCTAATTCGGAATCACTGTCTCTGTTGGGTGCGTGACCAAAACAGCAATTAAGAGTCAGCAGGGCTTGTGAACAACTCGATTAAAACGTTGCTGAGGTATAGCATATAATACAACATAGTTGTCAGATTAGTGATGCCCCCATTGTGAACGAGTAGCCCACCTGAGGGATGAGAGGAGCGGGTGAGAGGGAAGCATGTTCTTGGCCTCTTAAGGGCCAACTGTGTTTTACGACACAGTTCTTAACACTAGGTTAGGTGACTAACTCAGAGATGTATATTTCTTTTACCCAGAGGTGAAGACCTTGCTACTTTTCCTCTTTTTCCCAGGCACACACAGCTTTCAATAGCTTACTTTCACTGCCTCTAAGTGGAAGATGTTTATCGTGTGTCCCTAGTTGGAATTCTTAAAATATTTCCCTATGGCAATATATTGGTATGCTGCTGCTGCTGCTGCTAAGTTGCTTCAGTTGTGTCTGACTCTGTGTGACCCCATAGACGGCAGCCCACCAGGCTCCCCCGTCCCTGGGATCCTCCAGGCAAGAACACTGGAGTGGGTTGCCATTTCCTTCTCCAATGCATGAATTCATACCAAATCTTAGGCATAATTAAATTGTGGTACTTTTTTGCTTTTAAAGGGATATTTATTAATGAAAATATTAAATCCAAGTGGATATCTAAATTTTTTTAATTTGTATATAACCAATATGACTAAAAATATACATGGTAGAAACTGATAGAATTAAAAAGAAATACAAACATCTAAATCACGATTGATACTTATCACATTCAGTAACTAATAAAAGAAAAGAAAAATTGTAGTCATATGTTAGAATTGGTTCAAAACTTTACTTAAATATACCTACTGGGCATAGAACACTACAGCCAGCAACTGCAGAATATAAATTCTCTTGAGACACACAGAATATCACTGTACTACGGTGAATAGTGTTTCTCTCAAAAAAAAAAAAAAAATGTTTATCCAGAAACTCAGAATGTGATCTTAGTTGGAAACAGGGTCTTTTGAAATGAATTGCTTAGAATGAGGTCATGCGGGATTTGTTGTTTAGTGGCCAAGTCATGCCCTACTCTTGTGCGACCCCATGGACTCCTCTGTCAATGGGATTTCCCAGGCAAGAATCCCAGAGCGGGTTGCCATTTCCTTTTCCAAAACTGTGGTACTTTGATAGCAAAGTTCAGCTATACAGCTAGATGAACTTTGCTTAGACCTGAAGACATACCTCTTCAAAACTTGTAATCAGTGCTGTTTTCTTCTGACAAATATCTGTCACAACATTTTGCAAAATTCTAAGGAAAATTACAAACTGGAGATTTACTCTAAACACGCATAGCTATCTGACTACAATTTGTGTGCAAAACACCCTGAAGACTTTACTTGACCAAGATGTTGATGTTGGACGTCAGAGTTCTTCCCTCCACACCTCTAAGATGCCAGCATAGCACCTCCACTGCAGCTTACTGCCAACACAGACCACACTACAGGGAAGCGCAGGCACAAAGAGAATTAAAAGAAGACGTTTCTGGTAACATCAATACAGTTTCTTATTTATGTGCACAAAGCATAAAAGTCTATCAGTATTAAAAAGCAAGAAAACAGAATTTGGAATTAGTCCAACCCAAATGAGGCATCTTCAAACCTCGATGGTGCTGCTTACAGGTCTCGATCCCACTTAACTTTCTTTCTATTTATGATTCAAGCTTTCTAAAATGTACACTAATGAGTCTTTTTTTTGTACTCCAAACATTAGAATTTAGTATGATAAATTTTTTGGTAATTCAGTTTTTTAATTGAAGTATAGTTAATTCACAATGCTTTGTTAGTTTCAGGTGTACAGAAAAGTGACTCAGTTTTATATATATATATTTTTTTTTTCAGATTCTTTTCCATTATAGGTTATTACAAGATATTGAGTACATTTTCCTGTGCTATACAGTAGGTCCTTGTTGTTTGCGTATTCTAAATATAATAGTGTGAGTATCTATATGTTAATCACTAACTCCTAATTTATCCCTCCTGCTCTTTTCCCTTTGGTAACCATAAAAGCAAAATGGCTGTCTGGGGAGGCCTTACAAGTAGCTGTGAAAAGCAGAGAAGAGAAAAGCAAAGGAGAAAAGGAAAGATATAAGCATCTGAATGCAGAGTTCCAAAGAATAGCAAGGAGAGATAAGAAAGCCTTCCTCAGCGATCAGTGCAAAGAAATAGAGGAAAACAATAGAATGGGAAAGACTAGAGATCTCTTCAAGGAAATGAGAGATACCAAGGGAACATTTTATACAAAGATGGGCTCGATAAAGGACAGAAATGGTATGGACCTAACAGAAGCAGAAGATATTAAGAAGAGGTGTCAAGAATACACAGAAGAAATGTACACAAAAGATCTTCACAACCCAGATAATCACGATGGTGTGATCAGTCACCTAGAGCCAGACATCCTGGAATGTGAAGTCAAGTGGGCCTTAGCATCACTACGAACTAGTGGAGGTGATGGAATTCCAGTTGAGCTATTTCAAATTCTGGAAGATAATGCTGAAAGTGCTGCACTCAATATGCCAGCAAACTTGGAAAACTCAGCAGTGGCCACAGGACTGGAAAAGGTCAGTTTTCATTCCAATCCCAAAGAAAGGCAATGCCAAAGAATGCTCAAACTACCGCACAATTGCACTCATCTCACACGCTAGTAAAGTAATGCTCAAAATTCTCCAAGCCAGGCTTCAGCAATATGTGAACCATGAACTTCCAGATGTTCAAGCTGGTTTTAGAAAAGGCAGAGGAACCAGAGATCAAATTGCTGACATCCTCTGGATCATGGAAAAAGGAAGAGTTCCAGAAAAACATCTATTTCTGCTTTATTGACTATGCCAAAGCCTTTGACTGTGTGGATCACAATAAACTGTGGAAAATTCTGAAAGAGATGGGAATCCCAGACCACCTGACCTGCCTCTTGAGAAATCTGTATGCAGGTCAGGAAGCAACAGTTAGAACTGGACATGGAACAACTGACTGGTTCCAAATAGGAAAAGGAGTAAGTCAAGGCTGTATATTGTCACCCTGCTTATTTAACTTATATGCAGAGTACATCATGAGAAACGCTGGGCTGGAAGAAGCACAAGCTGGAATCAAGATTGCCTGGAGAAATATCAATAACCTCAGATATGCAGATGACACCACCCTTATGGCAGAAAGTGAAGAGGAACTCAAAAGCCTGTTGATGAAAGTGAAAGAGGAGAGTGAAAAAGTTGGCTTAAAGCTCAACATTCAGAAAACGAAGATCATGGCATCTGGTCCCATCACTTCATGGGAAATAGATGGGGAAACAGTGGAAACAGTGTCAGACTTTATTTTTTGGGGCTCCAAAATCACTGCAGATGGTGAGTGTAGCCATGAAATTAAAAGACGCTTACTCCTTGGAATGAAAGTTATGAGCAACCTAGATAGCATATTCAAAAGCAGAGATATTACTTTGCCAACAAAAGTCCATCTAGTCAAGGCTATGGTTTTTCCAGTAGTCATGTATGGATGTGAGAGTTGGACTGTGAAGAAAGCTGAGGGCCGAAGAATTGATGCTTTTGAACTGTGGTGTCGGAGAAGACTCTTCAGAGTCCCTTGGACTGCAAGGAGATCCAACCAGTCCATTCTAAATGGGATTAGTCCTGGGTGTTCTTTGGAAGGACTGATGCTAAATCTGAAACTGCAGTACTTTGGCCACCTCATGTGAAGAGTTGACTCATTGGAAAAGACTCTGATGATCGGAGGAATTGGGGGCAGGAGGAGAAGGGGATAACAGAGGATGAGATGGCTGGATGGCATCACCGACTCGATGGACATGAGTTTGGGTGATCTCTGGGAGTTGGTGATGGACAGGGAGGCCTGGCGTGCTGCGATTCATGGGGTCACAAAGAGTCGGACATGACTGAGCGACTGAACTGAACTGAACCGTAAGTTTGTTTTCTATGGCTGTGGGTCTATTTCTGTTTTGTAAATAAGTTCGTGTCATTTTTTTTTTTTAGATTCTACATATCATCATATGTGATGTTATATGATATTTGTCTTTGACTTACTAATGAATCTTTAAAAAGAGTATTATTTGTTGGGTATGGGATAGTTGTTATAATTCTTATAAGGAGGCTGTCTGGAGGTCGAGGAGTTTACTACGTGTCCTGTTCACTCTGGATAGAAAAGGTGCTACTTTTTAATCCTGGAAGGGCATCAAGAGTTAAACAGACTTACAGCAGCTGGCTGGGGCACTGAATTGCTATTGATAATATTTTTAACATAAAAAATGCATTTAAAATTCTAAATAAGTGGTTCACCAGCTTCAAGAATACAGGCCATTCTTATGTAGTTCCTTATGTAGGGAAGTTTCCTTACACAGGTTTTATTTCTCTGCTGTTGCCTGGCAACAGAGACGTGGCAAGAGATGTCAGAGGTGAGGGAGCAGACTGCAGTCATTATGGAAAAGCAAGCTTATCAGCATTTTCCATCGAACTTTGTAATCCTTGAAATAAAATAGGTTTCATTGTGTTGAATAGTCTGTATGTTTTTTTCTTATCAAATGCCAAGTTTTTAGAGACTTTCTTTCTTTCTGAATATAAGTCCAGTACACATGGAGAATTTAAATTATGTGCATTGCTTTGAAATGGACTTCTCTGTTATATTAGCACATTTTGAAGGGTAAAGTGGAAAACTTTCAGCATTCTGAAGTCATGTACTCTGAGAAAAGTGGTTGTAAACACATTTGAAAACATTCCAAGAGGCATCAGAAATACACATTGGCTCTAAATTTCCTCACCATTGAGCCATTAGTTCATGTCAAATAAAATTCCATTTTCAAATACATTGACCTGCTTATTAAAAAATTCTTCTTTTAGAGAAAGGAATGCAAACGTTCTCTAGGTTGGCTAGACTCTATTTTGACATGAGCAGCAATGTGATCAAAATTTAAGCATCATTTCTTGGAGTTTATTTTTTTCAGCCTGTTCTGTACCAAATGCTAGGCCTCTGAGGATTCATAGCTCTTGGGTAATTAATTGCATTTCAGCATGATGCATTTTAGGACTTCTTTTCCAGTGGGCAAAACATAATGCGATTTTAATGACATTTCATTTCTGGGCAATGTGGTGTTCAATGATTCTTACCCCCAAATTTTAACTTTTCCAGATAACTGCTATAAAGGTAAGAAACTTGAGTTAGAATCATGTTCCATGTTGGTTTGAAGTGGATTTTTATCCCTGCTGTGGATCCTCCCTTGTATCATACCTAAGTGAAGCCACAGTGACCATCCATTTAGGGATGTGTCCTTAAACGTGAGTAGAAAAAATTAACTCTGTCCTTCCATAGTTGAGCAGGACCCTATGGGGCCTTCCTAGAAGAGATCTTGCCCCACCCCCCATGTCCTCCACCTTCTTCTTGTCTATAGAAAAATGTTAACCTCTTAGGCTGAATACCAGACCACCTTACCTGTCTCCTGAGAAACCTGTACACAGGTCAAGAAGCAACAGTTAGAACTGGAGGTGGAATAACAGACTGGTTCAAAATTGGGAAAGGAGTACATCCAGGCTGTATATTGTCACCATGCTTATTTAACTTCTATGCAGAGTACATTATGAGAAACGCTGGGCTGGATGAATCACAAGCTGGAATCAAGATTGCCAGGAGAAATATCAATAACCTCAGATATGCAGATGATACCACTCTAATGGCAGAAAGCAAAGAGGAACTAAAGAGCCTCTTGATGAAAGTGAAAGATGACAGTGAAAAAGCTGACCTAAAACTCAGCATTCAAAAAACGAAGATCATGGCATCTGGTCCCATAACTTCATGGCAAATAGATGGGGAAAAAGTAGAAACAGTGACAGATTTTATTTTCTTGGGCTACAAAATCACTGCAGATGGTGACTGTAGTCATGAAATTAAAAGATGCTTGCTCCTTGGAAGAAAAGCTCTGACAAACCTAGATAGCATATTTAAAAAGTAGAGTTATCACTTTGCCAACAAAGGTCAGTATAGTCAAAGTTATGGTTTTTCCAGTAGTTATGTACAGATGTGAGAGTTGGACCATAAAGAAGGCTAAGTGCCAAAGAATTGATGCCTTTGAATTGTGGTGCTGAAGAGGACTCTTGAGAGTCCCCTGGACTGCAAGGATATCAAACCAGTCAATCCTAAAGGAAATCAACCCTGACTATTCATTGGAAGGACTGATACTGAAGCTGAATCTCCAATACTTTGACCACCTGATGTGAAGGTGTGACTCACTGGAAAAGACCCTGATGCTGGGAAGAGTGAGGGCAAAAGGAAAAGGAAATGGCAGAGGACGAGAGGGTTAGATAGCATCACTGTCCCAGTGGACATGAGTCTGAGCAAACTCCAGGAGATAGAGAAGGTCAGGGAAGACTGGTGTGCTGCAGTCCACAGGGTCACAAAGAGTCAGATACGACTGAGTGACTGAACAACAACAAGTGTACTGGGAATTGGTGGTCTGTTTAGAACTCCTTCTGCTCATGTATGTTTGTGTGGCATGTAAATAAGCATCTACTGACGAGGTCCTAACCAACAGCCATATGAGTCTAGCTGTCTATTACAGGGTGCTGGTGAATCATTGTCCTTTACATTACCCTTAAAGAGCAGCTGGAAGAATCTCCTCTCAGGTTTCAGGAGTAGGACAACTGGGGTTTTTATCTTAAGATATTTCAGATCTGTCACTAATTATGTCTTCCTCTTCACTTTCCCTGAAGGAGTTAAACCTGCAACCTACCTCGTCCACAAGGCATGAAGGTACATACCTCTCAGACTCACCTGGTCCTGGCCCTGCTTTTTCCTTCCTGTATCGTCTTTTAACCCTGACTTCCTCCACCATTTATTCTGTTTGAACAATTGGGACGCCTAACTCAGGTACTTTAGAGCAATATGGGATATGAGTTTTAAGAATTAGCAATAAGCAAAATAGTTGCATGGAAGAGAAAGATAGTCTTTTTCCTGCTTTTAGACCTCTACTTTGTGAAGGCAAAAAGGATTTAGGATGCCCCATCTATCCACCGCCCCCCACTCATGGGAGTCCTGACATTCAAAGAAGATGGCAAGAGTTCTGAGGAACAGGAGTAGGTGGGGGCTGGACTTGCAAGAAGGAAAGAGAAAAATCTCACATCTGAGCAGCAAGGAATTGAAACTAAGTTTCTGTGACTACGGGGTCACTTCTAAAGAAAGTCAAGAAAATGCCAGTCAGGAATTTCTCACATTAAATCCCAAAGTGACATTTAAAATCCTGACACATCCAATTTGTATAACACAAGAACGTCATCTCCACAGGACATATTTATGAAGTAGCTTTGCCCAGCTCCTGCATCACACGTGTTCCCCAACTTGGGCAGGTCTAAAAATGATCCCAAACCTGTTACTATATTTTCTGCCCTTGCAAGTGAGAGAGAATCTTCATTAAAAGAATAAAAAATAGGGAATGTAAAATATTGCTCTGGTTAAGTAAAGTGGTTATTAGTCTGATCAAAAGCAGTTATATGCTAATCAATAAATAGGACTAGGATATTTACGGTAGTAACTATGGGGAGGAAATATAACTGGATTCTCAGAAGCCGCTGTGACTGGAGGCACAGCACAGATACTCTTCCAGGCAGCTGGCATCTGCCTATGTTGTACAGATAATCAGTGAGAAGAGAGTTTTTCTTAGAAGCTGTATACACATACATTGTTTCATCAATTTGGTTCAATGACCAGAGACCTCATCACTTCCCATTCCCCTAACAGACTCCATTTCCTATGTTTCTTTTCTAAATCAACTCCAACCAGAAATCTATACCTTGTAGCAAACAAACCTCTAGGGAATTGTTCACACAATACTTCTTTCTTACAAACAACAACAAAAAAAAACAAGAGCTATTTATGTTTAAAAAAATCACGACCAGATTAGATAGCTTGGGTAAAGGATTCCAATTGTTAATGATTGGTAAGTAGAATAAAATGCTAAAATAAGTTGCCTAAAATATAATACTTTAAAATGACATTAATAATATTTCTAGGTTAAAATTATATCTGTTAATAGTGTGTCCTTTACAGCTAATACAATTTAAATTTTCTTCTCAACACTAATTATTTTATTATGTGATTTACTCTCATTGTCTACTCATGACATAAAAACATACCTTGGACATGAATTTCAAGTTAGAATCAGTTTTTCTAATGTAATTTACCAATATCTTGAATGTATTTTGTTGGTGGTAAAATATTCATATTTTATATTATATGATATACATATAATTTGATTATGTGTAATAATACATGCTTCCCTGATGGCTCAGGTGGTAAAGCGTCTGCCTGCAATGCGGGAGACCTGGGTTTGATCCCTGGGTTGGGAAGATCTCCTGGAGAAGGAAATGGCAACCCACTCCAGTACTCTTGCCTGGAAAATCCCATGGACAGAGGAGCCTGGTAGGCTACAGACCATGGGGTTGCAAAGAGTCGGACACGACTGAGCGACTTCACTTTCACAATATGTTGTATACAATATGAATAATATATATGATATGAATAAAATATATTAATATAAATAATATGTGGGTTGCCATGCCCTCCTCCAGGGGATCTTCCCAACCCAGGGATCAAACTTGAGTCTCTTGCATCTCCTGCATTGGCAAGAGGATTCTTAACCACTGGTGCCACCTGCTGCTAAGTCGCTTCAGTCGTGTCCGACTCAGTGCAACCCCATAGACAGCAGCCCACCAGGCTCCCCTGTCCCTGGGATTCTCCAGACAAGAACACTGGAGTGGGTTGCCATTTCCTTCTCCAATGCATGAAAGTGAAAAGTGAAAGTGAAAGTGAAGTCGTGTCCAACTCCCAGCAACCCCATGGACTGCAGCCCACCAGGCTCCTCCGTCCATGGGATTTTCCAGGCAAGAGGACTGGAGTGGGGTTCCATTGCCTTCTCTGAGTGCCACCTGGGAAGCCCTTAATATAGTATAAATATGATATGCAATAATGTAAATAAATGTTATATCAATATATCCAGAATTTAGAATGTCTCCCTTCTCATCTAGTAGGTAGGAAATATGATATATAATAAATTGTAATATAATATAGATAATATATATCAATATATCCAGAATTTATAATGTCTCCCTTCCCATCAAGGAGCTCTACCTAAATAATCTTCCTCTACCAGAAAAAAGCCTTCTGGGTAGTTCATCTCTCAGACTTAGATACCACTTCCTATCCCTGCATTGCTTATCTTCGACCTGTTATTCTTCCTACCAACCATCCCTCCTCTTTTTATTCTCACACTGACATCTGAGATTTAGGCTAGATTATTTCCAAGCTCCTGGCTCCAGTGTCTCACCAACTACTCCACTCTGTTCTCCACTCCACTCCAATGAAATCTTTCGAACCACGGTTTTCAAGGTCACTGTAGCTGTTCAATAAACTTCAGTAGATCCCATGCAGAGAAGTGTGAGAGCAGCAAGGTTGATATGCTATCCTTAGAAAGGCCTCTTTGTAGGACTGCCCCTTGGCTGGTACCTGGGAACTTGGATTAAGGGGAGAGTTTGCTCTGCTCCCAACTGATCAGGTGACTCTCTTGGCCCAAACTGTTGGTGCAAACCACATGGCTTATGCCGAATACCCACTTTCCTCCAGGAGCCTAGAATTTTGATGGGAACGTGGTAGAGGATGTCGATGGGACCAGCCACCAATAGAACTCCTGGGTAAGGTGTCTCTAGTAAGCCCACAGGCAGACACCATTTCTCAAGTGTTGTCAGTTTGTTCTGGAGGAATCAGGCACACCCCAGTGCACTGAAAAGCAGAGACATTACTTTGCTGACAAAGATCAGTCGAGTCAAAGCTATGATTTTTCTAGTAGTCATGTACAGATGTGACAGCTGGACTGTAAAGAAGGCTGAGAGCCAAAGAATTGATGCTTTTGAACTGTGGTGCTGGAGAAGACTCTTGAGAGTCCCTTGGACAGCAAGGAGATCCAACCAGTCCATCCTAAAGGAAATCAACCTTGAATATTCATTGGAAAGACTGATGCTGAAGCTGAAGCTTCAATAATTTGGCCACCTGATGCAAAGGGTCAACTCATTGGAAAAGACCTGGGTGCTGGGAAAGATTGAGGGCAGAGGGGAGAAGGGGACAACAGAGGATAAGATAGTTGGACGATATCACCAATTCAACGGATGTGAGTTTGAGCAAACTCTGGGAGACAGTAAGGGACAGGGAAACCTGGGGTGCTGCAGTCCATGGGGTTGCAAAGAATGGGACCTGATGGAGCAACTGAACAGCAAGGTGCAAAATATTACCAATTTCCAACTAAAAGGTTCATTTGAAGCAAAATGGCTCTATTAAGGGAGGCCTATTTTCTCTGTAACTTCCATGCTAGAAAGTTAATTTTTGCATAGCCCTGCAAAACTTTCTGGATTCGTTGAAAATAAATGTGAGAAATAGCTCAGAAACAGACATTCAAAGAAAAATAAAGTGTGGTGCAAAATACAGATAATATTCAAAATATCACACCAAAATCTCCCAGATAATAATATTGTTCTTGAAAGTTACTCTGAGAAAAGGAAAGAATTAAGAGAAACTAGCAACTCAGTAGTTGGCAGGAAAGGGGTTGGGTTCTTGTTCAGTCAAAGCCCCTTGTCTCTCAGGACGAGGTGGGTGACAAAGGAAACAGCCCCCTTTGAAAATATTATGAATTCACTTGATAAAATACATGTCAAGATCAAAAGATTCCAACAAAAGAGCCCGCAGAGAAACCTTTCTGAGTTTCCTGCTGCTTCTGTATACATACCTTGCTAATTAGTTACTTCTAAAACCAATTATTGCTAAAAATTCATTTTCCCAGTGATCCACAAAAGACCCACAGAAACCACTGAGGATGTCAGACATGAGACTCTCCAGCCTGAAATAGATCCCTGGCTTGACTGACAGGCAGCTCCCTCCCTTTGAGGTGTAGGTATCATCCACGCTTTAATGAAGTTGTTTTACTATTATTTCCAGAATAAATTTAAGTTACATCTGACTATTCTAGTCTGTGTAATTCTTGGCATAAAGAAAAGCGAATTACAACTTGTGAATTGCAAAGCCTGAGCATAAGCCTGTGGCGTTCTTCTCTTTGGAGCACATTCAAGCTTTTAACCACTTCTTCCATGGAAGTTGCCATAATGACCGAAAGCTGTTTCCTAACTCTAAGTGTGTGTCCTTAGAGCAAAGACTTTCTGATGAATCAGATTGGCAAAGACTAAGAAGGATAAAGAGGAAGGTGAGATGACATTGTAGCTAAACCCCATCTGTTCTCACCTCCAGGTTTTCCTGCTAAAAACTGAAAAGCAAAGCCTTTCAAACAGAGAAAAACTAGAGAACAATTAACGTAACAAAGTCACGAATGAACCAACGTTTTCAAAGACTTCAGGCACTAAAGAAGAATTTCCACATTTCCCTGGTTGAATTTATAACTGGACTTGCTTCATCATTTATCCTGTTCAGAGTTTGATAAATGGTCACTTCTCATAAGCACACATTCATGTTAGGAAGACAAAAACGTTACCTCCAAATCCTAAGAGGGACTTTGAGCACAGATAGAGGCAGATGAAGGATGGCATGCTGCAGTGCAGCAGTTTCAAAGTGACCGGAGTGCAGGCATCCTGGCTGCTATTCCTCCAGGAAGAGATTCAGCGAAACACAAACAGATCCAGGGAGGTAAAGGCAATTGTTTTCCGATCACATCCAGCTGCTCTCCTTGAATTCAAAGCTCGAAAAAACAAGCCAGGGGCAGGAAGCAATCACTGCACAGCATCCCACAGTGTCCTTCAGACCCGTCTCCGAATCGTTTTCCCGGCCCCTCTCTGTAGCTTCTCTGCATGACGGTGCAGCCCTCTGAAAAGTGCTGTGAAGCAGCTTCAGTGGCAGCAGCAAAGAGAACACCGCGAGTCACAGAGGGCATCCTAGGACCGCCGGCTCCCGGGCATCTTAGACTCTTCTGCTTTGTATCAAATTTTCAGTGTAAATATGTAGATGAGCATTTTAGAAATCCTTAGTTTCCCACAATTGCCATATTTTTAATTAGATTTTTTATGTAGACCATTTAAAAAGTCTTATTGAATTTGTTACAATATTACTTCTGTTTTATGTTTTGTTTTTTTGGCCACGAGGCTTGTAGGATATTAGCTCCCCAACCAGGGATCGAACCTGCATTCCCTGCATTGGAAGGCAAAGTCTTAACCACTGGACTGCCAAGGAAGTCTCTTCAATGCCCTATTAATGGGTTTGCGTGCTCAGTCGTGTCTGACTCTTTGCAACCCCACGGACTGTAGCCCACCAGGGTTATCTGTCCATGGGATTCTCCAAGCAAGAATACTGGAGTGGGTTGCCGTTTCCTCCTCCGGGGGATCTTCCTGACCCAGGGATTGAACCCACATCTCCTGCATTGGCAGGCAGATTCTTTATCATTTGAGTTACCTGGGAAGCCCATGCTGTATTAATACACACAGTTTAAACATCTACCAACAGAGCTACCAAAAGCAAAATGGAATAATGATGCTGATTTCTTTTCCTCCTTTATTTTACCAAAGACTCCATTGAAGCTCTTCCCTTCTAACTTTCTTTCCCCATATTTCTTCCAAGAGAGTCTGAGTTCACTGAATTGCTTAATCTCTAAAGTATAAAAATATCAGTAGGGCTACACTAGCCAGGCCAATAAGCAGAGATTCTCCAACTAAGTAAATGGGGCAAATTCCAACAAAGCTAGTCTATGAAATAGAGGCTCCGGCGGTGGGGAGGGACCAAGAAACAAGCAAGAGCTTTGCTTTCTGATCATCTATTGTGCTCTAGGCTAGTACTTATGGTATGTTATATAAACATGAATCCAAAATCAACCCCCAAACACTGAGCTATCAACCCCATCTTTAGATGCAAAAATAATCTCCAAATGGTCAAGTAACTTGCTCAACATCTCCTACACACAAGTAAGAAAATCACCACCCAAGAGAAAAGTGATCAAAATATAGGAAAAGACATTTCACAGCCGCCAGTAAGCGTGAGAAGTATTCATCATTATTAATTGTCAGAGAAACATAAAACTCCAGCAAGATAACCATTCAATTAGCAAAAATGAAAAAGTCCAACAAGTGTTAAAGAACTGTGGACCTACATTCCAATGAGAGTGAAAATTAGGTCTACTGACTTTGGAAAACCATTTGGTTCTATGTCCTGAAGTTAAACATTCATACACCCTAGGATGCAGCAATTCCACATCTGTCCAAGAGAAATTTGTTTTCAATTTCAATTATTATTTTTAATTGAAGTATAGTTGATTCACAATGTTGTGTTAGTTTCAGGTGAACAGCAAAGTGATTCAGTTATACGTATATTTATGTCTATTCTTTTCCAGATTCTTTTCCTTTATGAAAGTGAAAGTGAAGTTGCTCAGTCATGTCCAGCTCTTTGCGACCCCATGGACTGTAGCCTACCAGGCTTTCTTTATAGTTTGTTGCAAAGTACGGAGTATAGTTCCCCGTGCTAAACAGTAGGTCATTGTTGCTTATCTATTTATGTACAGCATTGTGGACATGTTAACCCTAAACTCCTCATTTACCCCTTCCCCCATTCTCTTTTCATAACTCTAAGTTTGTCTTCTATTTGTATAGACCTATTTCTGTTTTGCATATAGGTTCATTTGTATCTTTTTTTGTTAGATTCCACATATAAATGATATCTTATGGTATTTGTATTTTTCTGGTTTATTTCATTTAGTATGATAAGATCTAGGTCCATCCAAGTTGCTGCAAATGGCATTATTTCATTATTTTTTATGGCCAAGTAATATTCCATTGTATGTGTGTATCATATCTTCTTTATTCTTTCACCTGTTGGCAGACATTTAGGTTGTTGTCATGTCTTGGCAATTGTAAATAGTAGTGGTATGACCATTGGGGTCATGTATCTTTTCAAATTATGGTTTTCTCTGGATATATGCCCAAGAGTGAGACTGCAGGATCATATGGTATCTCTATTTTTAAATTTTAAAAGAAACCTCTGTACTGTTCTCCAAGAAACTCTTACACATGTGCACGAAGACTTCTGTTCAATGTCAAAATACCCCTCTCTACAACAATAACGTTCTGAAGACACACAAATGCCCCATCAACAAATGACCATATAATACACTATGAAATGCTTCACACATTAGAATATTAAACAATGGAGCAAAACAAAAGTAGTACAGTGTATCATCATGTAGATGAATCTCTGAAATAAAAAATTAGTTTCACAGGATTACATGCAACATTATATCCTTTATAGAAAGTAAAAGATAATTATAATTAAAGGTTTCCTTTTCGGATTTCTTATGAATGCAGTGAAAGCACATGGAAAGGAAAGAAAAGGAGTAACAAACATGAGACTCAGGATAAAGTCAGGGCAGGTGGAGCTGGAATGAAATAAGGGAATGGCCTGATGGTTACGTGAAGGTCACTGTCAAATCCTGGCTTTTGTTTGGGGAGGTGGTCTCATTGGTCTTGTGTGAATGCATACTTAATCCCTTAGTTGTGTCCAACTCTGTGACCCCACGGACTGTAGCTCACCAGACTCCTCTGTCCGTGGGATTCTCCAGGCAGGAATACTGGAGTGGGTTGCCATTTCCTCCTCCAGGGGATCGTCCCGACTCAGGGATCGAACCTGGGTCTCTCCTACATTGCAGGTAATTTCTTTACCTGCTGAGCCACCTAGGAAACCCCCTCACTAGCCTTACTGCATTTAGAAAACAATGAAATAAAGAGAAAACACCAACTGGAGTGTATCATTGACCGAGGATTACTAGTAGTCTAATTCACACAAGTGTGTGCATACTAAGTCACTGAGTTATGTCTGACTCTTGTCTACCCCATGGACTGTAGCCTGCCAGTCTTCTCTGTCCAAGAGATTCTTCAGGCAAGAACATCAGAGTGGGTTGCCATGCCCTCCTCCAGGAGATCTTTCCAACCCAGAGAATGAACCTGCATCTCTATGTCTACTGCATTGGCAGGTGAGTTCTTCACCTCTTGCATGACCTGGGAAGCCCAGTTTGTACATCTGAGGTCCTAAAAACACCCAAAGAAACAAGAAAAAAAAACAACAAATAAAGAAAAATTGGGTCCAAGTCATACAGTGCTGCATTAAGGACTCAAATTCAGGTTCAGCAGACTCTGAAGCCCCCACTGCCACCAGAACAGAGACCTCTACCCTGCTTTCAACTAGAGACGTACAAACAGCACAACTGACTCCCATTCATCTATGAGGATGGAGCAACCTTGTCTACAGGTCATAACCAGAACCAATCAACTTAGTTTTTCCAGCTTGTGTTGAAAGACAAGAAAGGTATCACCAGTCTAACAGACATTTTGAACAGTACACAGACCAACCAAACCTAGCATCCTGAACTGGACGGGGCTGTCTCACTCTCACAGACTCAGAGTCCTTGGGACGCAAGGACTTCAGATGATGATAAAGGTGGTGATCCTGATGGTTTAACGCTGTTATCTGCTTATCAGCCAGAGCACTACCAACGCTTTTTGACATGTCCCTCACTACAATCTATGAGGCATGAATTATTATTGTTTCCAATTTAAAGACAAACTGTAAGAAAAAGAGGTCAAGAAATTTCCCAGAGGACATACAATTATGATGGAAGTCTTGAACCCAGTTGTCTCTTGTTCCATTGTCCAAGCTCTTAATGGTGGTGATACTAATACACACACATATGTACAGAAACACACACAGTACCAACACAAATATCCACATGTACTTTCATGTGTATAGATACACACATGTGCGTGGACACTACATATATAAATGCACACTCATACATATACATATAGACACACATCATATACACATATGCATGAACATACACCCATGCACAATCTGTATTTAGACATACATATTCACATACATGTATTAACACTTATGCATATATACTCATAACAAAAGATACACACTCATAAGCACACATGTATAGACACATACATGAACACACACACACATGCACTCATATGTACAGACACAAACACACAAAATGCTGCCTAGTTTTTCTGGCATTACTTGAGACTCATTAACTATTTTCAAAAACCCTTGTGTCCCTTCCCTTCTCCAGCATATGTCACTGAATCATCCATATGAGAAGCAACGTGGCTTAAAATGAACGTGATTCCCTTGGAGCAGCTGGTCCATGACGCCCATCCTGGGGCTCCCGGTTACAATCCTTGCTGGTGATTTCACACATGCTTCCCGCCATGGCCTGTCCTTCACACCCCTGGGCACCACAGCCTCCCATTGTATCTCACTTTCTGCTCCTCCTCAGGGCCAGGCCCACACCTGCCAGTGGCCTCTCAGAGCAACTTAGTGGAAATGAAGCCATCGATATTTGTAACCATATCTCTTTAAATTCGGGAAAATCTATTAAGTCTTTTTGCTGTGACAAAAGCAAAGAAAAATTTTGCTTAATTGTTGGTGATGTATATAGCAGATGGAGTCTGGAATGTAACCAGCACTTATTGAATGGCCACCATTAATATTATAAAAAATAAGACTCACTATTATCATCACTCACAGAAAGTCTAGACTTCCTAAATTTGGCTTCTGAGATCTTATTTTTGGAGGTTTTTAGTTTGGGGCATTTACCTGGTGGCTCAGATTGTAAAGAATCTGCCTCAGTGTGGGAGAGCCGGTTTGATCCCTGGGTCAGAAAGATCCCCTGGAGAAGGAAATGGCAATTCTCCAGTATTCTTGTCTGGAGAATTCCATGGACAGAGAAGCCTGGTGGGTACAGTCCATGGGGTCACAAAGAGTTGGGCACGACTGAGCACCCAACACACACACACACATACACACACCCTTACAGTGTCTAAATGTGAAGTTCTCCCATGAGTTTAGGTTCAGTTATAAGAACATTCTCTCAAATTGGATTTTAAAAGCTAGAGGCTCCAGAGAATAATGAAAGAGTAAACAGGCTACAATTTCCAGTACTTGCTGTTGATGTAAGTAAGTGAGATGGGTATGTGAGTTGGAAGTGGGATACAAAAATGCAAAAAAGGAAAAAAGCTCAAAAAGCAACAACAAAAAAAGCCTGTACAAACTCTGAATCATTAAGATATGTGAGAGCCAGGGAAAAGGCGCATGGAACTCCCTTTCCCCCAATCACTGCTTCCCCCCCATCCCCCAAACACACATACACACTTCATTGTTTAGTTCTGGGACAGTCCATCAACCACTCAGGTGCCACTAGTGGTAAGAATCTGCCTGCCAATGCAAGAGATGCAGGTTCAATCCCTGGGTCAGGAAGATCCCTGGAGGAGGAAATGGCACCCCACTCCAGTATTCTTGTCTGGAGAATCCCATGGATGGAGGAGCCTGGTGGGCTACAGTCTGTAGGATTGCAAACAGTTGGACACAACTGAGCACACACACACACAAACACACACACACACACATTCTACCAAATGTCACTTAGACCTTCAAAACACAAAACCTTAACCTTTCTAAAAACTTAGGATGTTGTAGTTTCACCTTGTTAAAAAATAGAGACAACAGACTCCAAATGGAGTCACCTGTGCTAAGCCTCATGTCAGCAAACCAAGACTTAAATCCCAACCTTCTTGCAATTTCTGCTCCTCCCAGGTCTGTAATCTTATACCAGTCCATCTAGACTTGCCTGGACAGCAGAAATAGGTAATCCACTGATAACTGGCCCATTTTTCCATTCCCCAAAGGAAGTAAGGGAATCTGCTCTTTCTTTCTCCTCACCCCGTGTGCTTATAAAAACCTCCCATTTGGTTCAGCTCCTTGGAGCTTTTTTTAACTTTGTCAGATGGGATGCCTCTCGATTCATGAATCATTGAATAAAGCCAATTAGATCTTCAAATGGACTCCACTGAATTTTTTCTAAACAACCTGTACCTTTCATGGAGAAGGCAGAAACAGAAAAGCAAAAGAGACTAAGGATTTGGAATGTTGAGTTTTCACATCAAACTAGAAAATTTTGCTCCATGGTGTCTCAGTAAAAAGCCCTCCAGTGTGATTTCAGATCCAAAGACCATTGGGGTTTGCTCTCAAACTGAATCCTGAGGCCATGGGAGTCCACAACAACTACATTTTGCTCTTACATCACAGAAGAAGTGCAGTGGGAGATTGAGAATGATCCCAGGCTAGAAAAAGTTCTCAACACAGAAGAAAATAAGCCAACGGAGCAGGAAAAGCTTCACAAAATCTTCATCCCGCAAAGACTAAAAAACAGGTAAAGGAACATAAGAGATCTTGGCAGCTGCCTCCAGGCTGGTTAGAGACGTGGGCTTTAAATAGATGTTTCCACAGAGAATAGGATCACATCTGGAGCCTACAAGTTAATTTCTCCCAACATCAAACAGATGCTTACTCTTAAAATGCTAAACAGTATATGTTTAAGGAGGCTCTAAGACTAATGTTTTCTAAATACGACAAATGTGGCTTCGTATTTTCTTACAACAGCCAAAATGGTTTTAATGCAGAGAATATCAGTGCTGGGAAGGACCAAGGAAATAAGCTCTTCCAGCCCTCATTTTAGGAAGGAAGAACTGAAACCCCGTTAGTTACATGACTTATTGATTCTATGTAGTTTGTGACTGAGCAGGAAGTCAGACCTGAGTGGTGATTTTCATTTATTTTAACCTCTCATAAAAACTTAAATGTCCCCTGGAATTACAGGAACTGTCATGAAAGTGTAAGCGCCAACTAAAAGCAGCCCCTGGGGACCCCTGTTGTTGTTCAGTCACTAAGTGGTTTCTAACTCTTTGCAACTCCATGAACTGCAGCATGCCAGCTTCCCCGTCCTTCATTCTCTCTCAGATGTGAAATTTGGCAGGACTGATGCTGGAGCTTCAGCAGACCTGGCAAAGGGTCCCTGGAGAAGTGGCTGGCCTCTCCCAGGAATTGGGAGCCTCTGCTGATGTCATGACAGGGACCCAGAGCAGCAGAGGGGAAGGTGGCAGATGCCACAGGGTAACTAAGGACCCTGAGCCCATGAGATGCACCTTAAATACTCCAGAAAAAAAGGGGGGGGGGCAGTGAATAGAAAAGGAGAATCTGGACAGGGTTCTGGAATTTCTGAGATTCAGGCAAAGGGATGAATCAGGGAAATAATCTCTTCTGACTCTTTTAGTCACTGTGACTCCCAGGCAGGGTGGCTGAGACCAATAGGTCATAAACCATCGTAGAAGACCTACAACAGTCCTGACCACCTGACAAGGTAACCCACCGAGGTGAGGTCTGTCAAATGTCCACCAGTCTCACAAGAAAGGCATTTGCCTGCCCACTGTACTCACGAAGCCTCGGGAAGCTCAGAGACATTGCGGTTGAGTCTTGGTTTTAATCCAAGTCTACTGACTCGGGAACCAGCCCAGGAGACACAGTGGCCCAGGCGTGACCCATTTACTCGTTAGAATGACCATCTTAGTAGGTTATCCAGGGCAGCACAATTCAAAATCAACAGCTCTTCTTCCTCTTTGTTTTTTTTTTTTTTTTCCCCCAGAATATCGTCTGGATCCAGCTGACTACAAGAAACAAGTGTACTTCTGAAAGTCAGGTAACCTTCCAGGAACTCTTTGTTTCCTCATTTCTAACATGTGCTTTTTCTCTGACTGTTTCAACATCTTTGAAATCAGGATAAGAAACTGATTTGTATATTCAATGTGGCAGTGTTTCCTACCCTCAAAGTGTTATTAAACTGATGGGCTGATCATATAGCAGCTGAAAGTTGAAGAGTCATTGTATTTTTTTTTAATTTTTAATTTTGTATTGGAGTATAGCTGATTGATTACCTGCATTGGGAAGATCTCCTGGAGAAGGGAATGGCTCCCCATTCACTATTCTTGCCTGGAAAATTCCATGGACAGAGGAGCCTGGTGGGCTACAGTCCATGGGGTTTGCAAAGAGTCGGACAGGACTGAGTGACTAACGTTTTCATTTTTTCATAGCCAATTAACAATGTTTTGATAGTTTCAGGGGAACAGGGAAGGGACTCAGCCATACATATACCTGTATCTATTCTCCCCCAAACTCCCCTCCCATCCAGGCTGCCACATAATATTGATCAGAGTTCCATGTGCTATACAGTAGGTCCTTATTGGTTATCTGTCTTAAACTCCCTAACTATCCCCTTCCCCAGTCTTCCACCTGGCAACCATAAGTTGGTTCTCTAAATCTACGAATCTGTTTCTGCTTTGTAAATCAGTTCATTTGTATTTTTTTAAGAGGACAAACACCTTTGAAAACTCAGATTAACCATTCTCACATGCTTATCCGGCATGTTTCTGCCCTAGAACATGTCTATAAGTTCTCTACCTATCAATCACTGGAAATGAGGGTATGGCATAAACTGGCAAAAAGCTGAGGCCTTAAATTCCTAGATTCAATCACTAAGGCTCAGTAAGGGCCTCTCCATGCCAGATCCAAAATTCCTTGAATGAATCTGCTGTGGTAAAATCCATCCCACTGAAACAGGTGTGACTGAAAGCTTTTGATAGGGGTTGTCAGGTATATTTTGATGCTGTTCTGGCACTGAGGTTAATATTAGTAGATCATCTCATTTTTACTGGGGAGATAGCAAGGTTTAACTTGGGGTTTCATAGAGTCGGACATGACTGAGCGACTAACACACACACACACACACACACACACACACACACACACACTGCTTCATTTCATAGCTTTACAAAGTTATTTAAACTCTTTGGATGTTTCTTCCTCATCTAAAAAAGTGAAATGAATAGTACCTGCTGCATAGAGCTACGGTAAAGATTGTGACCTCTTAACAAAAATTATTCCAAACTTCTTTGTGAAATAAAATGAAGAATACAGAACAAAGAGAAAGATGAAAAGACTGGCATGTGACAGGTGTTCAGTAACTGTTCATTACCTTCCCTGAGTAATAGTTTATGTTTTTCCCATTCTAAAAGGGAGAATTTCAGTTACTGTAATCAATAAATATATGAAAATAACTCCTAACCACCAAGTGTGAGACATTCCAAAGAATCAAAGTATTTCATCTGCTTCAAAGTGAAAATCTGTAGCAAATTAAAATCGAAGGCACACAGCTTCAAAGAGAAGGCTGACTTGAATTAAAAAAGATGAACATAATGCTAAGTCCAGCATGAAACGATGACTCAGAAAACTGGACTGCAGGCCCCTGTGACTCTTACTGTACAATCAATGGCTGCCTTGTATAGAGGAGGGTACAATTTCCCCCAATTAATAGAATGACCCTTTCATGCTTTCGAGAACTGTGTGAAACTTTTGAAGAAAGACATGCAAACCCAAATTGAAAAGAAAGAGAAAAATAGATAAATATGCTAGGTGTAGCTTAATTTCAGTTTTTGCTGTTTTTTGACTTATAAATTCACCCAATTGGTGTCTGCAATTGTAATTTACAAGGGGTGGATGCTGTTGCCAACACATGATCATCTCTCTGCTTATTCCTGCTACTCAAAATAATATTGAAAGAGCTTAAATATTTATCTTTGAAGCAAGTAATGCAAATACTATTGCTGCTACTCAGTCGCTAAGTCTTCTCTTGGGTCATTAACACTAGATTTGACAAGAATTTCTTTCTATATTAAGGGTTCTAAAGAAGCTATATTCTAATACTATTTTGTATTATTAATTATCACATTATGCATTAGAGTTGTTGTTGCTGTTTATTTGCTAAGTTGTGTCCCACTCTGCAACCCCATGGACTGTAGCCCACCAGGCTCCTCTGTCCATGGAATTCTCCAGGCAAGAATGCTGGAGTGGGCTGCCATTTCCTTCTCCAGGGGGGTCTTCCTGACCCAAGGACTGAACTCAAGTCTTCTGTATTTTCAGGGAGATTCTTTGCCACTGAGCCATCAGGGAAGCCCGAGTGCACATAGTTCAGTTCAGTTCAGTTGCTCAGTCGTGTCTGACTCTTTGCGATCCCATGAATCGCAGCATGCCAGGCCTCCCTGTCCATCACCGTCTCCTGGAGTTCACTCAAACTCATGTCCATCAAGTCAGTGATGCCATCCAGCCATCTCATCCTCTGTAATCCCCTGCCCCCAATCCCTCCCAGTATCAGAGTCTTTTCCAATGAGTCAACTCTTCGCATGAGGTGGCCAAAGTACTGGAGTTTCAACTTTAACATCATTCCTTCCAAAGAACACCCAGGGCTGATATTCTTTAGAATGGACTGTTTGGATCTCCTTCCAGTCCAAGGGACTCTCAAGAGTCTTCTCCACCACCACAGTTCAAAAGCATCAATTCTTCGGCACTCAGCTTTCTTCACAGTAGAGATCTATTTAAAAGATAGATGATTCTCTTGTATACTGCTCTTCTGAATGTGTTTATCAATAGATATCCTCAAAGGGAACTCAAAATTCTATCATGCTAATTATTTCCCTGTAGGAACTCCATTTTCCACGTGCCTCCATACCAGAGAATTGGGGATAGGGTGAGGGTCTACTTATAGGACCTACCCCCATCACTCAGGCTGCCTGACCCTCTGCTCAGATTGACTTTGACTTTGGGAAACACCATCAGGACTGAAGTAGAGGAGAGATAGGCTGGAGTACTTTCCCCTGGTTTCCTCCCAGCTATGATGCCATGTGCTTCCCAGGGGCTGCATATGTCTCCAAGGACCTGATCTCCAAGGACCATTCAGTTTGCAGACTCCTTAAAAAACTAAAAACAGAACTACATATGATCCAGCAATCCCATTCCTGGTCATAAACCCATAACCAGAAAACTATAATTCAAAAACACACATGCACCCTAATGTCCATTGCAGCTGTATTTACAATAGCTAAGACATGGAAACACTGAAATGTCCATCAACAGAGGAATGGGTAAAGAAGATGTGGTACATGTATACAATGGAATATTAGCCATAAAAAGGAACAAAACCATGCCATTTGCAGAAATGTGGATGGACCTAGAGACTGTTATACAGAGTGAAGTAAGTCAGAAAGAAAAAAATATCCTATAATATTGCTTATATGTGGAATCTAGAAAAATGGTGCAGATGAAGGTGTTAGTCAGTCATGTCTGACTCTTTGTGACGCCATGGACTGTAGCCCACCAGGCTCCTCTGTCCGTGGAATTCTCCAGTCAAGAATACTGGAGGGGGTTGCCATTTCCTTCTCCAGGGGATCTTCCTGACCCAGGGATTGAACCCAGGTCTCCCATATTTCAGGCAGACTCTTTACCAACTAAGCCACCAGGGAAGACTAATTTGCAAAGCAGAAAGACACAGATATAGTGGAGGGTGGAATGAATTGGGAGATTGGGATTGACATGCACACAATACTATGTATAAAGCAGGCAACTAATGAAAACCTACTGTATAGAGCAGGGAGCTCTACTCAGTGCTCTGTGGGGACCTAAATGGGAAGGAAATATTGTTGGCACCATTCTTGTTGGAAGCATTCTCTCCTACCCTTCCACTCACACTGAATGCTGTAAAAAGCTTCCTCCCCTCACCATGTCAGTCTAGGGTGGTTACGGCTCCCTCCTCTTCTGGTCTTGGTACCTCAACATCTCTTGTTGGCTTCTATAAAATTCCCTGCTGAAATTCACAGCTGCATGTGCCTCCTGCTTCCTGGGGCAGTCCTAATGGCTACATCCACAAATGAAGCTAATAGATAGCTAAAATGTGTTTGTTCTGTACTTCAATAATTCAGCTAGAGCAAAATTCTGCATTTTGGCATATGTCATGTATTTTTAAGTCATTTATTTGACCAAGCTATATTAGGCAGAGAAGTTGAAAGATTCAAGGATCATATGTTATGAATAAGTAGTCTAAATATTCTTAAATGTCAACAATTATATTGCATTGTGTTTTTCTGTGTGTGGTACTGTTTAAGATAAATAGGATTTCCTGTGTGGTCATTTAAATGATGTCCAAAGATAATTATTTGGCAGCTTGGTTATTCAGTGAGCTCCATGAAGCCTGACAACATGATATATTTATAGGCAGATGCTGGAAAAACAGTTGGTATTCAAATCCTTGGTGTCCTAGGTAATTACAGTCATTTTTTAATATCTTCAGAACCTTCACAATTCTTTAGCCCTTTACATCCACAAGAAGCAATGGCAAGAACTCAACTTGTTCAAGTGTCCTGAGAAAATGTGAATAAATTACAGATTTGGGTTTATAACATTTAAAAAATTCAGTAGAACAGACTTTAACACACATCTTGGAAATGAACTGTAACTCACATCTGTCACTATCTGTAGAAAACAATTAGTAAGAAGAATACTTTGATGCAACTTTGAGAAATAGGGATCATCAGGAAGAAGCAGGGAAGTTAGAAATTAATCAAACAGCAATGGGCCTTATAATTAGAAAAAGACCATTCAGGGTTGAGTGCCCGGGCAGTACAGACCATGTACAGCCTTTCAACGTCCTTCTTCCCTTCCTGATTCTGTCCCCTCACGTGACAGCCATGAAATTTCCTTAAGATGTAAAAGCAACCAATGAAAGCTTAAAAGATGGAGAGAGAGACCGGAAATAGGGAGAGAGGGAGATAGAGAATTTTAATTCTGGAGAGCAGCTAGAGTTTGTTTGACTCCTATAATCTATTAGTGGCTTTAACATAATGAAATAAAATAATTCTGTAGGACACAAAAATGAGAACTAAGATGAAAATCAAGACAGCTGCAATGATCACAATAAATTTCTCTATATTATGAATGTAAGCCTCTTAGAAATACCTCCTTAAATCCCTTAAGATAATACCTAACCTCAATTTGACAAGAGTAAAATGCGGCTCACACACAGAGGCACTAAAATAACACACTTTGAAATGATATTCAGCTTCATAGACAACGAAGACAGCACTCATTTAAATAAAGTACCATCTCACACTTACCAAACTGGGAAACATGAATTAAAATAATAAATCTAATGTTGGCAGGAGTTGCTAGGAGCCCTATGAATTCCTGTAAAGGAGTGCAATAACTTGGGACACAACCATGCAATCTTCAAAAAGAGTCAGGATGTTGAGCACAGCCCAAAAAGTGAAAGTGAAAGCCGCTCAAGCTGCTTCAGCTCTGTGACCCCACAGACTATATAGTCCACGGAATTCTCCAGGCCAGAATACTGGAGTAGGTAGCCGTTCCCTTCTCAAGGGGATCTTCCCAACCCAGGCATTGAATTCAGGTCTACCTCATTGCAGGCAGATTCTTTGCCAGCTGAGCCACAAGGGAAGCCCCCAGCCTGGGACCCAGTAATTCCAACTTTAGAATCGGTACCCTTAAGATGCAATGGAAAGAGAAAAAAGTTGTGTGCATATGATGTTTTCAAAATACCGTCCATAATGTGGAAATGGCCCTTTTCCAACTATAAGCGAGTGAGCTAAGAATGTTATGTTATTATGATGAAATAAAATAATTTTAAGTTTGAAATATATGAGTATGTACATCCCAGAAAAGTTTCTATATAGTCATCTTGAGCAAAAAAGAAAAATTTAAATGGTAGATCCATTCATTTATTCAACAAAAAAAATTTTATAATGCTTACTGTCTTCTCACAGCCCTGGACTTGAGGATACATCCAATGCTCATTTGTCATGGTTATTTTCTTGTTAAGTATATCGACCAAGGCCACAAAGCTTTTGTGGTGAGCAAACATGAGAATCATTTGGTTGAGAGGGAAAAAAAGTGGAAGAAATATTAGGAAAGGAAAATTTCAATTGGCATTTGCAATGATTGCTAAAAGTTTGAATTTGTCATTTTTCTTTGGTAAAACATGTGAAAATCTCACCTTTATTTTGACCTCTAAGTATAGGGTAAAAAGAAATGCCAGGAGTGAAAGAAAAGGGAAATCAAATAAAAACATTAAAAAGATTTCAATATGTCATTTTCTGGAAAGGGAGAACACCCAGAAATAGACACATGATGTCATCTTTTACAGCCTCTCCCCTTCCCAGAAAAATGAAATAATTGCCAGAAAAATTAAATAATTGCCTACAAAAGAATACTAAGCTAGGCATGGTCTAGACTTAAAAATGCTTCAAGCTATGATGAACTTCCTCATTGTCTCTCATTTTTTCAAAACAAAGAGAAATGAGCTATTTAATTATTATGATCAATAATTTACCTAAAATGTTTTGCCACCCAAAAAACACTAGAAAAATCATCCCAATCTTTAAAAGAGAAGCTAAGAGGGGTTCCCTGGTGAAAGTGAAAGTCACTCAGTCATGTCTGACTCTTTGTGACCCCCATGGACTATACAGTCCACGGAATTCTCCAGGCCAAAATATTGGAGAGAGTAGCCTTTCCCTTCTCCAGGGGATCTTCCCAACCCAGGGATCGAACCCAGAACCTCCAGAATTGCAGGTGGATTCTTTACCAGCTGAGCCACCAGAGAAGCCCAAGCATACTGGAGTGGGTAGCCTATCCCTTCTCCAGCAGATCTTCCCGATCCAGGAATTGAACAGGGTCTCGTGCATTGCCGGCAGATTCTTTACCAGCTGAGCCACCAGGGAAGCCCTGGTGGTTCAGTGGTAAAGAATCCACCTGTCAATACGGAAGACAAAGGTTCCATCCCTGGTCCGGGAAGATCACACATGCCTTGGAGCATCTAAGCCTTGTGAACCACGACTATTAAGCCTGTGCTCTAGAGCTGGGTGGAGAAGGCAATGGCACCCCACTCCAGTACTCTTGCCTGGAAAATCCCATGGACGGAGGAGCCTGGTAGGCTCCAGTCCATGGGGTTGCTAAGAGTTGGGCACGACTGAGCAACTTCACTTTCACTTTTCACTTTCATGCATTGGAGAAGGAAATGGCAACCCATTCCAGTATTCTTCCCTGGAGAATCCCAGGGACAGAGGAGCCTAGTGGGCTACCGTCTATGGGGTTGCACAGAGTCGGACACGACTGAAGCAACTTAGCAGCAGCAGCAGCAGCTAGAGCTGGGGAACCACAATTACTGAGCCCATGTGCTGCAACTACTGAAGCCGGAGCACCCTAGAGCCCATGCTCCACAACAGTGAGAAGCCACTGCAGTGAGAAGCCCATGCACCGCAACTAGAGAGTAGCCCTCGCTGGCTACAACTAGAGAAAAGCCTGTGCAATAACAAAGACCCAGCACAGCCACAAATAAAATAAATAAAAAAAATTATATATATATATATATACGTATTTTTTTTTAAGAGAGAAGATAGACTGCCAATTGGCCATTGCAAGAATGGCCCTCAGCTGTCTGGGGATCCTGGGGAGATTATTCAGGGAGCCCCTCAGGGGTTCTGGATCTATCTAATTTTGCAGCACAAGCCTAGGAATGTGTTGGAGGAGGGAGGTTGCACTGGCAGCAAACAGGTAGCCAGTTCGCCCAGAACAGAGGTGGCGGGGGGCATATGGACAAGGAAGCAGGAACACAGAACTCAGGGACCAAGTGATGCTCTCCCCCACCCCCCAGAGACCCTCACTTCACATGGGGATCATCCATCCCAGCTGTCCATCACCATGGGGAACTTCAGGGGCCTGGAAATCCATATCTCTGGGAACACGCTATGTTATATCCTGCTTTAATGTAAGAGTCTCTGGATGTTTTCAAGTCAATTGCCATTAAAGAAAAAAAACCATACCTTCTGGCTGTAACTGTTGACATCTTTCTATCAATCACATCACTGCCCAAATGTGACAACCATGCAGGTCTCATGAAGACCAGGAGATCTCAGCTCTAATTGCCCTTGAGAACCACCTGGGAGCCTTTAAAAACTGACACCAAGGCCCAGGCTTCAGAGACATGAGCTTAATTGATGGGGCCCAGACAGCAATAATTCTAACTCCCTTGTTGATTGTAATGATGGCTATGACAACACCATAGACATTGTATTGTTTGATTTCTTAGCATCCTGTAGACATGGTTCCAGGTTTCCCTTGTAGCTCAGTCAGTAAAGAATCTGCCTGCAATGCAGGAGACCCGGGTTCTATTCCTGGGTCAGGAAGATCCCCTGGAGAAGGAAATGGCAACCCACTCCAGTATTTTTGCCTGGAGAATCCCATGGACAGAGGACCCTGAGGTTGCAAGAGTCAGACACAACTTAGCAACTAAACCACCAGACATGGTTCCAGTAGTCATGTACTGGTATGGCAGGTGGACCATAAAGAAGGCTGAGTGCCAAAGAATTGATGCTTTTGGATTGTGGTGCTAGAGAAGACTCTTGAGAGTCCCTTGGACAGCAAGGAGATCAAACCAGTCAATCCTAAAAGAAATCAACCCTGAATATTCATTGGAAGGACTGATGCTGAAGTTGAGGCTCCAACACTCTGGCCACCTGATGTGACCAAACTTAGGTGGCTCAGTGAGCCAACACACTGGAAAAGAATTTGATGCTGGGAAAGATTGAAGGCAAAAGAAGAAGATGGCAGAGGATGAAATAGTCAGATAGCATCACAAACTCAATGGATACGAATCCGAGCAAACTCAAGCAGATTAAACTGTTTGTTCCCCTTGCAGGGAATGTAAGCAGTCTCTCAGTAATGAAGTCCTAATATAGTCTAGCAGTGAATACCAAGGATGAAAATTCAATCAAATCAGAAGATACTTTCACACTGCCCTATTCCTTCTGAAATTAAACCACCAAGAAATGAAGCACTACATGAGGTCATCAGGACACAACTATTGTCATTATAATTGGAAAGGTCTAAGAAATGAGTAGAAAATTATCGCTCTTGCAAGAATTAATTAAAATCTTATTAAAGGACTAAAAGGCTATGCCTTATGAGCACTTGTTAAGTACACAGAATTAATCAATTCACACAAGGCACTTTGAGAATAAGCAAATGATTAGTGACTAGTTCTCTAAAATGACCCAACTTTTAGCTTCTTGAGGGCTTCCTTGGTGGCTCAGTGGTAAAGAACCCATCTGCTAATGCAGGAGATGCAGGTTCAATCCCTGGGTCAGGAAGTTGCCCTGGAGGAGGAAATGGCAACCCACTCCAGTATTCTTGCCTGGGGAATCCAATGGATAGAGGAACCCGGTGGGCTACAGTCCATGGGGTTGCAAAGTGTTGGACATGACTGAGCACACACACCTCCATTAGCTTCTTGAAAACTGAAGTAAAAATACAGCTTAAAATTACCAGAAAAGTCTTATGGGCAAATGTCTTGTGGTTATAACTTGCTCTCTTAGGAGAACAGCCCAATTGTTTAAGATCCAATATCATCACTTGGAAGAAGTTGTTTCCAAGAGAATCCTTGGAGCTAATGTGGAGAATTGACAGCTGTGCATGTTAACATCAGTGAGGGAAGGAAAGGATTCTACTTTATCTCCTCTAGAAATTTCCATGTAGCCCTTGAAGAAAACTCAGGAGCCAGGGTCTCTTTGTTTAAAGCTTCTCCATCAATTGGGCCTCCTGAATGACCTTGGATCTCCAGCCTTCCTTCCTGCCATCATCTCAGTTTGCAAATGCCCATCTAGCTCATCTCCAAGACCAATTCATGTGCCATCTCTTTTGAAAATCCCTCCCCACCACTCCCCGCCAAAACACACACCGAAATAGCTTCCGGCAGAAGGAATCTGTGGCCCATTTGGTACTTGTTCTGACCACTTTTGCAGGTAAGTGTGAAAGCTCACAAAGAATAGGATATATCCATACAAATTGTGAAATTATTTGTTCTAGCTCTGTGAAGAATACCGTTGGTAGCTTGATAGGGATTGCATTGAATCTATAAATTGCTTTGGGTAGTGTACTCATTTTCACTATATTGAGTCTTCCAATCCATGAACATGGTATATTTCTCCATCTATTAGTGTCCTCTTTGATTTCTTTCACCAGTGTTTTATAGTTTTCTATATATAGGTCTTTAGTTTCTTCAGGTAGATATATTCCTAAGTATTTTATTCTTTTCGTTGCAATGGTGAATGGAATTGTTTCCTTAATTTCTCTTTCTGTTTTCTCATTATTAGTGTATAGGAATGCAAGGGATTTCTGTGTGTTGATTTTATATCCTGAAATTTTACTATAATCATTGATTAGTTCTAGTAATTTTCTGGTGGAGTCTTTAGGGTTTTCTATGTAATAATTTCACAATTTGTATGGAAAAACAAAAAACCTCGAATAGCCAAAGCTATCTTGAGAAAGAAGAATGGAACTGGAGGAATCAACCTGCCTGACTTCAGGCTCTACTACAAAGCCACAGTCATCAAGACAGTATGGTACTGGCACAAAGACAGAAATATAGATCAATGGAACAAAATAGAAAGCCCAGAGATAAATCCACACACATATGGACACCTTATCTTTGACAAAGGAAGCAAAAATATACAATGGATGAAAGACAATCTCTTTAACAAGTGGTGCTGGGAAAACTGGTCAACCACTTGTAAAAGAATGAAACTAGAGCACTTTCTAACACCATACACAAAAATAAACTCAAAATGGATTAAAGATCTAAACGTAAGACCAGAAACTATAAAACTCCTAGAGGAGAACATAGGCAAAACACTCTCTGACATACATCACAGCAGGTTCCTCTATGACCCAGCTCCCAGAATATTGGAAATAAAAGCAAAAATAAACAAATGGGACCTAATTAAACTTAAAAGCTTCTGCACAACAAAGGAAACTATAAGCAAGGTGAAAAGACAGCCTTCAGAATGGGAGAAAATAATAGCAAATGAAGCAACTGACAAACAACTAATCCTAAAAATATATAAGCAACTCCTACAGCTCAATTCCAGAAAAATAAATGACCCAATCAAAAAATGGGCCAAAGAACTAAATAGACATTTCTCCAAAGAAGACATACAGATGGCTAACAAACACATGAAAAGATGCTCAACATCACTCATTATCAGAAAAATGCAAATCAAAACCACTATGAGGTACCATTTCACGCCAGTCAGAATGGCTGCGATCCAAAAGTCTACAAGTAATAAATGCTGGAGAGGGTGTGGAGAAAAGGGAACCCTCTTACACTGTTGGTGGGAATGCAAACTAGTACAGCCACTATGGAGAATAGTGTGGAGATTCCTTAAAAAACTGGAAGTAGAACTGCCATATGACCCAGCAATCCCACTGCTGGGCATACACACTGAGGAAACCAGAAGGGAAAGAGACATGTGTACCCCAATGTTCATCGCAGCACTGTTTATAATAGCCAGGACATGGAAGCAACCTAGATATCCATCAGCAGATGAATGCATAAGAAAGCTATGGTACATATACACAATGGAGTATTACTCAGCCATTAAAAAGAATACATTTGAATCAGTTCTAATGAGGTGGATGAAACTGGAGCCTATTATACAGAGTGAAGTAAGCCAGAAAGAAAAACACCAATACAGTATACTAACACATATATATGGAATTTAGAAAGATGGTAACGATAACCCTGTATATGAGACAGCAAAAGAGACACTGATGTATAGAACAGTCTTTTGGACTCTGTGGGAGAGGGAGAGGGTGGGATGATTTGGGAGAATGGCATTGAAATATGTATAATATCATATATGAAATGAATCGCCAGTCCAGGTTCGATGCACGATACTGGATGCTTGGGGCTGGTGCACTGGGACGACCCAGAGGGATGGTATGGGGAGGGAGGAGGGAGGAGGGTTCAGAATGGGGAACACATGTATGCCTGTGGCAGATTCATTTCGATATATGGCAGAACCAATACAATATTGTGAAGTTTAAAAATAAAATAAAATTAAACAACAACAAAAAAAAGAATAGGATATATCCCACCCCAGGACTCAGAATTGCACCTTCCCCATCAGTAAGTATTTAAAATGGATTTGACAAACAGATGGAAACTGGAGGAAATCTATTGAATGAGTCTCTCTTTTAGAACCCCTGGAAATGTCCTTACTTTTCTCAACAATTATTGAAAAATTTCCAAGTCAGTTCTAACCAAGTCTGTGAGTACCAGGGATGGGTGTTAGGGCATCTGTGAACTGCTTAAAGTTGTGTATCAATTACATGCTTATTCTAGGAGGTGGCTCTCCTTCCCTCCCAGTCACCTTCCCCACTGGAGAATCCTCACAGCTCTTTTTGTCTTTAAGGTAACCATAATCCAAAAATCAATTTAAAAAATCACTGTCCTACATATATTTTGAATAAACAACAAGGTACAATAACTTGAAATGGTTAAATAATGCAGTGAGCCACTCATGGCAGTCTCTGTCTTCTGGATATTTATTAAAGAAAAATGATTCTCTGTTCTGATGGCTCCAGACAACTATTTCCCCGAGGGCCAGAATGAGCCACATGACTCTTAGAATCTTCTAGCATTGAAACTAGAAGGAATTTAAGAGATCAGCTAAGCTAACGGCTCAAAAACTGTAGAATGCACAAAATCATTTGGAGAACATGTCAGAACTGATTTCTGAGTCCTGCTCCTATGGTTTTGCTTCAGAAAGTCTGGGAGGGGCCTCTCTTCTAACTGAGTAGAAATACAGCAACCTATTTCTAACCAGTTCCAAGCAATGTTGATGCTGTCAGTCCATAGACCACACTTTGAGAACCAATGATCTAGTTTTTATTTCCTGCTGTATACATGATGGAGATCTTCAGAAGCTGGGTGTGACCTACCCAAAGACGCACTGCCAAGTTGGAGACCCAGGTTCTAACCACACTCTGATGCCCGGGTCCTCTGATTAGTAGACCACATCTGGGTCACAGATGTGGTCATATCTGGGTCTCCAAAACTTGTAGATGACCAGCACAGGCACAAAAAAATGTGTCTGACTAGTTGGCAATGCTAGTTTCACATGAAATGATAGAGGATATGAAGAGAAAATAATTTCTTATTCTGCTCATTCCAATCAGAGGATGAAAAAGTTTTGTTGATTTTTTCCCTTCCTCTCAATGACAGATTTCTGTGGCAGTTTTATTGTTGTGGCTAAAATGTTCTTTTGAAACAAAAACATTATGTCATGCTTCTGAAAATGCAATGAGAAGATTCTTTTCATGGGGTCACTTTCATAGGGTTCTAATAATGACATGTTTTTCTATAAATCTTTAGCTAAGCTTTTTCTTTTTCAAATTATTTTTAAGGAATATATTTTCCAGCTGGAAATATCTTTTCCCAGACACCCTCCCTATAACTAAATAAGACCATAGATAATAGCAAGATCTACAAGACTTGGCTTTGACCAGCGTTTCACCTGTCTTCTCCCACTGTAGACTGCCAGGGGTCTAGCTTCAGTCTACTTTGTTCCTAACCCCTCTCCCTGCCCCCAATGCCATCAGCCTCTCCTCAAGCCAGTTTTGGTTTTCATGCATTGGTCTTCATCTTTCTAGGATCTTTGATCCACATTCTAGATCTGTCATATAACCTCTTTTCTGACTTGGGACCTGCGAATTCATCTCCCTGAAATCTAGAATTTCCCTGGTGGCTCAGTGGTAAAGAATTCACCTGCAGTGCAGGAGAGTCGGGTTCAATCCCTGAGTGAGAAAGATCCCCTGGAGAAGGAAATGGCAACTCCAGTGTTCTTGCCTGGAGTATCCCGTGGACAGAGAAGCCTGGCAGGCTACAGTCCACTGGCTGGCAAAAGAGTCAGACACGACTCAGAGCCTAAATAGCAACAGTAACAACTTGTGCTGGGCCTCTTCAGCTAAAATGAAAGTTTCTTGAGGACACAATAGTATCAACTCCCTTGGAACTCCCTAGCACATATTCAGTCTTGAATAAAAACAGCGATTAATTGGAATCTTAAAAAAGAGTTGTTGTCATGAAAGATTTCAGAAATTTTATGTAGTTTAGTAATATGATGCAGAGGAAAAAACATAGTATGTAGAGACACAGACTTGAGTTCAAACCCAGGATAAGTTATTTGACTGCTCTGAGCTTGTTTCCTTCTCTGTAAAACAGCTCTGTGTTCCTACTTCACAGGGTGTTAGGAAAAGTAGATACATCTTATATATACAACACCTGTCATGCAGGGGGCACATGGGAAATATTCCCCTGGAAACCACCATGGGTCAATTCTAGGGCAAATGCTGCCTATCTGAAAATCCTAACACTCGAGGGGACGTATTTCTGAAGTTAATTTCTCAACTCTCTGCATCTCTTGGCTGTTGATATGGTGAAGCTAGGTCAGTTTCCTGTATGTGTCACTTCAGTCTGGTACTTGGTGCTTTAGAGACGTACATACAGTCTGCTGTTGGAACTCACTGACAATAGACATAAGCACTGCAAATTCCCCTCTATGAGAAAAAAATATAAAGATACTGAACACTAGACTATAGTGATCATTTCAAAGCTGTAAAAAAATTGTGTTAGTGACAGTACTACAACTCCACTTAGTGACTACTAAGTTAAAAAAAAACTCAATCTTTAAGCTGGATGCAATATAAATATTTTCAAAATATAATCAGATGGTATTCTTGAAAGTATTAAATTAAAATGTTAGCCTAAAATTTAAGTCCTTGTTTATTAAAACAAACCAAAAAAATAGCAATTTCCGGTAGCAACTCTAACTTTACTGTGAAGACATCCCGAACTGTTTTATTTAAGATTCTTGTCTTGTTACACCACTGGAAAATTGAATCTAAATCCATTTACCATAGGCAAAGAAAATGTTTACAACCTAAAACTGTATTTACACGCATCTATAATGTATTTTTGCTTTTCAAAAAAGGTATAAAAGTAAGAATTTGTGGAAAACGATGGAACGAAGAAGAATGCTTCTGCATTCCTAAATTCCGTGAAGCATCTGGAACCACAAAAGCATTTTATGAAATATCACTGTCTTTTGTTTTGCATTTTTAGCATTAAGAAGTCCATTCTGTTATTTTTGCCCTTTCCTTATATTCATACTGTTTTTTTTTTAACCTAAAACTTACACTAGGTGGAGCCCCACGTTCAAGATTTGGAATGATTTTAAAAAGGGAAAGAAAAAAACAATTGAAAGCAAAACCCGAAAGGCACTTTTATTTTCTCACTTTTAAAGAACGTATCCTTAAAATCTATAGTATCATCAGAATGGAGTTTTTCTTTCTAACAATAAAAACCATGACTATGAATAGGATCATTAATGTTTATTATGGAGAAGCACCAGGTGCAAAGTGACAGAGTCAAGAGCTGTAAGGATTTGAATTCAATGCAAATATTACATTTCCTTTGAAGAGGAGGCATATGGGGATTGGGGAATAAATCCTTTCTGGACACTTGTAAAAATATTTTGATAGTGTTAATGTTCTCCTGTGTCTAAAGTGGGCATAGTCCTCAGACACACCATGACATTCCAATTAGAGACACGCTGCTGTGAAAAACAAGACTCAAAAAGATCAGAGTAAAAGACAAACCTCAAAGCATCATCAGGCTTCCCTGGTGGCTCAGACAGTGAAGAATCTGCCTACAATGTAGGAGACCTGGGTTTGATCCCTGGGTTGGGAAGATCCCCTGAAGAAGAGACTGGCAACCCACTCCAGTATTCTTGCCTGGAGAATTCCATGGACAGAGGAGCCTGGTGGGCTACAGTCCATGGGATTGCAAAGAGTCAGACACGACTGAGTGACTAACAAGGAGGAGGATGGAAAACATCATCATGAGTAAAAGGCAAAATATCCAAATTAACAGCACAGTGAACTACATTCAGTATCCCGGGATAAATTATCATGGAAAAGAATGCATGTATAAGTATAACTAAATCAGTGTTCTGTGCAGCAGAAATGAACACAGCATTGTAAATCAACTAGACTGCAGTAAAATAAAAGCA